>NW_017729034.1:12212893-12220998 GCF_001723915.1 Gavialis gangeticus
TCAGGTCCCTTCCGACCCTAGAAACTATGAAACTAAGAAGAAATCCAGGATATAAGTAAACATATTTGAAAAGAGAGCTAAACTAAGAATTCAAATTCCAACTATCTGACTCATGCAGTTTAGCTTCTTCTTTTCAGTTCCTTAGGCTCTACCATCATTCAGAGTTTGTTATTGTTTGTTGTTTTATTGGCGTATGCCTAGTGTTTATGATAGTTCAATGTTGCTTAAACTGTGCTGCCAAGCAAATGAGGAATAGCCCATCAACCAGAAACGAAGTATATAATTTGTATGTTGAAATAGCAGAAAGTAAAGAGAAAGAAAAACTAGAAGTTGAAAGGCTAATAGCTATAAATATCTAACTTGTTGAGAAAAGAAAAAAAAATTAGGGAATGTAGGAGTGAATTTACTCAGCTTCTGGACTCCCTGACTAGAAAAACAGAGACCAGAAGTGCTGATACTGCTTATTTCAGTTATATGTTTTGAGATAAAAAAATCCTGCATGTCTTATTACCCTGTGCACAGAGGTCCAATTAAGTAAACTTGTTTTAGTTTCTCCAAGGTCATATTTTTTTTCTCTTTATCTGTTTTAAATATAAAAATGCTTGAAAACTTAGAGAGGGGGAGGATTCCTTTGAAACAGACAAGTGAATGATTCCCCTTGCTGTATGAAATCCTCCCTGTGATCACAATATAGCCTTAAATAAAGAAAAGCTGGCTCTATCAGTTCTGATTCAGCCCCAACGTGGTTTGATTTCTTCCACACTATCAACCCAGAAGCCCTGTCAGGGACCACCCCCCCAGACGACACCTGATGGACAAAGATCCTGACTTGCCATTGAGGACCCCCTTCCAGCCTGGATAGGTAGCTATCAATCCCACCCTCTCTTCAACCAAGGACTTGGACTCTGTTTTTCTTCCCTACCAGGACTGCAACCCTTCCACCGAGTCTTTCCCCTGCTACCATTATGAGTGCTTGTGCATGTGAACCAATAACTTCAAAGGGCTGTGCAGTGTGTTGTCTGTTTAATAAACCTGTTATTTTGAAACTGTGAATTGGGTTTTTGTCTGTTTCCTGACTGTTTCTCCCTTGCCACCACTTATCAGCCCCAAGCTCCCAGCTGTCTACCTCAGTTTCCAGCCCCAAGCTCCCAGCTTTCTGCCTCTCTCTTTCCTGGCTGTCTCTTCCTTGCCACCAGGCTTTTCCCCTTGCACCAGTGACCTTAAGTAACCCTGAGGCCATTTGACCCTAAGTAACCCCAAATACCCTCCAGTCTGCCGGTTCTAATCCTGGCCCCAGCAACTTTCACTCCTGGCACTTTCACTGTCTCATTTTGACCCCCATGCATCTCCCTCCTTCCAGAGATCTTTGGCCCTTGATTCCCCCTCCCATAGTCACCAAGCACCCTAGGTATCCCAAGTAACCTAAGCACACACATGCACCCCAAACCACCCAAGCTGCGTATGTGCAGGTGGGTGGGTTGTGAGAGAACTGGTGAATATCCATATATGTCATTATGTGTGTGATATACGGATAAGTGATCCATGTATGTGTATTGGGTGTGCGGGTATTGACAATTGATTTTTGTCTAAACTTTTGGTGTATATAGAGTATAGGTGCTTGAATTGATTATAGGTGTGAGTGTGCCTAGGCTGGTAATTTTGGATGTGTATGTGCGTGTGTGTGTGTGTGTGCGCGCGCGTGCACACACACGCACGCATGCCTGGTGGGGGTGTATGCACCTAGCATATGTGTGTGCGCGCATAATTGTGTCAACTGTGGCAGTTGGCCTGGCCCCACAGGACAACAGTTTGCTGCACAGGTCTCTGATCATACACGTGGCCCTTCTCTAGACTCTCTCAAGCTTTACCACATCCTTGTTAAAGTGCGGCACCCACAACTGGATGCAGTACTCCAGCTATGTTCTCACCAATGCCAAGTAGAGTTGGAGAATCACTTTTTTGACTGCTGGAGATGCATCAATTGATGCATCCCTGCTGGCTACGGTGTCACACTGATTGTTCGTGTTCATACTGTAGTCTATTATTACCCCCAGGTCCCTTCCATTCTTAGGATACCAAAGCTTATCCCCAAATTCACAGGTCAGTACAACTGGGCAGCCCACAAGGAGTTAGCATGGTCCTGGGCTCCTACCCAGCTGCTGCTGCAGTCAGAGTACCTAGACTCCAACTCCCTCTGCTGGAGGCAACACACTGCAGCCTATGGTGTCCAGGGAACTTGTGCCAGGTATGAAGAAATCCCCTCCCCCTCTCTTTGATCCCCACTTGGGTCAGCCTACGTGATGCCCTTCTCTCCTTGCTTTCTTCTTGATTTGCTCAAAGTGTATTCTGACTTCCTTGTTCTACCTTCCCCACCTCTCCACTTTCAATAAAGGTGTTGGGTTACAACCTTCATTGTTATGCTGCTGAGGCGAGAGGCCTTCCACTCCCTGCTTGGCCAGCAAAGTTCGCCTTTTTATTTTACTCAGTTCTACCTGATGCTATCTTGGGATGCTTGGGGCTGAAACAAGCCCCCAGAAATATTACTGTGGTCAAAACATCCCCAAGATTTGTAGGGTGTGCGCACCCCAGGCTGCACAGAGCCCTACCAGAGATCAGTGCCCGGGTGGTGGCAACATTACCCCAGGCTTGCAGGTGTTCTCTAGGAAGCAGGACAGCCAGCTGTAGGCTCCTTGAGGGGCTCCTGAAGCAAGGTTTTGGACTTGGCAGTGAGGCAGGTGGCTCTGCGTAGTAGCACCCCCTACTGTACTGCTAGAACTGGCACAGCTGAAACATCCACCCATGCATGTTGCGGTGCAGGGGGAGGGAAGAAGGGTCCCCCAGCTAGCTTAGAAGTCAGACAGACCTGCCTTGAGCCACAAATGTTCAATCTGTAAGTTGTGCAAAGACCTTAGGGTCATTAGCTATTGTGCAACTGCAGGGACCAGGAAGAAGCAGAACTCTCTGCTGGCTGCTCTAACTGCACTTCAAGAAAAGGGAGCTGAGCAGCTGCCATTGGTCCTATAGAGAGTCAAACCTGAATGCCTGGTTGAGTGAAAAAAGAACAGGGAAGCAGAACAGAGGACCCATACACAGAAACATACTAGGAGAGAGGCAAGGGGCATCTCAGCCAGCCCCCAGGACTTAGAGAGAAAGCAGAGATCCAGGAAAAAACAATGTAGGGGGCTGCTCCCACTTCATGAATATTCTCCAAGAGATGAACCCTGGCAAAACAGGAATGGAAAAGTCGGGTAGAGCTCAGCACAGATTCCACGATGGGGCCAGGGCAGAGGGATGTAGAGCTGTAGTGGCATGACTGAGAGCCATCTAGGGACATGCATGCAGCATCCCACAACTGATGAAGTTAAGAATCTTGGCCTGAGATTAGAGAGCATTGTCATAGTCTCTCTCACAGAGAAAACTTTGACTTGAGGTTTCATGAGTGCCTATCTAGACAAAAGGCAAAAGCCCAAACTGCCAGACTGAGGGGGTGACAAAGCAACTGCAGGGCAGATTTCATAAGAGGTGCTACATGGGCTTTGGGGGACAATAGATGAGAGGCCGTGACACTTCAAGGGACAGTCTTCAGGCCTCAAGAATTCTTCATCAGGAGTGAGGGTACTGTTCAAGAGGGGCCCTGCTGCAAGGTATGCCCCAACAGCAGCTGCTGCTTCCACTCCCCACCTCCACCCCTTCTTCCTGCCCATAAGAAGAGGCGGCAGCAGCTGCATGGAGAACAGCAAGTTTACTAGCATCTGCAGCTAGTGGCAAGGCCAGACTACACTGCTCTCTGCATAGAGCTTCAGAACCCACTGTGCCCTCTCCACATCACCTTCCCCCTCCCTGCCACTCCCCACAGAATAAGTCAGAGGAAACAAATGGGATCCTCAGCTCTGTCAAAAGCACAACTAGCAACACTCTGGCATGCCATTTTACAGCGTCAGAAAGAGACCAGCAACTTCAGTGACTGCTTTGGGAGTGGATTCTTTGAATGCCACACTCAATGTGAACCTGGCTAGTACAGTGACAGCAATTGTGTAGATCTTACACAAAGGACTTTCCCAAGAGTAGCATTTATAACAGCAATTTTAAAAGCAGCCTCCCCCTAAAAAGGCCTCATCTCAGGTACTCCTTCAAGTGACCCAATCTGCTGATGTTTACTTTGATATGCTGCTCTATGTTTTAGTCACCTCAAAGACTTATTCAGTGCTCTAAGACAACTTGCTTCCCTGGGTGTGGAAATCAGCTGCCTGCTTATGTAGCAGTTACTTGCACAGGAAGCATATGATTCATTCTGTGATCTGCAACAGCTGCTGATTACAGTACAGATTAGTGTTTAATATATAAGGCCTAAAATGCTTTGGGTAGTTGATGACTTCTTGTGCAATATACCACCACAGCAGGTGATCAACTAAGTGCCTGGGACAACTCCTCCTATACAGAGGATGGCTGAGGATTTCAATGAAGGCCTATGACTAAGAAAAAAAAACACTTCCACAGTGGCAAGTTGAATATCCACCACACTGCTCAACCTGTACGCAGGTCAGGATGTCCTACTGATACAGACCATCAGGACTGCACTGTCTGGGAAGCATCTGAGTAATATTCTCCCCCAGGACACCAAAAGCTTAGTTGCAGAAAAAGGCACACAAGTCATGGATGACAACTCAAATAGTGCACATTTATTCAGGATGGTATTTCTAAAAAGTTTGAGAAAAAAACAAAACATGCTCCTGATGTACAAGGGCAATGATCTAGATCAGAAACAGATGATCTTACTTGTAAGAGTTTCCTCCCCCTACAATTTAAGTCATAACATTGAGGATGAATCTGTAAAACTGCGCACCGTGCATCTGCACATTCGAATGAAGTCCTAATCGACAGACCAGCAGAAATCTTAGTCAGGATCAATCGGAAGCCATTACAGATTCAGAAGAAACATCCAAGTCAGCAAATGCATTACAAAAACACAGGCCTTGCACACAGCTGCTGACCATAGATCACAGAACATGGGAGAACAACAATAGATATTTTTTCCTTGGGGAGGGGGAAGGGGGCGTTCAAATTTACAAGGCATCACAGGGCACCATCAAGAAGTAACAAAATATCACTTAAGTTTTTTCAGCCGTAACAGCATCTCATATTTAACTGGCATGTTTAACCACTAACTACATCTTGTAAACTGAACCACTGTAGATAAAAAAAAAAAAAAAAACAAAAAACAAAAAAACCACTCCCTCCCCCCAGAAAGTGGAAGGACATTTCCCCTGGTTGCTGCTTCTTCACAATGCCCGTCTATCATGGTCTTCTGCCAATGAAAGTCTGTTTATAGACAAGCTCTTCAGGGTCCCATTGATGGATGACAAAAAGCTACTGAAGAGTGATATGCATATAAGACAATCTAGACCTGGATTAATCTGATAGTTGCATTAATCTATCTTGCAAATTCTTCATCCAGAACAGAAGTGCTGGTGATTATTTCACAGAAACTTCCCACTCTTGTTTAAATAGTTGCACATATGCTGCTGCTTTCAAGTTAGTGGGAGGGCCTACTGCAGTAGCATACAAAGTAAGAGTCTCATTGCAGAAAACTCATACTTGAACACTATTCTAGTATCTCCTTAGAATAACACGAAGATACACTATTCTCTTCCCATACATACCAGGCTGGATGCACCAATATTAACACAACCTGTTGCTGTTCAGAACTGCTGCCCTTCATTTTACCTTATCCAAGTATAGGGGTACTGTTTTCTAAGAGGTTTTAAATTAAACCTTTTTATGTGCTTAAGAGTATGATCAACCATTTTCCAGGATTAATAAACTGGTTTCTCTCCCTTCCACAGACTATGAAATATTTAGTTAAAAGTTAAAATGAGGCAAGTTCTCTGTGGAATGGGAACTCTAAAAATTGTTGTAGGGATACATTCATAGAATGATGGAAGCCCAAAGCAAAAAGAAACAGAAACAAAAGTGAATCCAAGCAAGTTCAGACACCAGACCCACCACTTATACTTTTAAGCCAGCAGGAAAACTGCCTGCAAAACAATTTGATTTGTGAAAGCCTACAAACACCAAGTCCAAGAAGTTCAAGTTTCCACAGCCATCTAACCAACCCAAATACTTAACCATTTAGTTCTAGAAGAATGAAGAGCACTTTGCTTGGCATCAGAGGCAGCTATGGTCTGGACTACAGATGTATTATGTCAACATCATTCAGTGCAATACTCTCTCTCCCTCCACATACACCTCTTGGTCCCTGTCTAATTGGCCAGGAAAACCATGCTGGTATCCAAAAGCTAATTGTGCTTTAACATCTCCTTGCTAGAGAGGTTCTGGAACTACCTCCAAAACTGACATAAGAAGGTATAAAAAGGCTAATCTCCATCCACAGAAAGTGTTTGGACCTTTCTAGCAGGAGTCCAATAGAGGCTGATGTGAACACAGGTGCCTGGGCCAGCACTGGGTATTTTACAAAGAACTGACTGTTGACCATCATCAGAACTCAATTAATGCAAACCCAGTAAAAGTATTTGAGCAGTTCTGCTTTGACCTGTCACAGTATCACAGAAGCAACACACCTTATGATGGGGTGTGGCAATTATTAAGATGCCTACTTGGACATTCCTTTGATATCAAAGACTGCATTAAAGTGGAAAGAAGGGTATATTTACTTGTCTTACTCTCATTCCCCTACCCTGAAATCCTTGGTACCCAAGGTAGCCTCAGAATCATGGCACAGCACCCACTAACAAGATGTGTACAGCAATGTGTACCATATGGTAGAGACTTTCAAACTGAATGAACTCAAGATGGAACTGGATTAAAAAAGCAACAGAAAAGGAATGCAATTTAATATCAGTATAGGTGATGGGACAGGAGTGTTGTCTCAGTTCAGCGCATTTTTCCAGACGCTTAAAGTCTAAGGTCAAGTTGGTATTTTGTCCTGGTGCACATAACTGATGGCAAAAGTGCGTACAAAGTAGCACTGTAATTCACACAAAGCAAAAAAGAATGCAAAGCAGAGCTCAGTAAAGTTTACTGCAATTTTAAGGTTACAGTACTACGAAGAAGCCAGTCAGGCAACAATTTTCCAAACTCATATGCTCTAGTATGAGCTACTTTTTCTGTGCTCCATAAAATACACTTTTAGCATGATGAGAACTGCATTGCTGCCACAGGGGGAACATGAAAAGTCTTCACTGGCACAGAAAGTGCAGTTCTTAGCCACTTCCTCCCTAAGAAGCATATAAAGTTCACAAGCTAAGTGGAGCCCAGCTCAAGCCAGAGGTCCTCCTGCAAAGCTGTATAATTAGGGTAAGATTCTGTTTTTTCTTCTCAACCTCACTGCCTGGTTCTCTCTATCCTTGACCCAATTTCAGATTTCTAGAAGTGTGCAATTCTTACTGAAGTACATATGATGCCTGTAGTCCCTTCTCTCACCTCAGGAATCCAGATACCATAGAGTAAGCTCTAAAAGGACAGATAAAGCTTCCCTTGTTCTTAAAACTACATCCTAGAAAGCTTCACTTGTTCTTAAAACTACATCCACACCTCTAGATTCAATTTTGTAAGGCTGTTCTTGTTCACATTAGATTTAGCTTACTGTTGTAGAATTTTTTTGAGAATGGAATGGGTAAAGTGATAATGGTAAAATAAAAGAAAACCTGTAAAGCCCACTGTAAACCCTTTTGGGTGGTCAGTCAAGGAATGTAGCACCAGCTTGGGTAAGGACTATTAAAAAAAAATTTAAAAAAAACCTCACAAGATGAGTGCAGGCAGAGAAAGAATACTGGTAAACCAGTCTGCCTTTCTCAGCAAAAGATGGAGGAAAAGCCAAAGCCAAAAATACTGAAAAGAACCAAACATGTTTTGGGGGAGGTGAGGGGAAAAATAAATTGCCAATATAATGTTCACACGCATTTGTGGGGCCGGCAAACCTCCCAGGTTGTTTACAAAAAAAATCAAATTGGTATTATAGGACTCCAAAGACAAGATATTGCTTTGCCTTTCAAGACAGTTTCTTTTTAGGATCTACCTCTCAGTGTGTTAGCAAGTGGTAAATCACTGTGAAAGAAACCTGACCTCAGGAAATCCTGTTCAAGCCC
>NW_017729034.1:12225998-12236240 GCF_001723915.1 Gavialis gangeticus
GGGGGCAGTGCAGGCACACAAGGGGGGCTGACACTGTTGGGGATGAGGGCAGATGGTTGCTGCAAATTCAGCTAACTCTGACTCTAGGTCAGGTCCAGAGTTGGAGTTGCAGCAGCCACTTGCCTCTTCCCTCCACACTTCAAACTAAAGAAGATTTGCACACCTCTTCCCACCCAATTAAAAATAACCAAACAAACAGAAAGGAAGAGAGTTGAAAAACCCAAACATGAATGGACAATCCTTGGAAGAAGCATTACACTTTTGTTGAAGAGAGGTCAAGAAAAAAATTAAGATGAAGGGAAGAAAAAACAAACAAAAACAAAACAAAACAAAACAAAACATCAACAGGCCTCTCTCTTATTTGGCAACAAGCAAGTGCAAGAAAGTGTTCATTGGGGTTTTGTTCAGTTGTCGGTCTTCTGCACATCTGCATTTTGGCCAAGACAAGGGACTTTGAGGTTTTTCTGCAGCACGTGAGCATCTGCTGGCTCTATCCTTTTGTAGTAATTTTTCTTCGTCTCAATAATCTCAAAGCCAAACTTTCTGTAGAAGTCGATTGCTGATTCATTGCTGATCTGAACATGCCTGGGACAGAAGAGAGAGAGAGAGGTCAGAATTGTCCAAAATATATTATTTTTGATTATTCAGGACTTTGAGCCAATGAATATCAGTTATGAAGGAAGTGAGAAGGAGAACACTCAGTCTAAACAGAAATATAAACCAGGTTAAGTCCAGGATTGAAAACTAGGAACTTCTAGTTTCTAGCCTAAATTTCCCCATTTGTGAAATACAGATGACATTTTCCACAAAGGAGCTGAACAGCTAAACAGAATAAAGTCTTCCAAGACAATGAAGTGCTAATTTAAAAATTACTTTTTTGAAGTGAAAACTACAGGTATATTGTAAAACAACAATACTAACTTGCTTCATTGTAGACTGTTGAAATGTTTTAACTTCTTACAGTTATACTCATTAGGAACTCCAAGCACTACAGGAATATATGCACTTTGGACTCATTTGATGACAATCCTAACCTAATTTATCTCCCACAATGGGTGTGAAGGTGGTGTGAGAACATCCCACCCATCACAAGAGTTTGGGCAGCACAGATAGACTGTATGGGGCTCTTGCCTCTTCTTGCTTCTTCAGAGTTTGACAAAACTTGATAATATACTAAGAGACTGGAGCTCCCCCAAATAGTCTTTAAGCTTTATATCCTAAATGGCTCAGACACTTAATTGCTCTAACAGGTTTTACATAAAAAGACCTGTTTGAACTCCTACAGGCACAGCAGCATCTGTTAACTGTATATTCCCAGGGCCCAACAGACATGGTGTGAACGTGAATGTCACTTTGACATGCATGTCAAGTGTTAAAGTAAAGGCTGTGGAACCAAAATAGCTGTTGAATTAATAGAACACAGTCCAGCTGTGATCCAGTGATGCCCAATATCTGGGAGAGTATTTCATTCTACTGACCAATTAAGTCATAATTAGAAAACAGATTATTAGACAAAATGGAGCCAGTATCTTTAGATTTAAGTGCCTGTGCCAGCAAACCTATAAGCAAAATCAACCCCAAATGATCACTTTTAAGAAGTGGCTGGTGTGCCTGAGAACTACTGGTCTCACACTACAGAACTGCATTTTGGAGAGGATGATTATGCAACGAAGACTCCTGTAACAACAGTAAACATACATGATAAATTAAGAAATTTTTCAGCATGCTCACTTCTGTAGCTTCTTTATCTGAAGAGATTAAAGGAAAACCTCCACCAATTAACAAGTGTTCAAAAAGGGACCTAGCAGTTCAGCTAGGGGAGAACAAGAACACATTTTAAAGAGCAGTATAATCAAGCACCCAAGTTCTTTTAATCCAGTCATAAAGTAGGGTCAGGCCAGTAAGGTTCTGTGAATCACCCCAGCATAGGGACTCTGCTCCATCTCCTTGCCAGTGAGGGCCTGACCACTCTATCTAGAGATGTTCGTTCATCAAGCACTTCCTACACAAGGGTCAACAGTAGTCCTGGTCGAGGTTTGAAATTCTAGTCATCCCCTTTGAGGCAGAGGACTGAAGGCACATTTTCTAGTGATCTAGTTGTTTAGCATACAAATATAGACTGGGTGCCGTTAAACACCATTACTTCTGGTGGCAGTGCGTTTAACGTAAGAAATACTGCAACTACTATTCTAAAAAGGCAAGAGACTGCTGAGCAGTAAACATCTCTCTTAAGTTCTTGTTACTGAGAAGCATTTAATCATCAAAAAGCAAAATCCAACAAGAAGTTATCTTGCTGTTTGACCGTTAACATATAGCAGGGGTGGTCAAACAAACTGTGGTTCCCAAAAGAAGTCATCTAATGAGAAGTTATCATTCAAGCTAGAGTGCTGTATAATGATCACTGAGCATGAGTCCTGCACATCTCAGAAGTGTGGTGTCTTTCAGCTCTCACCTCTGTAAAATTTTGGTCTGGAATTGGAAGGATTACAAATTTTGGCCAGCTCTGGCATACAGCCACAGCTCTCTAAAATTTAGCACTAGTTTTGGGGAAGCTGCCCAATTCTCAAAAGTACCAAGAAACAAACCTAGAAACCAAGTGCTGGCTGGCTGGCTTGGCACCACTTGTACAAAGGGGGCTTTTGTTTGACCCACAAGGCCAGTGTAATCCAAGGTGAAATGCTGTTGCACTCACTTACTTCACTTTTCTATAAGCCCACAGAGTTTTCCCCGTGCCCACAAGAACATATGCTAACATTTACTCACAGATAGATGTTGTCAAAAGTGCCATCTTTTTCACAGATGTTTAAGACGTGATTCAACATTTTAGTTCCTGCAAGGAAGTAAAGAGATGCTTAATCAAACGAGAAAGGTGCAATTACGTTAGCTATGTTTGCACTGGACTTATTAAATGCTGAGTGCCTTATGTGAAGATATGTAGCTTTCAGTGAGCTCATAGAGCACATGCTGAAGGAATTGCTACTGTACTCTGAAGTAACAAAGCAAGTGGCAACATCACATGCTAAGTGTGGTTATTTTCAAGCAGCTATGTCTTCACATCAAAAGGCCAGGAAAAAGAAGCAAAAAGGCTACTGTACCAAAGCTTGCTTTTTTGCAACCCTTTTTACCAAAAGATTCCAAGCCACCCTACATATTTATGAACAGACCCTCAACAGCTCATGAAGGCAACAACCCCAAGGTAAACAGAGGCAGAGAGTCTAAGACAGGGGTGGACAATTATTTCAGGTGGAAGGCTGCTTACTAAGTTGTGGCAAGCTGTCGAGGGTCACATGGGTAACCCCACCCCTTGACAGGTGCCCCGCCCCTTGGTCACCATCTTGGGACCAATGTCCCAGGGCCAGCACCGGTGGGGCACAAAACAGGGCACAGGCTGGCAGGGGTCTGTGGAGCCAGGCTGGGCTGCACCAGCAGAGAGAGGGGGGAGCTGGCCCAGCTCCACAGAGCCCCTGCCAGCTGGGACACTACCGCTGCCGCTGGCCCTGGGACACAGATGCAGGCCCTGCTCCTGCACCCACTCACTCCCAGGGCCCCCCCAGCCCTGTGGTACAGGTGGGGGGGCAGCATGCAGCCCTGACCCCCTGCTCACTGGCAGGTAACAAGCTGGTAGGGAGCACGGGGAAAAACAGCCCCTCACTGGCCCCATGGCCAGCACTCCCTGCTACAGCAGCTCACAGCCTGCATGGGGGTGTTCTGAGCAGAAACAGGCAGCCCCATGCAGGCTGTGAGCAGCTGCAGCGCAGGGTGAGCGAGGGGCCCTTCCTTCCCCCCCCAGCACTAGTTTGTAACCCGCCCCCTTGCCAGCCTGGGCCCCACGCTGGCTCCGGGCTTGCCTGTCAGCAGCAGCTGTGGCCCCCCTGCTTGCCGTGCTGGGCAGCATTTGCTGCTGCTGCTGCACACCCAGAGCTCGTGCACTGGGCAGCCCAGAGGCAGCACTGGCAGCCTCATCACAGCATGAGCTTTGGGCGGGTAGCAGCAGCAACAGCTACTGCTGTGTGCAGCCCTGATGGGCGAGCCTGGAGCTGGTGTGGGGCCCAGGCGGACAAGGGGCCGAGTTACAAGCTGGTGCTGAGCACAAGGGGGGGTGGGGAGCAGCCCCGCACCTGCTCCATGCTGCAGCCGCTCGCAGTCCGTGTGGGGCTGCCTGTGCCTGCTCAGGACAGCCCTGCACAGGCTGTGAACGGCTACAGCAGGGAGCACTGGGCAGGGGGCAGGCGAGGGGCTGCTTTCCCCCTGTGCTCCTCCCCCCTCTCCCCTTACCTGAGGTTCCAGCACAGTGCAGTGACAGTCCCAGACCGGAAGCCCCTCCTGGGGCTTCCAGCTGGGGGGCAGGCCCTGCTGTTGAAGGAGCCCTCCATGGCTTCTCCTGGGTCCTACTGCCCTTGGTACTTGTCATCTATGACAAGACCCAAGAACAGATCAATTTTAATTTTCTAAATTTTTTTAGGGGCACCTAAATCCAGCCTGCAGACCATATTTTGGCCACCCCTGGTCTAGGAGAAAAGAGACAGACTTAGAAGGGTATCTGTGAGATCATTTCCCCTTCTTTAGGGATGGTTGCACTCTTCATTGTTCTTTATAGGAATATTTTAATGCAATATAACTCAGAAAACTGAATCATGAGATGGAAGAATCACTTGATTAGGGAACCTGTTTTAAAAGCAAGCCTTTTTCTTAGAATGAAGAAAGAACAGAGTTAGAATGATATAACATGCACTGTCTTTATCATTAACACTGCCTAAGAAGCCCATAAATCATTTAAACACAAATCATTTTTGGTTTCACCTTGTCCAAATATTATGTTTAATTAAAATCAGAACTATATTGTATGGGACCTATGCATCTGAGAGACTGATAATATACATATTCAATTAATTCCACCCATCCAACTGCACCCCTCTCAAAATAACTGAGTAATCATGGCAACTCATCTGACGCCTTCTGGGTGAGGCCTGAACCATGGCCTTGCACAGAGGCGTAAGTTTATTAGCAATCTAGACAATAAACAATGTAAGGTAGCAAGATCCCAAAGTACAACTCCATGAGTTTCCTGTGGTAGGTGTGCCACAAATTACCCAAGCACCCTCCTTAAGTGCCCAAGTTACAGACAAAACATTATACCTTGCTGATTAAAAGGAGCAGAAAGCTTTTGGAGGGTATTCAAGAAGACTATGCAGGATTTGAGTTTCTTTGATGACTCAGGAAAATGAAGATGGTCTTACCTATCCCTAGCCTTCGGTAGGGTGCCAGGCATCCAAGTGTCATGATGTACAGTCTCTTCTGGTTTTGAGAGTGATCCACTCTACAGCACACTGCACCCACTGCAATATCATTGAAGTATGCTGCCAGGGAGGGAGACAGCAAGTCTTGGTCAATTAGAAATATCAATCCATATCAGTGTCCTCTCTCATTTCAGTCTTTCTTCCCTTTTCTTTTCCCACTGGCAATTTCCCCTCCTTTTCAGAAGCTCACCTGTATATGAATGGGTACATTCTTACTTAAAATAAAATGAAGCAATGAAAAGGCTGAAGTCACATATTCAATTAATTCCACCCATCCAACTGCACCCCTCTCAAAATAACTAAGTAATCATGGCAACTCAGCTGACACCTTCTGGGTGAGGCCTGAACCATGTCCTTGCACAGAGGCGTAAGTTTATTAGCAATCTAGACAATAAACAATGTAAGGTAGCAAGATCCCAAAGTACAACTTCATGAGTTTCCTGTGGTAATGAAAAAAACACACCTGTTTCAAGTAAAGGGTGACCTTGTTTAAATTACAGCATTCCGGATAGGGGCTCTGGCTTCTGCAGGCCATGCCAAGCTAGGTATAATTTTCCTCACTTATCATAATGAAGCAGAAGAATCTAGTATTAAAATCAACAAGAAGAGCAAACAAACTGTTCTACCACCCAGATGAAAACCACTGACAAAACTATCGTACCTAATTTGGCTAGTTCGCCAACCTCCAGCACATCCTTGTAGAACTTGTCATTGTAGCTGACAGGAAAAATGACCTGGTTTAACCTCTTCAGCTGCTTAATGTTATGTGGCGTCACGTCTCCCAGCTCAATCCGGCTACTGGAACAAACCAAAACATGCTTAATGCCTCTATAAAGACGCAAGCATTTTTACGAATAGCAAAAATCTTAAAATGGTTGTTTTATTTCTACCTAGAGATGAGTCAAACAAGTCAAATAACCAGTTCAAGAGCTATCTGAATCACTGACGTGACTTGCAAGTACATGGCTCCTATTCTGTCTTTGACTGGCAACTGCTTTAATGGCAAGATCCCAACCAGTACCATAAGCCCACAAAATGTCTACCCTAAAGGCTGAGCAAGTGTACCTTGTGACCAAAAGCTTTTTTAAAATCTCCCCCAACTATACAGTTGCCCAATAAAGATGTCATCCAAAAAAAATTCCTTCCCACCCTAAAAGGCAGATAATCCACAATATTATTTGTGCATGGTTGTGAGAGACTTTGGACAAGAGAAATGATAATGTGACAGGAAAACAGCAGTCCTGGCAGCTAAACTGCCCCAGCTGGCAAACCCTTCTCCCACTTAATTTTTACTTTTCATTTGCTAACATTGTTCCAGACTCAAGTCTCTTCTCCCCTTCCTTCCCCACCCTCCAACTCCCATTTGATTTTCCCACCTGTTTACTTCAAAGCAGAAGCTACTCAACCATGAAGGACTAACAAGATAGCCCTGAGTTTGGACCATTCCCAAGAGGAATCAAAACAAATATGCAAAAGTAAGTAATTTATTAATAGACATCTTTTCCTGAAAACCGTGAGAGAGCTTGCCCTTTGCAGCCCGGCAGGCAGGACCCATGGCAAGGTGACCCTTACCCACCCAGCAGCAGTGGGGGTGCAGAGTTGTGTCCCTGTAGTAGGGCACTTAGGTGCCTGCTACTCGTAGAGCAGAGATAACTACCCAGGTGCAGGTTGCTAGGGCAACTGGAGTGAGCTAGGGACCCACATCTGCCAGCAGTCAGCTGACCAGAAGGGGCAGGGCCTGGCTCACCTTTAAATCCCAGGGCTGAGGCCAGGTTGGCAGTTCCCTGCTGGCAGCCAAGGGGGAAGGAGTGCTGCCTGGGAGAGAGGCCAAGGGGGAAGGAGCAAAGGGGAGAGGCCTGACTGCACGAACCGCCCCTGATACTGGTGAGAGATGGAACACCCTTGGGGCGGCTTGAATTTAAGTTATAGCCCAGGGGCTTGTATTTTGTTTGCTGTTTTAACTGGTGGCTTGGGAGAGACTATTAGGGGAAGGAGGAGGCCTCATAGGGGGTCCACGGCAGTGTGGGGACCCAAGCCCCAGAGAAGGCGCAGCACTGGGGGTGTGCCAACCCCAAGCCCCACAGAGCGGGGTGGTGAGAGAAGCCCCAGAGAGGGGGCCGGCGAGAGAAGCCTGAGCGCCAGAAAGGGCACACAGAGAAACAGGGCTGCGGGGAGCCCAAGTGCCAGCGGGACAGTGCGAGACTGAAGAATGTCAGTTACATCAGCAAGGCTTGGGGCGTGGTAAAGGGGTGGTTGGAGCCATGCATAGCCCATAAGGCTAGGGTGCCCGAAACACCCAATACAGAACGGGGCTCACAAGGTTTTTAGGAGTTGGGGCCAGTGTACAGCAAGAGGACTGAAAGGCAGCCTCCCTGTTATACATTTACCATTAAAGATGTGGCAGGCGAGAATTGAGAGTGCCCTTTAGGCAGCTTGGCACAGCAAGGGGGCCTTAGAGGAGATCACGGAGAACCCTAGGACGCCATCCTGTTACAGTCCCCCACTGCTGCAAGGTGGGAAGGGGGTGCCTTACCATGGCAGTGCAGCTGGTGTGGGCCTCCTGGTACCAGCACCTGGCCTCCCTGCGGATGTCTCCACAGGGAGGGCAGCAGGGCGGGGAGCCCCAAGCCCACAGCAAGCAGCTTGCATCTGCCCCTTTCCCATACACAAGTCTAGGGGGGCACATGCCCCGCCATGCCTCCCTCTCAGGAATGCGTGAAACATCAGGGAGCTGCCCCCCCACACCCATGGCTGCACATTCCCACCCAAGGCCCAGCAATGCCCTACTCTAAAGCCCCCATGGTGAAGGAGGAAGGCAGTAATCTCCTCCTTCCTACCTCATTATAAACTTACCTAGAGGGAGCTGCTCCTCAAGCTGCCTGGCTGCCACATGCATGTGTGCACAGGCACATGAACATGGAACCCTCTGTCTCCAATTGCCCTCTTCTCATTTCCCCCCCAGTCCCAAGCAGTCCCTTGCAGGCTGGAACGCTGCTAACCTGCAAGGGGAAACTCCCATTTCCCACATTTTTTCTCCCTGACTTTAACAAATCACAGGAGGCAATCTTTGCTTTACTTTTTTTTCTTAACAGGATGTTACATGGGCCACAGCAGTGTACTGACTGGGCCACAGGTTAAGAACCACTGCTCTAGATCATGGTGCAAGAGATAAGAGGTTTAGTCAGATGCCCAATTAATCCACTTGTGGCTGACTAGCCCAATTTGAGAGTGACACAGCTTATTACAAGATTCACAGATCCATACGTAGTCCAAGTTGGAATCCAAACTTATGGGGTGCACTGCTAGAGATTTTGGGGGCCGATACTGATATGCCTCCTTAAAAATTGGCTATCGGCCGATACCAATCAGATTTCCAATACAGATGCATCCAGCTGGTAAGTCCATTATGCTGGAAGAAGAGGGAGGGGGGAAGGGGTGTTGGCAGGACAGCTGTGTTTTGGGCAGTGGGTGCCCCAGGATCTGGACAGGGTGGGGCAAGGCTGGCTGCAGCTGCAGTCTGGGGCTGCGCCAGGCTCGGGCAGCAGCAGCACCAAGAGGGGGGCTACAGAGAACTTTGGGACGGCCGCAGACCACACCCACCTCCCCCCATAGCCCCTGTCTTAGCACTGCTGCCACCCAGCCCAGTGCCCGCTAGGAAGACCCCAGCGCAGCCCCAGCCCACAGCTGCAGCCCACCCTGCCTAGATCTGGGGGGCATCTCCCCATGCCCATCCAAGGTGTGCAGAGGCAGGAGTGGCCCCCCACCCAACCCCTAGACAAGCTGCGGCTCCTGTGCCTATGCCCCAGCCCCACTCCCTGCCTCACAGCAGGGGCCGTTGATATAATTTTGAAGATATCAAGGTACCACCATAGAGGGCAAGCCTGCTTTCTAGAGCTCTCTCAAATCTCACCATACATAATATTCTTGGGGATATGGTCTTTTTCCTATTCCTCCCCAAATATGGCTGATCTATTGCAACCTTTTCTTATTGATAGTGACTTCTAAGTGCATCAGTCTTGTGTGCTCCAGTACCTCTGTGTATGGTATTTTGCATTCCCACTTCATTTTCAGGATTTTATACAGATATCTCATGTAGAAGCTGTTCAGTATCTTGATATGCCAAGCATATGTAGTCCACATTTCTGAACCATAAAGCAGGGATAACAGCACACGGGTATCATAGATTCAATCATATATATTACACACACATAGCATACAAGGAGGAGAGAAAAATCTGAATATCAAAGACAGGAGGGAGAAAAAGATAGACAAACAAGCTAAGAATCCATAGTCCACATTAAATCACACTTAACACGATTTAGTCTATTACTTGTGCAATTTCCTGGTCAAATGAATTTTTAAAAGTTTGTTCCTAAGAACAGCCATATTCAGACCAGTGATGGAGTATCCAGAGATATTTTCATACAACAGGATAAGGGGAGTGCCACTGTTTTCATGGAAAAACAGTACATATATATTTCTGCTTCAACTTCCTGGGAGCCCAGGTCAAACAATCTATAATAATAAGCTTATTCTGTCTGTCTGGAGCACTCTGATTGGTGATCTTGGCAACCAACCACAATTCTTACTGAAATAACCTGTGTGCTCCGGACAAACAGAATAAGTGTTGTTACAGATCCTGAGGCATTTCAAGCAGATATGCAGGCAAGTCAGAGCTAGTATGAAGCACTGGGGCCCCCACCACAGAGCAAGCAGGCTCTGCTGAAGGAAAAAAAAAAAGTGGTGAGAAGCCAGATGCTTTTTTTGTTCCTAGAGCCTGCCCACTACTCCTGCGGCCCGGGAGGTGGGGGTGGCAAGGTATCAGCGGGCCCCAGTGCTTCCCTCTGCGGTGATAGTGCCCCCCTCAGAGCAAGGTGCCAGTGGGTGGGTACTGCCCAGGGGGTACCACCACTGCAGAAGGATGCATCAGGATCTCCCGCAACTC
>NW_017729034.1:12236399-12237609 GCF_001723915.1 Gavialis gangeticus
GGGGCCCCCCCCCCCGGGGGGGGGGGGGGGGGGGGCGCTGTGCAACTGGCCAGCAGCTTGCTCCCCAGCCACAGAAGACAGTCAGGTTCTAGGGAAAAAAAAAAAGATCAGGCCCCTTGCTGTCCTCCCCCTGCCCCCAGCAAAGCCTGCCTGTGCAAGCTGCTACCAGGTTGCACAGCCCTTGAGCTGCTGGGTTGGGGGGGCAGTGCTTCCCTTGTGGCAGCAGTGCCCCCCAAGTGGGGTGCTAGCTGTATGGGTGCAGCCCCAGCTCGCAGGCAGCACCCACCGATCAAATAGTGCACAGGGTGCTGGAAGCCCAGGCATGTTCAGGGAAGCTCCAGCTTGGTGGGTTTCTAGCTCCCCATGTACTGTCCCCACCACATTCCATTGCCTGGGACTACCCAGGAGTGGACTATCTACCACTGGAAGGTAGGAGGGCAACTGGGTGTGCTGGCAGCCACGGAAGGCAGTGGGGATGGTGCACAGGGCACTGGAAGCTCTCCAAGCCCAAGTTTCCCCAAGCATGCCTGGGTTTCTAGTACCCTGTGCACAATTCCCACTGCCTTCTCTGGACAGGGACTCTGTACACGAGGAATACTGCTGTAACGTTACATAGCAAACAAATACATGGGATGTGTCTTAGTTGGCTACGTAAAAAAAGTCATTTAAATTGAAATACACTAACAAACATGTACACTGTTACAAAATTTAACTGTAACATGCTGCTGAACGTGTATGCTGTTACACAATTAAATTATTAAAAAGGACCATTAAACTACTAAAGGGGGCAATTTCATCATGTGTACAAGCGCCCTCTTATTCTATGATTATGAACAAGTCACAAGGTCAGACTTTCACAAAATATGTATTTACTAGCAAATTGCGTGTTAAGAATAATGACCCCCCTCCCCCGCCTGATGTTGGGCCCCGCTCCTTCCTTTCCCCCACCTCTCTGCCACCACGTTGGGCCTGTTCCTCCGCTCTCCCCCTCCCTCCCCATGTTGGGCCCCAATCCACTCCTCCCTTCCCCCTCCCCCAGTTGCATCCAGCCCAGGGCCGCTCCTCCCCTCCCCACTTGGAGTCCCAGCTCACTCCACCCACTGCCACCTCCAAGGAGCAGGTTGCCGCCCACCAGCCCCATCCTGTCCCCTTTGTCTTAGCAGTGTTCCACTGTGCCGCCACTGCCTGCTGTCCATCATGTTTTATTCAC
>NW_017729034.1:12242609-12243771 GCF_001723915.1 Gavialis gangeticus
GGCCCCAATCCACTCCTCCCTTCCCCCTCCCCCAGTTGCATCCAGCCCAGGGCCGCTCCTCCCCTCCCCACTTGGAGTCCCAGCTCACTCCACCCACTGCCACCTCCAAGGAGCAGGTTGCCGCCCACCAGCCCCATCCTGTCCCCTTTGTCTTAGCAGTGTTCCACTGTGCCGCCACTGCCTGCTGTCCATCATGTTTTATTCACACCCCGATTGGCTGCCAGACAACCAGTCAGAGTGCGAATAAAGCATTACAGAGACAGATAGACAGACCAAGGCTTTTATATAGAGAGAATATTCCTAAACCAAGGATCCGGGTTTTCCATTTCCTATGGACAATGGGAGTAAACTACGGATTTCTCGTTTTAGCAGAGAAACCCATGGATTTTGTAATTTTTGCAGTGAGCTCTCTGCAGGCTGGCAGAGTTCAGCCTGCAGGGGGCTGGAAGGGAGCAGGAGGAGGATGGTAGGCAGTGGGTGCTATGTGTATGCACATGGCTTCAGGTAGCCTGGACAGCAGCTCCTGCAGGTAAGTGTGGGGGGGATTGAGGCCTCCCTAGGGAGGGAGTTGGGCAGGGCTGGGACTACTGCCCTCCTGGGCAGCGTGGGTCCTGGGGCCGCAACGTGCAGAGCCCCGTCAAGGAGCAGAACAAGGCCATGGGTGGCTTGTTTGGGGGCGGACGGTAGGGCCAGCTTCCTGCTGCAATGTGTACTTTTGATGGGCAGGGGAGACTCGCACCCCCCTGATCTGTGGGAAAGGTGGGGGCAGGGTGGGTGCACACTCATGTTCCCTGCCCTGCTGCCCTATCCTGGAGCCTCTGCAGCACAGCATGTGAGACCACGCACAGCAAGACAGTGGGGCCGTGCAGGAAAGCTGCTTGCCTCCGCAAGCTCTGCACTGCCACAGTGACACTTCCCCTGCACACGGGTAGCAGTGCGGGATTTTGCCCCTCACTGCTACCCCTGTGCACACAGGAAGTTTTGCAATGGCTGTCCAGAGCTCACGGGGCAAATAGCTTTCCTGAGCAGCCCTGTGATGCCCTGCCACGTCAGGTTGCACACAGTGTGCTGCAGATGCCATGGGGGAGGGCAGCAGGGCAAGGTGCATGAGCTCAGTGTGCCCCTGCCACACCCCCACCACCCCCGATCGGGGGGGGGGGGG
>NW_017729034.1:12243972-12256643 GCF_001723915.1 Gavialis gangeticus
ATGGGTCCCCTTTGCCACTCAGGAGTGTGTGCTGCAGCTGGGAGACCGCTCCGCCCCCACCCGCAGCAGGAAGGCAGCAGGAGGGAAGCCAGCTCTGTGCTTCTTCTCCTACAGCTGCCACTGCTTTCTGTCAGGGGCAGGGGGCTGCAGACCTGGGTCTCTGGCTCTGTAGCCCTGGCAGCTGGGGACCCCCTCTAGCAGGGGGCAGGGGCTGTGGGTGAGTGGCAAGGGGCACCAGCAGGGTCAGGGGGCCGTGGGAGGCTTTTAATTATGGATTTTGGGGATTTTAAAAATCGGAGAATTTGCAATTTTTTTAATCAGGGAAAACCAGGATCCCTGCTTACCCAAGATCCACAAACCTGGCAATCCAAGATGCCCCACTTCCTCTGGCACTGGCACTATCACAGAAGGAGTTTCTAGCTGTGTTGTCTCTGTCCTATTCCCATATACCACTGAAGTTGCCAACTTTTTGAAAGACACCACAGATATCTTAAAGAAACTAGCTTCCAGCTAACACCGTACTGGCTACCTGAATGCTGCACCTCTGTATGCCAACATCCCAAATGAAGACAGCTAGCAAGCCACAAGGAACGTTATCCCTAATAAGAAAGTTGCTTCCATTTCCATTACATTCTCCTGCTTTGTCCTAACACTAAACTAAACTATTTCAGGTTTAGGGTCTCCCTATACCTATGAATAAATACCACTACCATTGGGCACATGTATGCCTCCCTGGTATGCCAACATATTTATAACAGACCTTGAAGTCCATTTCCTCTGCAATTTACCTAAGCTACATCAATGTCATCTTTATTGTATAGACACAGCGGAGACTTAGTGAAGGGGCACGTGGAGAGGATGGATGTGTTCAAATCAGTGGGCCCAGGTGAACTTCATCCAAGGATGCTGAAGGAA
This sequence comes from Gavialis gangeticus, assembly GCF_001723915.1. Lineage (NCBI taxonomy): Eukaryota > Metazoa > Chordata > Crocodylia > Gavialidae > Gavialis > Gavialis gangeticus. The sequence continues at coordinate 12,244,888 of NW_017729034.1, forward strand.
TTGGCCTGTGTCATAGCAGAGCTGCTGGCATGGCTGTTCAAGCACTTACGGTGCTCTGGTCAGGTCCCAGAGGACTGGAAGAGGGTCAATGGAGTCCTTATTTTCAAGAAAGGTAGGAGGGACAAACCAGGAACCTATAGGCCAGTTAGTCTCAGCAATATCCTTGGGAAAATTATAGAAAAATCTTTAAGGATCACATCTGTGGGAGTCCAGCAGGGGAAATAATACTGAAAGGAAATCAGCACGGGTTCATTGCAGGTATATCCTACCTGACTAACCTTGTTTCTTTTTTATGACCAGGTCACAAAATGCTAGGATGCAGGAGTCGAGGTGGATGTCATCTACCTAGACTTTAAGAAGGCCTTTGATATGGTATCACATTCCATTCTTGTAAGTAAACTGAGAGGCTGTGATGTAGATGATTTGCCACCCACCTGACCCATGGAGTCATAGCTAACTCCAAGATGAACATGGGTTGTCAATGTGAAGTGATCAACAAGACTAACTGCACTTTATCATGCCTTAGATGCATGATGAACAGGTCCAGGGAGGTGATGCTTCCCCTCTATGTGGCCCTGGTCAAACTGCAATTGAAGTACTGTGTCTAGTTTTGGGTGCCGCACTTCAAGAGGGATGTGTAGAATCTCAAGAGGATTCAGAGAAGGGCCACTCATGTGGTCAGAGGCCTGCAGGCAAGGCCCTATGAGGAGGGACTGAGGGATCTAGATCTCTTCAACCTTCGCCAGAGAAGGCTGAGAGGTGATCTTGTGGCTGCCTATAAATTCATCAGGGGAGGGCAGCAGGGAATAGGAGATGTTCTATTTACCAGGGCACCCCCGGAAGTAACTAGGAACAATGGCCACAAATTGATGGAGAGCAGATTTAGGTTAGACATTAGAAAGAACTTGTTGACAGTAAGGGTTGCCAGAATCTGGAATGGGCTTCCAAGGGAGGTGGTGCTCTCCCCTACCTTGGGGGTCTTTAAGAGAAGGCTAGGTAAGCACCTACCTGGGGTTGTCTGACCCCAGGGCTCTTTCCTGCCCAGGGCAAAGGGTTGGACTCAATGACCTACTGAGGCCCCTGCTGACTGTAACACCTATGAATCTATGGGAAGAAATCTCTAGAGAAATTTTCACCAGAACTTTAGTTTGATGGAGGGGTGGAAGTTACTAATTCTAAAATATTCCATGCAAAAAATCTGCTTCTTAGACACTACCATATTGCTGTGCAATGGTCACATTGCTGCCACACTGTATTGGAAACCAAAACTGTAGCCACTCAGATCAAAGCCAGATTCAGACTTTGCTCTAACCTGCTACAATACCAACCCTGAGACAAAGACAACAGAGTCCCTCTGGTTTTCACCTATACCTACAGCTGCCTGGCTTGAGCACCTTAGACGCATCGTTAGTGACCTCCAACCGCTCCCAGAGAAGGATGACCATCTCAAAGTAGTCATGAGGAATAAACCTGTCCTGGTTTAAATTCAGCCTCCCAGCCTCAAGTGACATCTCTCAAGAAGCAGGCTACTTAACTCCCACTGTTACTGAGGTACCAGGCCTTGCAACTGACCTAGATAACTTCTGTACCCCAACATCAATACAGACCACATCATCATTAGACTAAATAACACTGGTAACATCCAACTTAATTCACTAGCAATTCCCCTGTCATATATGCCACCACATGCTTAAAGCCCTCTGTGGTCTATACCAGAGAGACAGGCGATCCCTGTTTGACAAAATAAATGAACACCAATATAATGCCAGCTAGAGAAAGACACGCAGGCCTGTGGCAGAATACTGTCACCTCCCTGTATACTACATCACTGACCTCAGTGGGGCTTAGTCAGCAAACTTTGAACTACTGATTTAAACAGGAGACTGCACAACAAGAAATCACCCACAGACTGCATTAGATCAATAGTGACCTACAAAAAAACAACGTTATCCATGTTCGCCACGATTTCCTGAAAAAATCAACCAAAAAAAGTGTTAGTGAGGTAGACTGAGTGAAGGTATCCTTTGCCAATCAGCAGAGAGAGGCAGGATGAAGAAAGAAGTAGTGACATAGAGGGAGGGAAGGCATCTTCTACCAATCAGCTGCACAAGGAATGGAGCCACCACAAAAAAATCAGCTCTGTGCACCTTGAGTGAGCCATGAAAAATCCATCATCTTACCACAACTTAGGTAGATCCTACATATTAAGTCTGGTTTAAACAGAGACAACCAATTGTTATCCCATTACCTGCATTACCTTTTGAAACTCTTTTGTTCCTATGAGTTTATTGCTTGTTTGTTTGCCTCTCCAGCACAAACAAGCAAGCAATAAATGCATAGGGGCAAAAGAGTCGTCCCCCCTCACCCCGCCTTTTGTATTCAAGTTCCCCTTTCCTTTTATACAGAGTGTTGTGCATGCCCTTCACAGCATCTGATTTAAGTGGGTGGGCTTCAGCCAAGAAAAGCTTGTGCTATATAATAGACTAACCAAAGTAGATTATAAAGTACAGATCTACCCTGCCTTTCATTTGACTTCAGATTAACACTGCTAACTATACCTCTCTACTCAGATTTTAAAAGCATGGGAATACAGCCTCTTCCCAACATTGTCCTTTGAGTATTTATAACCCAGGCGTACACTTTAAGACATCCAATATATGCTGTTCCAGTACTAACTACTAAGCAGTAATGCTCAAGGCACACCTCAAAAAATGCTAGCTCTTAGCCTTCACTTCTTTTGGCAATGTAAAAAAGTGAAAGCAATTATTCTGTTGCACAGAACTCAGAAAAACCAAGAGAGTTCAAAATGTTTGTGACATTGATATATAGGGTTATTTCACTCTTAGTTTTAAGGCCCATGGGGCTCGGAGTGCAACCTCCTGTGCAATGTGGGCCACAGATTTCACCCAGTTCTTATATATATTCAGTCTGGGCTTGAACTAAAGTATGGCTGCCTAGCTTCAGACTGGCCAGGGGCCACCATGCCATACTAGTCACAGACTCTGGGCCACATGTTGCATGGGCATCCCAGCATCTCTGCTGCATGAAGAGAGCATTAACCCCTGCCTTCTCCCCACCCCCACTGCTACATGGGCAGAAGTCTCTTCCCTACCACACAAGCTCCCCTGCTGATGCTTGAGTAGTACGAGACACCCCCAGCTACATGAGCCTTCTAACTCGAATGCACAGGCACTCCCACCCTTTCCTAGCTCCTCACTGACACTGCTGTGGAGTGCACATTCTTTTCACCAACCCTCTTGCCCTGCTGTTCTGCCCCAGCAGTCCGCAGGTTGCACATTAACCACTTGTAGGCCAACGCAGCCCACCTGCCAATTGGATAGCCCTGAAATAAAGCATCTCTGATCATGCACTCTAGCCATGTGAAAATCAATATAATTTGTTGATGTACTTGGAGGGTTTGGTAAAAATTTCTTCATGAGCCAGATCCGGCCCATAGGTCATAGGTTGCCAACTCCTGCTCAAGGTAATTACTAGGGGTGCACCAATAAAGATTTTCTTGGCCCATTCCCTGAGGTGAGGCTATGTACAGTCTTCAACAGAGCTATGTCTGTTCTCAAAGTGCTGATTTGAATTTAACAGATTGTATCAATGGGTTAACTTCAATCCCACTGGATGTGACAGAAGTCCCACTGGAGTTTTCTCTCAATCTTTCAGAGAGATGAATTAGACATGGTCTGCACCCACTTGTATCAGAGATGAATACTCCTTAATGGTATAATTCAAGGGGAGCAAACTGTATTAGCCTACCATTCAAAAGGAATCAGTTTTTCCAAGACTGAAGCTCATGAAGATAAACATTCCAAGTTACAGAATATATCAATTTTTTTCAGCACCAGTGCATTAATGTGCATCTTGCACATTAAAGAAGGAAGGGGAAATACCAAGTTTCTTAATGTTACAAGAATCTTAGCCTCACTCAACTTTAAATAGTGCTAGTCCCTCCCTAGAAGGATGTGCCTGACTGAAACAGATGCCTATGTAACTGATAGCAGGCTCAGACATATTTAAAGCAGTTGGCATTCTAAATTTAGCAGAACAGTATCCCCAACTTCCAAATTTTACCACCTCTATCAAGGAACAGTCATAGAGACTAGGTAAGAAAAGACAATCCAAACTAGAGAACTTCAGAAAGGACTAGCTGCCTACCATGCAAACAGCTAGCTCTGCTGTCTCTCTTTCGGCTTCCATGCCAAAACAGGATAAAGATAATCCAAGATGAGCAAGATAACCCACTGCTATAAAACAAAACTGAAAGACCTAGAACTGGAGGGTGCATCTATGCTCTGAATCAACTGCCAAGCAAGGAAAGCCTCACTCCTTGTTTCATCCTCAGACCTTTCTTAGCCCAATATACCACTGAAAAAAATTGTTTAGCATTAATACTTGATGCACTGCCAGAAGCTAACTTCTAATTGGGCAATGGATTAAAAAAGTCCAGTACATTTTTATGTAATCAGTTAACTGGCTTCAGAATTTGATTTAATAGAATCAAGAAATAGGGCTTCAAATGGACCCAGTTCATAATTTGAGAATTTCTGAACATGCAAACTGATAAGGTACAAAAGCCTCTTTTACAGTGTATAAGGGTAGCTACAGTCTAAATCTGTCCACAATACTCACTTCCAGAAGGCTTCCTGGACTATATTTTTCTAGACCAGCGAGTCAAATTCAGCCCACCAACAGACTAGATCTGGCCTCTGGGGGGCACCTGCCAATTGAGTGCATCTGGACCACGGCTGCCCCCGTGATGTTCCCCCCACCCCACCAGCCAGTTCCCAGGACCTAGCAAGTGGGCAAATCTCCCCCTTACATACACATACCCTCCTCTCTGCCCCAACACATCCCACCCCAGAACCCTCCCCCTACACAATATACAAGAGAAAAAAATTATTTTGAGCTATTATGCAATCAACTCTGTATACACTACTCAAAAAAGCATGTCAGGACAAAAATATTTTAAAATAAAATTAAAATATGTTAGTTGATGTTTACTTTTTAGTACATGATTTATCTGTAATTTGTTAAAATGATCACTTCTAAAAAAAAAAGTGTATGTGGAGCTCTCAACAGCTCACCAAAACGTAGTAAGTGGCCCTCCGGCAGAAATAATTGCCCACCCCTGTCCCAGACCAAGGCAACACTAACATGGGGTGCGATTTTTCTGAATCAAACCAGACCCCTAGGAGGCATACTGGCCTGAAATGCAAACTCACTGTCAGAAGGAATCTCAAGGAGGCAAAGACAGGAGAGCAACTCAGAATCTCAGTTATTCAAATGCTCAGGTTCAAGTGAGAGACAGACAGGTCATTTCAGCAAGGGCAAAAGCAAAATAAGCTTAACCCAAAGAAAATTAAAGGGCTCCACCCACTGTAATCAATGGGAACTGTACGTAGAGCTAGTAGGACAAAAAGACCTCAGGATTTTCCATCAGAAACAACATGTAATAGGGTAGAACAGATCTGCGATTCCACTCTCCTCTTCTGATGGTCTACTGTACCAAAGCCCAAGAAAATCCAAAAGACAGGCAAATACCATACCTAAACTGAGGCCTAAAAAGAACTCACTCACCTGATGGTAAACAGCATATCATTAGTCAGAAATGAAGCCCAGGAATCCTGACTCCTCCAGCCATTTCATGTTAAAGAGCATTTAACCATCTAGACCATTCATATGTAGACCCATTATTAAAGCCCAAACCAGGGATGTAAATAACATTAAAAAAATATTAATTTAATCTCCTTTAATTATATCAGGTAAACAATTAACTGATAACACAGCTACTGATAGGAGCCACTTCTGGCTCCAAGAGCCTTTAGAATGAGGGGAGGGAAGGATGAGGTAGGTCCAGTCAAACAACACAGCCCACATGAAGCCCTGTGCTGGGAGGGAGGGAGCACCTGTGAACGAACAGCTAACTGCTTAACTGATAAACAGGGATCCAGGTTCTCTCTTTGCTATGGAAAAATGTGGATTTTCCCCTTTAAAGCAGAAAAACATGGCCATGGGAAGCTACAGGTTTCTACTTGCAGGCTGGCAAAGGGGTAGCCAGTGGCCAGCCGGGTAGAGCTGTGGCCCAGGGCATGAGTGGCTGCACCAGTTTCAATAAACTGATTAAAAAAAAACACCCAACATTTTAATGAAAGTCAGCGAATACTGTGCATGGCAATAAGGATCCAAGATTCAGGGCAGAAAGCTGAGTACACGTTACTGACACCTCCAGATGCAAAAGGTCATGGATCTAAACCTTTGTTTGTCTGTACAGCTACCCTATTTGTCTTGCAATCAATGGACTTGATGACAACTTGGCAGTCTTCTGTTTATCTGGGGAGCTTTTTTCTATATGCATGAAACCCAGGATGACATATTTTGTAGGGCTGTGAAAAAAGGCAGCATTTTGTTTTGACCAGCATTTCAGCAGAACAGCATTCCGTTTTCAATCGAAACAGCTGTTCCGTTCTGTCTAAACAGGGTTTCAACGTTTTGCCCATAGGATACAATGGGGAAGGTCAAAACAGCCTATAACTTTGTCATTTCTGGCCTGATTTGGATGAAACTTGCAGAAAGTTCTGAGGGCATGAAGCCTGCCACATTTCAAGGACGTAAGTGCAGGGAGTTCACAGAAACTGCACCCCAAAATACTGAAAGCAAAATGTGTGTCACATGTATGTGTTAAGCCACAGCAGGGTCAAAACTGCAGGCATGCTAGCCCCTCCTGAGGACACAAAGCTTGCCACATTTCAAGGAGATAGGTGCAGAGCTTTGAGGGAAACTGTACCTCAAGCTGTAAACAAGCAAAACTTGTGACTTGGGTGACACTGTGTGCGTTAAGGCACAGCAAGGTGAAATCTGCAGGCCTGCTGGCCCCTGCAGAGGCCACAAAGCCTGCCAGCTGTCAAGGAGATAGGTGCAGAGGTTCTGGGGCCCTGCACCCCTAGCTGCTGACAGGCAAAACTCATGACATGGGTGCTTGTGCAACTGCTGCCTCTCATCAGGCAGCAGGACTAAAGATCCCCCATCACTTGCCACTACAGACCTGGCAGTAATCATTGACCACAGTATAAACACAGAGCCAGCAGTGCAATGCTGTGGCCAGCAGGGCCAACAATAACCTGGCATGCATCAATTGATGCATCTCCAACAAAACCATTGCAAATAAGCGATTCTCCTGCCCTACTAGGTTCTACTTGGCATTGGTGAGACCACAGCTAGAGTACTGCGTCCAGTTCTGGGCTCTGCACTTTAACAAGGGTGTGGTAAAGCTTGAGAGAATCCAGAGAAGGGCTAACCATATGATCAGAGACTTGCATGACAAGCCATATGGGGAAAGGCCGAGGGACCTTGGACATTTCAGCCTGAAAAAGAGAAGGCTGAGAGGGGACTTAGTAGCAGCTTACTGCTACATCAGAAGTGTACATCTAGGGCTTGGTGAACAACTGTTCACCAAGGCACCTTTGGGGAAAACTAGGAGTAATGCTCACAGACTGGACACCCTAGTTGTGAAGTAGTTTTTCCCAATGTCGAGCCTGAAACAATCTTCCAGGAGTTTGTGACAAGTTTTGCCTGTCAGCAGCTAGGGGTGCAGGGCCCCAGAACCCTCCTGCACATATCTCCTTAACAGCTGGCAGGCTTTGTGGCCGTAGCAGAGCCTAGCAGGCCTGCAGTTTTCAGCCCCCTGTGCCCCAAGACAGACACAGTCCCAGAAGCACTCATGTCATGAGTTTTGCCTGTCAGCAGCCAGAGGTGCAGGGCCCCAGAACCCCTGCACCGACAGCTGGCAGGCTTCATGGCCTCAGCAGGGGCTAGCAGGCCTGTAGCTTTCACCCTGCTGCACTTTAACATACATAGTGTCACCCACGTCATGAGTTTTGCTTGTCCGCAGCTTGAGGTAGTTTTCTGCAAAGACCTGCACCTATCTCCTTAAAACTTGGCAGGCTTTGTGGCCTCAGCAGGGGCTAGCATGCCTGCAGTTTTGACCCTGCTGCGGCTTAACACATACGCGACATGAGTTTTGCTTTCAAGACTTTGGGGTACATTTTCCCCCAACCCCCTGCACCTATCTCCTTGAAACTTGGCAAGCTTTATGCCCCTAGAAGGGGCTACCATTCCTGCAAGTTTCACCCAGATCAGGCCAGAAATGACAAAGTTATAGGCTGTTTCAACCTTCCCCATTATAGCCTATGGGCAAAATGTTAAAACAGCCTCGAAATGGCAAAACATTTCAACTTGCCTCATTTTGTTTTGACTATATCTGTTTCATTTTGATTTTGCTGTTTCAACCTTGAAATGAGTCGAAACAGCATTGAAACAAAGCTGGCGGCGAAATTTCGCACAGCCCTAATATTTAGTGACAATTCAGAAAGATCTTTTTTTTTCCCTCCCAATGGAAACAAAGTAATAGTTGTGTACAAATGACATAGTACAGACCTGGACAAACAGATCTGAACCTTTTATATAGGACTTGATACAAACTCACATCCTAAACTTTACAAAGGGTTGAGGGGAGGGAAAGAAAAATAAATACTACCTTGGTAGAATTTACTTCAAAAACTACTTCTGTGTAAGTTCCATGCCAGAGCCGTAGATAATCTTCACGTGCCCTTCCTGGCTTCAGACACTGCCTTGCTAAGTCTCTGGTCTGTGCCTGATGTCCTCCACCTATTACATCACCTCACTAAGGTTTCCATTGGGCCAGCTGTCACCAGAGAAGCAGCTCTTGTTTGCAACACTCTTCATTTGGCAAAGACTGTCCCTTACTATCTTTTTGTATAGCATCTACTATTGAAGAGTGCCTCATCTCCTTCAAGGCTCACAAACAAATCAGAATCAATCAGGAGCAGAGCCTGATGTTTATAGACTACAGATCCAGCCTCCCAGAAATCTGTTTCTTGTTTACTTCTTTAAAATTTATCTTTGGGTGCAGCCCTTTAACTACGAGGAGCAGAACTTAATTTTCTGAGGCATCATGAATTCATGACTGCTAATTTGAGCTCATTTTACTTGGTGAGTTTTTCTGTTTTACGCTCCGTGCTCAGAGACAGTAGCATGAAAATGTTACCTGAACAATGCATAGGCTTTAAAGAAGAAATATATCCATATATAAAAGAGACAATACTGAGGACAACCCTACTTTACATCACCTTGCATCTGAATATCAGCAATGTCTACAGACAGTAGAACTCAAGTTCCTTTCACTTATGGTTTTTCCCCATGGTTCAAAGTCCATATAAATTTAAAAAATAATGAAAGTGAAGTTTAAGACCAACTAAGTAAAGCAAAAGTGTATGGGCAACGGACCACAAATTTCACAGAGGTTTCTTCTAAAGAGAACTATGGGAATTTCTCCAAACAGTAGCAGTACATAGTTAAGGAATCCCAAGTTCTCTGAACAGGCTATGTCAAGGAAGCTACAGCTGCCACCACAAGAGGCCCCCCAGCTTATTGATTTCTGCATGGTCCCTGCAATGGAGTTTCTGGATCTAGCCTTTTGACACAAAGGTCTTGTGAGTGTTTACAAAGGGTGTGACATTCACAAAGGAATGGGAAAAATCCCTATCAGGCAGCTGGCAAGCTCTTCCAAAATTAGAGGCAGGAGGAAAGGGCTGCAAGCCACATACCCTGTCTGTTTTGGATTGGAAAGGTATAAAAAAACCTCAAGGAACCATGTGACTGGTTCCTTCTCTCATCCCAGTTCACTAGGAGCCTCATTCATTCATTTGTTGCTCAGGCTCTAGAGCTGATCTACAAAACTCCCAAGATTACCACTATGCTTTCAAGTACATGTTAACTAACATGCACTTAGTAGAAAATTCCCATATGGAGCCATTCAAAACTGGGTTTTACAGCTACCAGGTAAAATTGCCCCATGCATCTGGTGCACAGTCAGACCAAGAACGCCTGCAGCACATGTACACTCCTCCAGCATTAGGATTCTCCAATAACCCTAAGCAGGTAGGAGAACTGGCTCATGCTACAACCCTTCCTTGTCCAGCTGGCAGCATCTCCCAGAAACAGAGGCAAGGCAGGACAGGTGGAACTTCCACATACACTTCCATTTCTGGGAGGAGGGATGGACAGCCAGACCAGGAAAAGCCACAGGTGCCAGACAGGCAGGAGGCACTTTGCCAGGGCAGCACAGGGCGTGTGGTAGTGGCACAGAACTTCCCTGCACCGCTCTGCTGCACTGGGTCTCAGCAGAGCAGGGAGCCCTGAACCCACAGCCAACCCCTGCCCCACGCACAAATCTGAGGGTCATGTCCCTCCTATACTTCCGCCAGGAGTGTGCACACCAATGGGGAGCCAGCCCCTCCCCTGCCCCCTGGAAGAGCTGTCCCACTCCTTGTCCAGGCCCTGCAGCCACACATGGCCCTGGGCCCCAAGCCCCACATACTGCCTGAGCTGGGCTGCAGCCCAAACCCCAGCCCACCCAACTCCCTCCCTCATTATGGAGGCCTCAATTCCTCCCCGACTTACTTGTGGGAGCAATTCCCACCCCCACCCCCAACTTACCTGTGAGAGCTGCTCTCCAGGCTGCCTGGCAGCCATGTGAATATCTGAATGCACACATGCACATGGTACCCCCTTCCTAATAGCCTTCCTCCTGCTCCCCCCAGACCCTTCCAGGCTGCAACTCTGAAAGCACCATTTCACCATGCTTTTCTCTTTAAAAATGAAGAAATGAAAATCCAAGACTTTCTCCTTAAAAATGAAGAAATCTGGGATTGACCACATTTTTCCATGGTGAACAGAAAGCCTGGATCTGCGTTAATGATGCATGGAAGTTTTTTTGCCAGGTGCTAAAGTACTTTGGCCAGAAGTTGCTCTTGGCAGAAAAGGAAAATTAGGAGTGTAAGAAAAGCAGAGACAGAAAAGTATAGACTATCACAGTCCTGTTTTGATCCCCTGGAATTTGACATAAACTTCACAATTGATTTAAGTAAAAGCAGGACTGAGGAAAAAGTCTATTATTAAAGGGTCATCAAGGAATTTTTTTTTGGGGGGGGGGGGGGGGGGGTTCCCCCTGTTCTTTTGTAATGAACCTCCAAACTCAGAACCACTGAAGCCCCAGATAAGAGAAATGACAATTTTCACCCAGGCACATTTTGTGTGCTACATGTAATTCTAACAGGAGACTCCAGTCTGCTCTGGCCTGACATAGAAAGTTGCCCAGACAATGTAACATATTCAAGCCTAAGCAATACTCTGCCTTTCAGTTCAAAACTGATATAGAATCCAAGCAGAGCCAAGCCACTGAAAACCAAAAAGCCTGGGGAATACAAGCTGAAACCAAGTTCTAGCTTCAGCCATATCTAACATGTGACCTGCTTCAGCACATCTAACATGTGACCTGCTGCTGATCAATTTTATTGCTCTTCCTGCATGCCCACCTATTCCTGACAAGGCTGCTCTGCCTCTTTTCCCACAAGACCTAGAGACAAGAATCTACTGATTATATTGGACACTGCTTTATTGACAGGCATTAATGTAAGATTACCAAGAATCTGTGTTTTCTTTTTCCCCATGGACAAATGCAAATTTTCCCCTTTGAAACAGGAAACCAGAGTTCCAATCTGCAAGGGTGTTTGGGGTTAGGGGGAAGGCCACTAGAGGCAGGGGGTACCATGTGCATGTATATACACACACCACACACATACAACCAGGCAGGGTGGTGGGTGCAGCTCCTGCAGCTACCTGCAGGTAAGTCGGGGGGGGGGGGGGGGGGGGGAAAGGGGGGGGCG
>NW_017729034.1:12256663-12257420 GCF_001723915.1 Gavialis gangeticus
GGGGGGGGGGGGGGGGGGGGGGGGGGGCGGCAGAAGGAGGGTGGCACAGGTGACACATGGGAAATCACAAGGCAGGTGGAACTCCACACATGCTGTGGCCACCCTTACTGCTGTGGAATATTGGGTTCATCCAGGCTGTAGCCTCATACCTTGTAGTGCCAAGACTGAGGTGGGAGGGGGCACATGCTGCACTCAGCACCTTTGGGGCAGGTTTGGCAGCTGGGGCTGGAGGCACTGCCCAGCTAGGGTGGTGGCACAGGGCTCCTGGAGCTTGCCCCTCCCCTGATGGCACAAGGGTGGTCTACGCAAAAGCTTGGCACATGCTGAGGCCAGTTTGGGCCATCAGGGACCAAGTTCTGGCAAGTCCATACTAACCCTGGATCATCAGGGCAGGGGCAAAACTCCAGAAAGCAGGAGTCTTTCTGGTCCATCCACATGCTGCCCCTCAAGAGAGGGAGATTCCAGCTACATTCGTGGGGCTGCTGCCAGCTCTTCAGGCAACTGGTGGGGCAGGCAGGCAGGCAGGCAGTCTGCCTTCCCAAGGAGGCACCCGATGCAGAAACGACACGCAGCTCCATACGGCCGTAGGCCAAAAAGCGCGGGGTCACCTCCCCACCCTCCGCGGGAGAAGACCCCGCCGGCAACCTGGTTCGGCCCGCGGTGCGGCCGGGACCCGCCGAGGGGCTCCCCTCACGCAAGCGCGGCGCAGCCGAGCCCTTCCGACGGCTTCTTCCACCCCCGCGGGGGAACGATCCGC
>NW_017729034.1:12257564-12259024 GCF_001723915.1 Gavialis gangeticus
CGCACTCACCCCTTCATGGCGCGGCCACGCTGGATGCGCGCAAGGCCCAGCGACGCGACGCGACGCGACGGCCTCCTCCTCCTCCTCCTGCTGCTGCCGCCGCTGGGCGCTTGTTAGTTTAGCCTCCCGCTCCCGCTCCACATGGGCCGCAGGCCACCCGCCCCGCCCCGCCCCGCCGGCGTGACCCGCGCTGCCCGCTCCAACGCAGGCACGCTCTACGTGACCTACGCTCTCGCGCGACGGCTGAAGGGCTGTATCACATGACCGCAGGATGTAAATCACATGCCTCTTGCGCCTGTTACGCAAGTGGGAGGGATTCTCTCGCTTCCCTGGCTTCCGCGGGCGCATGCGCAGACGGCCCGGAGTGACGGATAAGTTGTTTTGCTACCGTCGCCGCCAGTGCTGGGAGTTGTTGCTGTACACCCAGGTGAGGTACCCCGCCGCTGCGGCTTCTCCAGGCCCCTGGGAGGTGGCTAGCCGGCCGGCTTGGCTGCGCCCCGGGGCGGACGGGACCTGTCCCCGCGCCTGCGTCACGGGCTTCCGGCCTGGAGGGTGCCTCGTCCTGCCTTGCGGCGCCCGACCCTACTAGGGAGCGGCGCCTCTCCCGACTTCCGCGTAGGCTGGTGGCTGCAGGAGGAGCCACGGCCGCGTCGCTCTGGCCTTTCCCGCCCCTGGGACAGGTCCAGTCTAGAGCGGGTGCGTGGGCGACCGGCGCGCTTCGCTTTCGCGCGGATGCGAGGACTGGATCTTATGGCCAGAAACTGCTGTAGGTCCGTCGGTAACCAGGTGCCTCATGGGCATGCGGCTCCCTGTGCCGTTTGAGCCTGTAGAGCCTCTGTTTCCTGAGCCCCTGCCTCCTTTCCACGTTTGTCATTCGTTTATCCAAGGCTTGTTAAAGACAGCCATAAAAAAAGCGCTTGGTCTTTCTTGCTTGCAACAAAGCAAATTAGGGGAGCCTGACAAAGTCAGTTTGTTAGACTCCTCAGCTCAAAGCCACGAGTCCTGTGGCTTTTCAGAAAGATGGTGGATCATAAGGTATGCCTAGCATTTTGCTTGCTGTGTATGTAATGGCCGTCCTGCTGGCAGGGGTGGGCAATTATTTCAGGCTGAGGGCTGCTTACCAAGTTCTGGCAAGCTGTGGAGGGCTGCATTGGTAGCCCCGCCCCTTGACAGATGCCCTGCCCCCTGGTTGCCATCTTATGACTGGAAGTCCCACCTCCTAACACCTGACCTTTGCCACCAGAAGTCCCTCCCCATGCCCCCAGAAGTATTCCTTTTAGCAAGAAGTTTTGCTATTTTAGAAGCAGAAAAATACCAAAGTATAGTTTAAAAAGCAAACATCTACATCATTCACTAATTTGGTTTAAAAATATATTTTTGTTATGATTTACATGCATTTATGCAGTGTATATAAACATGATTGCACAATAGCTTAAAATGAAGTCTTATGCTTGTATATT
>NW_017729034.1:12259146-12260232 GCF_001723915.1 Gavialis gangeticus
CTGCCCATGCCTACATGTGTGCGTGCACACTGTGCCTGCCTGCCTGCATTCATACATGCACGCATATACGCACCCCATATTGGCACAGTCCCGTGCTGCCCAGTTGGGCGGTGCAGCTGGCAGCCAGGGGATGTTGGAACAGGGCAGGGGCAGGAAGGGAGTGAAATAGCTGGGGGTGGGCAGGGCTGGGCTTTTCAGCCCTACTGAGGCTCCTCTTGGGTCCTACTGCCTTTGGCTCCTGCCAGCTTTGACAGGCTGCTGGGGCAGATAAAATTTAGAAAATTAATATTTTTAGGGGCCCTGCAGGCTTGGTGGGCCATATTTGGCCTGTGGGCTATACTTTGCCCACCCCTATACTAGTATCATCACTTGACTGCATTGCCTTGCAAAAGGAATGGTAGTTGGGATGGTAGTTTGATAGGGGAAGAGCCAAAATAGAAGTTCTCTCTCTGGCCCATGACTACAAAGTTAAATTGCTTTTGACTTGGAAATACTGAGAATCTGTCCTGATCAGCAGTGTCCACATGACCTGTTGGAGAAGAACAGCATCAAGAAAACGGGACAGCAGACCAGGCTGGAACATAATTCATGCATAGTCATCCTGAATCACCAAGGTTTGAAAAATGTGACTGCTTTTGGTTGGGGGTTGGGTAGACAAAGGAAATTGTAGGAGGTCTTTCTGAGTACACGCGTCCACTCCTGTTGCTTGTAGAGCAGGGGACAAGACTGACTAAAACTTCTTGGCCTGTTTTTCCTACCTAGCATTAGTTAGTGTGTGCATGTGTACCTTATGATTTAACAAGGAGGTAGAATTGGTTTTATGCCTCATTTTTGCTGCTGCTTGTTGTAAGGGAGACATCCTCTGGAAGCACTATAAGATGTTTCTATTTGGGTAGGCATGTAGCAAACAAGGCTTAGGTTGTTGTTGGAGGCAAAGGGGGTTAATTTTTACTTAATATTTTACTTGCTTTTATGTTATCTTGTTCCCTTACTGTAAGCTGCCCCAAGCCTTTCTTGGAAAGTGTGATGTATCAGTCAAATAAACAACATATAAATCCTGGATCTTGTCCCCCCCCCCCCCCTTTT
>NW_017729034.1:12260283-12261025 GCF_001723915.1 Gavialis gangeticus
TCCCCCCCCCCCCCCATTTATGAAGTAGGACAAATCCCAATGTCCTAACTGCCTAAAGAGGTTGTCTTGTCCCCATTGTCCCATTTCTTGTAACATAAGAGATGTTAGTAGAAATAGCTACCTTATCTATACCACTTAATCTTTATACTCCCATCAGGTCCTTGCTTTTAAGATAATTAAATATATTAACAGTTGTCCTAATACAAAACACTTGTGTGATGACACTTGATGATTTCTTCTCATATTTGGTCTTGGCCACAATAAAACTCCATAGATGATTGTAGGAAGCCTAGAATTTTGAAATCTCAAGTAGTTAGGAAGTGAAACCCATCAATATTTTTAAACTTTTTATAAAACTGGTGTTGCCGGTTTTAAATGGCTGGCAGACATTTGTGAGAAATGATCTTTAAGACTGAAGGATATGTACTTGGATCGGTCTCTGTCCTTAATTGAAGGAACAATAAGTCCTTTGACAGAAATAAAGATTTAAGTTACTTTAGACGTATCAAAATTAGTTTTTGACCTTTTTTAGACTTAAGGGACTCTTCAGAAAATGCCAGCTCTTAACTTTCATTCGTTTCTTGACCATGAAAAAATAATGGAGCACTTTTATTGCAAAAAACTCAAACACGGCAACAGATCAGAATTTTTTTAATGCAATGGATTCCTATTTAAAATCTCTGTGTTTATTTTGTGACTTGTATAGGTGTTTGCACACCTAACAATAGGTGACATCAAAGGG
>NW_017729034.1:12266025-12267281 GCF_001723915.1 Gavialis gangeticus
AGCACTCCATAGGAGGAGCAAATGAGCTGAGATGTCAAGCCAAAAAATTATAGCCATGCGAGCTATCCCTGCACTCAGCTGCTTTCAGAGCACATACATGGCTTGTGTGACAGCAAAGGGATTTTGTAGCACCCAGAGGTGTTATAACAACCTGGTTGATCTTCATTCCTCCAAAAGAAGCAGAGAGAGGAAAAACCCCTGCATGCCTTTTAAATGAGGGACGTTTATCTTACTACAATCTGATGCTGCTTCTGTTGATTTGTTTCTCAGATTATTATGTTGTAGAAACTATCTGGCTTTGGAATGAAGTAATTTCCAAGCAATGGATTTCTTAGGATTTATGACTGTTTGTAATTCTTAGGACTGGATGAGATTCATGGTTTAAGTAACTTGTTCCAGAGAAGAATGGGGAAGTCTGCACTGATAGTAGGTTGCCCTCTACCAGCACCCCTTGCAGCATTGAAACCTGGTTTCAGCTTCCAGACATGAATGTCAGCTTGGTTCCTGTGACAATTTCCTTAGTTGTCAGGTGTTGATCACTGAGTGTATTGGCTTCCCTTCCAGATGGGTTGTACGGAGTTCTGGAGACCTGGTTCAGTTCCCTTGGGAGAATAACAGTTTGCTGTAACCCTATACTGTAAACAGCAGAACCACTGCCATTGCAAGCACGTACTCTGGACTCCTTTAAGAAGCATTTGGATGCTTATCTTGCTGGGATCCTTTGACCCTAGCTGACTTCCTGCCTGTGGGGCAGGGGGCTGGACTCGATCTCCCCAGGTTCCTTCCAGCCCTAAGGCCAATGAAATCTTGTCTAACTTCCACATTTATTTACAGTGATGTGATCCATTATAGTTCTGCTTTTTACCCCCCTCCCTTTTCTGAAGGTTTTCTCAATTGGAAAGGGAAATGTAAGTCACGCAAGTTACAAGAAGCTTGCTGCAGCAGTGTTTGTCTAATGAGTACTAATCATGGAGCCCTTGCAACACAGTCTGAGGAGTGCCTACACAGGGTGATCTGCACATTTCATTAGTCCATTAGGAGACTAGAATCCAACAGAGTGCAAGAGATCTTTGCTGACACCAGCACAATTCCCTTTGAATATAGCCCTGGGTCAGTCTGGCCAGTGAGCTACACTACCTAATATCAAACAAGAACCATCTCAGCTGAGGATTTTGACCAAAAAGGCTGAAGGACTTTCTATGTATACATATGTATACAGGCAGTCCTCGGACTTGCAACACAATTGGTTCCTGAAA
>NW_017729034.1:12267794-12268440 GCF_001723915.1 Gavialis gangeticus
GTGTGTGTGTGTGTGTGTGTGTGTGTGTGTGTGTGATCGCAGATAGATATCTGTGACTAATTGTGATATCCATGTGATAAAGTTTTCTGTCTGCTACAGAAAATCAAGTGAGTTCTGCCAGATTCAAATGCAGTAAGAGTAATCAATGGCTTCTAAGCTTGGTGGGTGTGACCCCAGTAAATTGAATCCTAGCAATGTCAGTTTAATACTGCAGGATTGCACCAGTCAGTCTTTTGCAACGAATGCAATGCATTCAGGGCTGGCTGCTTCTGTGTTCTCATCCTGAAGTGAAGGGATTAATAAAATTATGCTTTCTAAGGCTACTGTTTTTAAGGTGGAAAAGACTTCTAAAAATTGTGGCTGTCCTGGCCAGGGACAACATCCTGTCTTGTAGCACACTGCTGGCATGTCACTATATTTTATAGTGCAAGTGATGGAATTTAAGTGGTGTACAGTTTTTTTTCTGTTTAGCTAAGCTAGTGAAGGCTTTTAGTTTTAATAGTGCTAAATCACCATACAGACAGGTTAATTACCTTGACATATTTCATTACCTATTTAAAGCACTGAGGTAGTAAGTATATTGCTGTTTCTCTGCAATTTCTTCACTGTATCAGCAGTGTTCTTTCTGCAGGCTGTTGCCTGGCTC
>NW_017729034.1:12273440-12275606 GCF_001723915.1 Gavialis gangeticus
TAGTAAGTATATTGCTGTTTCTCTGCAATTTCTTCACTGTATCAGCAGTGTTCTTTCTGCAGGCTGTTGCCTGGCTCTTCCTGCTCAGCAGTGCTCTCAGAAGCTTTGGCAAAATTAGTTTCTATGTTCAGCAGATCACTGTGCTGTCTGAGTTGCAAGCAGCAGCTGTGTAAAATCACAAAAAGATTTCTGTGTTGAAGTTAATGTATTTAACCTGAATCTTACCAGCTGACTGGTTAGACATTTTTAACAAGGATTGTCTGCCTCCAGTGTTTTTATGTTAATATTGGAAGCACTTGAAGGACTTTTCTGTGAATAGTAAAAGAAAACTCCTTTCCTGATAGTTGAATAAACTGAAACACAGGAAGCATCTTGGGCATTCTGACTTGCTTATTGCAGCTTTCCTCTTGGCTTTTGGGGGGGGGCGGTGATGACTCATCAAGTCAGGTGACTGTCTCTGCTGTGGGTCTGGAATTTCTTCCCTTTCTGCAGCAGGATGTTTCATCCCTGTGTGCTGAGTGGCAGGGGAAGGTTGGGAAGGACAGTCTTTTACTTGTAAACAGTGGGTGTTTAACTCGGGGGGCAGGGGGCAGGGGCTTCATCTGAACTGTGGATTTTTTTTCCTGTGGTCTGCCACAAAGCAAGGTAAGACGCTTTCTGCATTTATAGCATATGGCCAGTCTTCAGGCCTTCACTCCCTGATACTGAAAAGCATCTTTGACTTCTTTTTTTCCTGAGAGTTGTTTTACTTGATCTGGAGCTTACATTTCAGAGGTCCTTGGAGCTTGTGATGAGGAATCAGGTCTCTACACTGAGAGTCAAAAAAGTAATTGTGATAGAATATCAGGATTTTTTTTCTGTGAATATCAGAATGTCGTGAGGGGGAGGGAGAATCAACTCTAAAACCAAATTAATTTGCTGTAGAAAGTAGAGGTAAAAAACTAATAGACTTGTGGCCTGGCTTATTCAGTTATCTGTGGATTCATGTATAAAACACTGAATTATTTGTGGAGGGCTGAGGCAACCTACAGCTTGTTTTAACCATCTCATTCTGAAGCTAGTTCTGTTTTGGTAGAATACAGTCATGTTCAGACTAGAAAACTCCCTTGGAAGCATCTTTTGAAGTAGTGGGTTTTGGGTTTTTGGTTGTTCATTACAAAGATAATGCAGGGAGCAAATGCTTGCTAGCATCTTACATTCTATCCAACTTGTCTGCTCATGTTTTGGGGAGTTAAAGTAAAATAACTTTCATTTGTAGGCAGTTTAATGAACATTATTGTAAGACTAGACTAAATGTAGTAGCTAACCTCATGACTGGAGAAAGCCCTCTAAGAGGCTAGAAAAACTTGGCAGAATTCTAAGGTTTCTTGTTGTATTAATATGAAGCTAATTCTAGCTGGTGGTCAGTAGTTTGTGGTGACTAACCATGATCTCGACATCTGTTGGTCAGCATTGTGTGTGCTGATATCAGTGGATCCTAGGGAGGCAGCAGTTATCAGTCTCAAGCATTAAAGACCCTAAACACAGTATAAGATAAGACAAGATCCTTACGCTTGGGATTTAGTAACCAGGAATGGACTTGTAACCAACATAAGGGCACCAAACAGACATGTTGCAGAGCTGCACACTAGGAAATGTCTTTAAAATGTGTCTAGCACTTCCAAGAATGAGCCTTTTGAAGAAGTGTCAATGTTGAGGTGGCTTTGTAGCAGAGGCATAGTTTGGACCTGGGTACAGCATGGTATGGAGGCTGTCCTAGACCCAAGGTCTGCATGAGATAAGATTATAGAGGGAAGAGTGAGATGGCAGGCAGTGAGGCCTTGGTAAATCAGAGTTGCTTTGTGCATAGAGGTTAGGATTTGGAACTTGAAACTTCCCTTGACTTCTCCAGCAATTTAATGGAGGAATTCCATCATGCTTGATGTGGAGAGAGTGGTGGATAGGGAATATAGCTAGGAACACTCCAGATAAAGCACAGCAGAGTAGAGTGGGAACAGTAGGTTGGGGAGAAAAGTGAAGCCTGCAAGTCAGAATATATGTCTTCATCTGTCCTTGGAAAAATTGTGTTCAGGGTTGCTCCTTTACCATGTGTTTGTTTTGTGTTTTTTGTTTTTGGTTTGTTTTTTCTTTTTGTTTTTCTTTTTCTTTTTCTTTTTTTTTTTTTTT
>NW_017729034.1:12275732-12280296 GCF_001723915.1 Gavialis gangeticus
TTTTTTTTTTTTTACTCTTGGGAGCTTTTCCCGAAGATGAGTTAAGCCACTTCTGTTGTTTGGTGCTGGCTGCTATATGTTTTCAGTAGTTTCTTGGGTGTTGGCCCCTGCCTGAGTTTGTACCAGTATTGTATGGTCTGCTCCAAGTCCCATCATGCCTTTGTTGACCTGGTCGGGAGTGAGGCTTTATTTCTTTACATAATTTGGTTCATCTTTTCTGGCAGCTAAATGATTATGAGTATGACTAGCTTGGTCTGCATTAAAATCACCACGGTCCTTGTGTCAGCATGTTTTCTTATGAAGTCTAGGTAGATAGTGCCTAATTCTGCAGAAACATTGGCCTTGGGGGTTCCATGGGCAAAATCCTGTAATAGTGTAAGCATTCTAGGTCTAGCTGCTTTTTTGATGTGAGCAGCAGTTGAATGTAAGGTATGCAGTAGTTTTTATTTGGTTTGCAAGCCAAGATGGGTAGGAAAATAGTGCTAGATCCAGTGCTTCAGATTAATCTTGGTGTCCATATAAGAGTCAGTCACCTGGTGCATCAGCAACTTTAAAAATGTTCTTCTAGTACTTAGATACGAGTTTTCATTGGACAGCCCATGCACAGAACAACTCACTTGCTTTAACTTAGTGGAACGCAGAACCTCTGATATCTAGATGATCAGTCCAATCCAAGCTGGAAGGGACTGAGTCATGGTCATCTGTGTCTAGCTTCTTGAATGAGTCGCTGGAGTGAGCACTGGGGCTTGGAAAATTCTACTTGCTTAGGGTGGTAGGCATTGTGGCAGAGTGAAGTTGGGGAAAAATGAACTCTTCTGTGGAACAGACCTGGAGTAAAACTGCCACAGAAGACGGTAAGGAGCAAGGAGTCTATATATGACAGAAGAGCGGGTCCTATGGCCTGGAAAGCAGCCGCTGTCTACCCCACCACCTGTAGAGAGCAGACTGAGATAAGAGCCCTGCAAGAGGGTGGGCATATGTATGGGGTTGGCCAGTGGTAAACCATGCATCTTTTTGCCCTAATGAATAGGTCTTGGGGCAAGTAGCTACTCTTTATGGAGTCCTAATGTTGGCTCTGGCAGAGGGTTGTGTGAGTAAATTCAAGTCTGTTCTGAAAGACACAGTGGTGGGGGTAAACCATTTGCCAGTATTGGGTCTACCCTGTGGACACTTGGGAGCCCTTGCTCTCTATGGCTAGCAACACAGCACTTCTAAAATCAGAATGGTGTTCCTGTGACATGCAAATAAGATGGCAAAAAGCCTACTCCTTCTGTGCTTAGCTAGAGCTGTAACAGCATTGTATTTCCATAGTAACACAAGTAGAACTGGGGAGGGACAACGAAACAAAGTGGTTATACTTGGAGAGCATTTTGTAGAATCATAAAAAATTAGGGTTGGAAGGGACCTCTGGAGGTCATCTAGTCCAGCTCCCTGCTCAAAGCCAGACCATCCCCAACTAGATTATCCCAGCCAAAGCTTTGTCTAGCTGGGTCTTGAAAACCTCCAAGGATGGAGCTTCCACAACCTCTGGGTAACCTGTTCCAGTGTTTTACTACCCCTCTAGTGAGCATTCTTCCTAGTATCTAACCTAACCTTGCCTTGTTGCAGCCTGACACCATTGCTCCTTGTTCTGTCATCTGCCACCACTGAAAACAGTCTAGCTCCATCCTTTTGAACCTCCCTTCACGTAGTTGAAGGCTGCTATTAAATCCCCTCTGTCTTCTCTTCTCAAGACTAAATAAGCCCAGTTCACTCAGCCTCTCCTCACAAATCATGTCCCCCAGCCCCCTTACCACTTTAGTTGCCCTCCACTGGATTCTGTCCGATGTTTTTTTTTTGTCCACTTCCTTTCTGTAGTGGGGGACTGAACTGAACACAATACTCCACATGTGGCCTCACCAGTGCTGAATAGAGAAGAATAATCACTTCCATTGACCTGCTGGCAGCACACCTATAAATGCAGCCCAGTATGCTGTTAGCCTTCTTTGCAACAAGGGCACACTGTTTGCTTATATTCAGCTTATTGTCCACTGTAACCACCAGGTCCTCTTCTGCAGAGCCGCTGCCCAGCCTGCACTAGGACATGGGATTATTCTGTTCTCAGTGCAGAACTATGCATTTGTCCTCATCGAACCTCATGAGATTTCTTTTGACCCAATCCTCCAATTCGTCTAGGTCACTCTAAATCCTAACCATACCCTCCAGCATATCTACTACTCCCCCCGGCTTGGTGTCATCTGCAGACTTGCTGAGGGTGCATGCTATGCCATCTTCCAGGTGAGTGATGAAGACATTGAACAAAACTGGCCCCTGGGGCACTCCACTTGATACCAGCTACCAACTAGACATAGAGCCATTAATTACTACCCTGAGCCCAATGCTCCAGCTGGTTTTCTATTCACCGTACAGTCCGTTCATCCAGCCCATACTTCTTTAGCTTGCCTGTGAGTGCCTGAGAAACGGTATCAAAAGCCGTGTTAAAATCAAGGTATACCACATCCACTGGTCTCCCTGTGTTCGTAAAGCTAGTTGCCTCATCATAGAAGGCAACTGGGTTGGTCTGGCATGACTTGCCCTTGATGAATCCATGCTGACTGTTCCTAATCACCTTCTTCCCCAAATGCTTAGAAATAGATTCCTTGAGGATCTACTCCGTGATTTTTCCAGGGACTGAGTTGAGGCCGACTGGTCTGTAGTTCCCTGGATCCTACTTCTTCCCTTTCCTAAATATGGGCACTATGTTTACCCTTCTCCAATCACTCAGGACCTCTCCTGAAAGCTGTGAGTTTTCAAAGATTATGGCCAGTGGCTCTGCAATCTTATCAGCCATCTCCCTCAGCACCCCCAGGTGCATCCTATCTGGCCCCATGGACTTGGATATATCCAGCTTTTCTAAATACACTAAAAGCTCTGTTATCCAGCATCCCCCTGGAATGGGGGATGCCAGATAACAAAATATGCTGGTTGAGTGGCCTGAGCAGGCATCCTTGCCTGTTCGGGCCATTGCTGCTTCTGCCCCGTCTAGGGTGTTGCTGCCCCTTCCGTGGGACAGGGAGGCAGGCCCCACGCAGCCTGTTGTCCCCAGGCCAGGGGGGCTCGGCAAAACCAGAAGTGCCACAGTGGGCATTTCCGGTTTCACTTTACCTTACAAGCTGGCATGCCAATTTAATAAAGTATGCTGGCTTGTAAGGTGCCAGTTAATGGAACTTTTACTGTAGTCCCTAACCTGTTCTTCTGCCACAATTGGCTACTCTCCTCCTTCACAAACTGCTGTCAGGTGCAGTACTCTGGGAGCTACCCTTGCCTGTGAAGACTGAGGTGAAAAAAGGCATTGACCACTTCAGCTTTTTTTGCATCTGCTGTCACAAGGTTGCCTCCCACATTCAGTAAGAGACCCATACTTGTCCTGATCCTCCTCCACTTGGTTTGATGGTCTGGGAGGTTCAATGAAAATGGAGTCCTGCTAATACTCTAATGCATGTTTTGTAGTATTGTATGTGGATACTGTAGGTTGAATATTTAAATCAGTATTTCTGAGTAGTCTGCCATATCTGGCCTGAAGGAAGTCAGATCACTGCTTGCTGGATTAGGTTTCTTCATGCCGTGTGTCAAATTAACTGACTTTCTTTTTTGGCAGGTAAAAAGGGCGAGATGGACTTCTCCAAGATACCAAAAATCCGTGATGAGGACAGAGAGAGCTTGTTTGGCTATGTCCATGGAGTCTCAGGACCTGGTATGCGCTACTCAGTGGGGGAAGTGGGGAGTCATATCTGGATTCTGCATTTTCTGAAAACACACGAGTTTGTCTGCTTGAGGAAATATAGTAAAGCCCCCAATGTAGTTAGTTATCTCGTCCCATTCCCTGCCTAGAGAAGAAGCCCTCCAGGGTTGTTGGCTTCTTGATATACTTGTGCTGAAGTGTGAGAGACTGAGCTGTCTCAGTGAAATGTTACTATTCATTACCCTTCAGTGGTCTGCCATTTTGTGCCAGTTACATCTTTTTAAAAACTGATTGTTGGCATTTATAGTGGGAAATATCAGCATAGTGAGTCCGTTTCAGGAGCACAGCAGAGTCGTCATGGTTCATTCTACAAGGCTTTCTTGGCATACTTTTAATTCTTTTCCTACTCATATATATTCCTGGACAGTCTGTCTTGTCTTGGTGCTAGCAGCTTTCAGACACTGGTCCCCGGATGAAGGTTGAGCTTCCTTAGGAATGTGGCTCCCTGCACAATTTTTTCTTTAGTTAACCAAGCTATGCCATTAATGCATTTCTCTAATGTAGACAGGATCTAGGTCTCAAGGTGGAAAATACTTCTTGTGAGGCTAAGGTGGCTTTCTAGGAGGATGGTTATTTAAACCCACCTAGTCTCTGACAAGGGTTAAAACACTAATCTGGTGCTGATCCAGGATATGTTATGACTGCAGTAGTTTCTAAAGACATCAAGCTGTGATGGAGATCTGTTAAGCCCAGGAAAGTGTGTGTGTGCATGCGCGCGCACGTGTGTCTGGAGGGGGGTGGGGGGGATCTCACAATAGCTGGGGTGGCCATCCCACAACATGC
>NW_017729034.1:12280491-12282196 GCF_001723915.1 Gavialis gangeticus
GGGGGGGGGGGGGGCCCCCCCTGAAAGGGGGGTGTTTTTTTCCCCCCAAAAACCCCCCCCCCCCCCCCCCCCCAATCCCTTTTTGCAGCTTCTGCTGCTCCCATGCCATCCTGAGGCTGACAGGGTCTCTGTACTCACCCTCCTGCCTTCAGCTTTTGCTTCGTTACACCCCATCTGGGAGTGACATGGCTTTCAGCCACTTAGAAGTTGGACAGCTGCACTCTTAACAAGTACTTGGCCTAGCTTGATATTAGCAGCTATATTTAACAGATTCTTACTTTACTTTCCCAGGATCTTGATTATGGCTTAAGTATAAGTTTACTGATTATATACCAGCTTACACACACATTATTTGTAACGTAAGCTGAAGAAAAAACTTAAAACTGGCAAAGGAGAGGTTGACCCAGATGGCTTTTTTTCACGCAGTGGTTACTGCCTGTAACATGGCAGGTGCAGCCATGTACGAGTTGGTACGAGTTGGCCACAGTGAGCTGGTGGGAGAAATTATCCGACTGGAGGGTGATATGGCCACTATCCAGGTTTATGAAGAAACATGTATCCTTCCCTTTGTTCTTGCTGGACTGTTTGGCTCTAAAGGTAGGGCGATTAATAGAGAAAATAAACCCATTTGAATTAAACCAGATGTCAAGATTACTCAGTAGCTTCCAGATCTGTAGCTGCAGGCAAAAGCATCTGTTCTTAGTACCTCATGCAGGCTTTGGAATCTTTTAAAATGAGGCTTTTCTTCACATGCTACACTTGCCTTTTTTCTTGAAAATCAGTTGCTGAACATTGAGGTGCATTTGTTTAAGCAAGGAAATTTAGCCAAGCCCCAGGACATCCTTAAGCTGCTCCCAGTGCAGACACTCCTACTGAGTCGGTAATAGCTTCTGGAACAGGAGCTTCTGCCCCAGGAAAAAGGAAGTCGCGCTGTGCACTTCTCCTTTCCCCAGACAGACCCTCCTGCTATAGACTTGTTACTAACCGAGTAGAAGCATCTGCATTCGGAGCAGCTTGAGGGTGTTTTGGGGCTTGGTTTTGTTGTATTTCCTCACTTGCCAGCAGTATAAACATGGGTATCTGCAGTAGGAGAAAGCAGCAACCTATAGTACTTCATTAACTCCCTAACTGCTGGCTGACTGTGGACATTTTCCTCCATCAGCAATAGTATCTACCCCAGCAGCAGCTTGAGGATGTCCACTCAACAAAAGGAGGGCAGTAACTCTGCACATGCTGAAGGAACATACTTAAACTGTTGCTGAGGGTGGGGAGTTGTCCACAGCCAACAGCTAAGGGGTTAAGAGAGCAGTTAGCAGTTGTTCCCTTCTACTGCAACTGCCCTCTTTGTACTGCTAGCAAGATGAATCTTTTTCTTTGCATAGTCTTCTGAAAACTGGGTGTATGTCTTAATGGAGTGGGGACGGGGATAGTATGCAAGTTCATACAGTATGTTGTGTCACCTGGTATAACCTGAGTAATAACCCCCTCAAACTACAGTGCTGCTTCTATAATGCAAACTATGCTTACCAATAAACAAGTTTTGAATTTTGACTTCAGATACAAGTCAAATGCTGAACTCTGTCTGGACAGAGGGTTACTACTACCTCATTGATGAATACAAACTATAAATAGCAAAACTACCAAGCAAAATCAACTTTTTTTTTTTTGCCTTGGCTTGTGTTTAAAAAATCTATTCCCTTTTCAT
>NW_017729034.1:12282358-12283164 GCF_001723915.1 Gavialis gangeticus
CCCCCCCCCCCCCCCCCCCCAAAAAAAAAGAGGCCCTGTGTGCTGTGAAATAACATTTGTAATTGGACAGGATTCCTTCTTCAGTCAGATTTAGATTTATCTGCAAAACATTGCTTACTTGCCTTTGTGGAATCCTCACTGTTGATCTAGCTTAGATACAGCAGATGTTAATAAACTGTACTTCTACTGCAGGAAGTTGCTCGGGGCTCATTTAAGAGCACTTAGTGCCAAAAGTCGCAAATTGCACTAATCTAAATTGCTATTTTTTTTTATACTAGCATTGGAAAACTGTCCCAGCCTAAGGGACTAATGACTGTTTCACTGTTCTATTAACCACTCCTGAAGCAGGAAACCAATAGGCTTGCTTGCTTTTGCAAGACAGGTGGCATTCTATTTCTGAAGAGTTGTGTGGTAAGTTTGCTTTGGTCATTAACAACTTCTTAGCCAAAAACTCTGAAACAAAGCTGTCTGCAGCCTACTTAAGGCTTTCTATGTGCCCATCCTGATCATGAGGACAGATCCAGGTTCTCCATTTGCTTCAGAAAAACTTTAATTTTCTTCTTTAATACAGAAAAGCGCGGATTTTCTTTTAAAGGAGAAAATTGCAGTGTTCCAGCCTGCAAAGGGCTGTTTGGGGCTGCAGGGAGTGGGAGGAGGGCAATCAGGCAGGGGGAGCCAGGTGCATGTGTCCACACATGCACATAGCAGCCAGGCAGTGGTGAAAAGCAACTCCCGCAGCTCCCTCCCGGTAAAGTCTATGGGGGGAGGTGGTACAGGCCACTCAAGTGGAGAGGGGCACAGCCCTC
>NW_017729034.1:12283409-12295112 GCF_001723915.1 Gavialis gangeticus
CCCCCCCCCCCCCCCCCCCCCCCCAAGATTTCTGTACCCATAGCAGGGCACTGGGCTGCAGCTGGGCCAGACCAGCTCCAGGCAGAAGCCACCTCCACAGCCAGGCTGGATCAGCTCTGGACAGGAGCTGCCTTCACAGCCCAGTAGGTGGGACCTGGCACAGGAGGGAGCACTGTGCCTCCATAGCCACCAGTGTGAAGTGCCCCCTGCCTGCCTGCTAGTCCTGCAGCAATGGGGGTACAACACCACACCATTGCCACACCTCATCATGACACAACGCTCCCTCCCATATCAAGTCCCACCTACTGGGCTGTGAAGGCAGCTCCTGTCCAGAGCTGATCCAGCCTGGCTACAGCCCTGCACCAGGCTGTGAGCACAGAAATCTTGGGGGGTGCATGCCACCCCTGCCTTCCCCACACACTCGCTCTTTCTCACACACTGGAGAGCTGGAGGTGTGGGGCAGTGGGTTAGGAATGAGAGGGCACTGGCAGGGCTGTGGTTGGGAGTGAGCATGGGCAGGGCACCAGCGTATCAGGGCTACTTAGCACCACAAAGCAGGGGGGCAATTACAGCTGGACCAAGAATTAATCCAAGAATTTGCGATATTTTTTTTTTTAAACAGGGAAAACCAGAATCTCTGAATTGTGGAAAGATGATCAGTCCCTTGTCTCTAGAGAATGGAAACTTTGTTACCTTGGTAGTTCCACCCCAAGACAACAACAGGCAGTGTATACAATTCCACAGTTGGAACCAATGAGCTGGTCAGATAAATAGTCTATTCTGGTAACATGCACCCTCTCCATAAGATGTGTTTTTCCTTAACTGGCCTCTCTAGCTGGTGTGTCTGTAGGAGATCCTGTACTACGTACTGGCAAGCCTCTGTCAGTGGAGCTGGGCCCTGGCATTATGGGAGCTATTTTTGATGGTATCCAGAGGCCCCTGTCAGACATCAATGCTCTGACCAAAAGTATCTACATTCCCAGAGGTGTCAACGTGTCAGCTCTTAGCAGGGACATCAAGTGGGAATTCACACCTTCTAAAAACTTACGGGTAGGTTACAACAGTTGCAAAATCATGCTGTTGGGCTGGGGCACAAAGTGTAGAGGCTATATGGCTCCCAGGCTATTTATTTGAGAGGGTGGGTATAATTATTTATAGGACATTGGTGGACTGCAGAGGGATCATGAAAACAGGTAATGAATGTCTGTGCCTTTTAATGCAGGGATGTAAAAGATACAGCCCACACAGCTATGTCATCTGGCCCCATGCAGGACCAGTCCAGGACCTTCCCATGTAGCACCTTCTCCAGAGTGCACTGGATCCTGTGGGCAGGGGCAGCCAAATGCTACATCCAGTGCAGTCCCAGACCAGCCAGAGCAAGTGCCATATGCACTGGATCCAGCATGTAGGGGTGGCAGGGGTGCTGCCCACATGTCATTCATTCAGCTGTTGAGGATATAGGCCACTCATCTGGCCTGCAGGACCAGATTAGTTTGACACCCCTGTATTAATGTAAAGCTTTTGGTACCTGGGTGTCTTTTACAATGCAACAGAGGGTGTTAATTCCAATAATTCCTTTTGATCTCTTCAGTAATAACAAAGTTGGTCTGGACAGGGAGGCGAGGGAATCCCTTGTATTACACAGTACTTGGACTCCTGCCTTAATGTTGTAACCTTTGCATATAATGATAACCATTCTTGAATATTGATAGCATGATTCTGTTGCAGATCTGGTAAATGATACAAATATAGGCTACTGTGTTGTTAGTATATTTAGGGAGGAGATGCTCTTTGTGCTGGACTTAAACCTGTGTACTGCATTTTATGGAGTCCTGGTGTTAAACATAGATGCTCTAAAAATGAAGTGTCTGTACATGACAGATATTTGTTCTGATTCTAGGTTGGCAGTCACATCACTGGTGGAGACATCTATGGAGTGGTGAATGAAAACTCCCTCATCAAACACAAAATCATGTTGCCCCCAAGAAACAGGGGTACAGTAACATACATTGCTCCTCCAGGGAACTATGATGCTTCTGTAAGTTTGCTAAACTTCAGTGCATGGTGTTCAGCAGGTGCATGTGCCTTTCTTGCCATATAGATCTAGTTAAAATAGATGCAGGTCACCTGCTGCCAACAACACTTGCCTGAGTATCTTTTGAAAATGAACTGCTATTTGTTTATGGTTCAGCTGGACCAATTTAGATGTGCAGTGTTAGCTGTCCCACAGTGAAGTCATGCACTTCCCCATGTATGTGGGGAGTTCAGTGGCATTTTGTAAGTACCGTGCCGTATGAGAGTTTATTTGAAGCTGAGGCTTCATACTGCTGCTTGACTTCCCTGTGTGTACAGTGCTTTGGGGAAGTGGGCTTCTGACAGGCTGTGGACAGAATATTGAGGTATTTGAAAAGTCTTTGCAGACTATCCAGATATTAATGGTGGTAATTGTTGATGGGTTAGTTCCCATTGGCTCAGCATTCAGCTGTTCACTTACATGAGTATCTGCTACCTTCTGACAGGATGTTGTCTTGGAGCTGGAGTTTGAAGGTGTGAAGGAGAAATTCACTATGGTCCAGGTCTGGCCTGTACGACAAGTCCGTCCTGTTACTGAAAAGTTACCAGCCAATCACCCATTGCTGACTGGCCAGCGAGTCCTAGATGCACTCTTTCCGTGAGTACCACCTGCGATTTTGTAGAGTATTGCTCCCATGAGAGTAGAAAACTTAAGCACTTTAGCTAAGTATGATCATCATGATGCACCAAAACAAAGAGGAAAACTTAAAAATAAAACACAGTTACCTGAGGAGGCTACAAGTGTTACAAGTCAAGGTCTTTATCACTGAAAATGAGACTGGTTTAGATCATCAGGAAGACCAGAAGATAAGCACTTAATTCAGGGGGCGGCTGAGGGAAAAGATGGAAGCTGGAAAGAGGATTTGTTTAATGAAACGTTTTAAAGTAAGGGCTTGTTTTTTTGCTGTATAAACATCTGCAGCTAGTAGGGACTTCAAGGAGTTGATGCCTGGAGCACTTGTTTGTTTAAAATACAGACTTTAGTGCCTGACTTGGAGGGAAGTGAAGTGTGACAACTTTGGCCCTAATGTGTATCATCACATAACCATCATGATCTCAAGTTGTAGGTATTTAGCCTGTGCATTCTGGAGGCTCCTGTCTACACAAAAGAGAGGAGATGTACTCTTTTGGAAGTACCTGGCTAGATTTGTACAGGTTTCATACTTTACTAACAGCAGAAAGCCATGTTGGTGGAGGCCAGCATATTCTCTCACGTTTCAACAAATAATAAAAATGTTCTGGATCAGAAGCAAAAAGAAATCCCTGTGTTGGCCTTGCCTTTGTGCAGGCAAGTGGAATGAGGTGGCTTTGGAGTGCCAAGAAGCAAATGATTTAAATGTATAATTAAGAGAACTCTCTTCTGACATTAAAATAAACTATAGTCTCTCCTTACTCAGGTGTGTACAAGGGGGTACAACTGCTATCCCTGGGGCATTTGGCTGTGGAAAGACTGTGATCTCACAGTCTCTCTCAAAGTATTCCAATAGTGATGTCATCATCTATGTAGGATGTGGAGAGCGAGGAAATGAGATGTCTGAAGTACTGAGAGACTTTCCAGAGGTTAGTGTGAAATTTCCTAGAAGCCAAGTGTTTTGGGAAGGGTCACTACTGTGGCGCTATTGTACTCATTGGTACAGTGGCTTGATGCAGTAGGTGGTGTTGGCACTTCACCTGTTGTGGGTTGGATTTCTTGTGCCTTTTTGGCACCTGAAAATGACTTGGCAGTTGATTTCAATGTCTGCTCCTGAAGTCATTACCTACCTGTGCATTTATCCAACTTCTTTTTTAAAATAAGGCCAAAACACGCCATGAAGGTCTAATTGCCTATCTAAAGAGAATCTTTTTCTCAAAGTTGTTGACGGGGTGGGTTGATTTCAGATCATTGATTTAAATAATGATTTAAATCACAGATAAAACTATTATTTAAACCATTGATTTAAATCAAGTTTCCCACTGATACTACTTCACATATTTCTTAAACAATCGTGCAGATCTGATCACTAAAAGATGTCAATTTAAAACTCAATACAGTTTTTTTTACAATGTCTGTTGATACAACAAATGATGAAATATAAGGCAAAATAATGAAAATAGTCTCACATTAATAATACCAACAATGAAAATTATCTCTGTGACTGCAGAGGAAGCTACTGCTGTGAAAAATTGGCTTAGCAACTGAAGGAACCCTGTTTCAAGGTGTCTAGCTAATGATTTCCACCAATTCAGGGAATTGTTCAAAACTTCATCAGTAAACATGTACTGTTTAAATGGCTCCCCTCCAGCCCTGAAATTTATTGTGACTGGCATAACCGAGGAGTGATTTTTGATATGCCCATGTCACGGCAGCATCATCTTCTTCAGAAGTTAGGCGTCTACCTTTATCTGGGGTTGAGAATGAAGAAAGAAATACCCAACCAGAAACAATGTCTCTTGAAGTGCCTTCCGAATTTTGAGAACATCAGCAATGCAGCAACAATTTCTCTGAAGTTTAAGGCTATGGATATAGGTTTCAGTATACTGAGCATATTCTCTACATTCCTCTTTAATCCAGTGTTAGATACTTGGGATGAGATACTTTCATCTATTTTATCATGGTTTTTTTTCACAATTCTTTATGAAAATAAGCCAGTTAATAAATTGTTCAAAACAATCAACCACAGAATTCCATTGAACATCTTGAGGGAGAATTAATTTGGATCCTCCTATTCTCTTCAGTGAAGCTGAAGCAAAGTGGCTGTTATGGAAGTATTTTGCAACTTCAGCAACATTTTCTTTTATACCTGGAGAAGTACTTAAGACTTTGGCTAAAAGATGCATTAAATGGGCACTGCAGCCATATGTTAAGGAGCAGCCTTCTGTTTTTTCTTCTAAGTATCTTCTCATCTTTGCCACGTTTGCAGCATTGTCTGTGACAAAACTGCATGTGACAGTTCAATTTTTGTTCACAGTTTATTACAGTGTTCACTGCCACTTCTTTTAAATAGTCTGCTGTGTGGGCATTTCCCAGTGTTTCTGAAAGATATGCAACCCCATCTTCTGTTGTGACACATGCGCATATTACTGGATCGTTGTGTACATTGCTCCATCCACTAAGGCTTAAACTGGCAAATTTCCCCTCAGTATTTCTTGCATACTGTTCAAGTTCCTTCTCATACACTGTATCTAGCAACCTTCCACCAATGTCTGCTCTACCACATGGAGTACCTGGTCGTAAGGACTCAGCCATGTCAATGAAGTGTTTATTGTTAACAGTGCGAAAAGGAGAATTTGTGGCATAAATGAACCGAGCAATCTTTTCATCTATGGTGTCTTGTTAGTATTTTCTGGTCCTTACTACAAACCCATCCAGAGTGGTAGTCGCACTGGATGATGGAAATCTTTTGCTTGCTACTGTTACTTCGTTGTCTGAAATACGTTCAGTTGCAGCACTGCTGCTAACAGTACCAACTGATGACTCTGAAGTTGCTGCAGATAGGTAGTCAAAGTCTCTTATGCTTAAATGGAATCCTGAGACAAAAATGATTTTTGAATAGTCATTCTTCTCAGTTCTTCTCACTCTATTACTCAGTCATCTGATCTACATCCTTACTGAAAAAATATAAATTCCACAAAAAGCTAAGACTGACTGCACTTTGAGTGCACTTTAATTTTGGAGTAAGCCCCATTGAACTTACTAGCACTTCTGTTTTTTGAGAGAACCAGTATAGGATGGGGGGGTTCCCTTGAGAAAGCTGAGTTATGCTGAAGTAAAATAGGGAATAGATTTATGGCATCACCATTATGGTCTGGGGCCACGTCATGATTTTCCAAAATAAAGGACGTGTGTTATGTAATAGAAAATAAGAAAATGACACCCAGTGGCAACTGGCAACTCTAGATTTCCCTTGCTGCACCGTTCTGTACTGTAAACTTGGATGATATATTCTAAACCTAGTTAACTAATTAAGCTAGACTTTTTTTTTTCTCTAGCAACATCCAACATAGCAAATGGCTTGGGAATTTGCTTGTTAAATCACACTTATACTAAAAGGCACAGAGAGAGTCTTGAAGAATGATGTATTGCGAAGTGAATTATTTTATTTACTAGCCAGTTGATCCACATTGTTTTTCAGACACATCCACATCTTCATCCGCATCATTTTCTCCCAATAAGCAGTTTTCATTATGACGTTTCATTCTTGCAACTAGGCCCTGCATCTCATTCTTCCACGATTACACTTGACACATTTTTCCTTTTTCACCCAGGGAAGGAATTTCTTCAGAATATTCCCAGATAGGGTCTCTCCTTATACCCAGAAGCTATGACAGTTTTTCTGGCAAAAGTGTGGGGGAATATAGGAAACTGAATAATGTCATCCATTTTTCTTTCCAGTCCACTCCACTGTTCCTTTCTACTCTGTCTCTGTGCTTTCCTATATTGTCTCTCTGTCTTTAAGACAGTGTCTAAACAAACTCCTCTGTCTTGGTTGGCCCAGCTTCACCACTACATAAACACAGAACAACAATCCTAACAAATACCAGAGTGGAAGATCACCACTTAAGCCAAATGAGGATCTTGCCACAAGAATAAATGTGAAATTATCAATGACTTTAAGTGGATATCAAGAAGTCTGTAACTCTGGAACAGCCTTCTAAGAGCTGTAGTGAGGGCAATAAATCTAACTCATTTTAATAACATGCATGATCAGTTTAGAGAAGGGATTATAGGATGTCATCACCTGCTACATAGCAAGATACTGTATTTGATGAGCCAGAAGGTCTTTCCCTAGAATATATCCCTCTTTGCAGTGCAGTTGCCAGGATGAGTTAGTTTTTCTTTTTTCTAGAAACTGTACAACATCGCAACATGCTGAAAATAATATATATATTATTTCTCATCTCTTAGCTCACAATGGAAGTTGATGGCAAAGTAGAAAGCATTATGAAGAGAACTGCTCTGGTGGCTAATACCTCCAACATGCCTGTTGCTGCTAGAGAGGCCTCTATTTACACTGGTAAGTTACAGGGGAAGTGGAGGCTGCATGGGACTGATGACTACTTACACTCATTTCTGGTTCCAGGCTTACTCTCAAAGGTTGCTGAACATCAGAATGCAATTTTTCTAAACTGTTCGTACCCCAGTCAATGTATCATGACACTTTTTGGTCTTCTGTTAATCCACAGCCCAGGATTTGCATTTGACATTATGCAGATGATAATGTCTCTTGAGAGTGCATCAGGTCAGATCTTGTGATTTTTATGGTATTTGTTTCTGTAAAAGTTGGCTCATTCTGGAGAGTCAACTCTCCTATGATCTTTGGCATTTTTCACAGACAATGGTACTTTTACCGTAACTGTGTAGATCTACCAAAGTAGATGGTAGATGGCTCCCTTTTGTTCAGTAGGTGTTCCTTTTGTTTTATGTTGGAGTTCTGAACCACAAATTTATTTACTGAATGCTGTTCAGGCAAAACCTGATCTCCCCTAAAAGTGCAACGTGTCAGGCTAAGATGTGGAGGATACACTTCTTTAGAATTGAATACCCTTCTCTGCATACAGTCCGTTGCACAATTGCAGAGGCAGACATACAGATAAAGCACAAGTGACTGAACAACACTGTGCTCATCCCATTGAAGAATGGGCCCTGGGAACAGATTGCACTCTAAGAACACTGGAGAGAGGGAAAGGAGACCAAAGCCACAATGAAGCTCTTGGGAGACCAGAGAAAAGTTCTCTGCATTCTTCACCATCAGAATCTTAATTAGTACTGCAGTTATTGATGAGGTTTCCTGGAAGGGGGCGAGGGGAGGGGTTAGGGAGGGCTTGTGAATCTGAGTCTTGCCTGAATTGTCAATGCTGTTTTCCCTTGTCTCTGTTTTAGGAATCACTCTGTCTGAGTATTTCCGGGACATGGGCTACCATGTCAGTATGATGGCTGATTCCACTTCCCGATGGGCTGAGGCCCTCAGAGAAATTTCAGGGCGTTTGGCTGAGATGCCAGCTGGTGAGTAGTTTAGCTTCCGACTCCAGCCTTGGGAATAGTTATTTAAAGCTGCAGTCATCGTCTGACTTGGCTTTGTGTTGTTTGCAGACAGTGGTTATCCAGCCTACCTTGGTGCCCGCCTGGCCTCTTTCTATGAGCGAGCTGGCAGGGTGAAATGTCTGGGGAACCCTGAGAGGGAAGGCAGTGTCAGCATTGTTGGGGCGTAAGTGTTAAGCTTTCTGGTTTTACCCAGTTTGCAGTTCAAGCTGTTTGCTTTGTAGGGCAATGCCAGGTGCCCCTCCTTGTCTGTCTGGAAAGTTGCTTTGCCTTGAGGAGCAGCCAGATGAACAGATGAGGAGAATCTACAGGGCTAAGGGACCAGAACCAAGAAAGGAGACTTTCTTGGTATACATATAAAAGGCTTTTATAACTACCATGATATGCTTTGGGGACTTCAGGTAGGGCTTACAGTGTAGGCAGGGAAAGGTCTCATGGGTGGGACAGGAAGGCCCTTCTATGTACCAAGACAGCTTAAATAGAAGAAGGTCTGAAGCAATCAGAATGGGGACTTAAATGGAAAGGGTTGGGGGGGTGGGGGTAGGAGAAGTAGGGTATGGGCATGGTGTGATGCAAGATGAGCTTATGCATGCAGGGAGAGTTGCAGGGGTATAGAGCCCTGACAGCTGTGACAAGTCTTGAATCCTTTAAATGACTCCCCTGCATCCCAGTGAAGGAGGGGACTGGCCTAGTGAAAAAGACAGGCAAAGAAAAATCTTTAGAACACTTGTAGATGGCTTGCTAGTGAGCAGGAATGGCTGTCAGCCTGGGGTAATGGTATAGCTTTGTACATGGTCAGGCTGACTGGGAGTTCTAGAGAGATTGCATCCATCTTCACTCAGATGTCACCACACACCACATACACCACTAGAAGGGGATGCTTTCTCTCAACTACATCAAGCTTCCAGGAAAGCTAAGTGAATTCTGAATACCCTGAAAAACTGAATTTTTCTCAAGTGTTACAAAGTGCAGTTGCTTTCTAACTTGAGTGGCTGAATTGGCTTCCAGAGCCCTGAGAATCCTTGCAGAAAGGAGTGCACTTATCACAGAAAATCATCTGCATAACAACCTGGTACTATAGGTTGCGGTGTGGGGGGACATTTTCTATTTCAGGAATAGTCTGTTCTGTCCCTGCCTTTCCCAGACAGTCTTGTACTGTAGCCTTAAGAAGTCCTCAGTCTTCCTTTCTCCAACCTCCTTCTCAGCTCAGTGAACTCTGCATCACAGCCTGGAGCTACTGAGGCTGGAATGGGATGTTAGGCAGATCCTACCAGCCAAACAACTGGATATGCAGTGGGATTAGTTCTCCCTGTGGTGAGAAGTTGTTAGTTGATCACTAATTTGGACTTGGTTTTGGAAGTGTCATATTCCTCTTCTGACCTTGTTTTTTTGGCGTCTAAGCACATTGCTTGGAGCTGGCATTAAAAATGCAGGTATTCTGCTGCCTGTTCTGCACCCTTGACTCCTGGGTCCTGTCCTGTACCAAAACCTGCTTGAACAGTCATATTTTGCTTAAACCACTAAGTGTAAAACCAGAGTCAGTGTTCTACTTCCTGCTTTTCACAGATCTCCTAACCTTGGTGTTTTGTTGAAAGTAGAAAGGGTAGGGGGAGAGGGAGTGATAACTATCCTGGCTTCTTCCCCACATAGAGCTGTGTGGTTATGTTGAAATTTCATCCTAGCTCTGCATAAGCACTGCTGACCACTGCTGCTTTTCTCTCTCTGGTCAGTGTATCTCCTCCTGGTGGTGACTTCTCTGATCCTGTCACATCTGCTACTTTGGGCATTGTTCAGGTACGTTCCAATTGGTGGCAGTCTGCTTAGAGTTTCATTATGGCTTCTCAAATAGGGCTTGAAATGAATGTAGGGTACCAGAACCACTTTCACTCTGTGACCATTGTGGTGTGTGGAATTGTCCTGCAGCATCAAAGCCTGCCCTTGTGAAATGTTCTGAACACAGGCCTAAGAAGTTACTGCATGTGGAGAGGTAGTGAACTCTCTCTTCAGGCTTCTGTAGGCTGATGATTGCTCAGGATTATTCACAGACTCAGGGACATTCTGGTCCTTTGAAAGTGACAGTGGGGGTGGTAGCCTTCTGCTAGGATAGGATGGCATGAGAAACGGCTGCAGTCCTCCTGGAGGAGCACTTAATATTTGGGGCTTTACTGTAGAAACTCCTAGTTTAAAGAGGACAAGGCTGCATATCTTGGGAAAAGAGTTGTTTTGGATTCTGGCATGGAGTTAAACCCATGTAGTTTTGCAAATATTGGGGCTGACCTGGGGCAATCTCAATCAAGACTGTGTAGTGCTGGGCAAATGTCGCAAAATGAACATGGAATTGGGTACATCACTAGAGTTGACTTATAAGAGGAGGGGCTCTGTCTGAGGACCCCTGCTATAGTGCAGTTGGGGTAGTTAGGGGAAGGTTAGTCTTCAAAGTCTTTTCTGGAGGAATGAGGTGGCTTTAGCTGTATTTGCTAATGCAGAAACATGGAAAATGCAATGCATTTAAGTACTTCTGAGAGGAAGATGCACTAACCAGTCTGGCTTTGGTAGGTTTTCTGGGGCTTGGATAAGAAGCTGGCTCAACGCAAGCACTTCCCGTCTGTCAATTGGCTGATCAGTTACAGCAAGTATACACGTGCTCTGGATGAGTATTATGACAAGCATTTCACAGAGTTTGTTCCCCTACGGACCAAGGCCAAGGAGATCCTGCAGGAAGAGGAGGACCTGGCTGAGATTGTGCAGCTTGTGGGAAAGGTGAGTGACCAGCATACCAAAAGGGGATGCGCAAGAATCCTAGGAGATGCTTGGAGGGATTATTATAATATTATTCCAGACAGGCTGGTTAGCATGCCCTCTGCCAGGGTGGGTAACTACTGGTGTGCCAGGCCATGTGGAGAAAGGAAAAGAAGTGATGGAAATGCTAGACTTGTCCTGATTCTAGCCTTTAGTCTTGATTCCAGGCTGTTCTCTTGCTTTGTCATGGGAACCAGAATGCAGTTTCAGAATAAGATAGACAAGAATGTACCCTCAGCAAATTTGTGAATGACACCAAGTTGGAGGGTAGGGCTAAGATTCAGAGAACGTAACAAATTGGAGGATCGGACCAAAAGAAATCTCATGAGGTTCAGTAAGGACAAGTGCAAAGTCCTGTGCTTAGGATGGAACAGTCCCATGCACCAGTACAGGCTGGGGACCGATTGGCTAAGCAGCAGCTCTGCAGAAAAGGACCTAAGCCAGCAGTGTGCCCTTGTTGTGAAGAAGGCTGTGGCATACTGGGCTGCATTAGTAGAAGCATTGCCAGCAGATTGAGGGGAGTGATTCTTCCCCTCTCTTCAGCACTGGTGAAGCTACATCTGGAGTACTGTCTAGTTTTGAGCCCCCCACTACAGAAAGTGTCCTGGTTTGTGTGGTGTATATAGAGGTGATTGCATAATATCTCAAAATTAGGTCTTACTCCTGTTTATTGTAGGGGAGCGTTGGGGCTGTGTAGATGTGGGTGGATATGGGGTTTGTGTGGAGGGGGAGGATGGCTGGGGTGGGGGTGGTGAACTGTATGCATAGCAGTGAGTGCGGTCGTGTCCGTCCGTCATCCCCCCCCCCCCCCC
>NW_017729034.1:12295188-12300620 GCF_001723915.1 Gavialis gangeticus
CCCCCCCGAGGTATGTGGGGGGGTGCAGTTTGGGGGTGGTAAATGTGGAGAAGGGTTTGTGGCTATGGTGGGGTGTGCATGGGAGCCCCCTGCACCATTCAGTCTCTGCCCTGCAGCACCTCTCTGCCACCACCAGAAGTGCACAGCCCCAGCACACCCAGCACCCACTTTGGGTTCTGGCTGATTTGGTGAATCCAGGCACCAAACCTGGGCCGGCCTGTGCCACCTGCCTGTGGTGCATCCTACCGCCCCCTTGGCATGCAGCAGGGCTGGGGCAGCTCCATGGCTGGACTACCTTTTTAGGCAGCCGGGGCAGCAGCAGCTCCTTCTGGCTGCTGCTGCCAGCCCCAGCCCCATGGTACTGGTGGGGAATCATGCAGCCCTGACCCCATGTGCCCTGTGCCTGCTCCAGGCTTGCTAACCCAGGCTCAGCAGTGGTGGCACAGGGCAAAAGCTGGTGCTCAGTACAGGGGGAAAGCAGGGGAGTTGACTTGTGGAGGAAGCCCCTACCCCTCACCTGCGCACACACATACATGGCATCAGGCTGGGAGGGCTGGCTCCATGCTA
The DNA here is from genome assembly GCF_001723915.1 of Gavialis gangeticus. Lineage (NCBI taxonomy): Eukaryota > Metazoa > Chordata > Crocodylia > Gavialidae > Gavialis > Gavialis gangeticus. Next base: position 12,295,756 of record NW_017729034.1, read on the forward strand.
GCATGTGGGGCTCCCAGCACTGCAGCCAGGAGTGCATATGCTGCCAGGCCAGGTTGGGCTGGCTCTGTGCCCCCATTTAGGGCTCTCTACACTGCAGGCAGGAGCTCCCCTCCCCACTCACTAGCTGTCTAGTTGTGCACTGTTGTGCTCGGTGCCTCCACTTGGGGATCCCAGCTGGAGTGCCAGGAGCTTCATGGAGGTGGAGCCTGCCCGGCCCAATGGCGTGTGACCTCTGAAAGCCCACCTCCTGCTGGCTTTCAGAGGGGTGGCCTTGGGATGATAGTAACTGATTTTTGGAGGGGGCCCACAGACTGGATGGAATGGCCTGGCAGGCTGTATTTTCCCTATCCTTGGGCTAGAGTGAGCAAGTAGGGCAGGATTAAGGCAGCCACCAGAAGTATCACAGCCGTCCTTAGGGCTGATGCTGTCCTAGATTCTTTTCTGTTGTGCTGCCATCCAGCTAGTTATCGCCCATTTTATATTTGTGCTTTTGATTTGTTCTTCCCTGAGGTGTAGCATGCCAGCATTGAACTTCATCCTATTGGCTCCTGTCCAGCTTCATAATCTCTAGGGATATTTCTGAGTTGTGCTACTGTCCTCCAGTGTTTTGCAGTCATTCTCAATTTCATGTCATCTGCAAATTTGGTTGAAGTCTTCTGTTCACACATCTACCATTCCAGCATGTGTTCAGTACACAGGCTATCAACACCTTTTAAAAAGAAACTCATTTTGCTCATTAGTTAGTATTAGAAGGAATGTGTACATACTTAGTCGGTAAAACTATTGCTCGTAGTCCTTTTGCTGGCAGAATAATAGGCTTTGTAGCAGAAGGAAATATTTGAAAGGTAAAATTTTATAGGAAGCAATGCTGCCACATGCATATGGATAAAAGCACTGGTATAATGATCCCTCACAGTGTGAGGGGGCCAGTGCAGAGTGATCCTACATATGGGACTTGGCACCCGACTGACTTTGTTTTGCCTTCTAGGCATCCCTGGCAGAAACGGACAAGATTACCCTGGAGGTTGCCAAGCTAATCAAGGATGACTTCCTGCAGCAGAATGGCTACACCCCATATGACAGGTGATTCTTACACTTCATCGTTTCTGTCCATTTACGTTTGAAAGTAGCCTTCAACTTGATGGGCAGCTAGGATTTGTTTCTATACTGGTCAGAGTGTTTGTTTGTTTGTTTTTTTTACATGCAAAGCCCCCAAGCTGTTCTTTTCTAGGAAACTGGCTGAAGGCCAATACTGGGAGAGGCTCAGGGTGTCAGCTCCTGATACTATGTGAGGTGGCTTGGCTATTTCTTGAACAGTATACCCAGGACTTCCAGACCCAGCAGCCTGATCAATGAATTAAACTTCAGTTCAGTGTGTGTGCAGTATCTCTTGGGAAAGACAGAAGAGGACCGTTAGCTTGCATTGATTGCTACACATCCCACTAATACACTGGGGACTGAAAGAGTTTGTTTGGTTCAGTCCAGTTCTCATCATTGAGCAATGGCAGCCCATCTAAAACTGGCACAGATGCTCCTCTCCCCATTTCCTTTGTGTCTGTTACCATCTCTTTCCAGCTTTCCCACTCGCATGATCAGGGGACTGCAGGGCAGGCCCTATGAGGAGAGACTACAAAGTGTCTGTCATTCCTTCTAAAGGCTCAGGGCTCAATACGGACTGTTTATGCCACGTTATGGTGTATTTATCATAGGAGAAGTAGACCAGTAGTCTTGGATCCCACCCAGCAAAAGAAACTTGATTGTGAGAGGGTCATGTTAGACCTGAAAGCAGACACAACTGTTCCTTTGAAAGTAACTAGCTATTTATCATAGGCTCTACCTTGCTCCATTAGGTTCTGCCCTTTCTATAAGACAGTGGGGATGCTTTCCAACATGATAGCATTCTATGACATGGCACGCCGTGCTGTAGAGACCACCGCCCAGAGTGACAATAAGATTACGTGGTCCATCATCCGGGAGAATATGAATGAGATCCTCTACAGACTCACCTCCATGAAATTCAAGGTATACTTGTGGGAAGACGGGCAGGAAGGCACTTCCTCAGGGTCCCTATGACAACTGCAGGGCCTCTAAAAAACCATTGTCATGGGATGCTTGCAGACCACCTTAGAGAAGAAATTATTTCCCAGATGGATGCTTTTTTTGGGGGGTGGGGAGGCAGGGAAGAGTGAGAGGGACCAAGAAAATGGTCATTCTTAGTCAGGTGGTCTTGTGTTCGCTATCTAAAGGTACCCAAGAATTAAGAGGAAGAATCTGTGTTTTGAAAAAAGTAAAAAAAAAAAAAAATCAATAAAAACAAAATCAAGTAATCATCTAACAAATGACTGGCAAGCTCCATACAACACATGAAAGGAAAACAGCCATGAAAATTGAGGGAGGGAGGGGGATTTCAAGACTAGCACAAACATTTTAAATGCTCCATATTCCACAATCTGACATGTGCCTTAAAGAGTGTGGGGAAGTAGTTGCCACATAACAAGTCAGCCATCTAGGCACCTCTGTGTCATATAGCTAAGCCATTGCAGTGAGTATGCAGGGTTAAGAGCTGGATGAGGATCCACCAGTCCAGGTCGTCATCACAGGCTGCCTATTAGTTAAGTTCCTGCAGTGGAGGTCCCATAGCTTGCTTGAGTGTAAAGCTACAAATTCTCTTTTTACCTGTGAACTGAAAGCAGTGAAGGGCCATTGTGGAGCCTCCAGATGGCCAGAGCATGTTCTTGAACGTGAGCACTTGCTACATTACATGAGACCAGCTTTGTTTAGAAATAGAGCTTTGTTTGAAGGTGCTGAAGTTGACTCCTGTACTTCCTTATTTAATTTTTTAATTCCTTTTTTCATGCAGAATTCCTCTGTCAGCAAGCTGCTTATTATACTTTAGCTTCTGGTTAGAGGGAAGGGAGGTGGTATTCAGTCATGGCAATCCTGCTGTCCATCGCGTGACTGATTACTGCTTCTGTGTCTTACTGCTGTCCTTTTTAAACCAGTGGTTCTCAACCTGTTTGCTATAGTGGGCCATACTTGCAGCTCTAGATGTGTTGTGTGGGCTGCACCCACACAACTTACTTCCTCTGTATCAAACAAAAATTTGTTTTTTAAAACATTGGGCCACACCAGTGTGCTGATTGGGCTGTAGGTTGAGAACCCCTATCTTAAACTGATGGAAATGAATTCAAGTGGAAAAACAACCTGTCCAGTCTTCTGCATCCTGGCTGGGAAAACCTACCATTGTCAAATGCTCTTCTACTAATTGGGTGGGGATAAGGGTAAGACAGGAGCTTGGTCACCTTTAGAGGCAACCACCTGGATTCAGTCTTGAAACTAAAGCTATAAATGCCTGCTGGGCAGTGAAGCAGATGCAAGTTCTCAGGTCAGGAAGGAGTTAGATCAGTGGTGTGGACTGCCAGCCTGTGTGAAGGATTGATCTCTACTTTGTGTGTATTAAATTTCAGGACCCAGTCAAAGATGGTGAGGCGAAAATCAAGGCGGACTATGCTCAACTCTTCGAGGACATGCAGAATGCATTCCGCAGTCTGGAGGACTGAGTTCCACCTCTACAATCCACTCCAGTTTGTTCTCTTTAGATTCCTCATCTCAGCTCCTCTGCTTCCCTACTCTGTAAAATCAATCCAAGAGTACCTGATAGCCCTATGTTTTCCTGTTCATACTCAGTGGGTCTTTATAAAACATTCCTCTTAGTTTGTGTTTTGGCCTTGCTCTGAGTGTCTGAATTAGTGAGTGGAGTTGGTGTGAATGGCCTAGTAGAGAGTTAGAGAAACACTTCTAAGCTTGCAGGATAGGACATTCTCATTTTTCCTTCTCCCAGTTGATGTGTGCATTCTCTGCGGTCGGTACTCCTTGGGGAAGTAAGCCAGCTGAGTTGTACTGGTCGAAGAGGTGCAGATCTTTGTCCTGGGACATGCTATATTCGGAGGTAGTACCTTGAAGGGCATTTGGGCCTAGCATTTTGCTAGGTGACTTCAAAGCAACAAATGGGAAGTTTCCCACTTTTTCAAATGGAATTGATTATAATATTCCAGCGATGAGTTAATGATATTAAAAATTGTGAATTCTTTAGTGCAATGTCCCTTCTGCAACCTTTTACTGAGCTGTATTACAGCAGGTGTACTGAAGTTCAGTAGATTTGTAGAACCCTGCGACAAGGATTAGCTAAAAGGAACATGTGAAAGCAGCCAGTCTGTGTGCCAGCATGTGAGAACACTTATTTTCCTACCTGTTACATAAATAGGAGTGTTATACTCTGACAGTTAAAATTGAAGCCATAGATGCTTGACTATCAGCAGCAGAAACTTTACCTTCTCTTACCACTCAACTACTTTAGTATATGAAGCTTGTTACAGCTGCTTTGTATTATAGGACATCATGAGCCATGATGATCCTTTTTCTGTGTGGACCAAGAATCAGTCCTCCTGCAAGTGGTGCTCTGCTGCATGCCATAATATTTGTCTTCAGTGCAGCATACAGGTCATCCTTATGACAAGAAAGCCGCATGCTTCCAAACCTTTTTCCCCTTAGGATGCTGGTGTGATTTGGCTCATCTGTCCAGCCTCTTTATAAAAGGAATGTTCAGTGCTATGCTTTCTCTTTGGAAGGTTGATAATTTAGAGAATGCATCTAGTGAGAACTTGGTGACCTTGTTCTTTGCATTTCACTCTGAACATTGTTTGCTCTAAAAATAACTACTGCTTCTATTCAATGACAGAGTTAGTGTTAAGGAATAGAAGCCTTTTCTCATTAAACCTTGGAGCCAGCAGTTGCACCGTTGCTGCAGAATGGAAGATCCTAAAGAATCTGACAACTGCTTTTTTTTTTTTTTTTTTTTTTTTTTT
>NW_017729034.1:12300754-12315888 GCF_001723915.1 Gavialis gangeticus
TTTTTTTTTTTTTTTTTTTTTTTGCTTAATTAACTATCACTGATACTGCAGTTGAAATTTTTAAAAAAAACAAACCTAATGCTACCCAGCACTGTAGTACTAGATTTACTCCAGCTAATGTCTTCTGAGTAATCACTGCTGAAGGTACTGGTGCAGAGACATCGTGAATAACAAATATTAATTTTGAAGTAAAATATTCTCTCCAGCAAGCTGACAGCTTTAAAAGCAAAGATGCAAAAAGCTGTATGTGCATTGTAGACCAAACAATAATGCATCCAATTGGAAGTTATCCCACTGTCTGAAATGGAGAACCTGGCTGATTCTTCAGTTAGCATTTGAAGATTCTTTTGATTTCTCAAAGCCAACATAACTATTCCAGCTGATGCTTTGGTAGTGAATGATTAAGTTCAGTTCACTTAACTTTCAGTGTATGCTCCGTGTTTTAGGATTGATCATATATGAGTGAATAGTCACTGTACAAGCCTTTCTTTGAATTTTCATTGCTCATACTCATCACCACTACTTTTGTAGCACTTCATGCTATCTGGATGCTCTTATTTCTTTAATAGAGGATGCTATAAACCTTACAACAAATATGTAAGATGATGCAGTTCTAATATTTATTGTGTTATGCCTGGCCCTTGAGTGTGACCAGTTAAACACTTTCTTATATTTTTGTTTTGTGTGTCTGTTTTCAGTGTTGAAATTCTGATGTTGCTGCAGTTTTCCTTCCTTCCACATGAGGAGGAAAAGGGATGAGCAAAATTCAAACCAACATCTATTTTTCTCTGTTTTACTTCATTATGTATGTTGCTGGAAGTTGTGTAAAAATTGGTCAAGTCCAATGAAAATAAAAAATGGATTTAAACTATTTGAGGGTCTTTGTCCAGTTTTTCTGATGCAAAAGCAAGGAAGCCTGTAAGAAAATGGACAGTTTGCCTTGAATAAATTAAACTTTTACTGACTACTACAGCTCCTGTAATCCTTATTAGGCTTGTAGATTTCCCTTCAGAAAGGAAAGCATCTTGTACAGCATCAAAATAAGAATAATTACTGGGAAAAAAATTAACAGACTACTCTAGCCGAACCTGCAACTGCAATAGGAGAAGAAAAGCATGGTTTTCAGGAACGCACTGTTAATGATACACAACATTTCATGTTAAAATAAGTGTTAAAATTCCACACAGGACAAGTGGGCAGTGTAAGAAGTCTAACACTTAAATAGTGGAAAGTAAAAAATAGAATTCCCACTAGAAGAGACTAGCACAATTTGTTAAACATCTGATCTAACAGTTGCACAAAGATGTTCCCAGCAGGAAAGACTACACCTATCCTTTTGTGAGTGAAGATGAAATAGGGCCTACTTGGAGGAAATTCACTACTAGACCAAATCTACTTGTCCTGCTCCTCCTACCTTCCATGCTGCTAGCCAGGGGAAAGGATGAAGGAAAATATTTAGCCTTCTTCCTCTACAAAATCAAGCCATCGTGATATGAAGAAAGGATAGAAAGTGGAGCAAGAAACCAGCCTGTCTATACAGCAAACTACTTTGAGTTGAAATTCAAAGAGGAATCGCAAGAAGTGGAAACGTTCATATATTACTATGAATAGGTATAAAATAGGCCTGTACAAAGCAGCAAGTATTTGCTTTGGATTCCACTGATACAGAAGGACAGTACTTTGATTTGGAGATTTGAATCATCCCCATTCAATTCGGACTAATCTGATCCAAAGATTTGGCACTGTTTGGAGATTTGGCCATTGACTAAACAGGCAGCAGTCCTCACCACACTGGACACAGCTGCCTCCAGCTAGCAAGTCTGTTGTAGTGGGTGGAGGGGGAAGCAAAGGCCTGTAGGGGAGGGAGGAATTGGGACAGGCTGGGCTAACCTGCCCAACTGATCGTGGGACTCGGGGAGGGGGATGCAGGTGCAGCAGTGCTGGGAGCAGGGGAGGGGTGTGGAAAGCAGAGCACGTGCAGCTCACTCCAGGGGGAAGGGGGCAAGCGGCAGCAGGACATAGCCTGCCAGCCAGGTCGGAGGGCACAGGATGCGAGCACAGCAGAGCTGGGAGTGGGGGCTATGCCCTGCTGCCACTTGCCCCCTTCCACCCAGAGCAAGGCATGCCTGCATGGCACCCCTGCCCCACCCTGGCTGGGCAAGTGGCAGCAGGGCATAGAAGGTGCTAGGAGTGGGAGCTGCCCCACCCACATTGTTAGCAAATAAAAACCTAGGATTCCAAACTAGCCCAGGGATTGACACAACACCTCATTCAATGAGTGACAGAAAAGCTTGATTCTGAATACTTGTAGTAAATAAAGTCAAGTGAGTCCAACCCAAATTAAAGTCCAGTAATTATCTATAAGGTGATGATTTCTCACCAGACAGGTGTCAAAGAGGCAGTCTGTTTCTCTTCAACTTCTTCAGTAAGTTGGGTGCATCAGCAACTGGTGTCGGAGAGATTTCTCACTCTTGAAGCATGCATGTGCTGTTTGCTGTTTTACTGCCTTTTTATACCCTTAGCTTAGCATACTCAAAGCATTCTTTTAGTTGTATAAATCAAGAGAGAGAGTCCCAAGCAGTAACTGACAGGAAAATCCTGTTAATTAACCTGCTCATTACTGGTGATCAGAAATTTCTAATTTGAATAAGTTACCTTCTTCAGTAACAAGAGGTTATCCAGTTTGGAACATATCAAGAAACTGATTAGCAGCCAGGAAAACCTATGTGTTTGGACTAAATCAGGAGGAGACATCTATTGCATATGGAGAATGTATTTTCCTGCATATAAACATGGGTTAGTTGCAAAAGAAACATTTACCATACTAATTAATCAAGGATAGACATTTCATATAGTTACACACCAGACGACTAGGAGCCTGCCTGAAGTCATCCTGTATGTAGCAAGATAAGCTGGAAGAAATACTTAATTATTTCTTCTTAGATAGCCTAACTATGAACTCACATCTTCTTGCATTATGCAGTTAGCATCAGCATTCTGTATTTTAAGTTGTATGAGTAGGCCCAAGCTTAGCACAAGTTTCGGAGTCATCAGCATCCCACCACCCCCTGGCCCAGCTGGACAAGCGGCAGCAGCGCCCACATCCTGCATCCCACATCCCTCCGCCCTGGCTGGGCAGGAAGTGGGCTATGCCCTGCTGCCACTTACCCACTTCTGCCCAGAGCAAGCCAAGCCTGCATCACCCCCAACCCCTCCCCACCCCCGTGCCCCAGTTGGGCAAGCGGCAGCAGGGCATAGCCTGCTCCCAGTGCTGCTGTGCCCGCATCCCTTGCCCTCCTCCCTGGCTGGGTAGCTTGCCCCAGCCCCACTCCCTCCAAGCCAAATCTCCTCCAAATCGAATTGGCTGCTGAAGCCTTGCACAGCCCTACTTTAAGAGTTGCATGAGAAAGAAAATCTGAAAGGCCAAAGTGCACACTGAAATACAGCTAGCAAGGAACATTTTTTTTGTTCATTTTTGCCTTCCACATCAGAACTAAAACAAAGGCCAGGAAAAGTATAGATCCTTTACTAAATGCAGAGCGTTTTAATAATGGATGATGCAGAGAAGGCTGAAATATCCTAATGTCTTTTTATTTGTCTTCACCAATAAGGAAAGCTACCAGATGACAAATGCATCTGATAGCAAGATGTTGGGAGACTAGCACCCTAGAGCAGTGGAAGAATTGATGGTTGGAAACCACCTAAAAACACCTAGCTTCTAAGTCAGCAAGACTAGATACAATGCAGAGTACTGAAAGAATTGCCTGAGGCAATTTCAGAGCCATTAGCTAGCTCTGTCATCTTAGTTCTCAGTGAGACATTTGAGGTCCTGGATGACTGGAAAAGGGCAAATATCATACCTATCTTTAAGACAGGGAAACAGAAAGAAGTGCAGATCAGTCTTGACTCTCAATACCTGGAAAAACCATGGAGCAGGTGATCAAGGAATCTATTGCTAAGCACCAGGAGGTGGAGAACAACGTGATCAGGAACAGACAACATGGATTCATCAAGAGGAAATCAGGTTGGTCAGACATGATTTGTTTCTATGACTAGGTGACATGCTTTGTGGACTGGGGGAGAGCTGTGGATGGGATTATACCTTGGCTTTAGCAAGGCTTTTAGCATTTTCCCATGACATTCTCATTTACTAAGCTAAGGAAATGAAAGGAAAGTACTGTTAATAGGGGTGCACCAATAAAGATTTTTTGGACCAATACCAATGGCTGATTATTAACAAGCCATATTGGCTGATACCAATCAGATTGCTGATATGCAAACCCAGCACCTTGGAGAGTAGTATCTGGCTCTGGGAAGTCTGTTGCGGGGAAGGAGGGGGGGCAGGCAGATTGAGGCCCCTGCAGTGAAGGAGGAGATGGGGTTGGTGCAGGGGCAGGGCACAGGACAATGCTGCAAGCGGGCGCAGGGGCATGTCCTGCTGAATGCTTGGGGGAGGCATGGGGGGCACATATCCCCTGGATCTGTGCGTGGGGCAAGGGCAGGTGGCAGCATTGGGGTGGGGGGCTACAAGGGACTACAGCCACCCCAAAATTTGTCAGCCCCCACTCCTAGCGCTGCCACCACCTGATCCAAGTGCAGCCCTGGCCTAGCCCTCCCAATGGGGAGAGTCTGGTGCTGACCCCCAGCCCACAACAGGCTGCCCTTGCCCCGCACACAGATCCAAGGGGGACACGTCCCCATGCCTCCCCTGAGCATACAGTGGGAGCTGCCCCCTCCCCATGCCCGTGCCTTTCAACACCTGTCTGGATCATCCCAGCCAATGACACACCCTTTGCTTCAGGAACCGAGTGGCCATCTTTTCTGTGACACAAAGTAACATCTGGGATTGGGTGATCTCATTGTACTGTTTTTCTCTCTCTGAATATAGAAACTGCTAAGATAATACTTGTACTAATAAAGTTAGACTTTGATTTTAGGACACTTGAGTTGTCTGTATTCATATTTCACGTTCCATTTAAGGATCAATTGTGCTTTAATGATCTCTAAGCATTATCTGCCAGCCAGTGGTGTGAACACTCCAGCTGAGAAGCGCCTGCCCCAGCACCACTCTCTCCCTCACCATGGGGGCCTTGATCTGTCTCCCCACACCCCTTCCCTCCCCCCACAACAGACTTACCACTGTTCTCCAAGCTGCTGGGATAGGTGCGTGCATGCTGCGGCTGTGCAGATGCATGCATTTAACAGGGCTGTGTGAAGCTTTGGTCGCTGATTTGACTCAGCTGAGATTCAGCCTGATTTGGTGGTCAAATCTCCAAATCCAAATCGAATCAGGAGACCCTTTAATCTCTCCGAATCAAATTGGAACCCTCCAAATCAACTGAGAAGAGACACCGAGCAGAGTCCCCCAGGACTCTGTCCTCAGTCCAGGACTACTAAATATTTTTATGAATGACTTGGAGGAAGGCACTGACTGTACACTTAAGTTGGTAGATGACACCAACCTTGGTGGAGCTGCAGACTGTGGAGGGTGAAATTAAGATTCAGGATGACCTTGAGAAACAAGAGAAATTGTCCAAAATTTTCCAAATGAAATTCACTAAGAGCAAGTGTGAAGTCCTGCACTTGGGATAAACAATTGCATGCCCAAATATAGATTGGGGAATAACTGGTGAGACCACGGTACTGAAGAAAAGGACACGAGGGTTACAGTGAGTAGACCATAAGCTGAATATGAACCAACAGCATGATCTTGTTGCATAAAAAAAAAAAGCCAACAACAAACTGGGTTGTACTAATAGAAACATCACCTTCAAGTCAAGGGAAGTGATTCTATCATTCTGTTCAGCACTGGCAAGTCCTCACCTGGAGTACTGCATCCAGTTTCAGGGACCATGCTTCAAGACAAACATGGACAAATTAGAAAGAGTCCACCAGAGGAAAACAAAAATAAGAATCCTTGGAACATGGTTTACAAGGAGAGGTTGAAAGAATTGAGATTATTTAGTCTTGAGAACAGTAGAGCAGGAAACAACTTCATCTTGGTGGTTCTTTGCAGACTATGATGTTAGGAAGGTCCCATGTTGGGACCATGGGCCATGCTGGTTGCAGGCCTGCTGGTGACTAATCGGTCCAATTGCAGAGAGGCATATCCTGCTACCATGGTTAAATGTGTATGGCTGATTGCTGCTAGATGAGGGTGTATCTTTCCTCCTACTCCTCTTCTCCTTGATGTTGGCTCTGCGCTGACATTCAAAGAAGGCCGTTGCCTATTTGATTTGGAGCTGCTAGGCATCACGATCTGCAGCCTGTTTCCCACAGTTTGTGATCAATACCACAGGCAGAAAAGGACCTCTTCAGTGTCCTTGAAGTGCTTGCACGGGGTCTCTCTGTCGCGTTTCCCCATCATCAGTTCCCTGTACAGCACAGCCTTTGGTAGGCAGCTGTCATCCATCCAGGCCATGTGGCCTGCCCACTGCAGCTGTCTGCAGGACAATTGCCTCAATATTGGTATTGACTCTTAGTAGCACCTCTACGCTGGTGACAATCCAGCCAGTGGATCTTGAGAATGGTGCGGAGTCAGCAGTGATGGAAGTGCTCAAGGAGGTGTATATGGCAGCAGTATAAGACCCATGACTCAGCATCATACAGTATGGTAAAGATAACAGCTCTGTACTCTTTGACTTTGGTCTGTGCCCAGAGGCTGCAACTATTCCAGACCTGCTTGTAGAGTCTGCCAAAGGCACTGCTAACTTTTGAAACTCTGTTGTCTACCTCCTCGTCAATCGTGGCATCATATGGGAAGAGATGACACTCCCCAGGTAGGTAAACTGCTTGACAGCATTTAGCTCAGTTCCTTTGACAGTCATCTCTGGTGGCACATAAGCTTGACGTGGAGCTGGCTGATGAAGAACTTCAGTCCTCTTCAGGCTGATGGTAAGTCCAAAGAGTTGTGCTACAGTAGCAAAGTAAATGATCACATGCTGCAGATAGTGTTGGGTGTGGGCCACCAGGGCACAATCATCTGCAAACAAAAGTTGATGGATGAGCTGTTGCCAGGTCTTTGTGTAAGCCTGCAGCCATCTGAGGTTGAAGAGGTTTCTGTCTGCCCGGAAGTGGATGTAAAACACCTACCTCACCTTTCCCAAGATTGCCCAGTGCTTGCTGCAGCATCACGGCAAAGAAAATGGTGAACAGTAGGGGTGAGTACACAGCCTTGCTTAACTACATTGGAGATCAGGAAGGAACCCAAGAGTGTTGCTGTTGTATTTGACTGGTCCACACTGTCCTGGAGTTGCCTGATCATGGTGAGGAAATTAGGCGGGCATCCAAGCATGCTGAAAATCTTCCAGAGGCCATTTTGGCTTATGGTGTCAAACACCTTAGAAAGGTCAATAGAAGTGATGTACAGCCCCTTGTTCTACTCCCAGCACTTTTCCTGTATTTGTCTGAGCACAAATACCTTTTATATCATGCCTCTGTTTGCTCTGAAGCCACATTGGGTCTCCAGGACGACTTCTTCTGCTATAGCAGGCACCAGTCTGTTGAGGATTCTAGCTAGAATCTTCCCGGCGATGGACAGAAGGGTGATCCCTCAGTAGCTGGAACAGTCTGACTTGTCACCTTTATTCTTGTACATGGTGACGATTATAGCATCACTCAGACTTGTGGAATTTTCCCCTGCTCCCAGCAAACTATGAAGAGTTCATGGAGCTTGAAGTGTAGGGTGGGACCATCATATTTCAGGGCTTCAGATGGAATTCCATCAATTCCAGGGGCTTTGTTACTTTTTATCAGGTCGATAGTTATGAAGATTTCTTCCAGTGTAGGACATTCGTTTAGTTCCTCCTTAACAGACAGCTGCTTTACTCAGTTGATGGCAGACTCATGTACTGTGCATTCAGCACTAAAGAGAGTTTAAAAGTGCTCAGACCATCAGTCCATGACAAAGTCTTTGTCAATGTGTAGGGTCTGGCTGTCAGAGCTCCTCTGTGGGCTTTGGATCAGGAAGGTGGTGCCATACGCAGATCTCAGGGCTTCGTAGAAGCTTCTGGTGTCTCCATATCAGCATATAGTTGCATTATTTCCACACGATTAGTCTACCATTCATTTTGGATGTCACACAGTTTCCACTGAAAGGCATTACATGCCTGGCAGTAAGCTGTCTCTCTCTCTCTTGGCTAGCTGGCTGTGCTAAAAGGGCTTGGTGAGCAGTCCTCTTTTTGTAAGCAGGGCTTGGATGTCTTTGTCACTTTCATCAAACCAGTCTCGGTTTCTCTTAGTACTGAACCCAGCAGTCTCCTTAGTGGTCTCCAAGACTACTGACTTGATGCGTTTCCAGAGTCCATCAGGTGACATGTCTGCAGTATGGGCTTGGCTTTCAAGCTTCAAGATTTAATAAGCCTTCAAATTCCTCAAGTGTGGTGATAAATTATTTTTTGCAGCTACAAGGAGCAATACCCTTAAATTGCAGCAACAGAAGTTTGGGCTGGCTATGAGCACAGTTAGGCACTGGAACATGCTACCCAGAGAAATGGTGGAATCTCTATCTTTAGAAGTTTTTAAGAGCATATTGTACAACTATGTGCCTACAATGGTTTAGACAGGGATAATCATACCACAAGGAGGGGGCTGGACTAGATCAGTGATTCTTAACTGGTGCCTTGAGGACCTTTCAGGTCTATTAGGTGTGCAGACATAATTCACAAGCTAAACCCAGGAATCCCCGATAGGAATCCACAGTGTCAAAAATAATTCTGAGCTGCTGTAGCCTTTGAGTTCTTTGCAACAGAAGAATTGTTGTTATATTTCTATAGACAAAAAGCAAGTGAAAGCTAAGAGTTGAAATTTTCCAAGGGATGATGCAAGTCTAAAACAGCTGAGGACCACTGGACTAGATTACCTCCTGAGGTCCCTTCCTGCCCTTTTTCAAGAACTACAAATGAGAATGTGCATAAGATGAACATGAAGCACTGCAAGCCTTTTATTGTCTCCTCCTGATCATCATTTTTCCTACAGCAACTGGAGCCTACCTTTCAGGTCTGAAAAATGCTATCCCAGGTTCAGCAGTATCTAAGTGATCCCTAGACAAACATGCAGCACTGGAAATGGAAGCAAGAGGAATTGATAGGACACAGCTGTCACAAAATGAGAGACAAGAACTTCTGCCTCCTTACCTACACATTCCCTGCTTTACTCATGAAACTGTGTAATAAAGAACAAATTCCCTTTCAGATAGTTCACTGACTCTCATGCAGCCTTTAACCATATGGGTCCTAAAGATTCTTCAATAAACAAGCTCTTGGCAGAAAGGGTATTTGGGAGCAGCATTAGAGAAGCAATGCTTTACTGTTATAATCTGATTGATCCCAGGACAAAAGCCAGGCAATCCCCTTCCTCAACTAAGGAGCCTCAAAACCACTGCAGTTTCAGATGCTGTATTGTTTACGCTGTATCTGCAGGTCAATCATGGTTAATGTTCCAGCAGGTATTCTGCAAGACCTCAATCTCAAAACGATGAATTTTAACAGCATGTTAATCCTTGAGCTTGCAGTCTCAAATAAATCTTTTTCTAAATTAACCTTATTAACATGTTTTTCCATCAATAATTCATATAGCATAACAGTCTACAAATTACACGCACCCAGGGAGGTTCATCCAGCCCATCCTAACAAAGCCCTTTTCCCACTGATTCATGTGTTCACTATCATTAGGAGACTGGCTCTGCTGAAACGTAAGTGTTGCATACTGCTCTGCTGTTCAGTTTGAAACTAAGCACTCAATTGGAAGCAAGGATTTGTATAGCTCCGGTGTAAACAACAGTTTAATTTTTCTAACAGAGACAATAAGAACATATATACTTGAACACTGAAGAATAAATCAAAAATTGATGTTTGACAAGACACTGTCCATTTAAAAAAAACTGCTCCAGCATCTTCTCACGGATTTAACAATAACAGAAAAAAGAAGGATCTAGAATGGCAATAAGCCAATGTTAAAGTCATTCTGTTGCATCCCAGGAGGATGAAATCAACTTTTGCCAAAGAGCAGCAATCACAACTTGATGCTGAGGGCGTTCCCACTGTAATAGTCCTCTGTTCTCAAAGCACACTGAGTTGCTGACAGCAGCAAGCCTCAGAGCCAAGAATTCATGTTTTGACAGTCTGGAATCCACCAATAGGCAGTGGTTGTATTCCATCTACTCGACTTTTGTGAATCTGGAAGGCAGGAGTCACCCAGCGGCCACAAGAACATTGCTCTCCATGCCAACTGAAGGAGCCCAACTTCAGTGTGCATTTGGGGCACAGAAGCTGCAAAAAAAACCACACGCATTTGCTTGATCAAAGGCACAGCTTCACTTAAACTTCAGGAAGTTGCAACTCAACAGCAGCCTGGGACTTTCTGAAGTTTCACATCCATACCCAGTCCTCCCCAGACTACAGAGTCACCTTCCACATTCAAAAGACTGCAAGCTACTTCACTGCAATAAAGGAATTATTCCTCAAATTTCTCCAGTGGCAGACCACTTCTGGAAACCATTTCACAGCTCCCTGTTTTGTTTAACAGGCAAATTCTTATGGGCCATATTTATAAAGGCACTTCACAGAAAAAAAGAAAAATGGAAACCCCCCGCCTCAGAGAGCTTACCTCCTATACATCACCTAAATGAAACAACTCAGCACCTGAGTTCAATACCCATCATCTCCCATTGATCCTAAATTTAGCTCCAGGGTACTGAGCAACTAAATATAGCGCTGAATTTTCAGCTCCCCAAGCAGCAGCAGAGCTTTCTAGAAATCTGGCTCTACATCCTGCAAACTCTAAAGCAGGGGTGGGCAAAATGGCCAATATGGCAGCAGCCAGACTCCATTTCTCAGTAGCCCCTGCCCGTATGGCTGAGACTGGTCTCCATGGAGACCCCAGCCACACCTGAGCTGTGAAAGCTCAAGGTGGGGGTTGCCATGGAGACTGTGGCCAGATTTTGCCCATCTCTGCTCTAGACAGACTTCTACAGTGAGCCAGACTGAGAACTTCTGTAATAACCACAACCAAAGGTAGAGCTGGAACACAAAGAGAGGATGTGAGGAGGTACAAGAAGGCTGCTGCATACGGCAAAAGCTGTACCAGAAGAGGTGGCGCACACACCCTACCATGATTGCAAAGGGACCAGTAAACAGAAGAACTAAATAGGAGGAAGGAGGTCTAGAAAATAGCATGGGCAAGTCATGCTGTATCAATGTAAGGAAAAGAGAAACAGTAAGATTCATCTGACTGAAAGGGAGCCAGAGCCACAGGAAACACACTTGGGTTAGACCAGTTCTGCAAAAGAATGAAATGAAGATGAAGAATGCAAGATAAAGAATGCAATGAAGATTTACTAGCCTCACTAGCATCAAAATCTGCCCACCTCAATCCTAACACCAGTGAAAAAAGTAAATGCCCCTGTGTAGCAAAAGACAAGAACTTCTAATGAGGGAAGTACAATTCTAGAGGCTGCTCTACAAACACATCTTCTGCTCCAGGCTTATATTTTCACCTTAAACTGAGCTATCAAACAGTGGTCTACAATTTAACTTTCTATTGTCATAGCAGATCCCTGAAGCAAAATCCCCTTCAGTGCCACCTTCCCACCACTTGGAGGCTAAATGTGACCATCTTCTCATCTTGCAGCTCCAGAACAGTAGGAAGTGAGACTAAATCCTTAAATTAATCACCTTCAGAGGTGACTCAAGCTGCATGGACTGTGAAAAAGGCCTTGCATAACAGCTATAAAACCAGGACACTTAAATCTAGTCAGGGATGCAGATAAGAACAAGCGAGCACTCCCTCACCTGCCCTTCCATCACTCCCAACAATGCTGGCTCCATCCACTGTACCGGCTCAATGAAGAAAGAACTACATTTATCCTGGCCATCATTATGTCGCTGAGCAGGATCTTTAATCCTCTTGTGAGCAAAAGCTGCTGGCCCACTTCCTTCAGCATGGGTCAAAATGCTTGAACTATGAAATAGGGACCGCCTGTCATCCAAAACAACAACACA
The DNA here is from genome assembly GCF_001723915.1 of Gavialis gangeticus. Lineage (NCBI taxonomy): Eukaryota > Metazoa > Chordata > Crocodylia > Gavialidae > Gavialis > Gavialis gangeticus. The sequence continues at coordinate 12,312,754 of NW_017729034.1, forward strand.
GGATTAGTGGGAACATCATGGTAAACCAAGGCACAGGGGCACAAGGAGCCCTTGTCAGCAAGGGATGGGCTTTGTCCAATGGACACAACCATGTAACAAGGTCAGCAACGTCTGACACGTTCAGCCTCTGGCCTTTTGACCAGACCAAGCCCCTGATGCCAATTAATACGCAGGGCTCCCCAAGAGTTCCACAAGGATGCAGTATGGGGCCAATCTGGCTCATGCACCAGCTTATTCATCTGACCCAGAGGGTCAAAACTGTGAGCACCACTGGTCTGGAGCCAGCCAATTGTGTCCCACAGTCCCACTTGGTTTCTTATACAGCCACAGTTAGCAAAAAAGAAAATCATGAAGAAGAAAGTCACACCTTCTCTTTCAAACGGACATGTTTCCAAGGTTTTTTTCTGTTCTGAGAATAGCCAACCCAAGGCCTTTTCCTTATGAGTTTATTTTGAAAAAAAAACCAACCCACAGAGGACAAAGGATATGTACCTGCACTTTCTGCACCTGTAGAGAGCCTCATTGTTTGAAGCTGGACAAGTGCTGGTTGGATCAACTGCAAAGACTTCTCCGGGCAAGTCCTGCAGCTCTGCAAAAAGACAGACAACACTAGTTTGGGAACTGGGTGGACAGACCCAGCACTTCCTGTGTCTAGGTAAAGTGCTGTGCCTTTCCCCTCTGCATGTGAGAGCTTCCTTTCCTCACCTTGTTTCCATTTTAGAGGAAGTTCAAAACTAAGCAGCCCCATGTAGACATGTAAGACAACAAGCTCTACCATGCTAAAGCAAGAAGCCTTGGGTCACCAACAAGTGTTGGCATTGTTCCAGCCTACAGAAGACACCTGCTGCAGAGGAAGCTTTGTATGCCCAAGCAAGCATTTAGTGTTGCAGCTACTGAGGCTTTTGCATGCAACTTGTCACCAGGTGCCAGAGTTTTCCATGGTCAGCAACGGCTGCTGTGAATTCCTGGAATCACCCTTCATGTCCAGCTGCAGAATTTGGCCTTATGTCCCCTATGTCTACAGGGAAAGCTGTTAGAAGGGACAGAGAGGGGACTGCTCCCAGCTCTGTCCTGTGTGCAGGTAGGAAACCCTGATCTCCAGCAACTGCTCACCAGTACTTAGAGGACCCCACCAGCATGATAGGGTGTCCCAGACTACCAGCACGACTCTGATCAGCTCCATGCTGGTGGGGGCAGGGGACAGGCCCTGAAGCCCCCAGTTTGCTGCCAGGTAGCTCCAGTGTCAGAGCCCAGCAGGCAAGTGCCCCGCCTCTGCCCAACCTGACAGCTGCCCAAACACACGCCCCACCCAGTCGCAGCTGGCTCCAGTACGGGCTTACCGGAGTGCTGCTGGGCCAGCCGCTGCAGGCGGTAGCACTTGTACAGAGCACTGTTCACATCCACGCAGCACCCCATGGCCTCGTACAGCTCCAGCTGACGCACGAAGCCTGCGTTCATCCTGCGGGTACAGGGGCGACGCGGGTTAGCGCCCGCGGGGGCGGAGCGGGGGTGGGGCGGGGGTCGGCACTCACCTGGCCTCAGGCCTGACGGCGCGGACGGCAGCGTAGGCCTCAGTGAAGCGCAGCCCCTCGCTTTTCATCAGGTAGGCAGTCACCACCGCCGCGCTGCGGCTCCGTCCCGCGTGGCTGCAAAGCAAAGGACCCGGGCTCGACTCGGCTCGGCTCTAGGCCGGAGCAGCGCACCGCAGCACCCCACTCCTGCCCCGCTCTCACCAGCGCACGAGGGCGGCACGGCCGGCGGCCCGGGCAGCGGCGAGGAAAGCGACGCAGGTGTCCAGGTGGCTCAGCAGGTCAGCGCCTGGCTCGTCGCAGGCCGCCACGTGTAGCGTCCGGACGCCCGGAGGCGGCGGCGCCGGCTCCTCCACATCCACCGAGAGCAGAGCCACCACCCCCGCCGCCTCCAGGGCCCCCGGCGCCGAGCCCGCCTCCGCACCGCCCAGGTACAGCCCCCGCCGCACCAGCACCATTCCCGTCCCCGCCGCCATGGCGGGTTCCAGGCCGACACGCCCCGCCGCCGACGTCACTCTCATGGCAGCTTCCGGCCCCCTCCCGCTAAGTCACGGCGCCTTCCTGCAGCAGGGGCGCGCCGCGCTGCTGTGGCCGAGGCTCTTAAACGCACCAATAATGTAGAGAAACGACGAGGCTGAAGTTGCTTCTTTATTACTGGTTCCCGGTTCCTTTTTCAAAGCTAATCTAGACCCAATAAAAGCTTTTTATTAATGAATTACACATTTTAAAGAAAGAGAATTGCATTGGCTATACTTATTTACCTATTAATATGTGAATTAATATCCTGTATCAAATACAAACCCCTAAATGAAGATCAGATTAGGATGAGATTATGGAGCAAAACACTTCTTGGGCCACCCCAAACTTCCTGTCAATGCACCCAAAGACCCCTGAGTGCAGTCCTGCACCCAAAGACCCCTGAGTGCAGTCCTGCCCAGTCCAAAGCAGTCTGGCCCTGCCAACGGACAGCCTCCCATGCCCACTGTACTAAGCATATGGACTCAAACAAGGAGCTGGCATTTGCGCTGGGATTACAGCTGGAAATCCTTCTTGGGCCACCCCACACCATGCTTGGGTACCACAAGGGGACATCCCTGCCCAGCTCAAAGCGCAGCTTGGCTGTGCCAGGCTGCCAATTGACAGCTCCCCCCGCCCCGTACTAAGCATGGGAATCAGGAACTGGGAATAAGGAACCTACTTCAGCCTCATGAGAAATGTGGAAAGCATCAAATTCTCATGTAGCAGGCAAACTGAGATTTATGCTAAGGCTTTTTAGCCATAGTCCAAGTCCAGGCCTTCCAGGAACTAAGCAACAGAATTGAACAGAGAACCTTCTGTGGCACTGGGAGATGTGAGTGCTGTGATTAGGCACTAGGTGAGCAAGGCACAACAGCTTCCCTATAAAGAATGTGCCTGACACAGTGCCAAGGGATTGGTGCACCATGCTTGGCACAGAAACAGAGGATTGGACAATTTGACATCTGAAAAGTTACAAAAGTAATGGACAAACAAGTGAGCGCGGGCGGGTAGAGGTGATATCTACAAATCAGGGCTCATGGTAGAGGTGATCACATTGATGGCTCATGTTCATCTTGTGGTCAATCAT
>NW_017729034.1:12315899-12316153 GCF_001723915.1 Gavialis gangeticus
CCGCTTCCCTCCCTTTCTTGAAGATAGGCACCACATTGGCCTTATTTCAATCTTCGGGCACTTCACCAGAGCGCCAGGAGTTCTCAAACATCCATGTCAAGGGCTGAGCTCTGATGCTTGCCAGCTCGTTGAGTACCCTGGGGTGTAAACAGCATTGATGGAGGGTAAGGAATCTCCCACACCCAGGCTTTCCCATCCCATAATGGGCAGGGGCGTCCCATGGAACTGGTGAAAAACCGACGGAAATTACCCAT
>NW_017729034.1:12321153-12330103 GCF_001723915.1 Gavialis gangeticus
AAACAGCATTGATGGAGGGTAAGGAATCTCCCACACCCAGGCTTTCCCATCCCATAATGGGCAGGGGCGTCCCATGGAACTGGTGAAAAACCGACGGAAATTACCCATTTAGCAAGTTGGCTTTTTCCTGGGCATCAGTTATCAGTTGTCCCATCTGGTTTAGCAGGGGTCCAGTGTTGCCCTTGCTTTTCCTCCAGCTCCCCACATATCTAAAAAACGACTTTTTATCATTCTTGATACTTGTAGCTAGTTGGAGTTCAGTTGCATCCTTGGCTTTCCTGGTTCACTCCCTGCAGGTCTGGACCAGTGCAAAGTATTCCTCCTTGGAGGTGGATCTAGACCTCCATCCTTTGTAAGTCTTTCTTTTTAGGCAGAGGAGGTCCGCTAGTTCCCTGCAGAGCCAAGGGGGATGCTGTGCCCTTTTGCTGCCTTTCCTCCAAGATGGGATAGACTTTGCTTGCGCATCCAGGATTGCTTCCTCGAGGAGCAACCACTCCTCCTGAACTCCCCTCCCCTTTGGGTCGTGTTCCCTTAGGGCCTCACTGACAAGCCTCCTGAGCTTGTCAAAGTCAGTTTTCCTGAAGTCAAGGACTTCTGTATTGCTAACTGACGTGCCAGCTTTATGGCGGATGGTGAAGGTGATCAGCTCGTGGTCATTGTCACCCAGCTTCCTTTCGATTGTTAGGTTGCTGATTAGGTCATCCCCCATTGCCAGTACCAGGACAAGCAGTGCTTTACCTCTCATCAGCTCATAGACTTCTTGCATCAGAAAGAGCTCATCCACACATGAGAGAAAGCTTAGCAACCGTTCGGATTTGGCTGAGCACTCTTCCCATGAGATGTCTGGGTAGTTGAAGTCTCCTATGACAACCACGCATCAGGAGCATGCAATTCCCTGGCAAACTCTTGACCCTGGGTAGGAGGTCTGTAGTAGACTCCCACCATTGTGTCTCCTGTGCTGTGTTCCACATAGATTTTAACCCACAGGGTTTCCAGTCGTCCACCCTGGGTGCCAGTGTCGACTTGGAGGGGTGTGTAACTTTCCTTGACATAGACAGCTACACCCCCACCCTTTTTGTCCACTCGATCTCTCCTGTACAGGGTATAGCTACAGTTGAGCCTGTGTTGCCTGCAGGAGCTGGCAACTTAGCAGGCTCTGCTGGGGCTGCAAGAGGTTCATATGTGTTGCAAAGCTCCAGCAGAGCAGGGACCTTGATGCGGTGGGCCTTGGGACCCTTGACCACCTTGGTCCAGTCCCCTGGCTGGACAGAATGGGAGGTCCCCGCCTCCTCCCTTGTACTGGAAGGTGACCATGGTCTGCCCTCCGCCTCCAGGGGGAAAAGGGTCTGGCAGTAGGAGTCTATCTCCCACTCACCATCTCTGATGGCATGCAGTCTCTGGACTCTGGCCTGGAGCTCCTCCAGATGGCACGCCAGAGACCCCAAAAGGGAGCAGACCTCACAACGGGAGGTGGCCATGCTTCCAGACCCCAGAGCCTGAAAAAGTTTCAGGCAGCCCCCACAGCTGAGAGCCAGGGGCTCTGTCTGCATGGAGCCCGGAACCATGGGCTCTGTCTTGGTGTAGGCCTCTGAGGTGCCAGAGGGGGAGGCCGCAGACTCCAAGGGGACTCTCAGAGTGCGGCGAGTGCCTATTCGCATGATGCCGCTGGTAGGCTGGCTATGGCTGGGACTGCCTTCCCTAGGGGGATCACTGGCAGGTCCGTGGGCCCTCCCGCTCACCCTCCTGCGCAAACTCCCACACTAACTCCCACACCAGGCCCAGAAGTGCACCTGTTTGTGTGGCCTGTTCACGAGGCTCCCTGGGGGGCTGGGCCAAGTAGGAGTTGGGGAGGGGGTGACCCTCCTCGGCTCCATTCAGCCACGTCCCAGCTGTCTACATCCCTCCCACAACAGGCCCCTGCTCACCTGCGGGCAGGCTAGGACTCATGGGGGCCCTGGGGTCTCTCCTGGGGATCCCTGGGCTCATGGGGGCACAGTGGGCTTTCACCCGCACATCTCACACCAGAGCCGGGACCCAAGTGCAGCTTCTACCATTGCCGGGCCCTTTTAAAACTGTGTGCATGCACAGAAGGGCTGGCCAGTGCCATGCTGCTCTCAGGGGGCTAAGGGGGTCCCTCCCCCCACCAAAGGAGGGGACAGGTAAGTGCCACCCCTCAACCCCAACCTGCTTCACGCACTGGCAGCCCAGTCATGTGGCTCTCTAGAGGGCTGGGTTAAGTAGGAGCTGGGGCAGGGGGCGTGACCCTCCTCGGCTCCATTCAGCCACCTCCCAACTGGCTATGTCCCTCCCACCACGGGCCCCTACCTACCTGCGGGCAGGCTGAGGCTCATCGAGGGTACTGGGGTCTCTCCTGGGGGTACCTGGGCTCACAGGGACGTAGCGGGCCTTCGCCCACGCATCTTGCACCGGAGCCAGGACCCGAGAATTTAGCAAATTTAGCCAGTCCACTTCTGATACCTGAATCCAGATTGTTTATAAATAACTTGAAGAGTACTGGTCCAAATATGGGGCCCTGAGGGACACCACTGGTCACCATGTTGACACAGTTCCATCAGCTGTCACTGAGTCCAGCCACTGAGCCAGTTCCCGAGCCATCGGACCGTGAGGTTGTCGAGGGTGCAGTTCCCCACTTTAACCGTGAGGACTTCATGGGAGACCAAGTCAAAGGCTTTTTTGAAGTCCAAATAGATGATATCAAACTCTTCTCCTTTGTCCAGGTGATGGGTCACCTGGTCATAGAAGGAAATGAGGTTGGTCAGGCAGAACCTACCCGCAACAAAGCCATGGTGGCTATCTTTCAGAATGTTATGGTTTCTTTGATGATTTTTTCCAATATCTTTCCAGGGATTGAGGTCAAACTGACTGGCCTGTAGTTCTCCATATCTTCCTTCCTCCCTCTCTTGAAGATAAGCACCACGTTCGCCCTCTTCCAATCTTCAGGAACCTCCTCCAAGTGCCACAGGTTCTCAAATAGCCTCGCCATTGGCAGAGCTATGATGTCAGCTATTTCTTTTAGCACTCATGGGTGCATTCCATCTGGGCCAGCTGATTTGTGGATGTCCAGCCTCTCAAGGTGTCCCCTCACGAGATCTTTGCCAATGATGGACGTGTGTTCTCCCATACCCTGGCAATCCTGCTTCTTGTTTGGTAGGGTGATCCCCTTGGGCTGGTGGAAGACTGACATAAAGTAATCATTAAGGAAATTAGTTTTTTCCTAGGCTTCAGTTGTCAGCTGCCCCATTTGGTTTAGCAAGGGTCCAGTGTTGCCCTTGTTTTTCTTCTGATTACCTACATATCTGAAGAAGGACTTTTTGTTTTCCTTGATTCCCGTAGCCAATTTGAGTTCGTTTTTGGCTTTGGCTTTCCTAGTTTTCTCCCCACATGTGCAGGCCAGTGTTGAATAATCCTCCTTGGTGATGTTACCTGACTTCCAACCCTTGTCTTCTCTTTTCACATACGGGAGGTCCATAAGTCCCCTATTTAGCCATGAGTGTCGCCCAGCCCTTTTGCTACCTTTCCTATGGGCTGGGATGGACTTCCCTTGTGCTTCAAGGATCACATCCTTAAGGAGTGACCACTCCTCATGGACTGCCCTCTCTGTTAGATCCTGGTTTCTCAGGCCCTTGGCAACCAGCCTCCTGAGCTTATGCAAGTTGACTTTCATAAAATCATGGATTTATGCATTGCTGACTGATTTGCCAGCTTTGCGATGGATAGAAAAAGTGATCAACTCATGATCACTGTCTCCCAGCTTCCCTTTGATTCTCAGGTTGCTCACTAGATCATCCCTGTTGGCCAGTACCAGATCCAGTAGCATTTCCTCTTGGAGCATTTTATACACCTTGGTTCATACTCATTAACATTCGTTCCACCTCTGTCCCTCCTTCTGTTCCACCCATTTTTCCTCCCATTTCAAACTCCGTCTCTATTTACTGTTTACTTCTTTAGCATGGAATTGGCTATGCATTTCATTCATTTACATGCCTCTCTGCTAAGAGTGCACACGGAAGACTTTGACCTCCACTTCTTTCGGTCACTTGCTGGTTCTTGCTGGTTCTTTGCTGATTTCAGCACCATCTCCAAGGTCTTGCTTCTGCTTTATCTCCTGACAATAGCTGGGGGGTGCATCTTGTTCTCCTTACACAAGGAATTATACATCTTGCACACTATCCCATTGTTAGGAAACAGCTTACTTAAACATTTGCAAAGTTACTTTAATACATCATTTTGCCTTGTGACCAGCAGCTTTTGCTGAGACACAGATACAAGTCTTTATTCAGCTGCAAATCCAGTACTCCCCCAAAATCTGAATATGGTTACCCTAACAGACACACTACAAGCTTCCTGCCTCCAGAGGAAAGCTCTATCAGCCTCTGGATGATACTTGTGAGTAAGCTGCTTGAAATCTAACTAGATATATAGCCTGCAGTAACTCAGATGCATGATCAAAGGCTACCATGCCACTGTTTGCTCTAAGGGTTATTCTTTGATCTTGCTTTACCCTACTCCAAACCTACTCCTTGTAACCAGTAAAGTTCTCCTCTGTCCCTAGCATGGGAGGCTTATTGGGAGAGGGTCTAGATTATGCCTTCAGGTCCCCTTGGTCCAGCTGACTAAGGGAGACCACTATTTTTGCTTCAGACTAAGGGAAGCACCCCAAGTTCTTGCAGTGGGTCAAGTACCCTTCAGATCTATACAGCCTGTTTACCTCATGAGACACAGAGCCACTAACAGACTGAGACTCATGAGTGGTGGCAGCATTACGCCCAGGCTTGCGGGTGCGCTCCAGGAAGGTGGTCAGCCAGATGTGAGGTGCCCTCAGGGAGGCACTCAGAGCTTGGTGGGTGGCTCAGTGCAGGAGCACCCCCTACTGGCCCACCACAGTGCCAAACTCCACTTGTAGGGAAGTGTACTGCTCCTTCACATAGAGAGCTACACCCCTGCCCTTTCTATCAATACCTGTGGTCCAGTCATAGGTGGAATCCCACCAGGTTTCCGTTATTCCTATGAGATTGTATTAATTTTTATTTAGCAGGAGGGCCAGTTCCTCCTGTTTGTTTCCCAGGCTCCTGGCATTTGTGTACAGGCAAGTAAGCCTGCCATTGGAGGTCGTAGGCTTCCCAGCAGTCCTAGAAGAGTCTCATCCCTGGGCTGGGTAGGAGTGAATTCTGTTGGGAATTTATTTGTGTCCCTTGTGCTGCATGACTTACTGATTCTGCGTTTGTCATTTGGTGGGCTTGCACTGGTGGTTGTCTGCCCATCCCCTGTCGAGCTTAGTTTAAAGCCCTGTCGAGTAGGTCAGCCTTTCTGGTCGAGAAGAGCTTCTTCCCCATTGGAGTGAGGTGGTGATTATCCCTTCCCAACAGTCCAGTGCCTCCACCTCTGAAGTATGGGCTATGGTCAAAGAAGCTGAAGCCTTCAAAATGACACCAGCGCTGCAGTCTTCTATTGACTTCACCAATTCATCTGTCCCCCCTGTGCCCATGACTTATAACCAGGAGGATTGAGGAAATTACCTTGAACAAAGGCGTGCTGTGACCCTGGGAGGACAGATGCAGGGAGACTCCTGCTTAGCTTGCTCCTGCAGCCATATGGTTGAGGGCAACTGAAACTCAGGGGTATCCAAACCCCAAGCCTCCAGGCTTGGGCCTACATGTAGTATGCCTGCCAAAGGATTTGAAAGCATCTGAAGCCTCAGGTTGGGGGTGGAGGATGTTTGCTGGTAGTAGGGCCACATATGGTTCTTGAATGACTCACGGATTTGGAATTTATTTGAATGATTTGACTTGAGACATGAAAAATTTTCTTTCAAAAAAAAAGATTCAGCTGCTGGGTCTCTACTTGAACAGCAGGGAGCCAGAAACTAAGATCCCACACACCCAGTGGAGGACTCAAGGCCTGGTACCCCTGAAGGTTACTGCTGTAACATCTAAGGAGCCATTTGGCAGGTTGTATTATGGGGAGAAAACCTGTAATATTGTCTAGGGGTTACTACTTGATACCACATTGGACAAGTTGCCGTATCAATCCTTGGAGGGCTAGGGCAAAAAGAAATTCTAGTAGTAACAATTAAACTGTTCTCAAAAATTATTGTAGCTGTGATGATGAAGCACGGTTACATTGGGGAATTTGTGGTCATTGATCACAGAGCTGGGAAAAATAATTGTCAGTCTCATAGGCAGAGTTAACAAGTGTGGTGTGATCAGGCCCAGATTTGACGTTCAACTGAAGGAAAAATGGTAAAATAAACTGCTGTTCTCAAGTTGGTCTGGGTGCATAGTGCTGACAACCTCAGCCGGCATCACAGACCATGAGGAAGCTAGGCAAAAACACACTGGAGACAAAATTCTGCCTTTTCTGTTTGCAGAGGGGCAGCATCACTTCAGAGCAAAATCATGTCTGGTCTTGTCAAGAAGGGAGGCAAGGACCAGGCTAAGGCTAAATCTAATTCTTCCCAGGCAGGGCTGCATTTCCCTGTAGCCTGGGTGCACCATCTACTTCACAAGGGCAATTGCATTAAGCAAGTGGGAGCTGGGGCATCAGTCTATTTGGCTGCAGTGATGGAATTTCTGACAGCTGAAATCTTGGAATTGCCTGGGAACACTGCCCACAACAAGAAGAAAACTTGCATCGTTCCAGTCTGCAATGATGAGGAGCTGAACAAGCTGCTGTGGGGAGTCACTGTCGCTCAGGGCAGGGTGCTGCCTAACATCCAGGCAGTGCTCCTGCCTAAGAAAACTGAGAGCCACAAAGCCAAGGGCAAGTGGAATCTGCAGATTTAGACCCAGAATCAGCAATATTCGTAACATAAAACCTCGCTGTCCGATGCTCTCTGCTGCCGCCACTACCGTGGCAGCATCTTGCCACTCTTCCAGCCCTGCACACTGGCCCTGGAGCACCTGGGAGCCTGCTTGATGTGCATGGGGTTGGGTGGCTGGTCAGACCTGAGGAGGTGGTTTGTGTGCCCAGCAGCTTATCTAGCATCTCCCCCATCTCCTATATCTGCTCCCTCAGAAAATGTTGCTAGACAAACCCTGCTCCTTCCATGTTCCCTGAGCCATCGCTGCCACAACAATACCACCACTACACACTGCCCATGAAAAGCTGAAGGGGTCTGCCATCCTGCCCATAGCCACAAGTCTCCTTTAGTGCTGGGGCAGAAGCAACATCATGACAGAAATCCTCAAGGGCCCTCTTCCCCCATGCATTTCCCACAACATCACTCTCTCTGCTTTGGTGTGTCAGGCCTCTTAAGGTTTCCCCATTTCCCCTCCACATAAATTCCTGTCAGTATGAATGTAGCAGGATCCTGGTACAGGTTCCACTTCACAGCTTGGAAGTTGGGGCTGCCCTCTGGCAGTAGTTTATGAGCCTCTCTCTAAGGAGGGGTTTCTTCTCCCTTGATGCTCAGAGCTTAGCAAGTGGAGGCAGCAGGCCTCAGGAGAGAAGGAGAATCCAAAGTACATGAGCCCAATCTCTAACTTCCTTGGTAATTGTTGCAAATAGCTCTGAAGTCAGCAGAGGGCAACCTTGATCTTCTCTCAATCTAATCAAAGAATTGGGTGGTCAGAATTGAACAGAGTATTACCAATATAAATCAAATGAGTCAGGAAAAGAATCATGTCTACAAAGTTTGCAGGGCACCTTTGATGCTTCCCCCCATGCTGTCTTAAACTCAGAACCCAAACCTATCTAGGAAAAAAAACAATGTTTCATCTTCAAAGCCAGTGAGCTCAGACCCTCCCAACAAAAGCCTTCTGCTGAACATGACATTGTTGCCACCTCCACTGCCAACAGTCACTACCAACTTGAGCCAGACATAGCTCAGAGTTTGCTCTCTGTTGCAGCTCACCTTACCAAGGATGACAGATCTATGTCTCAATTGTGTTGCTGGCTGCCTTTCCAAAGGAACATTTGAGAGTGTGGCATATTTCACGAGCATCCAAGATGCTAAAACAGCCACTTCTTAAAGCCGGAGATTTGCAGCAGGCTCAAACAGTCTTCAAGATGTCAAACATTCAAAAAAACAATGAGTGGTTTGGGGAAAAGCTTTTGAAAATAATCTACAATCCCTGAATTATACGCAGCAGTAGCCTGAGGCCCTCTAAAAGAACAGCCCTAGTGTCCTCAGTATAAATATTCTAATATAATAAAGAGCTTAGTCTGTCTGTCTATCCGTAATGTTTTGTTCAAGTGCTCATGCACTGCTGAGATAGGGTTACCTTAGGTCTGTGTTTCCCCAGATGTGTCCCTGCTCATTTTAAGACCTCTGATCACTGTCCAGGTGGGTTTCTTTAAATCTGCCCAAATGTCCAGGATTTCCCTTTGCTCTGCTGGTGGGAGCAGGGGGAGGGTGATCAAAGGCAGCGGGGAGCACAAATGGACCTGCCTGCAGCTATGGAGGCGGCAGACCCATGTGGTGCTCCTGCTTCCTCCAATTGCTTCCCCTGCTCCCATCCCCGAAGCACAGCAAAATCTTGGCCATTTGATCAGGGCAGAGGGTGCAGAGGCTGCAGCTGTGACAGGACAGGAGAGAGGGAAGGGTTGCCTGTTGTCCAGCAAAGGAAAGGGGCAGGGGGGATCCTGGAGGGCAGCGGGGAGCTCTCTGGCCAGGCAAGCCTCCCTTTCTCTTCCCTCAGCCTGTGCTGGGGCTGGACACACTTCGCCACTTGCATGAATTGGAGCCATCACACTCCAGGCCAGGCAGGATGGGGACAGCTGGGGCCCCTCTGGCAGGGCTGGGGGAGAGGGGGCTGTGGGGCTGGAATGAGGGGCACTGGGGTGGGGGACTGGGCGTTGGGAGTGCAGGGGGCACTGGCAGCGCCAGGAGGCTGCAGGTCATGAGTGAGGGGCACCAGCAGGGATGGCGTGGGGGCTGCAGGTCAGGAGTGAGGGGCTTCATCATGGCCCAGGGGGTAGGGTACTGCAG
>NW_017729034.1:12335103-12345960 GCF_001723915.1 Gavialis gangeticus
CTTCTCCTTCTCCTTCTCCTTCTCCTTCTCCTTCTCCTTCTCCTTCTCCTTCTCCTTCTCCTTCTCCTTCTCCTTCTCCTTCTCCTTCTCCTTCTCCTTCTATTATTTGGCATTTTTTTTTCTTTATGGGGTCAAAACTCTGCTTGTGATTTTTCACATCTGTAGTTGGCAACTTTTTGGAGCCATGGACTGGAGTAACCCAGCTCCAGTCTGAGGTGGGCTGGAATGAGGGGCACTGGGGTGGGGGACTGGGCGTTGGGAGTGCAGGGGGCACTGGCAGCGCCAGGAGGCTGCAGGTCATGAGTGAGGGGCACCAGCAGGGATGGCGTGGGGGCTGCAGGTCAGGAGTGAGGGGCTTCATCATGGCCCAGGGGGTAGGGTACTGCAGTTTGGTGAGTGAGGGGCACTGGCAGTGTCAAGGGGCTGTGGGTCAGGAGTGAGGGCCATCAGCAGGGACAGGGAGTGGGGGGCCGTGGGTCAGGAGTGAGGAGCACCAAGGTAGGGGCGGAGGACTGGATTGGGAGTGTGGGGGGCACTGGCTGTGCCATGGGGCTGTGGGTCAGTAGTGAGGGGTGCCAGCAGTAGCAGGTGGGGGGCTGTGTGTTGGGAGTGAGGGGCACCATCATGGCCAAGGGGGCAGGGTACTGCAGTTTGGTGCATGAGGGGCACTGGCAGGGCTGGGGTCATTGGGTTGGGAGTCACAGGCAGCTGCATGGCTGGAGGGGCTGTGGCTTGGGAGTGTGGGGCACTGTGGTGGGGGTGGGGGACTGTGGGTTGGGAATGTGGGTCACTGGCAGTGCCAGGGAGCTGTGGTTCAGAAATGAGGGGCAGCAGCAGAGGGCTGTGGGTCAGGAGTGAGAGGCACCATCATGGCCTAGGGGGCAGGGTACTGCAGTTTGGTGAGTGAGGGGCACTGGCAGGGCTGGGGAGTCAGTGGGTTGGGAGTCGGGGTGGCAGCAGGGCTGGGGATGTGTGGCTTGGCAGTGAGGGGCAACCCTTTCGGGCTGGCCATGTAAACACACCTTTGAAATCTGCAATGACAGACAATTGGCTAATATACTGCATCAGGTAAGAACATAGGCTCCTCTACCCCCTTTAATGGCATATGGCATAATGTTGCTCTTTAGACAGAATTGGAACTGTATGTCTTGAAGCTGGTGCCTCTAAGTAGTTACAACATCATGATTGTGTTTGTAGTGTGGACAGGCCTAAATCTGTATCCACAGGTCCTTCCAGTGTGATTTTCATTGGATGTCTAGTTTTCAGTGGCGTCTCTTAATTACAGATCCTTGCTCCCTTAAACTTCCAATATAAACCAAATTCAGAGTTGAACGCAATACAGTCATGGAATATAGGGAAGATGACATATATTTCTAGGAGGCCTCACTCAGAGGGTTCTGTCTAAAAAAAAAAAGATTGACCAGCCTTGTGACAGCTGAAAATTATGTCTGTGTGATAAAAGTGCTTGCTGAAGACTCTATGAAGATTAGACCAAGTGTTTTTCTGTCATTTGTTTAAATATTAAGCTATATATTGTTGCTAAGAGCCTAAGTAAAGTTTAAGATGTAGTAAGGCCTTGTATAAAGCAAGGCCTAGTAAATTTAGCAAAGCCTTGAAGTAGTAAGGCCCTGTGGCATAGTTAAAATTAACCTTATCAAAAGAATGCAAGGCTTGTACTGCTATTGGTCAGTCTAAGGACAGTTGAAGGAAAAAGAATCTGAGTGGCTGTAAGTTATCAGCACAGTTCAGAAGTTATAAATTGGCTGAAACATCCAGAAATCATTCAGCAGGAAGATACAGCTCTGTGAAAAGGATTAATTAGCTGTTGACCTGGATCTCGAGGAGCCCAAAACCTGAATACCAGGGTCCTTTCCAGTACCTCACAGACAGCACTGATCAGTGACACCTAACTTTGCTGAGCTTTGTAAGAAGAAAAACTTGTCATACATCAGGCATCAGAGGGGACTGCTGATAAGTTGCCAACGCGAATTATTCTTATCTGTCATTGTTTGTCTTGTTACTACGCATAGTTGTGTTTTTGTTAAGTCAATAAACCTTTCTTACCTTTCTACCCCCAACCATACTCTCAATCCCGAACCCTCCGCAGGTGGCTGGGACACAGCCTTCTCATTAAGGAAGTCCTCCTTAAGGAGATGTATTGAGTACAGGGTTGTGGTTGTCACAGACACAGGACAGACAAGATACTAAAGGGCTGTAGCAGGGGTGTAGGTTGTAGCCATGTTGGTCTAACGAGGTTCTTTGGGTGAATCTGATATCTTTTATTAAACCAACTTAAATAGTTGGAAAAACATTTTTTTAAAAGCAAGATTTCGGGTTTAAAAACCTGTCATCAGGCTGAGGAAGTTTCAGCAGTTGGTGTGCGCTCTTTCTGGATGGAATGAAAAGTAAAGAAGCCAGAGGCTGGGCTGGTATGCATACAAGATAGGCAGTCAGTGAAGATGTAAATTGAGAAGTCAGTGGGTGAGAGGCAGGCTGGGTGGGGGGGAAGAGAAGGGGGATGGATAGTGGAGAGGTACCTGGGGAGTCAGATGTCAGGCAGGTCATAAATCCAATGTCTATATTTAGTCTATGATTTTTAGTATCCAGGAGGTTGATGAAGTGAAATTCATAGGCTCGTCTCTGAGAAGTGTTTTGTAAGTTTCCTTTGAGGATTAGAACTGAGAGATTGGAGAGAGAGTGGTTTTCTTGTGAGAACTGTGCTCCCATAGGTAATTGGGTATTTTTGTCTTTGATGGATTTCCGGTGCGCGTTCATTCTGGTGCACAGTTGTTGTTTGGTCTGTTCTACATATTTTCCATCAGGGCATTTGGTTCATTGGATGAGATACATAACATTTCTGGAGGTGCAGCTGTAAGATCCGGGAATGCTGATAGCTCTGCTGTGGGGTGTAGTAATTGTGGGGGTGGTGGAGATGTGTTGGCAGGTTTTGCATATTCTTTCAGTGGAGGGTCCGACCACTTGGGGTCTCCCCATGGTGGAACATTTCTCCGGTGGTCTTCTGCGAGGCTCCACCTCCCCTATACCTCGCCCTCACATTAAGCCTTGGCAGGCCACGGTTGTCCTCCTGGCCAGGTTCCCAACCATTGAGCCCCTGATTACTGTCAAAGGAGGTGGCCCTCTCTGCTAAAACTAAGCAGCCTGAGGTATCCTGCCCAGGTTGCAAGACCGCTGCCTTTTCCCCAAGGCTAGCAAACCAACCCCAGGGTTTAAGTAACAACAAGGCTCCCAAAGAGCTCTACCCCTCAGCCCCTCCAAAAGGGGGAAACAAAAGCACAAAGAAAACTACCGTTACACTCTGAGGAACCTAACTGTTCCCTTGCCAGACCCCCTCTGCCTAGTTGCCAACCACCTGCCCTTCGGCACTATGGGTCTGGGTTAGGCCCTGTATGTGGCCAGGGTAGCCTGTGGACTCTTCTCCCCTGTCACCTAGCCTTTTGTTACTTCGGACCACCTGTGGTCCTCCGGTGTACGCCCGTCCCCTCATTACTTGCTGAATTGGTGCCACGCTGCTGATGGCCGTGTTTTGCAGCCCCTCACACTGCCCTTGCCTCCCATCTCCCTCCTGGTGCGCCTCTCCGGCTTTCCCAGTGACCTCGACGGTCCCACCTGGTCCGGTGGAGGGAGTTGTGTCAGCCTTTCCAGTCCTTCTGTTGCCGCTACTGGTGTCAGGGTCCTTCTGCACCCCTCTGCTCCAATGCCCAGGTTCCCGGTCGTGGGGAGCTGCCTCCGGCTCTCGGTTCCTTTCGCTGCAGCCAGCAGTCTCTGGCTTGCAGCTTGTGCTGGAGGGTTTTTCCCCGCTGGGGAAAGCAGCCTCCGGATCTTCTCACTCCCATGGGAGCTTTAGAGAGACACCTCCTGCTGGTGCCCTTGCTGGCACCTCTCTTCCCCCTGCTTCTTCGCCAGAGGCCCATTTTATTTCCACCAGCTGGTGATTGCCAATGACGTCACTGGCCGGCCGCAACTGTATAAAGGCGTGTCTGACAATCCCCGCGGGTCCTTCCTCGCGTTCTGGCTTCACTGTGGGTCCCACTGCGGGTAACTATTTCCCTTTACCCTGGCCTTTCCCTTCTTCCCCTCTGTGGGTTCCTGTCCCTGAGGTTCCCTTTTTGTATTTTGGGGTCCTCTCTTCTGCTTTTCCCCATGACAGTAAGGCAGGCTTGGATGCCATCCTGGTGTGGGATGTTGGTATATAGGCTAGTAATGTCCATGGTGGCTAGGAGTGTGTGGCTGGGAAGGTGCCTATGTTTTTAAGTTTCTATAAAAAGTCTGTAGTGTCTTGGACAAAACTTGTTGTTTGGGTGACAAGCGGTTTTAGGATTGATTCAGTGAAACCTGATATTTCCTCAGGCTTCTATGGTTGGATATGATAGGGCTGCCAGGGTTTCCTTGTTTGTGGATTTTAGGGAGTATGTAAAAAGTCCCCGGGTTAGGTAGTGGGGGGATCAAGGTCTGTAATTTTTCTTGTAGTCCTGATAGTAATGATTTGATGGTATTATTGAGTTTCATGGTGAAAAGGGGAGTAGGATCTTCTTGTAGTTCTTTGTAGTAGGTGGTGTCAGAGAGTTGTCTGTTGGCTTCCTTTATGTAGTTTTCACGGTTTAGGATGACTATGGCTCCTCCTTTATCTGCTGGTTTTATTACTATTTGGTGGTTAGATCTTAGAGATTCAATGGCTTTTCTGTCTGATAGAGAGAGGTTGTTATGGTGGCATGTGTTGTTGATTATATCAGTGTTCTTTCTTTCCCTAAAGCTGTCAATGTCGCGGTCGGGGTTAGGGTTTCATCCACTGTGAGGTGTCCAATCTGTTTTTTTGGGTTTTTTGGGGGAGGTTGAACCCCCATACCCACCCACACTCCACACATCCACACACACATCCACATGCCCCCCCACTCCACATACATACACACACCCATGCCTATACATCCTCCACAAACACCACATACATATCCCCACCCTACATATCCACACACCCACAGCCCCCCACACACCTATACCCACCCACCCATGCTCCCCACACCCTCTCAAAATATACAAGAGTAAGACTTCATTTTAAGCTATTGTATAATCATGTCTATGTATGCTACACAAATGCATGCAAATCAGGACAAAAATATTTTTTTGAAATCAAATTAATGAATGTTGTGGTAGATGGTTGATGTTTAGAATATAATTTGGTATTTTTCTGGTTCTGAGATGGCAAACCCCCTTGCTGAAAGGAGTACTTCTGGGGGGATGGGGAGGGACTTCTGGTGGCAAAGGTCAGGGTTTAAGGGGTGGGACATACGGTCCCAAGATGGCAATCGAGGGGGGGGTACCCTTGCAGTCCTCAATAGCTTGCTAAAACTTGGTAAGAAACCCTCCACCCAAAATAATTGCCTGCCCTTGGGTTAGATTCTGCCATCCTCACTCGTGAGAAGTATCTCATGACTTAAATGGAGTCTCTCATTCTTACTTTGCATAAGTTGTCATCCACACATGCAGCAGTTTGCCTGAAGAACAGATATGGAGTGCTAGCAACAGAGGAGAAGGATCACAATCCATTGGTGGAAGAGGCCAGGCCAGGAATCCCCAAGGTGGGGAGGATTGAGACTACTGCCATGAAGAGGAAGTAATGGGTGGTGGTATTTGGAGACTCCCTTCTTGGGAGGGTTGAAGGGATCCATCTGCTGGCCTGACCTGTTGTCCCAGGTGGTCTGCTGATTGCCTAGAGCCCAGATCTGAGATGTCACAGAAGGATTACCGAGACTCATCTGACCCTCTGACTACTATCCCATGCTGTTTATCAATGCGGGCACCAATGAAACTGCCAGGGGTGACCCTGAGCAGATCAAGAGTGACTAGAGCTCTGGGTATAAGGGTGGTATTCTCCTTGATCCTTCCAGTCAAGTGGAAGGGCTGGGGCAGGAGCAGACGCATTCTACAGATCAATGCAGGGCTGTGCAGGTGGTATTGCCAGCAGGGATTTGGCTACTTTGACCATGGAATGTTGTTCAAAGAAGATGGATTGCTAGGAAGAGATGGGAGACACCTGAAGAAGAGAGGGAAGAGTATGTTCACAGACAGGCTTGCTAACCTAGTGAAGAGGGTTTTGAACTAGGTTTGCCAAGGGTGGAGACCAAAGCCTTGAGGTAAATGGGGAAGAGGGAGACCTGGAGTAAGCACAAGGAGGAGGAGGCAACTGGGGAGACCTCCTCATTCTTCCTGAGAAAGTACGGCAATCATCTGTTTACCTTAGGTGTCCATACATGGACGCATGGAGCCTGGGTAACAAGCAGGAAGAACTGGAAGTCCTTGCACAGTCAGGGAACTATGACATGACTGGAATAACAGACTTGGTGGGATAACTCGCATGACTGGAGCATTGTCATGGAGGGTGTGAAGAAACAGGGGTAATAAATAAAACACTCACCACAGGAAAAGGGTCTGAAGAAGACGGATGGGAGAACAGGAGGAGGGCGGAGCTTCTGGAGTAGGTGTTCCATGATGATTCAGCGACCCAGAGCAGAGAGGGGTGGAGCCCAGGAAAAACAGATGCCAGAAGAGGGCAGGGAAGAAAAAGCTCAGGAAGAAGGCGGGGAGAAAAAAAATCCCAGAGGACCAGGCTCGAGGAGAGTGAAGAAGTCAAGTGGAGTTAATTAAACTGGGAATTGCTGTCAAGAAATCCTGGAAAGGTAATACTCCCCAAGAGAGAGAAAGGGGCGGAGGAACGCCACTGTCATTGAGGATAATGGGACCAGGGGTTTTGTTGTTGTTTATTGTTGGACTTTGTTGTGAGGCACTTGGGCTCTAGATAAAAGGGACAGACAAAGGAGACTGGTAGAAGATGCTGCAAGGTCTCAGGAAGAGAGACCACGCCCAGAGATGAAGGGGAAAAAAAGTAAATAAAACCCTGTGCGATATAAACCAGACTGAAGAAGAGTGTTAGATTAAGCAGTGTAGCTGTTAAATTAAAATCATATCCAAGTTGGATTCTGTTTAAGTTGATATTAGTACTTCATTGATGTAAAGAAGTAATGACAGTCTTGCAAACAGCAAGTTGATTATAGATGTAAGATTAAGTATGAATAAATAAAGAAAATTGTAATCTAAACAAAGTAAGACTGTGATTTCAACTTGATGGTCAGCATTAGTTATCCTACACAAGAATTACCAAAAAAAAGGGATGGTTCAAGAAGATCCTCTTTCCCTCATAGATTGCCAGATGTTACTGTGGTAGATAACAAATAACACCTCCTGACTACTAACTTCATATACTAATCAAGACATGGCAGACGAGAGTCAGAAAATACCGTAATTACTCCAGATAGACCAGTCTGAGAAAAGAGAGGCTAGAATACTTCATTAGGTTAGATGCAACACTTTCACAGAGGGGTACAAACTTCAGGAAGGACAGGCAGGGGAGAAGAGGAAGAGGAATTGTACTTTATGTAAAAGAGCTGTATGATTGCTCAGAGCTCCAGTATGAAACTGGAGACAGGCTTGTTGAAAGTCTCTGGTTTAAGGTTAAAAGGGAGAGCAACAAGGGTGATGTTGTGGTAGGTGTCTCCTGTAGACCACCAGACCAGGAGGATGAGGTAGATGAGGCTTTCTTCAGCCAACTCATGGAAGTTTCCAGCTCACAGGCCCTGGTTCTCATGAAGGACTTCAATCACCCTGACATCTGCTGGGAGGACAATACAGCAGTGCGCTGGCAATCCAATAAGTTTTTGGAGAGCTCTTCTTGCCCTGCTGCTCACAAACAGGGAAGAACTGGTGGGGGATGTAGAAGTGGATGGCAACTTGGGCAGCAGTGACCATGAGATGATTGAGTTCAGAATCCTGAGGGAAGGAAGGAAGGAGAGCAGCAAAATATGGACCCAGAATTCTGGACTTCAGAAAAGCAGACTTTGATTCCCTCAGGGAACTGGTGGGTAGGATCTCCTGAGAGGCCAAATGGAGTTGAAGTTAGCAAGGGATGTGAAGGGTAACAAGAAGGTTTTCTACAAGTGTGTTAGCAACAAAAGGAGGGTCAGGGAAAGTGTGGGTCCCTTACTGATTACGGGAGGCAACCTAGTGACAGATGATGAGGAAAAGGCTGAAGTACTCAGTGCCTTTTTTACCTTGGTCTTCACAGGCAAGGTCAGCTCCCAGACTACTGCACCAGGCAGCACAGGTTGAGGAGAAAGTGAGCAGCCCTCAGTGGTGAAAAAATGGGTTAGGGACTGTTTAGAAAAGCTGGACCTATACAAAGCCATGGGGCCAGATTCAGTGCATTTTAGGGTGCTGAGGGAGTTGGCTGATGTGATTGCAGAACCGCTGGCCATTATCTTTGAAAATTTGTGGCAACTGGGGGAGGTCCTGGATGACTGGAAAAGGGCAAATATCAGTGCCCAACTTTAAGAAATGGAATAAGGCAGATCCAGGGAACTACAGATCAATCAGCTTCACCTCAGTCTCCAGTAAAATCATGGAGCAGTGTAACAGAGTGGGGGCCTAGAGGTGGCCATGAATTCCCCTAGCACCCCCTACCATGCCATGGTGATATTAAAAGCACCCTCACAATCTCGCCCGCCACGTCTTTGATGTTAACAGTTTAAGGGAGGCTGCCCTTAGTCCTCTCTGACAGGGTGCCTTGATGTATCCCAGTCTTAGTTCTCTTTTGGGTGACTCAGTGTACCCCAGCCTTACGGGCTATGCGTGGCTCCAACCATCCCTGTACCACACCCCAAGCCTCACAGATGTACTGGACGTTGTTTGGTCAGTTTCCCTTTCCGCACCCCACGGGCACTCTCCAGCTTGTCTTGCAGCCTGCACCCCCACAGGCACTCTCTGGCTTCTCTTGCAATTGCCTGCTTGGGGCTGGGGTCAGTGCACCCTCTGGCGCTAGGGTCCCCACACCGCCATGGAGCCCCTATGAGGCCTCCTCCAACTTCTCATAGCCTCACCCAGTCCTCCGGTCTTATAAAACTACAAACAGAAGCAATACCACCAGCCAATCGGCTCTAACGCAAATCTAAGCCTCCTGGTTATAACATAAAGTTAAACTGCACGGTCAGAACAACATTCAATCCCTACTGGGAAATACTCCAACCCATGGTAGCAACCAGGGGATGCTCATGCAGTCTGGCTTCTCCTCTCCCTCTACACTGGCGAAGCTCCCCCTTCCCTGGCCGCCAGGGGGGAACTGCCCTCCTGGCCTCAGTCCTGGGCTTAAGAAGGGCCAAGCCCTGCCCCTTCCTGTCAGCTGGTTTTCACTGGTTGTCCTAGCAACCAGCACCTGTGCTGCCCTGGTGACTGGCAACTGAGCCTCCCCCTTCTCGCCACTAGAGGTCTCTCCCGAGCCGTTTCCACTTTCAGGCGCTGGGCACCTAAGTGCTCTGTGACAAGCAGGTTATCAAAGAATCCATTTCTAAGCACTTGGAGGAGAAGAAAGTGATCAGAAACAGTCAGCATGGATTCAACAAGGGCAAGTCATGCCTGACCAAACTGATTGCCTTCTATGATGAGATTACTGGCTCTGTGGATGCAGGGAAAGCAGTGGATGTGATATACCTTGGCTTTAGCAAGGCTTTTGATACTGTCTCCCACAGCATTCTTGCAAGCAAGCTAAGGGAGTATGAGTTGGATGGATGGGCTGTGAGGTGCATAGAAAGCTGGCTGGATCATTGGGCTCAACAAGTAGTGATCAGTGTTTCGATGTCTAGTTGGCAGTCAGTATCAAATGGAGTGACCTAGAGGTCGGTCCTAGGACTGTTTTGTTCAATATCTTCATTAATGATCTGGAAGATGGGATGGATGACACCAAGCTGGGGGTGGGGGTATACAGTAGATATTCTGGAGGGTAGGGCTAGGATTCAGAGTGACCTTGACAAATTGGAGGAATGGGCCAAAAGAAATCTCATGAGATTTAACAAGGACAAGTGCAAAGTCCTGCACTTAAGACAGAAGACTCCCATGCACCACTACAGGCTAGGGACCAAGTGGGTAAGTGGCAGCTCTGCAGAAAAGGACCTGGCAAGAAAAGGACAGTGGACAATAAGCTGGACATGAGTTAGTGTATCCTGATTGCAAAAACAGGCTAATAACATACTGGGCTGCATTAGTAGGAGTGTTGCCATTAGATTGAGAGAAGTTAGTATTTCCCTCTATTCTGCACTGGTGAGGCCACATCTGGAGTACTGTGTCCAGTTTTGGGCCCCGCACTATAGAAAGGATGTGGACAAATCGGAGAGAGTCCAGCAGAGGGCAGTGATAATGGTTAGGGGCTGGGGCACATGACTTAGGAGGAGAGGCTGAGAGAACTGAGCATATTTAGTCTGCAGAAAAGAAGACTGAGGGCAGATTTGATAGCAGCCTTTAACTGCCTAAAGGGTGATTCCAAAGATGGTGGATGGTGACAGGTGACAGAATAAGGAGCAATGGTCTCAAGTTGCAGCAAGAGAAGTTTAGGTTGGATATTAGGAAAAACTTTCTCACTAGGAAGTTGGTGAAGCACTGGAATAGGTTACCTAGAGAGGTGGTGGAACCTCCATCCCTGGATGTTTTTAAGGCCCCACTTGACAAAGCTTTGGATGGAATGATCTAGTTGGGGATGGTCCTGCTTTGAGCAAGGGGTTGGACTAGATGTCCTCCTGAGGTCTCTTCCAACCCTAATTTTCTTTTATAATAGTAGCAGGAACTAATCTTGTGGTTAGAAAGTGAAAGTCAAGGTGACTAGTTTGTAAAGCTGACAACCAGCACTAATACCCATGCTTGGTATAGTGTGCCGGGCTTGTGTCCGAGAACCATTCGTGTAGAGGTAAAAGAACTAGGTAAAAATCTTTAGGATTTCTAAGATATTGCTCAATCCTGTACCCT
>NW_017729034.1:12345971-12348462 GCF_001723915.1 Gavialis gangeticus
CATAAGGCGCCCCTAGGGAGGCATTCGGAGCCTGGAAGGGTGGTCGGGCTCAGGGAGGTGGGTGGCTCACTGCACTGTGAACTCTAGTTCACAGTGCAGTTTTTGACTACTGGGCAGGATATTCATTGCCAAATGGATTTTGCATTTGAGCCAATCTTTCCCAAAGAATGTAAACCAATCAGATAATCTGCTAGGAAATAATCAGTTCTCAGGGAAGTATTACATTATATAATCATTTTAATGAGAGGGCAGTTAAGGTGCAAGGAAAAATAACACAGGCCAAAAATATTTCTTTCTAAATGTTTCAGGAATACAGGTTATAACAGTATTAGTCTACAGGCAAAAGGAATCAAAACTCTGGGTAGAGGTGATATCTGGAATGGGGGGTGCCAGATAACAATAATGCCAGTTAACTGAGAGGTCCGAACAGGTGTCTTTGCCTGGCCACTGCCTCTCTCGTTGCGTCCAGGGCATCGCTGCCCCTCCCACCACATCACCACCCCTCCTGCTGCCCCTCCTGCCACATCGCCGCCCCTCCAGCAGGCCCCGAGGGACAGGGAGGCAGGCCCCACGCAGGCTGCTATGCCCCAGGCCATGGGGGCTCGGCAGCGCAGACTGCTTTGCCTCGGGCTGTGGGGGCTCAGCGAAACCAGAAATGCTATGGTGGGCACTTCCGCTTTCGCATTTACCTTACAGGCCGGTATGCCGGTTAATAGAGCATGCCGTCTTGTAAGGTGCTGGTTAACACAGCTTTTACTGTACAAAGATTGTAAAATTTCTCCTAGGTGAAGTGTGCCCAAAAACTTGCAAATAAAGACTTTTTTTTTTTTTGCAAATATCTAGTTGGTCTAATAAATGATATCACATCTACACAGAGTACTGAATCCTTCTTTCTAAATGGAAACTTCACATTTGGAGCCCAGTATAAGAATTTGGTATGAGCCCAATATGAGAATTTTGAATGTTATGGATCAAAATTGGGTTGGCTACTTTTGCTTTCAAATGAACCCTGCTCTCTTTCATTCAGAGTGTAAGAGCCTTCATGGAAATGCAAATCTATCCCAAATACCTCCTGAGGGGTCTCACTGGAACTCCCATACTGAATTCTGTCACTGAAGATTGGTCATTTGGCCTACTTAAAGAACTGCTGCTTGGTTTTACCTTCTGTTAGTTTCTGTGCAGTTGAACTACAAAAAAGAAATTGCAGCTAAACACAGACTTCTGTACTGAACTGCCACTGTTAATCAGGCTGTATAGCATTCAGCACTAAAGTTAAGTACAGTAAGGATGGGGTCATGACTTTTTTGGATCAGAAGTTTGCTACCGTTGGAAGCTGAGGGGAAAACAAACCTTTGTACAAGTATATGTCAGCCATTTCTGGTACAAATTTTAAAATTCAAAGCTTTACTGTGATACAGGGAATGGAATTTAAATTGTGCTTATTAGAAAGGACTGCTGGCCCTGCTGACCTTAGTAAAGATGCTGTCCATTAGAAGCATACACGTTATAAACTTTTGTGAACATGGAGTTAAAACTGAAGTTAAAATATGCAGTAAACACTGCCTTGTGTCTGCACCCTTCAAGAACATGAAAGTTTAACAGTAATCCATAAATGACCATGGGAAATCAGGGTTGTAGGTTGTAGCTGTGTTGGTCTAAGTACATAGGCAGACAAGGTTCTTTGCGTGAATCTGATATCTTTTATTAGACCAACTTAAATAGTTGGAAAACAATTATTAAGCAAGCTTGTGGGTTGAAAAACCCTTTGTCAAGCTAAGGAAGTTTCAGCAGTTGGTGTGTGCTCTTCCTGGATGGAATGAAAAGTAAAGAAGTCAGAGGCTGAGCTGGTGTGCATACAAGACAGGCAGTCAGTGAAAATGTAGATTGAGGAGTCAATGGGTGAGAGACAAGCTGGGGGGCGGGGGGAGGGAAGAGAATGAAGGGGGGATGAATAGTGGAGAGATCCAACCTACAAATATTATCAATCTCTCCACACACACTCTTAGCAAAACTGAAAAATCTGTCCTTTTTAAAGGCCTAGATTTCTGTCCAGAAAAATACCCTAATAAAATACTTCAATGTGGAGAACTAGAAGAATTCTTCTGATGCCTCTGCCTCAAGGAATATTTCCACAACCAAACTGAACCCACCCCCAACAACAACTCATCCTCTGACAGCATTCAGGAAAAGATCAATGCCAAAAACCCCCCCAAAAAATCAGATTTGACACCTCACAGTGGACAAAACCCTAACCTCGACCGCTACTTTGACTCCTTCAGGGAAAGAATGAACAATGAAATAATCAGCAACAGACACCACCATAATAACCTCTCTCTACCAGAGAAAAAGGCCATAGAATCTCTAAGATCTAACCACCAAATAGTAATAAAACCAGCAGATAAAGGAGGAGCCATAGTCATCCTAAACCGTGAAGACTACATAAAGGAAGTCAACAGACAGCTCTCTGACACCACCTACTACAAAGAACTAC
>NW_017729034.1:12348889-12349238 GCF_001723915.1 Gavialis gangeticus
TTCCTCCAGATGATGGGAACAGTTATGGGCACCAGAATGGCCCCACAGTATGCCAACCTTTTTATGAGCCACCTGGAAGAAGATTTCCTCAAGAACTGCACCATCAAACGCTTGTTATACTTAAGATATATCGATGACATTTTCATCATTTGACTGAAAACCTACAATCTCTGATTGAGTTCCATCAGAAATTCAGCAATCACCATCTCTCCATCCAACTTTCTCTAGAATACTCCAGGACCAACATCTCCTTTTTAGACACAATGATCAGTATCCAGAATGATAAAATACAGACCACGTTATACAGGAAACACCCAGACCAACATACATATCTGCACAGAATCAGCAA
>NW_017729034.1:12349710-12360385 GCF_001723915.1 Gavialis gangeticus
TCAATCTACATTTTCACTGACTGCCTGTCTTGTATGCAGCCCAGCCTGTGGCTTCTTTACTTTTCATTCCATCCAGGAAGAGCACACACCAACTGCTGAAACTTCTTTAGCCTGACAAAGGGTTTTTCAACCCAAAAGCTTGCTTAATAATTGTTTTCCAACTATTTAAGTTGGTCTAATAAAAGATATCAGATTCACACAAAGAACCTTGTCTGCCCATGGGAAATCAGTAAAGACAGAATTAAGGTGAGATTTCCCACACGAGAGAGCCAACACCTTCAACTAAGGCTTTGGTGAGTTTGGTACCAGAATGCCGTGTGCCATTCTGAAGCCATTATTTTAAAAAGGATATTGAAAAATTAGACATGGTATTGAACAGAGATTTGTTGAATGATTATTCAAATGATGGAAAAAGGCCCAACAGTGAGAAGCATAAGAAGTTTAGTTTATTTTGCTTACAAAAAACCCCCTGACAGATGGCTTGATACAGCATACAAGACCCTTCACAGAGGGAGACTATCTGATACTGTAGGGAGACTATCTGATACTCTCTAATTTAGCAGAGAAATGCATTACAACAATCCGTAGTTGAAAATCAGGTACACATTTTTAACAGTAAGGACAATTTATCATTGTAACAAACTACCAGCAGAAGTAGTAGAGTCTTTGTGTCTTGATGTCTTTACATCAAGCCTGAATGCCTTTCTGGAAGATCTGCTTCAGTCAAATACAAATTATTTAGCTCCATGCATGGGTTATATGTGTGATCTAATGCTTTGCCTTAGCTTTAATATCTGTGAATCAATGGAGGGGGGACCCAAAAAAACAAGCATTGAATTAAACTAAAAATAGACTGAAAAAGAGTAAGACCACACAGGCAAAGATGTAGAGGTGGAGGTTGACTGATTCTTAGGAAGAGCTGATCTAGTTGATGGGAGTTTTATGAGGCACTTGACTAACATAATCTACCAGGGGCACAGGAGATGACACAATGTGACAGCCCCTATGTTCCAAAGTGAAGGTCTGTTATAGAAGTCAGCCAGAACCCTGAGGAGGGGGCAACCAGGCAGCCCTCCATGGAAGATCTTCACTTGACTGAGGCTGTATTTAGTAATCTCTCCTTTCCAGAGCCATGACCAGCTTTTTTACAAGGCTTGTCACCTGCTGCTGTAGTCTAGAGTTTTGTTTTCTGAGTTTGCTTACAGTCCCCAAAATAGATCAACTGTTTTTCAGTTTCACTTGTAACCCCCCTATTATTTACGCGCTGCTGAAATCTTTAACCGTTTGTTCTACCCCTCAATTCCAGGAAACTGTATGACTAATTACTTAGTTCAGGCAACCTCAGGTGCAGGGAAAAGCAAGTTAGATGACAAGCAGCTGCCCACTTGTTCCAGTAAATACATTCCATCTCAGCATGCTTGTCCCTGTGAGGTCTAAGTAGAAGAAATCACTGCAGGCTCCAGTTCTTGACTGATGAAGAGTGCTGGCCTGCTTTAGACTCTCCACATAGCATCACTGGGGACAAAACTGAAATTGTCCTGCTCCAAAAGCTCACATGAGCTAAGGTATTCTTACAAAGTCCCTATTAGCAATATATGGAATATGGCCTATGACCTACAGTTGAGCTATTCATTTGGGCAGAAAGCAGTGGTGCATATCCGCATACACTGCTTCATATAAAGTGATAACCTAATAAAATGTGTACCAAGTTTCATATCTTCCCAACATCTGTGTGATAAGAAAAAACAAAAATCTACATCTCCCCTCAGGGAGCCTGAAATGTCCATAGTTGACGCTGGCAACAGAGCAGGAGCCAGCATCTAGTGCTTGAAAAGGAAGATTTTATGTTGACAAAAGCTATGGGTGGAATTGTTCTAACCGTTCTTCATGCCTTCAGTATTTTCTGCCTGGAAATCTTTCATGTGTCCAGAAAATTATTGCCCACCTGTAGGACTGATTTTTTATTACAGAAAAGAGCACAATACTAATAGTTCTTCTACCACTAATAACAACCTCTCTTTTAGGTTTTGTGAATTTATGTTGACACACTGTATTCAGCACTATATCTAATCTGATAGTGCCACTGAAATGACCTATTAGAATTTGTAACTAGTTTTCTCCTGCCAAAAAGCAGTTTGCTATCCTATTACTGAATTTTAATGGAGAAATTAAAATTATTTTATAAAAGATCTTACTATACTCTTTATAAGCATTTGCAATGTGTCTATATCAGGTACATGATTGAATTAAAGCATGATTTTTTGATAGAGAAGAATGCTTGGTTTCATTATTCAGTGTGGCAGTGGATGCCTCTCCATGTGCAGTACCCTATTCTACTGCACGTTAAAGTGGTGTGTAAAAAATGGTCTAATACGCTAATGCTCTATTATATTATATGCTCATCTATATTTCATTGCTTAACATGTGCCCCAATTTCTAACATCTGATTTTCAGAAAAAGGTTCATGTGCTATGGGAGGAAATACAGTAATAGTCCTCCTCCTGTTCCCCCTACTCCCACTACTCCTACTGGAAGATATTAAAGAACTTCATCTCATGAAGTTAGGACATACTTCTCTATCAGAAATACCTCACTTGATACCTCCTGAGATCACTTTTCCTTTTCCATAGATACATTATCTTGGTGGCTCACACTCATCTTTTGATCAACTAATTCACCTAGGCTTTTTCTCTGTCAATTCTGAATCCCCAGTTTATAGCAGAGATTCTTGTTATTAGTCCCTAAGTACATGAGTGTTTGGACTGGCATTTTGTAATACAAAATTCCTTCCAATTTCTAGGAGTGTAAGAATGATGTTGTAGCTGTAATGGTCCAGAAATTATGGAAGAGGGAAGGATTTCTTAGAGTGATGTCTTTTATTGGATGAACGGTATATTTGGGATAGTTAGACAAGCTTTCAAATGGAAGACATTATTCTTCAGGTCTAACCAGAACAACCCAAGAATAGCATAGTAAGAAACAGTTGCAGGAGAGGGTAAGAGAAATCCTCAGGGGTAGCAGACACACTGTCAACAGAAGAAGAAAATCTGATTACTGGCAGATCAAGGACTATTGAAAGGGAGGAGGGTCATTCTCATCTTTCATGTGGATAAAGGATTCAGGAATCAGGCAAATTGTAACGCGCCATAAAACCAGTATCAATGTTAAGTCCTTCGTTAAATCCAGCCAGCTTATGTCCTTGGTTAAATCTAGCCATTTTATGAATTTTTGCTTCCAAGTTCACCTTTTAAAGGTGTTAAGTAGGTTCCCTTTGCATCTGAGGATAGTGAGATCTGTGAGAAATGTGCTCTTATTAGTGTATACGTGTCTCTGTCCTTTATGTATTTTCTGTAAGAGTTCATTCTGGTATGTAGTTGCTGTTCACCCATGTAGTTGACCTGAGGGCATTTAGTGCATTGGATCAACTATATTAATACATAGGTCATTGATAAAAATATTAAATTAAACCTGTTCCAGGACCAATCTTTGAGGAACTGTAATCATTACCTGCCCCAGGCCAATACTTCCCATTTTGATACAACCTGTTGACACCTCCTCTTTAGCTAGTTCTTTGCTAACCTTACTGTTTCTTCTACTAATCTTCATCTTCTCCAGTTTAGCTAATAATTTCCCATATGACACTATCAAATGCTCTACTGAAGCTTAGGCAGACAAGGTTCTTTGGGTACATCTGATATCTTTTACTAAACCAACTGTTAGACCATTTTAGATAGCCTAATAAAAGATACTGGATTTTACCCAAAGAAACCTGTCTTCCTATGTTCTTAGACCAATGTGGTTACAACCAACACTACTGAAACCTAGACAGATGAGATCTACCACCTTTCCTTTGTCATAAAAAAAATTAAGTTCAGTAACCCCAAGATATACTTATCCCATTTTCCATTTACCCAGTACTTCCATGTCTTCAATTATTCTTTCCTTCTGTATCTCTTGTATAGAATCACATACTATGGCATCTCCTATTCTGTGCGAGGTTCCACCTTCACTCACATCAAAAAGTCTCCCCACTCAGCTGGAATGGGGAAATGGCCCAGGCAGAGCATGGATTAAACTGCTGGGGTTTTTTGTATTCAGCTACTAAGTATCTTTGTCCTTTCTGTACCTGTGAAAAACGAATTCATGCACTGACTGCTATCTTACCCTTGAGTTTATGGAAACTCATAGATTCTCAGAAGAGCTGTGTGTTGCACAGCAGCCCTAATTTCCATCTTCCATGGCTATCAAATTCAGTGCGTGTTCACAGTCATCCATCAGACAAAATCTTATAAATGTCTAGAGTAGAAGTACGCTATAAAACTGCTGCACCACAGGAAGAACTAGTAGTTGCTGAATGTTTCTTTTTAACTGATTGTGTTGCAAGTGAACCTTATAAGTGAAAGAGAAATTCCACCTGCTCTGAGGTTCTAAATAGATCTCTCAATATTTCCATCTGACTAAATACTGTACACATAGTTTACTTAGCATTGTAAATTCTACAATGAGAGCTGCAACAACTCAATTTTGATATAGAAATGTGAGCCACAGAAGATAATGGTCCTGTCATGGAATATTCTATTTTTGCCCAAGCTTTTTTTTAGAAAGTTTTACCAGTGGGATTCATGCCAGCATATAGTTGCTGATACTGATACATGCTAGAGCATGTTTGCACATTTAGCTAGCTTTGCTAGTACAGTATATCTCCACAGGTATAGGCTGTATCAGCAAAAACTCTGTGGCTAGGTACCTCAATGTCCTATATATTGCCATCTGACAACATTTTGGAGGAGTTTTTCTGTGTATTATGGGATGCCAGCACTCGTCTCAGGAAACTGTGAATTCAGAATTAGCTGGGGGGGTCAGAGTATGGAGGAGGACTATCTGGGGCTTCTGAAGCTTCCTCACCTGCGTTGAGGAGCTCTATCTAACACAACGAGTCTACAGGCTGACCAGGGGTAAGGTACTCCTAGACTTGGTTCTGGTCAAAGGGGACAACCTAGTGAGCAACCTGAGGATCAAAGGGAAACTGGGCGACAATGATCATGAAATGATCACTTTCTCCATCTACCTTAAGTCAGGGAAATTGGCCAGTAAAGTAGAAATCCTTGATTTTAGGCAGGCTGACTTGCACACGGTTAGGGGATAGGTTGGTGAGGCCCTGCAGGACCATGGTCTGATGAGGAAGGGGGTACAAGAAGAGTGGTCATTCCTCAAGGAAGCTATCCTAAAAGCTGAAAGAAAGGCAGCAAAAGGGCTTGGAGACCCCCTTGGCTCAACAGGGAAGTCGTGGACCTCCTGAAATTAAAATAAGAAGCCTCCAAAAATGGAAGTCAGGAATAAACAAAGAGGTGTACTCAGCAACAGCCCACACCTGTAGGGAGCAGATCAGGACAGCAAAAGAACAAACTGAATACAGGTTAGCAACCAGAATCAAGGACAACAAAAAGTCCTTTAGATATGTAGGAAGTCGGAGAAAAAATAAGGGAAGTATAGGGCCCCTGATGAATGAAATGGGACAGCTTATAACCAACACTCAGGACAAAACCGAACTCCTGAATGAATACTTCATGTTGGTATTCCACCAGTTCAAGGGTGTTAACCTGCTTGACAGGATACAGGATGATCATGGTGGGGGTGACCCCCCCATAATTGGTGTAGAACTTGTGGGGAGCACCTACAAAGGCTAAATATCTACAAATCATCAGAACTAGATGAACTGCACCTGAGGGTGCTAAAAGAACTGGCCGATGTCATCACACAACCGATGGCAGTTATTTGAAGACTCATGGTTCTCGGGAGAGGTCCCAGAAGATTGGAAGAAGACCAACGTGGTGCCTATCTTTAAGAAAGGGAGAAAGGAGGACCGGGAAACTACAAGCCAGTCAGTTTGACCTCAATCCCTGGTAAAATCCTGGAGAAAATTATCAAAGAATCCATTACAGACAGGCTAGCAGAAGACAGTATTCTGAAGGAGAGCCAACATGGCTTCATTAGGGGCAGGTCATGCCAGACAACCTCATTTCCTTCTATGATCAGGTAATTCACCACCTGGATGGGGGAAATGAGGTTGATGTCTGTGACCGCCGGGCTGGGGTCCTCCCTGTAGGTCGCTCGTCTGTGGGAGGAGGACCGCCACCGATGTCCCTGAGTTACCACTGAGTGGGAGTGGTTGTTCTGACATCCATTCCCCGCCCTAGTTCTCGCTTGCCACAACTTGTTGTTAAGTTCAGTTAGGACGGTTCCTGGGTACTCTGTGGCCCATGATCCCTCGGCGGTCACGATGCGGGGCTCCACCACCCCCTGCACCCCGGCCTTACGCCTCCTTTAGTGCTCCTGCGAATGAGGGACTGCCCTCCTACTGCCCCTCCAGCCCGATTGGCCCTTGTTGTCAGGTCCCTCGTATGCCGGTTGACCCAAGGTGGGGTCCCGGAGAGAATCGAGTTTCACTATGGGGTCCCTGGCCCTATCGCCCCGGCTGTACCCCTCAGCTGGGGTATCCCTTTACCGGGAAACAAAAACCTGAAAGGAACTGAAAGCTTGGCCCTTCGACCCCCTTGGCTGGGCCTCCCACCCGGACCCTCCGCGGCCCCTGCTGGGAGAGACCCTGCCACACACTTAGTCTATGCACGCGGTCGGACTGGCAACAGCCTCCACCCCTCTGTGCCTCCTTAGGGCCCTTCGGGGTCCTGACCCTCTCGGGCGGTGTCGTGTCCCTGCGCCAGCGTCCTAGCTCTGAACCTGCAAGCCTCGTAAGTTTCAGGTTCGCAGTCCCAGAAGTCCTCTCCGCTGGGTTCCTTGTCCTCGGAGCCTGTCTGCTGCTCCTCCGTCTTTGTCCTGCGGTTGGTCCTCACAGGTATCTTCCTCGCTGTCGGGGCCGGTAGCAGCTCACCGCCGGAGCTCCCTGCCTTGTCCTCTGGGGAGGTTGCCGTTCGCTTGGCTCCGGAGTCCTTGGCTCCAAGTGCGGAACGGTTGATGGCCCGTCCTGCTTGGGGTTGCCTCGCCCCTCCTAGGGCGGGGCCCGTGGCCCATTCCCTTTCGGGGCCTCCAGCCTCCGTGGGTGAGGAGTCCCCAGCTCCTTCCTTCCCTTGTTCTTTCCCCGCAGCCGTTTTTATCCCTGGCAGCCATCTGCCAGTGCTGACACCGACTTCTGGTCGCGTCGGCATAAACACGCAGCAGATGCCCCACGCGGGCTTCTCTGCCGCCACGGGCAAGTCCCGTCCCGGTTCCCCGGGACAATGTCATATACCTGGACTTCAAAAAGGCCTTTGACCTGGTCTCCCACGAAGTCCTCATGAAGAAATTGGGAAAATGCAGCCTCGACTACTTTATGATCCAATGGCTAAGTAATTGGCTCCATGGTAGGACCCAGAGAGTATTGATTGATGGAACCGAGTCATCATGGTGGAGGGTGACTTGTGGCATCCCTCAGGGTTCAGTACTCGGACCAGTGCTATTTAACATGTTCATCAATTATTTGGATCCGGGTATTAAAAGCGAGCTAGCAAAGTTCACTGACAACCAAACTATGGGGGAGTGTGGTCATGCTCGAAGACAGGTTGGCAATACAGACTGAACTGGACAGGCTCGCAAGGTGGGTGGACCTCACCCAGATGTCATTTAATATGAAGAAATGTAAAGTGCTCTGAGGATAAATAATCCACAACACATTTACAGACTTGCCAGTGCTACACTTGCTAACACCACATATGAACGAGACC
Organism: Gavialis gangeticus; assembly: GCF_001723915.1. Classification (NCBI taxonomy): domain Eukaryota; kingdom Metazoa; phylum Chordata; order Crocodylia; family Gavialidae; genus Gavialis; species Gavialis gangeticus. The sequence goes on from NW_017729034.1 coordinate 12,357,429, forward strand.
TGAGTGTCGTAATAGACAACAAAATGAACATGAGCCACCAATGCAATGCTGTGGCTGGCAGAGCTAATCAAACACTGGCATGCATCTACTGAGGCATCTCAAGCAAAGCTAAGGATGTCATCCTCCCTACTCTCTACTTGGCCTTGGTGAGACTGCAGCTGGAGTTCTGCATCCAGTTCTGGGCACCACACTTCAGGAAGGATGTGGAAAAGCTCGAGAGAGTCCAAAGAAGGGCCATGTGCATGATTAGAGGCCTCAAAACCAGGTCATATGAGGAGAGGCTGAAAGACTTGGAACTGTTCAGCCTGGAGAAGAGAAGATTCAGAGAGGACTTGGTGGCAGCCTATAAGTATATCAAGGGCATACATTAGGGCCTGGGGGAGCATCTGTTCACCAAGGCCCCCCAAGAGAGGACAAGAAATAATGGGCACAAGCTGATTGAGGATTGTTTCAGGCTAGACAAAGGAAAAACTTCTATACAAGTCAAGTGCCAAGGGTTTGGAACAGGCTCCCCCCAGAGATGGAACAGTCACCCACCCTGGCGATCTTCAAAAAGTGTCTTGACACCCATTTTGCTGGGGTCATCTGATCCCAACAGTCTTTTCCTGCCCAAGTGCAGGGGGGGCTGGACCCACTGATCTATAAGGCCCCTTCCAGCCCCTAACAACTACAAAACTATGAAACTATGAACAGTGGACAAGGAATGAAAGTCACAAGGAGCGACAAAGATTTACTGATTATCTGCACATCATGGGGTGACACTTTTTGATCTATAAACTGTGGTGGGATTGGGTCATAATGCAAAACTGGGATGATCAGCATTGGCTAAAGACCTTTCAGATATGGGAGACCATATTCTTAGAGCTGTACGCCAAGACCATATCAGCTGTCCAGTAGAGGGAGACTAAATTAGGAACTGTTTTGACAGAAGAGCAATAGGCAGCAACTGCACAACAGAAGTATGGAACCCTGGACTGCTGTCAGAGAATGGGCAATACATTTGGTGTTAAAAGCTTAGCTTGTGCAAGGCCAGGAAGCATGATCTTACTGGACAGGATTTTGACACTGGGCAATGAGGAAAAAATAATAAAGGGATTTGATGCACTGGACTTCCTGGGATATTGTAGCATGTTAGATAGAACACATATGTCAGCTTACTCTCCCTCCTCTAACTTTGCTACTTTGTACAAAAACAGAAAGAGGGGAACTTTACCATGAGCCATGAGCACCTGTTCATTTCAACTGGTAAGGATTTTTCTGAAATTCTTACCAGTAGAAAAATAGCCTGGATGCATTCCAGCCCCCTGGCTGCAGAGCAACGCAGGTGAACTCACCAAAGGGTACTAGAGGACTGCTGCCTGGACCACCCACCCAACCCTTAGGTGACCCCATTACTTGGCAGCCTGTCCTCTCCTTACCCGCAGGTTTTAAAGCCCCTCCGGTGCTCCATGTAGGCTGCACATAGGGTGATTTAAAGTTGGAGGCAGAGGGAAGTGCAGATTGGCACAGCCTCCTAGGTCCTCGGCTTCACAGCTTTTTACATTGCTACATGTACTGCCCACCTGGGCAAAACATGTCATCTAATGACTGTGAACCAGGGTGCAGGGTGGCATTTAAAGCCCAGAGGCCACGAACCAGGGCAGGGATAACTTCCCCAGTCCCAGTTCTTGGCCCCATGGGCTGTAAGATTCCCACCCATGCCACTTAGCTGAATGGCAAGGGTGGCATTTGGGGCCTGGGAGTCAGGAACCAGGGCTGGGATAGCTTCCACAGTCTTGGTTCCTGGCCCTTGGGGCTTTGCAGTCTCCATCTCTGTTACTCAGCTGAGTGGTGGGGGTGGCAAAAGGAAGATGGCAGGGACTAAGAATTAGACTTGGGGACAGCCTCCTCACCCTGGTTCCCAGTCCCACGGGCTTTGATATCCTAACACCCAATTGAATGGCAGGGACAGCAATTAAAGCTGGAAACTGGGGCAGGAAGATGGGGAGGGAGCATTCTCCCTCATCTGGAACCTTCCTGGTGTTCGGGAGGTCCCAGCCTTGGGCACACCTGCCTTCTCCCACTGCAGTCCTCCAGGTTGAACCAGAATGCACTCAACTGGGGCTTTTCTCCCTAGGCAGGATCCCTTCCACAGCTTTGGGGGAGTTCCTACTGCAGAAATATAGTTTCCCCTGTTGGGACAAGGTCCAAGGTCTCCACAGAAATTCCTAACAGCTTGTCACCAGGTGGGCTGTCAGGGAGCCAGTGCTCTCCCTACCTCTCCCTTGAAGCATTATCTCTGGTCTGTTGTTGAAGGGAAACTGATTGTTCTCAATGCTAGACAGAAGGATATAGCCATTCAACTTAATACACGAGTGGAGAGATGCACCCGATTCAAAGAGGTGCATCTTACACAAGAAATCCCTTGAGCAGCTGTAAGGTCTCTTTTTTGTGCTAGGAGAGAGACTTTTTTCCCTTGTTAAGTCATTAACTGGGATTCAGGACTAGTGTATAAAGGACTGACACAACTACTCACTTGATGAATGACAGAAATGCTTTATTTACTACAACCATTCACTGTTAAATGAGCCTAAAGCAGGGGTGGGCAATTATTTTGTCTGAAGGGCCACTTAATGAATTTTGGTGAGCTGTCAAGGACCGCAAGAGTAGCCCCACCCCCTGGTCGCCATCTTGGGACCAGAAATCCCACCCTAACCCCTAACCTTTGCCACCAGAATTCCCTCCCCTTGCTCTCAGAAATACTCCTTTTGGGAATGGGGGATGGGAGTGGGGGAGATGTGCCATCTGAACCAGAAAAAAAAACAAATCATATACTAAAAGTCTAACATCTACTATAATGTATTTTAATTTTATTACAAAAAATATTTTGTTATTAGTTGTGTTTGCATAGTGTATGTAGAGGTGACTTCATAATAAGCCAAAAATAAAGTCTTACTCCTGTATTTTGTGGGGGGGGG
>NW_017729034.1:12360550-12362762 GCF_001723915.1 Gavialis gangeticus
GGTGAGGTGTATGAGTGTGTGTGCATATGTGGTTTGTGAGGGGGTGTGACTGTATGTGTGGGGGCTGTAGGGTTTGTCCTTGTTGAATTGCATCCTATTCTGTTCTGCCCACTTCTCCAACCTGTCCAGATCCACCTGGTTTCATTCTCTGCCCACTAGTGTGTCTACCCCATAATTTGGTGTCATCCGTGAATTTGGACAGAGTGCTCTCCACCTCCTCATCCAAGTCACTGATGAAGACATTGAACCACACTGGTCCAAGGACCGAACCTTGGGGAACTCCACTCCCCACATCTTTCCAGGTCAATGCTGACCCATCCAGCACCACTCTCTGGGTGAATCTCATTAGCCAATTTGCCACCTACCTGACCATCATCTACATCATACCCTCTCAGTTTATTTATGCAAATAGGATGAGATACCATATCGCAGGCTTTCTTAAAATCCAGGTAGATGACATCTACCTCGTCCCCTGCATCTAAGCATTTTGTGACCTGGTCATAAAAAGAAACAAGGTTAGTCAGGCAGGATCTACCTACTATGAACCCGTGCTGGTTGCCCTTCAGCTTTATTTTTCCTGCTGAACTCCCACAAATGTGCTCCTTAATAAGTTTTTCAAAGGTTTTCCCAAGGATAGAGGTGAGGCAAACCAGCCTATAGTTACCCGGATCCTCCTTCCTCCCCTTCTTGAAAATAGGGGCCACATTAGCCCTTTTCCAGTCCTCTGGAACCTGACCTGAGCACCATGAGTGCTCGAACAACCGTGCCAGGGGTTCTGCTATGATACTGGCCAGTTCCTTCAGCACTCCTGGATGAAGATCATACAGGCCTGCTGGCTTAAACACATCCAGCCCCTCCAAGCGTCCCTTCACTAAGTCAGCGCTAACAATGGGTGGGCTGGTTTCCCTCCTGTGCTCATCTATAATCCAATTGGGAGATTTGTCCTGATTTGTGTTCAGGATTACGGAAGCAAAAAACTCATTGAAGAGCTCAGCTTTGTTCCTCCTATCTGTTATCAATTGTCTGCCCTGTATGGGTCCTATGTTACCCTGCACCTTCTTTTAGCTCCCTGTATAGAAGGACTTTTTGTTGTCTTTAATTTTTGTAGCCAGCCTAAGTTCTGTTACAGCTTTGACCTTCCTGACTCGCTGCAAGTGCAATCCAAGTATATATACACCTTGTTGGTAGCTACCCCCTGCTTCCACAGCCTGTATGCCTCATTTTTTGCCTCTAGACTTTCCTGGGTTTCCCTATTCAGCCGAGAGGGTTTCTTGGCCCCTTTGCCCCCTTTCATGCACAATGGGATTGTCTCCTTCTGTACCCGAAGTATTGCTCCTTTAGGAACGACCACCCTTCCTGCACTCCCATCTCACCAATGCCCCTGATCATCAGTGCCTCTCTAACTAAACTCTTGAACATATTGAAGTTGGCCTTTCTGAAGTCCAGTACTTCTGCCCTACTGGTTATCTTTCCCACCCTTCGCCGAATAGTAAACTCAATCAATTGATGGTCCCTATCCCCCAGTGTCACTGAGTGGGGCCTAGGAGCAGCCGTGATCCCGCTAGCACCCCCTACCGTGCCAAGTGAGCGATCCAGCACCCTCGATTCTCGCCCACCACGTCTTGTTGGTATAATAGTTTGATATGGGAGGCTGCCTTACGATCCCCTTGGTCACAGTGTTCTGCTAATAACTGCCCCTCCTGTACCAGACGGGGTGACTTGGTGCAAACCTGGCCTTATGGGCTATGCGTGCCTCCTACCTCCCCTTTAGCACGCCTCAAGCCTTGCAGTTGTTCCGGACGTTCTCGTGTCTCCGATATACACGCCCTCTCCGGGCCTTTAGCCGCGCGCCCTGCCCTCTCCGGGCTCCTGCTCACACACTCTGCCCTTCCGGGCTCTTTAGACTTGCCCTTGCCCATTTCAGGGGCTTCACAATCGACTCGCCCTTGTCTAGGGCTTCTCCTGTAACCTCGTCCTCACCGGACGCTCTAATCTTGTACGTGCCCTTCTCCGGGCTCCCAACCGCGCCTTTCTCCTCCTGGCCCCGATCCGCACGTCCGCCCCTCTTCAGGCTTCACTCGCTCGCCTGTCCATCTCCGGGACTCTTAACCGCGCACTCGCCCTTCCCTGGGGCTTCTATACCAAACCGGTACCACTCCAGTCTTCTACTAGCCCTCCCCAGGCTTCACTCTCGTGCACTCGCCCTCCCTGG
>NW_017729034.1:12367762-12368367 GCF_001723915.1 Gavialis gangeticus
CGCACGTCCGCCCCTCTTCAGGCTTCACTCGCTCGCCTGTCCATCTCCGGGACTCTTAACCGCGCACTCGCCCTTCCCTGGGGCTTCTATACCAAACCGGTACCACTCCAGTCTTCTACTAGCCCTCCCCAGGCTTCACTCTCGTGCACTCGCCCTCCCTGGGGCCTGTGCCTCGTGCTTCTCATGCTCACCCTTCCTGAGGCCTGTCAGCGCCTCTCGCGCTCTTTCCCTCACTGGGGCCTGTGTCCGTGCCCCTCGCACTCTCCCTCGCTGAGGCCTGTGTCCCACGCTTCCCGCGCCCTCGCCTTTTCTCTGGGGCTTGTCCCGCGCTTCTTGCGCCATCACCCCCTCAGGGGCTTGTCCCGCGCTTCTCGCGCCATCACCCCCTCAGGGGCTTGTCCCGCGCTGAACCGCGCTCGGGGCTCAGGTGGCCCATCGCCGTGCCTGGGCCCCCGACCCCTCTCAGGGTGCCTCGCCCTACTGGGCCAAATACCGCCCCCACGGGCCAGGGCCTCAACCCCACACACCGCACCACGCCGGCACCGAACAGCGGTGCCTCCCCGGCACTGCTCTATGCCCCCAAACAGGGCACCCAGGAACCCCCA
>NW_017729034.1:12368378-12383895 GCF_001723915.1 Gavialis gangeticus
CGTTACCTTGTATCTGCAGATCCCCCACCAGGTCATCCCCTGTAGCCAACACCAAGTCCAGAATGGTGCTTCCCCTAGTGGGACTGTATACATCCTGCATTAGGTGAAGGTCCTGTATGTAGGTTAAACACCTACATGAATGATTAGACCTGGCTGACTGCTCCTCCCAGCAGATGTCAGGGTAGGTTAGGTCACCCATGACAACCATGTTCCTTGACCATATGGCCTCTGAGAGTTGCCTTGAGAATTCTAGGTCTAGCTCATCATCCTGGTGTGGCGATCTGTAGTAGACCCCCACTACCAAGTCCCTTTTTCCCTGGCCCCTTTGTATCCCTTGGACGACCTACTCGCGGCTCCATCCCACAACTCGCCATGGCTGGGCAGTGCCTGCCCCTGCCTCAGCCCTAGCCCCGCTCCTTCCCTCACTGTGGGGGTCTCGATCTGCCCCCTCCCTCCTCCCCCCCTGCCCTTTTCCCCCACAGACTTACCAGCAAGACCCTGCTCTCCAAGTTGCTGCATCTTGGCAATCGGATCAGTATTGGCTGATACAGCTCATTAATAACTGGCCATCAGTATCAGCCCAAAAAGTCTTTATCGGTGCACCCCTAATATGTAGGCATTAGTGGAACACAATGTTTTATTGATATATTTACCATTTTAAAGCAATTTGGAAGCCTACATGTGCCTCAATCACTCTAATAAAATAAATTGTAAATATCTATACATTTTGGGGTTTGATTTGGTGTTTTTTATCATGGAAAATCAGAGTTCCTGCTGCCTGCTTTGCTCACCAGGACACAGATCTAGGCCCCCCACTCCCAAGCCACAGCTCCCCAGCCCTGCTGGTGCCCCTCACTCCTCACTCTCCATCCACAGCCCCCTGGTTCTGCTGGTGCCCCTCACTCCCTACCCACAGCTCCCCACCCCCCAGCCCTGCCCATCCTGCTGCCCTCCTTCTGGGGCCTCTGCAGCTCAGCAGGCAGGACCTGACACAAGGGCAGAGGGGTTGCATGGGGAAGCTTGGTGTAGGCCACTGGGAGCTCCACACAGCCATGGCCAGGCATCACCTGCCCACCCAGCAACAGTGAGAGGCACAGCTCTCTAATGCCAACCCTGCTGCTGCTGCTGGGTGGGCAGGGGGCACTTCGCCAGGATGGCATGGGGCTTGCAGTGGCAAGAAGCTTCCCCACCTGGCCCCTCTCTGTCCTGCCATGCTGGGTCCCATCCACTGGGATGTGGAGACCCTGGGGGGAGCGTAGCAGGGCAGGCAGCCTGAGCCCACAGTGGGCACCCCATGCACCCGATGAACAAATCTGTGGGTCATGTGTCCCCCATGCCCTCCCAGGAGTGCACACAGTGGCAGGGAGCCAGCTCCCCCCCGCCCCCAGTTCCATGGCCGAGCCTCCCACAGCTCTGTCTTATTCCCTGCCAAGCCCTGCAGCCATGCATTCCGGCCCTGGGCCCTAAGACCTACGTAACACCCAGGCTTGGCAGCATCCCCAGCCCTGCCAATCTCCCTCCCTCCCTCCCTATGGGGGCCCCAATCCCCTCTGCTCCCCCTCCCCCTCTCCCTGCCAGACTTACCTGTAGGAGCTGCTCTCCAGGCTGCATGGTGACCACGTGCATGTATAAGTGCACACATTCACATGGCACCCCCTGCCTGACTGCCCTTCTCCCACTCCCCCCCTGCACCTTGCAGCCTGGAACTCTGCCAGCCTGCAAAGAGCTCTTTGCAAAAGTAGAAAATCTACATTTCCATTAAAATGAAAAATCCTAAGTTCTTCTCGCTTACAAGGAAAAATCCATGTTTTTTCCTGTTTTTTTCCATGGGAAACAGAAAACCCAGATCCTTGGTTATCAGAAAGTCCCAACTTTAATTGAATTGCCTTCCTCCATAATGAGAGGTTATGAATTTCTGCTAAGTTGAAATACACCAAGAAATTGATTAATAACCAGGAAAAACACAGTTTTTCAGGAGTCATCCTTGGAAGATCAAGGGAACCATTGGGGCAAAATGAGTAAATCAGGAGGAGACACGTATCAAAGCCCATATGGAGAATGTCTCTTCCTATACATAAACACGAGTTAATTGTACAGAAATATTTACTATACTAATTAATTAAGGATAGACATAGTTACATACCAGACACATAGAAGCCTGCTTAAAATCATCATAAGCTGGAAGTGATGCCTCATTATTTCTTTTCAGAAGGTCCAGCCGCAAACTTACATCTTCTTGCACTATGCAATTGTCATCAATATTTTGTATTTTAACTTCTGTGAGTAGACCCACCTAAGCTTGAGTTTCACAGTCATCAGCCCGCACAAATATAATGCCTGTGTACATGGCCGCAGGGAGTGTGTTGATAGACCATGGGGATGTTTCACAAACCTTAACACAGGATAGTTAGGGAAGGTGCATTATCCATGCATCTTTTGGAATACAGGACTTTTTAGAAAACTGCAAGCAAGGGCATATTTTCCAAGCTGACATATTCATACTTGAGCAAGAAGACTCCATTGCAATTGGCTGCAGAGTGTAAATTATGTTCCCAAATATTTTGTAGTTTTATGTTTGCCATCTAAAGAGCAATGTAATATCTTGAGGTACTTCCCTGTTCACTTCTTGGTCCTTCTTCCTCTCCAAGAGCATGTGTTCCTTCCATTCCCTAATTTCTTATATACCAGCCTTGGAGTTCTTGGCTCTGAAGAAAAGAACCAAACACATCTTCCATTATTCATTTCTTCTTTCTGCTAATTATGTCCATTTTTTTGTCATCCTCTTAAGGATACCCCTGCTGAGGGTACTGATAAACAAGCCATACAGACACAGTTAAAGGTTTAGCAGAAGAGATATATGAGATGAGAAGATATTTTTAAGAGTGTGAAATGTGCCAGACTGTTGTAAGGCTGTTTGCTTCAGGGCAGTTCAGCATGATGAGTATGTGGAAGTATATGACAAGTGATTGTGGATTGTCAGATGCCTTGAGTAATAAGGATACAGTACAATAAATATTGCTAAATTTATTATAGGCAAGGTTAATCTGGCTGAAATATTTTTCATAAAGAGTGAAAAAGGCCCAGAGAGGGCAATGCCTTGAGAGGCCTCAAGAGTACCCAGGCCTACATACGTCATCAGCTTATCACAGTGAGGGTGTCAGGGAGCTCACTGCAGAGTGGTGCTGGAAGATACCTTACCAAAGCAGGAGAAACAAGGTGACTCCACCGCCCCCAGAAATAGATGCACTGTTTAAAGAACACCTGCTTGAAAATTTTACCAAGATTATGCCAGAAGACTGCCACACAAAATCTTGTCCTCCAAGCAGTGAGATATATTACCACTGTCTACTTTCGCAAACCAATACAAAGACAAGCTCCCCAGAACCAGCATCAAACTATCTCAACCTCTTTCTACTTCTGCGTTCAAGCACAGCATGCAAATAATTGTCTTGGACTTGGATTCTTAAATTAGAAAACTAAAGTGCTGTGGTTACATCAGGGCTGTCCAAATGACAGCCTAAAGGCCACGTGCAGCTCTGTGGAGTTAAAATGGCTCTTGGTCTGGGCACTGCCCCTCTCTTTGCTCTTTTGCTGTTGCCACCAGGGTCCCCAGGCTTCCTATCTCCCTCCTCTAGCTTCTGCTGCCGACCCCCACCCCTGGAGATGGAGCAGGAAAGGAGCCCATGGTCAGAGGGGTTGGAGAGACCCAGGGAACCTGATCAGCATTTGCACTGGTGCAGTACAGAGGGGGTCACCCGCTGCTTGACAGGCATGGGCCACATGGCAGGATTGCATGTATGTCATATCTGCTAGCACAGTGAGCCTGCATGATGCAGCATGTCTGTACAGCATGGTGCAGCTGAGAACCTTGTGCCATATATATGTGGACTGCAGGCCATGTGCTGCTTGGGGTCGGGCAGGGATATGCAGTGTGGCATGCAGCTCATGCAATATAAAGCCTAAGGCGGCATGACCCATGATGTATGACTTGGGGGGCAGGGGGAGCTGTGGCCTCCAGCCACTCAGAACTTGGATAGCCATGACTTGCATTATAAATATACAGGTTTCCCTCACTTTATGCAGGTTCTGTACATGTGGATTCACTCTTATGCGATGACCCTTTTTATACCAAAAATTAATTATATGCAAGGTAAATTCACTCTTATGTGATCAGTGTGGTGGAAGCCCGCAGTCAGCTGCTTTGTGCGGTGTGTTACGGGAGTGACGTGCACCAAAATATAGTCTCCTATGTGGATCTGTGCTCCTTGCTATTCATCTGTGACATGCATTTCTGTAGTTGTCATCCCCATTATGATAGTGCCCTGTGCTTGTGTATACTGCCTGCTGTTGGTGAATTGTCTTGTAAAAGTGGTAAAAATAGGTCTGGGGGTCAGTACAGTCGAGGTCTTGGACCATATCCCTATTTGTTACACTGTAAAGTGGGTTCCCTTTATGTGAATTCGAGTTATGCACCATTTTCCAGAAATTCATGTACAGCATAAAGCAGGGCAAACCTGAACAGGGCTTTTTCACACAAAACATCCAAATGATCAGTTATTGGAAGGCTTGCAAGGATTATTTTAAATTTTGTTTTATTGGAAAGGCAATGTATTGGTCACGGTTTATTTTTCCATTTGTAACACAGAATTTCTAGCAAAAAAGTCAGTATCTGCTGGCACTGCCAGAAACATGCATTTGGGTGTTTTGGTTGCTTATTTTATTGTTTTGATTGCTTACTTTATTCTTAAAGAGATTTTTCCAGAACCACTCATCCTAGCTTTTAAACAAGCACTGAACCTTGCTAAGCGCATCATCATCAGAAGCAAACTCACACCGAATGGATCCAGACCATGCCAGGACAAGAAATGCAAAACCTGCCAACACATCACCACCCCCACAATTACTACACCCCACAACAGAACCATCACCATTCCTGAGTCCTATACCTGCACCTCCAGAAATATTATATAGCTCATCCAGTGCATCAAATGCTGTGATGGAAAATATGGAAAATATGTAGGAGAAACCAAACAACAACTGTGCACCGGAATGAATGCACACTGGAAATATATCAAAGACAAGAATACCCAACTACCTGTGGGGACACATTTCTCACAGGACAATCACTCGCTCCCCCAGTTGTAATCTTCAAAGGTAACTTACAACACACCTTTTGTAGATGAGCCTATGAACTTCAGTTCATCAACCTACTGGATACTAAAAATCACGGACTCAATATAGACATTGGATTTATGACACATTATAACCTCCCTGACATTTGAGTCATATGGTACCTACCTGACCCGACCTCTCACATTCCCTGCCCTTTTTCTTCCTGGTTCCCTACTTTTTCCTTTTTGTTGCTAGCCTCTTTTTTACCTTGTATTATTACTTCTGTAGTGTTTTCCCTTTGGCCTTTCCCCCCGCCTGTTTTCTTCCCCCTCCCTTCCCTGCTTTACCTTTTGTTTTCCTACGTCTACCTTTTTAGATTTTCACTGACATCCTGTCACACTTTTAGCTTTCCCCATTCCTGCTTTCCTCATCTCCAACTATTCCCTTTTTCACAGACTGCCTCTTCTTCACCTTGTATTTTATCTGTTGTCACCCTTTGACTTTCCCCCCCACTCTCTTCCCCCTCCCTACTTTTCCTTTTGTCTTGCTTATCTCTACCTATTTATATTTTCACTGACATCCTGTCACACTTTTAGCTTTCCCCATTCCTGCTTTCCTGATCTCCAACTATTCCCTTTTTCACAGACTGCCTCTTCTTCACCTTGTATTTTATCTGTTGTCACCCTTTGACTTTCCCCCCCGCTCTCTTCCCCCTCCCTACTTTTCCTTTTGTCTTGCTTATCTCTACCTATTTATATTTTCACTGACATCCCTCTGCACTTTTAGCTTCTCTCATTCCTTGGAGGTCTCAGAACAGCAGAGACTTCCTATGCCTGAGGAAGAGTGACTTGCTAAGAACTTTTGTCCAAGTACCCAGTTGGTCTAATAAAAGATATCACATCTACCCAAAGAACTGCCTTGGCTGCTTGTAGGATTTTGCTCCTCTTCTGTGCCTATGCCTGCCAGCACACATGGTTAAAATAAGCCTGCCATTTCCAAAGACAGGTCCTTTGTTCTCTGCCTGCAAGAGTTCAGCTAGCATCTTGAGGAGATGAGGCCTGGTGGGTGGATGGATGGAGAGAAGGAGAAGGTAGGAAGGACAAGTGTTGGACTCCATGAAGGATGTAAAAAAAAGAAGACAAAGAAGAAGAGGAAGTAGGTACTACACAGGTGAGCTTCCTTTTCACACTCTTGCTGTGGGTTCTCTCTCCTGCCTCCTCCTGGCCAAATTTCCCTTGGTCTTGAAGAGCTCTGGGGTCTCCAAGGGACCTGCACTCCATCTCAATGAGTTTAGGGTCAGGGTGTACTACTGTGGCTCCTGCCTATGTGCTGCAAGGTGTCACTAACAAACACGAAGCCCACACCCATGGCTGGATCTAAGAGGGGGAAAAGGAGGTACAGGAGATGCCACCAGTGTCCTAGCTGCCAGGGGCTTCTTCGAGTCTCCAAAGCAGGTGGGAGTCTCCCTCTGCCCCCGCACTGCGCCGCTGCTCCCTCCCCTCTAGCGCAGGCCCGTCCCCTCCCGCAGCAGGGCTGCCTCTGAGTGCGGGCAAGGGCCTTTGCGGAAAGTCCCGGGTGCCTTGGCTCTTCGCTCCGCACCTGCTGGACCAGCTCGCACGGGGCGGCCCCACTGCGCTCATGCGGCGAGGGGGCGGGGCCGCGAACAGCTACAAAGGGGCGGCCGGCGCGGCGGGCGGCATGTGGCGTGGTGGACTGAGCTGAGCTGAGCTGAGCTGAGCGGTGAGGTGAGGTGAGGTGAGTGGCGGGCCGCGGACGCCGTAGTGCGGGGACGGCTCGGGCTCAGCCTGCGGCGTCCGGTTCGGCCGGGAAGCTGTGCAGTCCTCTCCTCGGACCTGTCGCCGGCGCCTCGAGCACGCGCGCTGCGGAGCCCCGGGCCCGGTCCGGCGGCAGCATGAAGCTGAGCAGGGGGCGCCCCCTGGGCCCGTCGTGCCGCCCGGCCTCCGGGGCGGCGTCGTGGGGAAGATGAGCGCGGGGTTCGGCCGCTTGTAGCCGCCTCCGTGGCCCGGGCCGAGAGCCGGGAAGGAGAGCGCAGCGCGGGCTGGCGGCGGGGCAGGTCCTTCCAGGAGCTGCGCGAGGACGAAAGCCCGTGCACTGAGCGGCTGGGTTGCCTCCTTATGCCTCTAGGTTGAGCTTCCCTGGGCAGTGTCTGCTGCATCCTTGGACTTGTTCAAGGGTTGGTATGCTCTGCTCTGTGTCTCCTGCAGATCGTTTATTGTGAACCTCTGACTTCACTCCCTTCCCTGTTTTTGTTTTTAGTTTGTCCCAAGGAATTAGTTGTTACTTTCTTGGTGGCCTGCCTTTTTAAGGGAGGCTTATAGCGTTTCTTGGTGGGCACTGGCTCACGATCCCTCGAACATAACAAATAGGTCTGTGCCAAACCTGTTAGAAACCTGCTAGCTGAAGTTAGTAGATGGTGGTTGGTGCCTTTGTGATGGGTCTGCTCTTCACATAGGCATTTGGGAAGTTTTCTTTATATTTTTTTAAGGGAGGAGGACTTGAATGAATCTCCACGCCTAGCTTTTAAGTTTGGCACAGAGTACCTTCTGTATGTCTAAAACTCCCTCTGGAGAAAGTGACAGTGCCATCATCCCTTTTCTGCAGAAGCAGCTGACAACAGGAGAAACGGCACAAAGACAAAATGGAGTTAAAATTCTTTTGCCAGACTGATGTGTTAAATGCACTAGTTTGAGTCTGTGGGTTTTCTCCTTGCTTGGCCTGATGTTGGGAAAGGGTGGAACAGGAGTCATTTCAGATCCTACACAATTAGGGTTGGAAGAGACCACAAAGTACCTAAATAGTTTCATAGTTTCTAGGGTTGGACGGGACCTGAGCAGATCATCTAGTCCGACCCCCTGCCATGGCAGGAAGAGCACTGGGGTCAAATGACCCCAGTAAGGTGGTCATCCAACCTCCTCTTAAAAACCCCCAGGGTGGGAGCCTGCACCACCTCACTTGGAAGCTGGTTCCAGACCCTAGCTGCCCTGACCGTGAAGTAGCGCCTCCTGATGTCCAACTTAAACCTTCCCTCCACCAGCTTGTGACCATTGTTCCTGGTCACTCCTTGCGGCGCTCGGGGGAACAGGGACTCCCCCAGCGCCTGCTGATCCCCCCTAACCAGTTTATAACAGGCCACAAGATCCCCCCTCAGCCTTCTCTTTTGAAGGCTGAACAGGTTCAGGTCCCGCAACCTTTCCTCATAGGACCTACCCTGCTGTCCCTTGATCATACGAGTGGCCCTCCTCTGGACCCTCTCCATGCTGTCCACATCCCTCTTAAAGTGCGGCGCCCAGAACTGGACGCAGTACTCCAGCTGCGGCCTGACCAGTGCCGCATAGAGGGGGAGGATCACCTCCTTGGACCTGCTCGAGATGCATCTGTGGATGCACGACAAGGTGCAGTTGGCCTTCCTAACCGCCTCCCTACATTGCCAACTCATGTTCATCTTGGAGTCAATAATGACTCCCAGATCTTTTTCCACCTCCGTGCTGACAAGAGGGGAGTTCCCCAGCCTGTATGTATGGTGCTGGTTGTTCCTCCCCAGGTGCATCACCTTACACTTGTCCGTGTTAAACCCCATCCTGTTCTCCTCTGCCCATCCTTGTAACCTGTCTAGGTCCAACTGTAGCCTGTTCTCCCCTCTATTGTGCCCACATCCCCCCACATCTTAGTGTCATCAGCAAACTTGATGCCTCGGGACTGTGCAACACCTGGCCTGTAAGTCTTTGATACCATTATTTCAGAGTCACTTGGATCTGAGAAGTGCTAAGCATTTGGTCTTAATTATTGGTATCAAACAGCATTCAATCACTAATGGAAAGCCATTAAGTGGTTAGCCAGCAACCACAATAGACAAACCTGTGTGGCTCTAGGTACCCGTCTTTCCTTTCCTTTCAGTTGCATGCTTGCACCATTCCCATTGAAGTCTATAGTGGGGAGGTACCTCATGATGCCTTCAATGGACCTCCAAGTACTTCCACATGCCCTTAAGATTGAAATGCAATGTGTGGGGTGGATGTTGCCTCCTTCCTACAGGTGAGGAGTGACATGGGTCCAATGACTTGCTCACTGCCTCTGAGGCTGTGGAGGAATGGATTTAGAAGAGGGGTGGCAAAATATGGCCCACAGGTCAGATCTAGCATGCTAGGTAACTTCATCCAGCTCACAGGAAGGCACCCACCAATGAATTGCATCTGCCCAGCCTGTGGTTCCCCCTGCTCTGCTGGAGCACAGTGTACTGAGCTTCTGCTTTTGCTGGCAGGAGGCCCTTGGCTCCAGCCAGTGCTCGCAGCTTCCAGGCAGGGCTGCTGCAGCTGCCTGAGGAACTGCTTGGCTCTCCTGGCCATCAGCAGCATCTCCTGTTGCTGCTGCAGTGTTCTGGGCAGCAGGTAGGGAAGTGATGGTGGGTAGGAGGGGCAGCTGGGTATGAGTCCAGAGCACTGGGCCAGGGCTGGCAGGAGTCCAGAGTGTGGGGACTGCACTGGACAGGGTGGTGGAAATGCAGAGCCTGGGTCTATGGGAATGGGGGGTTGGCCTGGTTCCATTGCACAGGGCTCCCCATGACTTGCATGCAGCTCATGGGACTTGTGCACTG
This sequence comes from Gavialis gangeticus, assembly GCF_001723915.1. Classification (NCBI taxonomy): domain Eukaryota; kingdom Metazoa; phylum Chordata; order Crocodylia; family Gavialidae; genus Gavialis; species Gavialis gangeticus. Next base: position 12,378,103 of record NW_017729034.1, read on the forward strand.
GTGGGGAGAGCCCTGTGGTGACCTTCCCCACTCCCTGCCACCATGTACAGCTCTCTGGACTCCTCTGGGAGTGGTGGGGAGCCCTGTGCAGTCAAGCCAGGTGAGCTCTACCCTGTTCCCGGCTGAGTCCTAAGAGTTGCACCTGGCAGCAGGGAGTAGGCCAGGCCACTGACTCCATCACATGGTCAGAGCCACTGTGCACCGCTGAGGGGAGCCCCAAGTCCTGGGAGCTGCGCCTGAGCCATGGGAAGCCCTGCATGATGGAACCTGGGTGCACCCCCTGCATACCCTTCCCCTATGCTCTCTCCCCTACTCCCAACAGTGCACCACATGTGCGCATGCATACACACCCCCAACCATTCCCCCTACATATGATATACAAGAGTAAGACTTTTATTTTGAGCTATTATGCAATCACCTGTATATACACTACACAAACATATAAATCAGATCAAATATTTTTTTTTTAAACTAAAATTCAAATATGTTATAGTAGACGTTTGATTTTTAGTATACATTTTGATTGGGTTTTTTTTCTGGTTCCATGATGACCCCCTCCCTCCCCTAAAGGAGTAATTCTGAGGGCAAGGGGAGGGACTTCTGGTGGCAAAGTTTGGGGTTAGTGGTAGGACTTCAAGTCCCAAGATTGGTTACCAAGGTGTGGGGTATCTGTCAAGTGGCAGGGCTACCTTTGTGGCCCTCAACAGATGATCAAAACTCATTAAGCTAAACTAACTCATTAACCCCTGATCTAGAACCTGATTTCCTTCAGCAAGACACAGATGTGGCATTCCATCTGTTGTATTGATGCAAAAGTGGCTGTTTGTCAGAATGGTACAAGATTAAGGGACTCTGAAAAACATTCTCTATAAGCAAGATGGTGCTAAAACTTCTCTGCAATGGCAAGTGCATCTTGGTGCAGTACTCCAAGATGCAGCAAGTAAACAGTCTTGGGACTAGCTCCTCAAGTCACGGTAGAAAGAGCCTTGTTGCAGTAGTAATTTAGGATACCCATTCTCTTGCTCCCAATCCCCCATACATTTGCCTGTTTTAAATGTTCTCCAGGGATCTCTAATTCTAACTGACCTTACACTGGTTACCATCAGCTGAACTTTAACACGATGATTAAGAGACTCAAAGGTCCCAATCTGTTTCTCAGTCTTTATAGAGTCAAAGCACACTTTGGAAAGTGCCAACTCATAGCTTTCACCCTTTTGCCTGCTGAAAAATAATATAACAATTTTTTGGTTACAAAGACAGAAACTATGGATTTCTATTTGAAATCTCTGTGTTTATCATGTGTATCATGCTGGTAAACCTAACAGTGCTAATACTTGTGTGGCACCTTGCAGCACCCTCAGAAGGATCTTAACACACCTCAAGGTTCTGTGGTTGAGAATTGCTGGTCTAAGCAGTATATTGGATGTCCTATGTTAACCTACTGAGGTTTGTGTAACACCACTCTTTCACCCTTAATCTGATTTAAGATTGGGCTAGATATTTAACAAGCTTTGGCAGTCTTTCTTCTGCAAGTGAGCAAAAAGCCAGGGCAAACTTAAATATTTGAAAGAGGGTAGCATTAGATTATATAATCATAATTGATTCCTTTCCAAGAGATTAGGGTGAGTATGGAATAGCTCTAGCTTTTTTTTCTCACTTGATCCAAGAAGCAACTATATTCAGGGTACTGAAGTGCCTTAACATTTTCAGAAGAGTAGAAAGAACTCAGTACTTAACTAGTGAGTGTGACTGACCTGCAGGATGAGCAAGCCATCACAAAAAGGAAGACGTCTGGAGGTACTGGCAAAGAGGGATTTACATTTTTCAGGGGGTTGGAGTTCTTTTAAGGTCTGGGAATATGCAGTTACAGTATATGTACAGCAGTGATATGGACTTTTTTCAGTATCATGTCAGTTGATGAATCTGATATAAAACTATAGTTTTCAAAATACTTGTCACTTAAAATTCCCATTGATTTCAGCTGGCACTATACATGTTCAGCACTTCTGAAATTCAGTCACTTTTTAGTTTATAATCTTTCCTCCATGACTTGCCCTCTGAATCAGCATCCTATACGTAGTAACCTACTGAAATTGTGATTTTTGTGAAATCTGCAAAATCTGTGGGGGGAAGAGAATTTAAGGAAAATAAAAAGCTGGATGCTTGGAGGGAGCCAGCAGTCTTTAGGGCACTGCTGCAATCTGCTGGGCAGGGAAGGGAGGAGGTCGTGGTTCTGCCCCTTGCCACCAATTGGTAGCAAGGGGCAGGGCTGCATGTTGGACAGCATCGGGGCAACGGGTGGGGTCACCAGGGTCCCTCAGCCAATCGGAGGCATGGGGGGAGGTGCTTTGCTCTGCTTGCAAAATAGCTGCCAGGCCCCATATTCTTCTGCCTGTGAAATCAGGGGCAGCTCCCTTGAATTTGGTAGGTCCCTACCTATAGGACTGCAGCAGGCCTGCTATACTAAATCTGCCTTGATTGGCAATACTGAGCATGAAAGTGTTGGTGCTTCTATACCAATATAGACCAAATATCCTCTTGGAGGAAAGGCTTCCTGATTTTTAACTTGTGGGATGTAGATAAATGTATTGAATTTAGAATTTGATGGTGGGGAGGACCCCTAAATTTCCTATATGTATATCCTGTTTTCTCTTGTTTTTATATGTGGCCTAACTTTGAAATTTTTTTTCTCTCCCCTCCCCAGTCTCTCTGGAGAAAAGCAAACCCTAAAATGGCAGGCCAAGGAAGTAATACAGACTGCATGTCATGTAGTGTACTGAGCTGGGAGCAGGTCAGCCGTTTGCATGAGGTCCTGACAGAAGTTGTTCCAATCCATGGCCGGGGCAGCTTCCCAACCCTGAAGATAACCCTGAAGGACATTGTTCAGACTGTCCGCAATAGTCTGGTTAAGATTGGCATCCAAGTGCATGATGTCCGACTGAATGGTTCTGCAGCTGGCCATGTTCTGGTCAAGGATAATGGGCTAGGTTGCAAGGACCTGGACCTTATTTTTCAAGCCTCTCTTCCAAGTGAGGCTGAATTTCAGCTAGTCAGAGATGTTGTCTTACGATCTCTCTTGAACTTCTTGCCAGAAGGTGTGAGCAAGCTCAAGATCAGTCCAGTGACTCTGAAAGAAGCCTACATCCAGAAACTGGTAAAAGTGTGTACAGAGTCTGATCGTTGGAGCCTAATATCACTTTCTAACAGACATGGCAGGAATGTGGAACTGAAGTTTGTTGACTGCATACGTCGACAGTTTGAGTTCAGCGTGGATTCTTTCCAAATCATATTGGACTCCTTGCTTTTTTACTATGACTATTCTGAAAATCCCATGTCGGAAGGCTTCCACCCAACTGTGATTGGGGAAAGCATGTATGGCGACTTTGAGGCAGCCTTTGATCACCTCCAGAACAAACTGATTGCTACTAAGAATCCAGAGGAGATCCGAGGTGGTGGACTCCTGAAGTATAGCAATCTCCTGGTGAGAGACTTCAGGCCCATGGACCAGGAGGAGATCAAAATGCTAGAGCGCTACATGTGTTCACGCTTCTTCATAGACTTTCCAGACATCCTGGACCAGCAGCGCAAGTTAGAGACGTATCTTCAGAACCATTTTTCCAAAGAAGAGAGGAGCAAATATGACTACCTCATGACCCTGCGGCAGGTGGTGAATGAGAGCACTGTATGCCTCATGGGGCATGAGCGAAGGCAGACTCTGAACCTGATCTCTCTGCTGGCACTCAAAGTACTGGCAGAACAGAACATCATTCCTAGTGCCACTAACATTACCTGTTACTACCAACCAGCACCTTATGTCAGTAATGCAAACTTCAGTAACTACCATATTGCAAACTCTCCCATTTCCTATAGTCAGTCTTACCCTACTTGGCTGCCTTGTAACTGATTTCTAACTCAAGTATCTCTTAATGGAAATTTCTGAAAGGCAAGAAATTATATGGGTGGTGGGAACTACCAATTGGTTAGGGGGCTATCTGTTGGGAATATGTGGTTTGATTTCTTATTTCCTTGAAGGCAGCATGACACTCCTACCAAACAGTTTTGCAAAGTTTTTTAGTACTCCCTGCGCAAATGCTGCAGAAAGTCTTACTGTCTCCTTCAATTGTGGGAGGGGCCTGTGCCCTCAAACTGGAAAATTTTAATTACTGGTTGTGAAAGCTATGGCAGACTTGTATCCCAGTGTTGTACATAGAAGACCAGGTAACAGCTGGCTAGTTATGGAGAGGAAACTTTAATAGAAGTATCTGAGCTTGGAACAGCAGCAGGGTCACTTGACTACTTGAGCCCCTTGCTTCATCAGGTCACAGCCCCTACTCCTTGCATCTAAATTCTTGTCATTTTTCCATACGACTGTACTTAGGTGAGCTGTCTTTTAGTAGTTTATGCAGTGCATGAACTGCATGTACGTTTTAGCCATATAGAACTAGTCTATGTATGGACATAACTTTCTTTCATTGAGGGCCTTGATCATGATTGGTTCCTGAAAACCATCGAGCAGTTTAGCTCATCTGGTGGAGCAACAGATTGCTTTCTTAAGTTAAGGTTAGACTAACAAATGTCCCTGAAGCTTGAGCTAGTTAGATACCAGTCTTGAGCGCGCACATTTGGAAGGTAGCTTCTTGCAGTCAAATGAAAAACACTCCTAGAACACACAGTGAACTGTACTCAAGACTGGAGTCCTTGGGGAAAACTTTTTTTAAAAAACAAAATGAAGTACTGAAATGGTTTAGGGCGATGTTTTTGTGGGGGGGGGTGTTGTGCTTTTTTTCCCTTGAGAAAGAATAATAAGATTAATTTTAGGACAGAGCTGTGCCATTCTCATCACAAGTCTCTTAAAAGGCACGTGGTGTTTACTTCCTCTCTAGTTAGAGGGTGAAAATTTCTGGGTTTGTCAGATTTGTTAGACTTCTGGGTATTGAGTCTTACAATCTTATCACATTTCAATGAATATTCACCACAGTGACTCTCTTACAAATGGCTGTACTCTTGCACAACTTCAAGAAGGATTTGAAGGTCCCCTTCATTTATCACTTAATCTCATGCTTGCTTTCTGTCTTAAACTGAAGCTTCTTTTTAACTTAATTGACAATAGCACTTGTACATATTCACAGCACAAGATGATGGGGGGGGTGTGTGTTGCTTTTTTGTTTTTGTTTCCCTCCCACCCCATGATGTATTCCATTTCTTTCTCTTTGCTGCTTCTTGAAAATAATTTAAGTGGTAGACACCTAAGATGGGGCTCACCACAAAGACAGAAACCTGCCTCCAGGCCCATTTCTCCAAAGAAGAGAGCTACAATATCTGAAGAGATAACAGTACATCATTTCATGAAGGCAAGGTTTACTTTTCAAGAGGAGACTGGTCCTTGATGAATTTCATGTGGTAAATACTAACTTGCTTTTTTCCTCTAACCTCCTGTACCTTGGTCAGGGCAACAACACCCTAATTATATAGGGGGCTGGATAGTGGGGTCTGAAGCTTACTGGTGCAGTGGCATATATGATCTATTTGTTAATTTAGTAAAACACAATAATTCAAATGGAGTTCAGTAGAGACTGGAAATATAGGGCCACCTCTTCAAAGGAAGGGTAAAATTTTAGCACTTATTGAAGTACTATCCAAAGCTATCTGCTAATCCTTCTGTAGTTTTATACAACTTTTCAGCTATCTAACTTGCAGTTAGAGCTGTGTCCTGCTCCTTTGAGCCTTGTGGTTTTCAATATTTGCTATTACAACAATGGATTTCAGGTTCCTTGCAGGGTACAGCAAAGATGA
>NW_017729034.1:12388895-12408338 GCF_001723915.1 Gavialis gangeticus
AAAGGAAGGGTAAAATTTTAGCACTTATTGAAGTACTATCCAAAGCTATCTGCTAATCCTTCTGTAGTTTTATACAACTTTTCAGCTATCTAACTTGCAGTTAGAGCTGTGTCCTGCTCCTTTGAGCCTTGTGGTTTTCAATATTTGCTATTACAACAATGGATTTCAGGTTCCTTGCAGGGTACAGCAAAGACGGATAAATTCAGATTTTGAAGTAAAAGGCCTTAATAGGGGGTGGCGGCATAGAAGGCCTTCTCAGTTGCAATTACAAGGCATGCTAGAATAAAATTCCTTTAATGCCCCATCCATGACAGGACCAAAAACTTCTTAATATACTGAAAGCTTTTGGACTTCCTTATAGACTCATTAAGGTAACTTTGGTAGATTGTTTAAAATGTGAGACTTGGTTCTTATCAGACTTTTATGGCTGAGATTTAGTCTACAGATGACTAGGCATGAGTGCATACTAGAGAGAGAAATCATGGCAAAGGATGTTTCAACTCAGGTTCTCCTCTAAGTGGTTTGACTTGCAAAAATGTGTACTGAGCATCTAGCTTCTTCCTTTTGAAAGCACCTAACAATGGCACATAGTACCTGAATATGTTGCATGTAAAAACTGAGTAGCCTCCTTCTGAAGCTTTTAACTTGTGCTTGATCCATTTTCTAGACCAGGATTTTCTCACCATTAAGAAACAAAAGTGACCTAATTTGAAAATTTGTTGACTTCCTTTATAAACTTAAGATGGATCAATTTTGACAATCCTGAGACACAAACTTCATACCTGGGCAAAAGAAGTGTTTCCAAACAGGTGCACAGAGAAAACCCAAATTCAAGTAATATTGGGTACTGTAACGTTGCTAACACTCAAGTCTAGTAGCAAGGGAAGAAAAGGGCTCAGACAAAAATAACATTAACTGTCCCTCTTTCAAATGGCTTATTAGCTTTACAACAGCAGGCATCAAAATGTTTTCTCTAGTGTATCAACCCTTTAACTCTTGCAGCTTTATACCTATATCAAATAGTTCTGAGTTTCTTGTGCAGATTTTTCTTGGGATACAATAGTTGGACCTTAAGACTCCTTCCATTTACTAGGCACCTGAATGAAGTGGCCAAATGCTTGAAGTTGTGGCTATTGCTAGAGCTTCTGAGTCCTGAGATGTATGAAAAAACTCTAATCCTAAATCTTTAGTCTATCCTGCAGCTACCACAGATCAGGTCAGTGCATCTATCACGAAGTTAGAATAAAAGGGTATGGGGCAGGAAAGGGAGAAGACTGTTGGATTCCTGTTCCTCTCTGTAGTTGCACAATTCTTTGGAGCACTGAAGTAATAACTGGATTGTGAGTTTCAGAGAAGCTTCATACTGAATGCCTTCCCTTGCTGCATAGCTTCTTGATGGCTGTCTCCTTAAGCTTACAGACACTTTACTGTTGGATAATACTTTTAACCCTTTACTTTGAGATGCTTTTAAGTCTGGATGCTTAAGTTTAAGCTCCTAAAGCAATATCTAACTTTTGTACCAAGCTGATTGCTTGTACTCAATATGTTGGATATTGCCTATTGGATTGGCATTAATCATGTTTTAGCAATTCCCCCCCACCCCCATTTACTACTTTTCTGTGTTATGTCTTCTATACTAGTCCTGGCTTAGGAGTGTGCGTCAGAGTTGGAGTCCTAAGCTGCCTTGAATAATAGTGCTGCCAGTAGCCTAATTCTTCTCTTTTCAGAAATATTCTTGGCAGCTCAGTATTTCAGGTGTCTGTTGCTTATCATATATGTCCTAATTAGCTTGTCGTACTTCCTCTTTAGCACTAAGTAACAGGAGAGTGAGTACTAGGAAAAGTTTTAAGTCGCAGCAATAATCTAAACTGAAGTAGCTCGCTCCATTAACACATCTATTTATTTGCATTAATGGTGCCTCTGCAAAAAGGCTTTGTGAGTCCATTGCATGACTATGAAATGGAAGTTGAAGGTAGACTAAGAGTCTGAACTGCCTTCACTTTTCTTGCTGGATGTTAGAAGTTAAAGGAGTAACTAATACAAGCTTGCAAAAAATCGGGAGTACTAATATCTGTCACCAGCGAGTTTTGGACTGCAGGGTAGTCTTTCATTGAAATGTCTGTTAGGCAAGGCCTCATTGAAGACTAAAAGTTTGTTTTGCGTCCATCTCTTAAGAACAGCGCTGGCAAGTGTTTCTTCCCCCCATCCCCCGCCCCCCCAATCCTAGATTAAATGAGGTTACTGTTAGTGAGCTGAAAGTTCTAAGCACAGAAACTGGGTTTCAGCCTGGTTTCTTTGGTTTTCAAAAGTCTCCATTTCAAGAGGGTAGCTATGCCAAATGCAAATTGCTGTTCGGGGCAGTGGCATTTTAGCTAACCCGAACTTTGGGGAGAGAATAATAATACATTTCTAAGCTCATGCTATTGGTATTCTTGAGCCTCCAGCCTGGTACTGAGGGAAGCAGGTGGTGACTTAACCAAGTTCTATTCCTAGATTCTCCCTCTCCCTCTCCTAGTGTTCAAATGCTAGCTTACCTAATTTGACAAATGGTCTACATGCTTAAACTTTTACCTTCTAGAGGATGAAAATTTAATGGAAATTATTTGTTTGCCCATTAATAGAGAAGAAACCTGTTGCTGGAGATAAGTACTTGGTAGATACCTGCTTCCCAGGCTTCTCAGTAGTCAAAATGCATTAAGTAGCAGATTCCTCTTAGACTAAGGGCTCTTAACATGCAAAGCTGAGCTGTATCCAGGGAAGGTAGAAAGTCAGCACTTATTTGTACTTCATATAAGTTACAGGTGAAAAGGTCACTCACTAATGAGCCATTTAAAATGATTTGTGGCTGTGGTTGGCTCTTTTTTTTTTCCTTTTCATTATTTGATGAAAGCTATACTCCTTGATGAGGAAAGGTGTGGAAATAATTTTTCTTTATTTTGTTGTTAATAGCAGTCTTCTAGAAAACTTGAGTGGCTTTTGCTGCCCTCCCCCCCCATCCCAATAATGGTGGCAGACTTAATTGGCCATTAGCTCTCTTGGAGTATACATATAACAAACCCAAACCGTGAGAGAGCCTATGTTTGTAGGAGTTATGGTAATATGCCTAATGCAATGCACTGTGGTATCAAAATAGATTAATCTGATCGTGTTAAAAAGCTGGGAGGGGAAAGTATGCCTTAATGACTTGGACAAATTTAAAAAAAAAAATAAAAATTATAAACCCTAAAGACATGTTTCCATTGTGAGTCTTGTTCTGTTTTTTCCCTTGTATTTGGTATAGTCAGAATCCCCACTATAAGTCTAAGCTAGTGATTATTTTTTTTCACTTCTTTCAGAAGTGATGGGGAATATTATGTTACTCAAGTTGAGAGAGTAAAGTTAATGTTGAATAATCTAAAGTCACTATCTGTTTTTGTGTGTGGCAGCTATTGTGCACAAAATGTCTCATTTCCCTGCAGGGGAGAGTGTGTACTTGCTTTAACTTGAATCTTGGAATTTGGGCAGAGTAGAGTCTAGGGTAGCTGTGGCAAACCTTTTTCATTCATCTCCCTTCTACTCTACATGTACAGAGAAGAGAAGGATGTCTTTCTTGGAGACAGTAGCTCAACATAGTTGAAGTGCTAAGGAGATGTCTCTTGGATCAGCGTTTCTCAACCCATGGGTTGTGACCCAGAAGTGGGTCACAAGAATATATTTCATAGGGCTGGAAGGGACCATGATAACTTTCAAAGTCCAGCCTCCTGCCCCAGGGGCAGGAAATCAGCTAGGGTCAAAGGATCCCAGCAAGATAAGCATCCCAAATGTTCCTTGAATGAGTCCAGAGTAGATGCCTGCACCACTTCTGGAGGGAGTCTATTCCAGGCCTTGGGGGCTTGGACAGTAAAGAAGGTTTTCCTTTTTTTCCTTATGTCCAGCCTAAAATGTTCAGAGTTTATCACCTGGACAAGGGAGAGGAGATTGATGTCGTATATCTTGACTTCAAAAAAGCCTTTGATCTGGTATCCCATGATCGCCTCTTGGCAAAACTGGCCAACTGCAGCCTTGGGTCCACCACGGTCTGCTGGCTGGGGAATTGGCTCTGTGGTCAGACCCAGAGGGTGGTGGTTGACAGAAGTCAACTGTCATAGTGCCCTGTGACCAGTGGGGTCCCCCAAGGCTCTGTCCTTGGACCTATATTGTTCAATGTCTTCATTAATTATGTGGACATTGGAGTCAGAAGCAGACTGGCCAAGTCTGCCGATGATACCAAACTCTGGGGTAAAGCATCCACACCTGAGGACAGGAGGGCAATCTAGGCTGGCCTTGACAGGCTCAGGAAATGGGTGGCTGAGAGCCTGATGGTGTTTAACACTGAAATATACAAGGGTCTCCACCTTTTGGGAGGAAAAACCTTCAGCATGGTTATAGGCTTGGCAGTGCTACGCTGGTCAGCACTACAGATGAAAGGGACTTGGGGGTCACGATTGACCACAAGATGAACATGAGCCATCAATGTGATGCTGAGGCTAGTAAAGCGAGAAAACACTGGCTTGCATCCATAGATGCTTCTCAAGCAATCCTGGGATGTCATTCTCCCATTGTACTTGGCCTTGGTGAGGCTGCAGCTGGAGTACTGCATCCAGTTTTGGGCTCCACAATTCAAAAAGGGTGTGGAGAAGCTTGAGAGAGTGTAGAGGAGAGCCGTGCGCATGATCAGAAGGCAAGAAACCAGACCTTACGATGATAGGCTGAGAGCTATCGGGCTTTTTAGCCTGGAAAAGTGCAGGCTTAGGGGCAATCTGATGGCCACCTATAAGTTTATCAGGGGTGATCACCAGTATCTGGGGGAACAATGGTTTACCAGAGTGCCCAAAGGGATGACAAGGTTGAACGGTTATAAACTCCTACAAGATCATTTCAGGCTAGACATAAGGAAGAATTTCTTCACTGTCCAAGCCCCCAAGGTCTATCACAGCCTGCCATTGAAGGTGGTTCAAGCACCTACATTGAATGCCTTCCAGAGAAATTTGGATGCTTATCTTGCTGGGATCCTAAGACCCCAGCTGACTTCCTGCCCCTCAGGCAGGGGGCTGGACTCTACCTTCCCAGGTCCCTTCCAGCCGTAATGTCTATGAAAACCACCCATCCCCCAGTGTGCCTAGTTTTAAAGCCCGGTCGAGCAGGTCAGGCAGATTCTTACTTCTGTTAGCATGTGGTGGAGTTTTGTGGGAAAGAATGATAGAAGGCTTGTTGATGGTTTAGCTATGGAGGGAATGAAAGGACAGGAATTTCTCTGCCTAAGGGAAAGACAGTTCTCTGGCAATGAGCAGATTCCTTTGACTGGAGATTGCGGGGGGGGGTGTAAACTGCCCTGTATTAATCTGTCCGTTCCTCTAGCACTATGGCAAGATGAAAGAGAGCAAGTTAGCCATGTTAATCCAAAATCGGGCATAAAGTTGAGTGGATTTGGACCTTATAGACAAGGGTGGGCAACTATTTTGGCTGCAGGGCTACTTAATGAGTTTTGGTGAGCGGTTGAGGGCTGCCTACACAATCTTTCAGAAGAGATCACTTTAATATTATAGATGAAAGAAATTGTATATTAAAAATCTACTATAACAATATTACTTCAAAAATGTTTTTGTTGTGATTTTGTTTTTTTGAGTACTGTATATAGAGGTGATTGCATAATAGTCAAAATAAAGTCTTACTCTTATATGGGGGAGGGGGACTGCATGGGGGGGCAGCCCTGGGCTTTGCTTCCACCTGTTTACTTCCACAAAGTGCTCCCTGCTCCTGCCCAGGGCAGCCTGTGCTTTGCTTCCACCTGCGCCTGCCAGCTCCAGCCCTGGCCCTGACCAGCATGCACAGCTTCCCAGTGGGGCTGCTCCTTGTATGGCTGTAGCTCTCCAGCTACTGATTGGCACTGCTCCAGGTTGGGGTGGGGGGTAGCTCCAGCCACAGCAGGGGGGGTTCCAACTACAGTTCCCAGCTGCCTTCCATCCACTTGGCTGCCTGCAGGTGGCCACACACACTCCACCCACCTCATGTGATGAGGAAGGTGGCTAGGAGATGAAGTCCCATGTGCTAGGGAAGGAGCTGCCTGATGCAGCTACCCCTACCCAGAGCTGTGCAGCAGAAGGAGCTGCTTGGGAGGGGGGAAGCTGAGCACTACCCAGGTGGCTGCAGTAGGGGCTACCCTGTGTGGAGCTTGGCCTCATGCAGTGCTGCAGGCCTTATCCAATCAATTAGGAGGTGCCTGCCTGTGGATCATGTCCAATCAGTTGGCTGGCTGGATCCAGCCCATAGGCCATAATTTGCCCACCCCTGTTCTAGACTAATTAAATTGGAGATGTACAAGTTTTCATGATCTGACCTCACAAAAGCTCATCTCTGATTCAGTTAGTCTATAAGGTGCATCTCTCACCTAGAAACTGGTTTTTGTTTTTTTTGTTTTCTTCTTAAATGCCCAGATTTTGCTATCTGTCTGTTGGCATGAGAGCTGTCTGGAGGTGTGGTTGAAAGGGGCTTCCTAAGCCAAGGGTGGGCAATTTATTTGTGCTGGAGGGCCACTTTGGAAGTCTTGGTGAGCTGCTGTGGACTGAGTCAGCAAACTGAGCCTCTTTTGCCCCTCCCCCCTCCAAAACAGCTCACCAAAACTCCTTAAGTGGCTCTACCCCGGGACCTGGCCCTGCATGGTCACAACTCAGCAATCCTGGCCCTGAGGTCTCCATGGAGACTGGCTTGGAACTCCTGCAGGTGGGGTGTGCTTGATTTGGGTGGATGGGAATGGGGCTGCAGGTGGATGGGAAGTGGCATCCACAAGCAAGACAGGTGTCCAAGGCTGGGGTCTGCATCTTAGGGTTGTGACAGCTTTGGGGCTGGAGCTACAATCTGCTCCTGGTACATTCCTGCCCATGGAACCAGTACCCATTGCAGGGATCTATGGACCATGGCTCTGCCCTGGGCCCTGGCCCAGTGCTGTCACTGTCCCAAGATCACAGCCCTGGCCACTTGTCAGCCGTCTCAATTGCCAGTGGCCCCATCTTATCCACCCAGCTGAGTGCACCCTGCTCTCACAGATCCTGGGCTGGTCTCTGGGGACTCCACTCTATCCGGTGCCCCCAGCAGTGGGTGTGGAACAGATGGGACGGGGTGTCTGGACAGCAGGGCCGGGGCTGATGGTGATGACACTAGTAGTGGGAGCTGGAAGAAGCATGTGCTGCTGAAAAGTGGAATCCAGCTGCCATTTCACCCCAACTCCACTGTGTGCCTGGGCTGAGTGGGGCTGAGGGACCTGCTGCAAGCCAGATAAAATCCCTTGGTAGGCTGTATATTCCTGCTCTATAGCAATGGTGGCCAAATTTTTTGGCAAGCATGCTGCAAGCTAAGCTCAAAGTATGAGTGTGCCACCAACTTTAACTGGACCTTCTAAAGTGAGCAAATTTTCCCCCACTTACAAGCAGCATTCCACTATAACATGGTTTTTAATGGGTAGGGTCAAATACACAACCTTAAAGAGAACCTTGACTTAAACACTAAGTGAAGCCCAAAATTGTTAATGATCTTAGTCACTGGCAAAACAATCCAGGGGAATTGCAACCTAGCCCTGGGCAAGTCTATTTTCTCATCTGGGGACTCTAGGACCTATGTCAGCCAACAGTGATTAAATGCTGGGTTGGGAACAAGGCCCACTCTAGAGGAGCCCATTGCTCCTTGTTGTCAAGGGCTTGCTGCTATGTTCTGTGGTCCTGCTCCCTTGAAATGGTGCTTGATATTATGAAACCCCTTTATGGAAGATAAGAAAGCTTTGTTTGAATGGAGAGTACCGCTTGCTGCTCTGGTTCTACCACCTACCCCAGCCAAAGTGATAAGTGCTGGGTAGAGAGACTTGCATTGGAGTACACAGCTGGGGTTTGGTGTGCTGCTAGCCAATCAGCTAGGCTTGTCTATGCTCAGCTGGGTGGAAGGGTGTGGGATACTATTAAGTTCCCTTGGGGGTGAGGGGGTGGAGTTCAGTGTCCCTGGGCCCTTCTGGATGGCAACTTTGTTACATCCAGTGGTGTGATTGGGATCAGTCTTTAATTCAATCAACTGCATGTCCTGCTATGCATGTGTGGCATGGCAGGATGTGCAATTGCTGGAACTGGAGATGAGATCCCATCATACAATTATTTTAATATCTACCAAGGGCCTCAGTCCCTGGTGTGCTCATGTCTCTACTGAATCTGCCTCCCTGACTTGACTCTGTCCCCAGCATGCTTTCCTTCCTGCTTCTTGTCCCTCTGCTGTCTGCTTCTTGCCTCTCCAACGCTCCAGTCTGCTTCCTGCCTGACTTTCTTTCTGCTGCCAGTCCCTGCTGAATTCCTCCATTCTTCTTCCTGCCCTCGGCTGGGTGGGGCATGTGGCACATGTGCCACATATTGGTCACTTTGGGCCAGCATAAGCAGCATCTTATTTCCATGTCTCTTTCCCCCCCCCTCCCCCCATCCCCCCTAAAACAGTCCTTCTGAAGTTACCTGTTCTTGTTGTCTATTTGAGTCTAAAGCACAGGGGCAGCAGAGTTTGTGCAGTGGCCTTTATACAAATTAAACTTGCAGAGTAAAGAACTTAAACTTGAGAAAATGCCAGAGACAAATGATTTCTATTGCCCTCTAATTATTTACAAATAAAACTATTCTGTTTAGATTAGGCTAATATTCCCCAGTTGGCTATGAAATACAATAGTAATAACTAATTACACACAGAGTAGAGATTGTTGTATGCTATAAGAGATGATAATTTGTTCTGGTTCTTCTGTGTGAAACTGTGCAGTACTTTTGATTTTTAGCTGAAGATCTCACATTGTCTCAAGTGCTGAGACCACACCCCACCCCCTCAATCCAGGTGTTCCCTTACTTGGGGGTTAGGTGCCCAGCTCTGGAAATAGAATTCACAAACCTGAGAGATACCAAAATCTTCTCTCCTTTTAAAAGGGACCTGGGCATCCAGGATTGTGATTCACAATGTTGAGCAGGGGGACACCTGAATCAGTCGGTGGGGAAGTGTGTGCATGCATATACACTTGCAATCCTATCGTCTCCTAGATTTAAGAGCCTCTGTGCACTAAACTCTGACATAAGACTAGGCTTGATAAGTTGAAACACCTGCCTCATCTTAGGCACTGATGTTCTCATTCCACAAACAGGTGATGAGCATATAGGAATGTAGGTGGGACCTTCTCACCCTGTGTTTTCAGGTAGCCATTTCTCCAAAAGTGTCCTCCAGAACATTTGGCTGTGGTACTACAGTAGCCAACACAAGGCAGCTGTATTATTTAGGCCTACAATTTGTCTTGGAAGAGATAAGGGTGCCATCTGTTCCCTGGCCTCTGCAATGGCAGGGAATCTGTTAGGAAACGGGCTTAATTTTGTCTTCCATAGGTGGCTTCAAGTGGAGGAGGAGGTAACAATGGCTGCTTTGCTCCATGGTTCTTGAATTTCTTGGCCAGCTTCAACAAGAGAGTGGAAACTGACCTGCCCCACCCCTTCTCCACCCTCAACTCCTAACCTAGTCTTTAGTCAAGTCATCTAAAACACTCATCTGGGAAGTGAGAGCAGTGGACTTGAACCCCTTTTGGATTGAAGATGTCCAAGGACCCAGGTCTTCCACTTTCTTCGCAGGTGTATTGTCCCTAGGACAATAGGCTATTATACAAAACTGCCCCCCCATCTTATTGAATGAAAGTGACTGTAGAAGGTACCCTGTGCTGATTTCAGTGCTGCTGGTATATGTTAAACATATAGATAAGGCCCTCGCATGAGAGAGGAGTGTGAGGATGCCTCATGAATCATGAAGAGACTTTCAGTAGGAGATGGCTGCCTAGATGCTCAGTCTAGTCAACAGGGTGGTGCCTTTGGATATGTAAGTTGGTGAACTTGAGGCACAAGTGTAGATGCCTGACAGTCTGAAGACCTTAGGTAGGGTGTTTGTGGATCTCTCATTTGACCAAACTACTTGTGTAATGAGATGCTCTTAAAAACTCCATCCCATGCAGTACAGCTATAGAGCTGTATAAGATAAATTACTCTACAATAAAGGAATAGCTATTGAGTTACTATTGCTAGTATAAAGGAGTAAGTCAGACTACTCACTTAATAGCTGGGCTTCCATATACTGGTTCACCTGTACCTTTCAGGTAGGTTAAGGGCCTTTGGTATAGTGCACTCAAGTGATCCAGTGTCAAGGTGCCAAGATTCTATTTTAGTCTGGCTGGATATAGTAATGAAAGAAAATGGGACAGATGTGTCTTGATGCCACAGCTGCTCAGATCCCGGTAGTGCACAGCTGGGACCAGATCAGTGAAACTTACTCTATTCCTATCCTTTTATGTTAAGTGCATGTAGATTATGAGATGTGAGATTTATTTACATGTTGGCAAAGAGGACCAAGGAGTATGGTACTTAAGAAGATGACAAAAAGTGCTCAGAATTAGAAATATTGAATACAAGTGTAATTAAAATAATTGAGACGATGTTTAATACATATTTTCTCCTTCCTTCCTCCTTGAGTGCTAATTCTCTTAGCGTTGAATGACTCCTTACAGTACTCAAGACATTTACTAAGTGGGGGTTAATTTGTTCTCATCTTGATTGCTCCCATATGGGCAGTAGTCAGGTGATGAAGGTGGGAAGCTGAAGGCTAATGCCCAGCTTTGTATGGTACATGGTTATACTGGGGGCACTGCAGACCAGACTATATAGTACTTAAGAGCAGCATTCATGCAGGGATTTAAACCAGAAGACTGAGGTCTTTTTCAACCCTATCATTTTATGTCTCACTTAGGGAACTTATTAAAGAGAGATGTTGGGGATGAACTGCAGACACCACAAACAAGGATCCTTGTGGAAGAGGAAGAGCTGCACCTCTCAAGCCTTTTTGATTCATCTGAGAGGAAGGAGTTGAAGCATATTCCAGCTGTCCTAGTGAGACTTACAGGGCACAATTTACATGAGATGCTTTACTGCTCAGTAGACTAATCTACTGTGCAGTAAAACATCATCATTTATGTATTGCACAGTAAATTAGTCTACTGCATGTTTGGCTACTACCTGTAGGTACACATAGTAGATAAACCATGCAGTAGCTACTACACAGTAGCACACATATAGGTAGTGACTCTGGCACAAATCTGTGCCAACTGTTGCCTGCCCCTGGACCCTGTCCTCTTTCATTACTGGTATGTGCTGGCTGCAGCAGGCCTGGAGATGCCCACTCTGCACTCTGGGGTCTGTTCTACTAGGTGTCTGTCTCCTGGGCACTGTGCCACTCTGCCGCTGTGCTGCAGGCACATGTCAAGCCCCACTAACACCTGGCGTCTGCCTGAGGTTCCTGGAAGCAGCCGTGATGCCATCCTGGGGCCTCAAATGGTCAGAGGGAGAGATTGCTGACCTCATAGTGGTGTGGGGTGACACCAAAGTGCAGAGGCAGTTTGCTTAGGGCAGCTGATCTAACTCCCAAATCTGAGGGCATGGCAGCCCACATGTAGGAGCATGGCCACCAGTGGTGTGGGTGCCAGTGCCACACAAGTCAAGGCCCCACAGGCCCAGTGTGTCTATCACAGGACACAACTAGTGATCTGGGACTGCCATGCCATCTTATGCAGCAGCTGGACTGCATCCTAGCTGTGAGGGACCCTGGACACAGCTGCCATGTCTACTCTAGCACAGGCACTCTGCCAGAGCCTCTGCTGGGGCTCAGCAGTGATCAGCAGTCTTTGTGGGAGGGCCCTTTGGGGCACCAGGGTCCCAGCGCACTCCCTACCTCCAGGCTCATCTGGCAGCTCAGGAAGCCAGAGCCAACACCTGTCCTGCCAACTCCACTTGTGCACCCCCACTGGGGAGGACAGCCTGGGGATGGCTCTAGTGGTGACCAGCTCTAGCTGCTCCCCAGAGGGAGCCGCTGCTGCAGCCACCCATGCTATGCCAGCTTACTTGCTTGCCCCAGGTTGCACAACAAGTAAGGGGCCCTATGTAGGGCATGGCTCCCCCCATTCCCTCCCCTACCTTTCTTCCTTCCCCCCTGCCCCGCCTTGTCTGGGTGAGTGCCACCTGCCCCCCTCCCCAAAATGCAGGGAGGTGGGAAGTGGTGCACAACTTTGAGCTGCCAGCTCAAAGAGGGTGCTTTATTGGTGGGGTCTTTGGTGGAGAGGGAAAGAGTCTGTTGTTGGGAAGGGAATATGTTGCTGAGGAGAGAAATAAAAACTGTTACTTGAAACTCAATAGATCATGTGGTCTTGGGGTTGCCCTGTGGGCCTGGAGTTGCCTAGGTGTCCTGCTGAGGGGGGTGAAGTGGGGAGGTGGTCCACCAGCACCCTGCAGATGTGGTGCCTTGTCTGCCACTGCTGGGGAGGGGGGCAGGGAGTGTTCATGGCAAGCTGGCCACAGGCTCCTGGGGGAGTGTCCCTTGCCAGGCTTAGACCGCTTACTGAGCCCTGTGGTACCTGGGCAGCTGCAGTTGGAGCTGTAACTCCCCCTTGTTGTTGCACGGGGCAGACCAGGGGAAGAGTAGGCCAGGATCTGCGTACTTCCATTGGGAGCAAGTCTGCGCACATGTAGACATATTCCCAGGGAAGGCTTACTACTAGGGTTTAAAGTTTTTTTGGGGATGAATTTCAGGTTCTAGAGAGAAATCCAATCACTTGTGATAAATAGGAGATCAGACTAAATGATCTAATGGTTCTTTCTGGCCTCAATTTCTGTGAAGCTATCTACTTTGATCATCTTGTATCCTGTCAAGCAGGCTAACACCCTTGGACTGGTGGAATAGTGACATGAAGTATTAATTTAGGAGTTCAGCTTTCTCCTGAGTGTTAGTTAACAGCTGTCCCATTTCGTTTAGCAGGGGCCCTATGTTTCCCTTATTTTTTTCCTCCGACTTCCTATGTATCTAAACAAGGACTTTTTATTGTCCTTGATTCTGGTTGCCAACTGAATTTGGTATCTGCCTTTGCTTCTGTAATCTGCTCCCTACACATATGGGCTATTGCTCCATGGCAGTAATTCCTGACTTTCATCCTTTTTAAGCTTCTCTTTTCAATTTCAGGATGTCCATGACTTCCTTATTGAGCCAAAGGGGTCTCCCAGCCCTTTTTGCTGCCTTTCTTTTGAAAGAGAACAGACTTCCTTTGTGTTCCAACGATTGCATCCTTGAGGAATGAACACTCTTCTTGGACTCTCTTCCCCATTGGAGCACGGTCCTGTAGGGCCTCACTAACCAATCTCCTAAGCTTGTGAAAGTCAGCTTTCTTAAAATCAAGGATTCCTACCTTACTGACTGACTTCTCTGTCTTAAGGTGGATGGAGAAAGTGATCAACTCATGGTTACTGTCACCTAGCTTCCCTTCAATCCTCAGGTTGTTCACTAGATTGTCCCCCGTGGCCAGAACCAAATCCAGGAGTGCCTTGCTCTTGGCTGGCCTGTAGAACTCTTGAATCAGATAGTCCTCTCTGACTGTTGGTCGTAACCTTGGGGATGGGGGCACTGGGAGACTGTGGCTTTCTGCATCTGAGACCAAGTATGAAGTGTGGCTACTCTCCCTTCCCAAGGGCCTGTTTAGTACTGGGTAATGACCTGGCACAAACTCTGCCAATGGTCTGTCTAGGGTTTGGGTGAGGGAAGAGAGGTGGATCTAGGGCAGGTGCAGTTGCACACCACACCACACCACACCCACACACGCCCCCACACCCACACACGCCCCCTGGTCCAGCCAAAGTTTAAAATAAACTGCCTGGCAATAGCAGCAGCATTTATATTCAGGCAGTAGTGAGGGATTAACTTAATTTAATGGCTCATTATAATATACTTGCTTCCTTCAAAACTTTTTCTTTCCACAGGTGTTAGGTGACTTTTTCTTTCCACAGGTGACCCTCGCTGCTTTCTATTGGTAATAATGTTCCACTAATCAAGCTATTCTTTCCTGTTCAATTCTGCTGTCTTAGTTCCTCCTAGTAATGTAGCTCCTATTTCAAAGCCCTGCAGACTACTTTTAACTCTAGCTAAAATTATAAACACAGGCTAATCCCTGAACATTAACTCAGGTGTGTAAATAACTTTCAGTGAAGTATTGGATGCACTGTCAAGATGCTCAAGAAGGCTTGATTTTGTTTTATAAATCTGAGGGACATGTACATTTAATTCTAATGATTACAGTACTAACAAAACAATACTTTTTGATTATTGTTGCTGTTTTCTAACACAAAATGTGTAATATAGCAAATGAATGCACATTCCAATCAAGCTATATTTATTTTTGCTTTGATCTTAAACTGAATGATACAGCTGTAGACCCTTAGCATGTTAGTAAAGCTCCTAGGATTTTTTTTAGCTGGATAAAAATATGTGTTGTGTTATAGGCGACCATGCACAACACCATCTGCACCCCCACTGTTCAAAACCTTAGCTCTGCTCATGATGAAGTCCCTGTTCTCCCGAGCATTGCCAGGAGTGACCAGGAATAACGGTCACAAGCTAGCAGAGGGTAGATTTAGGCTAGATATCAGGAGGTGCTACTTCACTGTCAGGGTGGCTAGGATCTGGAACCTACTTCCAAGAGAAGTGGTGTTGGCTCCTACCCTGGGGGTCTTTAAGAGGAGGCTGGATGTACACCTTGCTGGGGTTGTTTGATCCCAGTACTCTTTCCTGCCATGGCAGGGGGTCAGACTAGATGATCTACTCAGGCCCCTTCCGACCCTAGGAACTATGAGGGACATGTGATTATGGCATAAATGCAAGAAGAATCAGTGCTACACTGGACAGAGAGCTCATTCCTCTTCTGACCTTCAACTTTTTCTGACAGTTTTACTATACAAAGGGCAGCACTGGAAGGTGAAGTCCTTCAAGCAGGGACGGAGGTTGTGAAAGGTTCTGTGCTCTAATTACCTTCTACCGTTGATGTCTTCTGATATACTCTGGGGTCATTTTCCATGCTTGAAGCACTTACACCGGGCCTGAGCAACTACAATCCTGAAAATCATGACTGTTGTCACCTGTGGGTGTGAAAGATGTTTTAGACAGCACTGAAACCTACAGGTGGTTGGAAGTTAAGGAGAGCTGCTGCTGAGGCCCAGATGTGAGTTATTTTGGTATTGACCCATTATCTTTGCAGTAGCCACCTGTTGCAAGCAGCAGTAGCAGTAGTCTTGTCTTGACCACTGTGCATCCATCCCGGTCCATTATCTGGCCGAGAGAGCCAGACTCTACTGGGTGAGCTAGTTCCTCTCTGCCCTTCTCATTGCCAGATCTGATGGAAGGGTGAAGCTGGACTCCACTTTTTAAATGTATGCTGAAGAAGCTGACTAGCAGGAGCTTCCAGGCTCCCCCCACCTCCCTCCTGTGGCTAGAAATTCAAGTGGAAAAGGGCTAATCTCTTCTGGGCAGTCTGTGGGCATGTCTACATGTGCTGCTGACTGTGCATTTGATACTGCGCAGTTCTGGCCGCGCATAGTTATTGTCAGATGCTATGTCACCATATCTCATCACTATGGCAGCGTAGCTTCTCATGTAGACATGCCCTGTCGCATATATTCTGTATCTGCATATGCATCCCCAGCCATTGTCAGCTACTGATTCATAGGATCAGAGGAAGGTAGGATGGAAGGGACCTCACAAGGCAGGATAATCCCTGACCAAACCACCCCAGTCAAGTATCTGTCTAATCTGATCTTAAGACATTTCCAGGGATGGAAGTTCCACAACTTCTCTAGGTAATCTGTTCCAAAGCTTGACCAGAATTCATGCTTGTGTCACTGCTGCACTCTCTGGGCTAGATGTTGTTATTTTAGCTATTAGGTGCATAAGTGGTCTTAGGTGCCAGAGTTTGATCCTATACAACCTTGCTTGAGCCCTTCAAAAATGTTAATGCACAAGTTGGGTGGATTCTCATACTCCTTGTTTCTTTTAGGTGACTGGAACTTAGAGGTAAGATGAGAAATACAAAAATTCATGCAGTAATGGATTTTTCATGGATTTGAACAAAATGGAATTGAATTATGTGCAAGTGCCTAAAACCACTTAGGTGTCCAATAGGTGGAATATAATCTGCAGCCCCTCTGTGGTATCTGAGTTTTTCTGGAGCTGACAAAACAATCTCTGTAAATACAGGTTCTAAATTAACTGTGTATTAGATAGTGCGCAATAAGGCTTGTGTAAATGCTGCTCAGGAGCAAATTTGCTAGCAGTGAGCCCCAGGCTGGGAGGGGAATCCTAACTGAGCTGGGTGCTCACTGCTAGCTGCCCCACTGGTGGGACAGCTCCCAGGTGCCCCTGGCTGAGTGGGGAATCCCTGCCCAGCTGGGGGCTCACTGTTAGCTACCCCAGCAGTGAATCGGGGTGGGGGGGCAGCACATGCCCCTCCCCTGCAGCTGTTTCCCAGCCCTGTACCCCAATTGGCCAATCAGGGCATGGGGCTTGGAAATAATTGTTGGGGAAGGGGCCATGGCAGGGAAACGGCTGTGTGGCAGACTCAGGTCCCAGCCAGCCCCAGGCTGTGTGGGGAAGCCCTGCTGGACACAGGACTTGCCCCCATGTGCATGGGGCCAGGAGAGAGCTGTCTCCTCAACCCATGTGCATGGGGATGGACCCCATGCTCCATGGCAGCCCAGGAGCTCCCCCTGGCTGCTACAGGGGGGCAGAGCAGGGTAGGAGCAAATCTGCTCCCAAGGGGGAGCATGTGTAGATGTGCTCTGCATTAGGCTTACTGAGCAGTATTGTTACTGTGCACAGTAAGCAAACTTCAAATTAATAATGCACATAGATGCACCCACAGAGGCAGAGTGAGATTTTTCCCACTAGAGGATCACCCACATGTCCTTTCCCCAAGCTCATGGATGCCTGTCTACTACACTTACTGAACTGTACTACTACCTCTTCATAGGATGGAATTTATTATCTTTTGGTCACACCAGCTCATTGGCAGAGGGTCTGCTGCCCAGCTTTCTTAAATGCTGCTCACCATGGCAGAGTGTCATGATCTAGCTTCTAGCAAGCCTTGGACATACAGATTAGTGACCCTCATCAAAGGCAGGCTGTTCTGTATAGCATCAGATCTTGGATAGAGAGGAAGGTCTGATGACTTTGTGGGATTTATATTAAATGCAATGTTGCATCATATGGCTTCTGCAACTCAGCAGTTGCTTTCTTGGTTTAAAGCAGAGAAGGCCAACCTGCAGTAGCAGGAGCCTCTGTATGGGTGGCTTGCTGCAGACTGGGGAGGGGACAGACAGCACAGTGGCAGACAGGGCGGGGAACAGAAAGCAGAGCAGCAGCTTGGTTAGGGACCACAGTGCAGGGAACAGAGCTGAGCAGCAGACTGGGTAAGAAAATGGGATAGGAGTGGTGCTTAGGGAGGGTGTGGGGCTAATTTGTGGCATGCCTGCCAAAAAGCTTGCTCCCTACCAGCTGGTTTAAGGTATAATGGACTGCTGGCTTTTAAAAAAAGCTAGCAGTCATGATGGGATCAAAATTAATGAGATGTAGAACCAGGAAGATACTTTCCCTCTAGCAGGCTAGACTTGCGAAAGCAGCAGTGAAATGAGCATGGCGATGGGCTGTCCAGAGGTGTAGCAGGGCAGTTTCACACCTAGGGTAGCCATGATGTACAAGGCAGTGCCAGGCTGCCACAGTGTGGACTGTGGCAGTGCTATCAGCTGCTCCTGTTTTTGTGCCTTCCTCTTTCCCCACCTAAAGGTAGCACCAGGGCAGCTGCCTCAGTTACTCTTTCCCCCCTCCATCCCCATCCCCCCAGTTATGCTACTGGTGCTGTTTGTCATTTGACACTCCACAAATTGTCATCTAGCTACCTGGCCTTGCTAAATCCATGGTGTGTGCATGCATGCATTAAGAAATCCATGTGCAGCATAGTGGAGGTGCTTTGGGACAAGTCTTGTCTCCTGTTTAAGCAGAGATGCTTTACCATGCCAGGAATATTTGACTATTCATGGACGAGTGTAGGGGAACAGAGTGCTGCAGGCTGGTTACAAGGTGCATTGGTCCTGGGGTGATGGTGTTGTTCAAAACTAAGATGCTTCACTGATAGGGTGGCCAGGACTGGACTAACGGAGGTTGCTACATATCACCTTACTGTGCACTGGCAGAGCCAGGTGGATGACTTCCACATGAAAATTGTCTGTGCCCAGTTTCTCCCTCCTGGTACCACAGGCTTCACTCACACATTTAAACAAGTGTCAGGTACAGAGGATGTGTGGGGCTGATGTGCCTATTCCACGTAGTGGCAGTGAGGATAAATTTCCTACCCTGAAACCAATGCTCAAACAGGTAGAAGATCTTTTTGGCACCCTAAGGATGCCACTTTCCATAAATAGGGGTGTGTGAATTCAATCCAACTTCACAAGCAAATATAAAACTAAACTTCTCTGCCACAAACAGCTCATAATCAATGCTCAAATATAGAAACTTAAGGTTTCCTGTGACGCAGGAGAGAAACAAACATGAACCCAGGTGTTTTAGTTGCTGTGGCTTGCATTTCTCCTCTTAGCCTTCTATTCACCAGTGTTTGAGTAACTAGCTCAGTCCTAACTCTTGTGCAGGGCAGCCGTATTGCAATATGGGAGGGAGAGTCCTTCTGAAAGTTGCTGCCCCTCTCCACTGCTCCAAGAACAGTTGGATGGTATATGCGTCTGTTCCCCACTGCTGAGCCAGAGCAGCCCACTCGCATGTCACTTCCCTGTCTGTGTCCCCAGGGTAAAAGAACATGGCTGCAGACAAGTCGTGTCCAGTTTGCAGGTGGCTTCAAGAGCACAACTGTCAGCTTGCAATTTGACCTCCCCTAAGGCTGGGGCTGCCAGTCAGAAAACTATCCCCTTCCCTCCTTTGCAAGCCCTACCCAGCTCTGTTATGCCTGGCAGAGATGGGCCTCAGCAATGCACTCAGCCCTCAGTATGATGAAAGATTATAGTCTTTGAGAGTCCATGGATTGGTGTAGATGCGTCAGGGCAGTGGAGTAGGCTTCTCCCCACAGTCAGGTAGCATGGAACAGGATGTGGGTTTGAGCTTGGTGGCCCATTCAGTCCTTAGCTTCTATGTTGAGGCTGCCAAAGAAGGGGACAGTGAATGCTGACTGTGATACAGCTCTATCAAGTGGACCTGAGCCACCCCAAGGTTCCTCAGTAGACCTGGGGAAAGGGCCCAGACAGCAGGATGTTTGCTTGGTCACAGCTGCAATAGTATAGAGTTGCCTCAGCCTCCCTTCTGCTGCCCATAAGACACCAGTACTGACCAAAACATGGGCAACTTTGACTGGGAAAGTGGCGCTGGTTGGGTTGATGTAGGTGTTGTCTGCACACACCCTGCTCCCTCTCCCCCACAACCTCTTGGGGCACATCTAGATGAGGCTACAGGTGCCTCTTGCTGCATCTCAAAGCAGTTTGAGATGTGGCAAGAGGCATGCTGGGAACAAAAACCATTCCC
>NW_017729034.1:12408429-12417039 GCF_001723915.1 Gavialis gangeticus
AAAAAAAAGGCAGGGCAGGACACGGTCCAGGACCATGCCCTGAGGCAACCAGAGGCTTGGGTCCTTCAAAGAGATGTTCTGGTAGCCAGCCAGAGTGTCTCTATGCCTGTCCCTTGCCCTGATGCTGCAGCACACTGTCTGCCTGTGCAGAGCAAACAGCAATGCAGGCTGCAGTGACCTGGACCTGGGCCCTGTTCCAGGTAAGTTGGGGGTGGGGGGAGCTGGAGGCAGGGGGCTGTGAGGGTGCAGGAGACCATGGGGGTGCAGCTTGGAAGGGGTGGGTCCTCTGCCCGCCCTGTGCAGGGCCCATATGTCCCCCTGCATGGCTCCAGCCTCCCCGCAAGCCCACAGCTCACCTGCAGCAGCAGCGGCCATTGGGGCACTTGGGGCCTCCTGGCACAGCCCCCCCATGCAGCACAGGGCAATGCCGTGCAGCATGGTTTGGCCCCGGCTGCCTGGCACCTGCGCTGCCTGTGCCATATTGCATGGGCCCTTTGGGCAGCTCCAGCCTTCTCAGGATGTCACCCAGGCCAGGTCCTGCATGCATAGGCCCCATGCACTGTTGGGCCAGGCTGCTTCCACGCACACAGGACCTGGTCCGGTGCAACAGGTGGTCCCCACAAGTGGCCCAAGGCCCCAGGTGACAGCCTGAGCAGCCTGGAACTGCCCAAAGGCACATAGCCCGGCCTGGCTCAGCACAGTGCTTGTGTGATATGGCACAGGCAGTGCCAGGTGCTAGGCAACCAGGGCCAAGCCGTGCTGCACCGCACTACCCTGTGCTCCTCGGTGGGGCTGTGCCAGGAGGCCCCAAGTGCCCCAAGGACCGCTGCTGCTGCAGGTGATCTGTGGGCCATGCAGCCTGCAATGGCATGGTGCTGCCTGATATGAACTCTGTACATGCTGAATTGACCCAACCCAGCCCAGACTGCCCCGCCCCGCCCCACTAGCACATGGCTTTCCCAGTCCTGTCTAAAGCCATGCGCTAGTGGGCTGGGCTGGGCCAGGCTGGGCCGGGTCCATTCAGCATGTACAGAGCCCACATCAGGCAGTGCCGCGCTGCTGCAGGGGGCAGCTGGGGGGCAGGTGTGTGGCAGCCCCTGCTCAAGCCCCGCCACAAACCCACACAACCCCCCATCCTTCCTACATCCTCCCATTACTCTTCACACACCTCACACTGACACACACACTCCACACCCATAAACCTCCCCACCCCCATATCCCTGATAAGTTACCTGGGGTAGCACCCAGGTCCCAGTCATGCCACAGCCTTGCCCCACTTCTGCTTACCCCAGCACAGTAAGGGAGTGTGCCCCATGTATTGAGGCAGCAAAAGCACCATAGAGATGCTCTGGCCAGATACCAAAGCATCTCTCTGGAGGACCTGCCTCCAGGTTGCCTCAGTTTATTTTAGGATTCCTTTGACCAAGAATGCCCCATCCCTGGCTCTCACATGCTTTCCCTGAACTTTGTCTGTGAGCCAAAGTTCTGCCTTTATTGTAGCTAGGGCTTGAACCATTAATGGCTTTGAAAATTAGAACCAAAGCCTTAAAGTGATTTCAGATATGGACGGGGGCTTCTGGAAGGGTCTAAACACATACTCATGGCAGCCTAAGCCACAGCGAAGATGAAATATCTGCATTCAGCTTCAGCTACAGGGAATTACTTTATTTTAACCTGAAACTGACAAATGCCAGGTTTGTTGCAAGGGACAGCTGGAGAGGAGAGCTGGTCAGACAGGACCTCATGGCTGTGTGCCACTCTGAGGAATGGGGTCTGTGTAAAGGCAATGTCTAGGCTAGCTCCTCAGGTCAGTCTCACCCAGATTCAAGTAGCATCCACTTCTCTTCCTCCTGCTAAATATGGTGTTCTTAGAACTCTAAATAGCATCCAACTAGGTGATTTTTTTCTGTTTTGAAACATCAACTTGCCTGAACTGGGACCATGCCAGAGCCCCAGCTGCAGAGTGCAAAGAAGCTTTGCAGCATCCCAGGTCTGAGACTGGGAAACCTAAAGAATGAGGATCCTGTTTTCTAGGACATCCAGCCCCTGCCAGACAAAGGAGAATGCAACCAAGCCTGGTGGCCACCCAGAGCACCAGGGAGCGCTGAGCAGAGACTCACTCTGTAAATGCATGTTTATTACAAAGGTGTTGGATTTTATGATTCCTTTTAACTCCCCCACTTCAACTTTCACTTCTCCTACAGTGGTTCTAGGATGTGTGGTCCAAGATCTCATGCACCACAGTGCTGTGTGTACTCCATGATTTGCTGTATGTGCTGTGATCCTATGAGCTATCTAGGAACTAGACCTATGAAATACTAGCAGTCTGTGCCAGAACTGCTCCCTTTAGTACTCCACAGAGCCACACATTCACATGATGCTTTTTACCAGCTCTAGATCCCTGACAAAGATATTATAAAAAAGAGCTGATCTATATTCCCTGTCACTAGTGCCATGGAGAGGGGATGAGAGAAAAGCTGTATTTTTTTTTCACTCATTAGTGGTTGTTGCAGGAGACAGAAGTTCTAGGTTTGGAGATCATCCTTGCCCATTACAGAGAAGAGCTCTGTATCTGTGACTATACTGAGAAACTCCACTAACTGGAATCAGTGTTGAAATCAACACAGGGGCCATGGCCACAGAGATAGGAAGCTCCTGACATATTCCACAGTCCAATTTTTTGTAGACCAGAGAGAGCAAGGATCAATGAGTGACATCCCTTCAGACATTTGCCCCCATGTCAGTGATGAGCAACCACATACAATTTCTGTTTCTCTTGGGGATAAGGAGGGTTCATCTATCACTGTCTAGCCAGTGCTTTAGAGAAGCAAACTGTTATGGAAGAACCAAGCAATGTCAGTTATTTTTCAGCTGGTCTAAGGGGCCTTTGCTTTGACAAGCCAGGAAGTTTAACACTACAGCACTGCTGTGAGAGTTTGGTGTGGGGAGGAGGGGGGCTAATATGCTGTATCTTGTGGATGGCTCAACTGTGGCACCTGTAGTGGGCAAACTGAGTTATGCTAAACCTTTTAGTCATAGTCCAGGCCTTCCCAGAGCTAAGCAACAAAATTGAACAGAGCGCCTTCTGTGGCACTGGGAGATGTGAGTGGTGTGACTGGGCACTGGGAGAGCAAAGGACAGCAGTTTCCCTATAAGGAATGTGGCTGGCAGAGTGCCAGAGGATTGGTGCACCACATAAGGAATGCTTGGCACAGAGCCAGAGGATTGGACAATTTGGGATAAGAGAAGTTACAGAAGTGATGGACAAACAAAGGAACATGTGTGTGTTCTGTGTTGCCAACCTGGGGAGACAGAAGCAGCCTTGGACTTCTTGTTTGAACAATCAGGCATCCAGAAACTAATATCCCACATGTTGCATAAATTGCTGATTTTATCCCCTGGACGCTAGTCCAATTCACCTCTAGAAGAGAGTCACACTTTCAGGCTGGGTCCAACTCTATTTTATTGCTTGCAAGCAGGCCAACAGAGGAGCTTGTTGCTCAGATCAGTGTCGACCCTAAACAAAGAGCGCACGTGGCTTTTATTGAGCTAGCATTTTTTTCAGTTGACGTGTTACATTTTGATTGGTCATTTCAAACCAAAACCTGAGCAACCTATAAGACATACCTAGTGGGCTATCCTGTACCATGTGGGTGGAAAGTTACAGAATGCAGGGGTTAATACTAAAACAAGGAACAAAGAAACATAGAGAAAAGTAACTATTTTTGCTACACACACACCTAGCAGAGGGTCCAAGGCCGGTACCACCAAAGGTCACTGCTGTAATTCCTGAAGGAACCACTTGCCAGGTCGTATTGCAAGGAAGAATACTTGTAGTAAACCTAGGGATTACTATTAAAAGTTCACTTGATACCAAATCAGATGAGGGGCCGTGTCAATCCTTGGGGGTCTCTGGTAAAAGGAATCCTAGAGGCAACAGTACCTAGCAAACAAGATGCCTCTCCCCACAGTGTAACACAGGGTCAGTGCACAGGAATCCAGCAGTTGCCACTGTCTAAGGCAGGCTTGTCCAGCATACGGCCTGTGGGCCACCATGCGGCCTGCCAAGCCATTTTATCTGGCCTGAGGCGCCGCTGTTGCGGAGTGTGGAGCCACGGTGGCAGCAGAGCAGTGGTGAGGCGAGGTGAGGCGGGCAGGGCTGGCCTGCGAGCCCCAGCCGGCAGTGAGGGGAGGGAAGCTGGGCTCATCAGTGAGCTGGGTCCCGCCGCCACTGCCCTGAGGGCTGTGTGGCGCGGGGCTGCCCCAGCCGTGCCTGATTAGACAAGCTGGGGACAGCATGTGCAGCTTGTTCTCTGGCTCTGCCCCTTGCCCTGGCGCGTGGCCAGGGGAGCTGCAGTGTAGCCCGTGCCCTGCCTGCATACATGGTGGACAGAGGCATGAGGTAAGTTCCCACACAGAGCTGGGGGCACCTTGGGGCTGGGCCAGGGTGGAGGCATGGGGTAAGTTCCCACAGGGAGCTGAGGGCACCTCAGGGCTGGGCCAGGGCTGTGGGGCATGCGGTTGCCAGAGCCGGGTTGGGTGGGAGGCAGGAGGAGTCTGGCCCAGAGGCTGCATTTGTCCCCTTTGGGCCGGGCTCCTCCTGCCTTCTGCCCAGCCCGGCTCTGGCAACCGTGTGCCCTGCAGCCCTGGCCTGGCCCCAAGGCGCACCCAGCTGTGTGTGGGAACTTACAGATGACACTTCAGCCCCCTCCTCCCAAAGCTCCATCCCCTTCTGCATTTCCCCCTTGTTGGTACTGCCCTACTCTCAACAGCAGAGAGAGGCAAGCAGGAGTGGGGCTGGAAACAAGGCAGCATCAAGGATCAGGGGGCTGTTGGGGAGATGCCCCGAATCAGAGGGAAGGAGGCAGTAGTGTTGGGGAAAGAACACCAGGCCAGGGCCAGGAACAGGCAGAGGAAGGGCTAGAATTAAATGAAAGGAGAGATCCTCTCCCTGCCTGTGGGGAAGGGGGAGATGCTCTCTCCCTGCTCCTCTCTTGGCCCTTGGGAACTGAGTACTTAGAAGGGGGCTGTGAAAGGGAAGAGGGAAGTGTCCTTGTTGAGGAGGAGGAGGAGGAGGAGACAAGCAGTTGGTTCAAATTTGGAGCCGGCGTCTTTTTTAATTGGGAGATATACTGAACGTGCTGGACTGATATTACAGGTTGCAGGAATGAAGACACGAGGCAAGGGCCTCTCTCTGCCTTTGGGTGAATCACTGATGAACCAGGGCTCCTCTGGGGTCCCCCTGTCCAGTCTGCAGAGCTGCAGAGCCCCTGCAGCTCCAGCGCTGCTCAGCATGGGCACCTGCAGTTGGGGTGGTAGGAGCTGCAGGCCCTACCCCAGTCAGAGCAAGCCCCCAGCTGAAACCAGTGACATCATTGCCACTTCCTGCAACTTCACTGGTGTCAAAGGTCACATGATGTCACTTCCTGATGTGATACCACTTCCTGTGACCCTGTGAGGTCTTTGAATATAGTTCGCTGGCCCACTGGGTGATAAAAAGTTTGTGATCTGGCCCCACATTCAAAAAGGTTGGACACCCCTGGTCTAGAACAATCTTTTCAGTGTCCTAGTGAGCTGGGACTGATGTTAATGACACGCCTTGTCTTTCAGCTGAGTCACAGCTTCATAATATAAAATACCTGAGATTCAGTGACCAAGGGAACCGACCACCAAACTGGAGACACAGCAATGAGACTAGACTAAACAGTGCTGTGTTTCAAGGTTGTTGATATGTTACCCTAGAGGAAAAGCTCCCAAGTGACCCTGAGGGTCAGGCTTGTTTTATTCTCATCCACATGGGGTTCCTTTCACTCCCATGGACTGTCCTGGAAGGGATTATCAGAGCCAGCAAGCATCATGTCCTGGCAGTAGGCACCCAAAGAAGAATACCCCTGCATTAGCCAGACGTGCCTGTTCACTCCTGTTTGGCATCCCCAAGTGATTTTTGGTTGATGTTTGGTCCAGTAATTAAGGCAGCAGAGCGGAGAATGCATAGCAAGATACCAGTGTTGGGGCTGGCCACTTAAAATTAATTTGGGTTTTTAAAAATAATTCCAGCTCATTCTTAAGCATGGTTGTCCCTACTCCCTGGACATTGTGTTGTACTGGGCATGTTGACATTGCAGTCACTACAAATGTAGACCTACCTGAATTAGCTTCAAACCAGCTAGCTCAGCTGCTGCTGCCAGTCCAGCTCCACCAGCATGAAAGCTCAGTGTGGGCTAACTGCTTAGGTATTTATCCAACTTCCTGGGTAGGTTGTGCAGTCTGTACTGAGCTCTGGACAGCTTTAGCTGCACTACTGGCAGTACTCTGCTCAGGTATGTCTGCAAAAGCTTCCATCTCAGCAGTGACTGCAGCATGGACATACCCACAGTAGCCAACATTAACATACATGCCCAGTTTTGGAAGCTTGTATCCTTCCCACTGGCTCATGTTGCTTTGCTCTGAGCTAAAGCATATCATGTGTGACCTTGGAGAAACATTGCTCCAGGACTGTGGTAGTGATTACGAATTCCAAGGCCAATGACCACCCTCCTCAGCGTTGAGTCACTACCAGTAGTATAAACATATTTGTAAAAAAGGTGAAAGAAACATTAGCAGCAACTGGAGCAGCATATTGAAGTAAAACAAATAGATCATTATCCTGCCCTAGAATATAAATTGTTCACACTGGAATAGCTTCACCAAAGCAACAAGCAGCACAGCAAGGTAAGAAAGGAAGCTTCAGGTACTCAGCTTAGACTGAGCATTAAGGATGTATGTATTGCAATGAAAGTGCAAAGAGTGTCTCAATGCATTTCACTCTTCCTTCCCAGGAGAATGAAAGATTATCAAAGATCAAAGAAATAAGAGGTTGCCATGCCCTGGGGACAAACCTGGTGACAGAGCTGACAGGGGCATGGCGCAGAACTAGGAGCCATGCAGCAAGGCGATACCCCGCAGCACCTAAAGAGTCTCAACAGGCTGTTGGGTGTTGGCTGCAGGCAGCTGGTGCTGGCCTTTGTGGCCAGATGGCTGCAGCTGGGCCCAGGTGCTGGCAGCAGCCTGCAGCAGCCTGCAGGGCTGGATGGCACGGGCCTGGTAGCTGTGCAGCACTGTGGTGCCACGCAATGGAACCAGGGTGCAGGCAAGCTGACACAGGTAGCTCACGCCTGTGCAGGGGCAGCAGAGACCAAGAGTCCTCCCAGGCTCCCTGCTGTTGTGCCACAGGGCTCAAAATGCCTGCAAGCTTTTAAAGGGTCTGTGCTGCCATAGGTGTGGCCAAGCCCTGGGACCGGAGAGGCTCCCAGCCCTAAGGCTGAGCTCAGGCTGGCCCCTTAGTTGCAGGGCTGACCAGAAACAAATCTGCTCCTGGCTGGCCTCTACACATGTGTTACTACACGGTAACTACTGAAGAGTAAATTTGCTCCTTGTATTTCAGGTAGCAAATTTACTCATGAGTAGCTAAGTTTACTGCACGGTAAGCATGTGCATGTGTAGATGTACATGCTTACTATGTGGTTAAAATAAGCTACTTCACAGTAGAGCATCTTGTGTAGATGCACCCATCGTGTTTATATGATTACATAAATGTAGGAATTTAGTAAGGAGTTGGAACCTAAGGGAAAGAAGACATACCATGGCCAGCATGCCCTTGCTGGAGCTCCTAGCAGAAGGTAAAGTCCTGTGGCTTGATCTGCTATTAACTGTAGCCCATTCATTTACCTGAACAGGGACTACTGTTGTGGTGTTCAATACAACTTCAGCTGGGCCTGGTCCTTTTTCCTCCTGTTCTGTCCATTCCCTCTGATAAAGGGCAAAGGGAGCTGTAGCATAGTCATCTGCATATTATGCTGGAAGCTACTTTATTTTGTAGGAAAAACTTGTAGCCTGACACAAGTGGTTCTGCTGAGGAAACCCACTTACTTTGTTAGTAGGCAAGAAGCCTTCAGTGTGATTTGGTCCTGCATACAAAGATCCAGTAAATGGACTTTCTATTGACATAATGTAATTGATCTGCCCCCATCTTGCTAGTTCAAGTAACACTTGGCAGTGGAATGGTCAGTCAGTATCTCCCTGGTGTGGCCCTTTACAGCAAGGAAGAATGGTCTGCATGCTTCACCTAGTGCTCATAATTCCCATACATTTACATGTAGGGAAAAAACCTCCTTAGTAGGCCTTACTGCAGGGGTGGGCAAATATTTTGGAGGGAGGGCCGCTTACTGAGTTTTGGCAAGCTGTCGAGGGCCACATTGGTAGCCCCGCCCCTTGACAGGTGCCACACCCCCTGGTCACCATCTTGCGGTTGGAAGTCCTGCCTCCTAACCCCCTACCTTTGCCACTAGAAGTCCCTTCCCTTGCCCCCAGAAATACAGGTAACACCTGCTTAATATTGTTTTGCTTAGTGCTATTTCACTATAGTGCTCATTTTAAATTGATACTGATTTCACGTAGCACTCAGCAAGTTTCATTATAACACTTGCAGTCACCATCTTGGGTTGTCAAATACTTTCCATTTCACTTAACGGTCGTTTTGCTTAATGCTCTCATTTTCAGGAACCAATTAATAGCGCTAAGCAGGGCTTGCCTGTACTCCTTTCAGCAAAGGGTTTTGCCATCTCAGAACCA
>NW_017729034.1:12417236-12420549 GCF_001723915.1 Gavialis gangeticus
GGGTTGCTTGGGGACACTTCCAGTGTGTGTGTGTGTGTGTGGATATATGGGGCATGGGTGGGTATGGGGTTTGTGGGAGGCTGTGTGAGGGGAAGGTGGCTGGGGTGTGTGAGGATCTGCATGTATGGCAGTGCGAGGGAGTGTGGGTGCAGGTGTATGGTGAGGTGTGCATTCACCCTATGAACACAGTCTCTTACACACACACACACACACACACACAGTCTCTCGCTCATTGCTCTCTCTCTCCCCCTTATTGCAGGGATGAGTATGTGCACACATGCACCCTCCTGCTCCTGGCCCAGGACTGCCTGTGCGGCCCTGTGCTCCCATGGTCTCGTGATGCAGCCCCAGGCCACGTGGTGCTGAAGTGGCCAGAAGCATGCTGGGAAGCAGTGAAAGCTGCAGCAGGTAGAAACTTCTGGTTCGGGGGCGGGGTAGGGCAGGGCAGGGCTGGCCTTGCTGGTGAGTCCTGCTGGCTTCCCCTAGGTCCTACTGCCCCTGAATCGTGTCATCTTTGACAGGCAGCCAGAAGCAGATAAGTATACATTTTCTAATTTTTTCAGGGGCCCCATGGGCCGGATAGAATGGCCTGGTGGGCCGGATCTAGCCTGTGGGCCATATTTTGCCTACCTCTGTCCTATTGCCTGACACTATTTCCCAGCTGAGCTCCCAGGGACCAATCCTGGCAGGACGGGTGGTTCAGGGCCTGATCCTGGCATGTAGGGCTCGATCCAGCCCTTTAACTGGCCCCTTCCCACACATCTGAGCCATGAGGCCAAAAGGTTGAGCATCTCTGCTCTAGAGGTAACACTTGATCCTTTTCCTAGGATGGATTACTAAATGACTTCTTCTCAGCCTATGTTTCTATGACTCAATAAATTAAGCATACTAAACACATCTTGGTTCCCCTTGCCCTACTGGTTCCCCTGTTCACACATAAGAATATGTTCTGCTGCACACTGCTAAGCACACACAATTAAATCCAGCAGAGGTAACAATTCATTTTCAGCTCTGACTCTGTCCACATTCACAATTGTATTTAATAAAATGTTGTCTAAGGGCTTGTCTATAACGGAAATTTACTGTTATACACAAGGAGTTATACCAATAAAACTATAGCAGGATAACCAAGCTGGTAAATCTAGTTATGTAGATAAGCCTCAAGTCTGTAGAAATTCTGATATTGATTTAGAGAGGCATGAATTGCCTTAGTGGCCTTAGTAGGACAGTCACCCTTGAACTACTTTCACTCTTGATAAGATTATCAAACACTAATATACTCAGCCTATAATCCTATGCTGCTTCTCCAACAATCCTACCTAGGTATCAAACATGCCATCTACTCCGTGCCCAGTTTATATTAACTTCCAGTTTAGCCTCAGATGCATCCTACAATACATTTTTGCATGCAAACATTTATACTTAACAGGGAGCATAAAATAAAGTTTGGCACCAAAGTGATACCACAAGTGCTTCACTATAGAATTTTTGTTGGAAAGTGTAAGTTTAATTAAAAAAAACAACCTTTGAGAGAGTTCCAATTTAGCCTGCTGCACAATGTACGGTCCTGGCTGCATAGTTTAGATTCAGTTTGCTATTGAGTGTGCAGGTTTACAGAACACAATTTAAAATGTATTTTAAAATGCACAATAAGGTGGAAATTGTCAAGGTTTCTTTTGTGCTAGCCAGCTGCTCTGGGGAGAGATTTGAGTTAGATGTAGCCAAGTCATTTCTTAATTACTGGACAAGAATTTGAAAAATGTTGAGATACAGCTCTGCATTCTGTTTGTAAGGTTTTATGGCTTCAAGCCACCTGCAGGGTCAGGGGGCAAGAAGAAATGTTAACTTGATGAAGCAAAAGTGTTTTGTTTCCACAACAGCTGATGAAAATGAATCACCTTTAATTTGCCTATTAAGCAGAGACAAATTGTTTTGAAAGAGCCCTGCTTGAAAGAGACAAATGTGTGAAAACAGCAAATGGCTGGGGTAGAAAGATACACAAGTCATTTGGAGACATGGAAAATTTGTTTATGGTTATCAAGGCAGCTAGGTATTATTAGGAGGAAGTAAAGACAGGCTAGAGTGCCTGCAACACATCAGAGTACTGTTTTTCCGCAGTAATAATTTAAAAGCCAAAAAAAAAAAAAAGTTGAATGGGCTGCGAGGACACAATATCTTAGGC
Organism: Gavialis gangeticus; assembly: GCF_001723915.1. Classification (NCBI taxonomy): domain Eukaryota; kingdom Metazoa; phylum Chordata; order Crocodylia; family Gavialidae; genus Gavialis; species Gavialis gangeticus. Next base: position 12,419,419 of record NW_017729034.1, read on the forward strand.
TGCAAGATATTTGAAAACCTCTTGCTTGTTTGTGTTGTATAACTGTATTTGGCTTCTAGTGTTATTATAACAGCTTTGACACTGGAAATAGAGGTGCAAGGGGACACCTTTAGAAGTATTAATTAAAATTGCACATGAAATGTTAATGCTAATAAGTTCCAGATAAGCAACTATCTTGATCAATGCCCAACTATATCAAAATCCTGGAAAAGATCCATATGCAGTTGTAAGCCAGAGAGAGAGTGTTAGGAAGGGAAGAAACTAGGTATGCAGCCTGTCCTTCATTGAACACTAAGCATTTGCCTCACAGGAGGGAGACCACTGCAGTCCTTTCCCCAACAAGAGATTTGGGGTCTCATGTTTTAATCTTTGCAAGAACTGCCCTGAATAATTTATGCTTTGCAGTCTGATTCTTCTCTCAATGGCATATGTAAATTCCCATTCAGAGCAGCACATCTAAAATTCCAAAACAGACCTCTATAAATGCATTCTGGAGTAATACACATCTGTCCCAGGGTCAGTGCTTGGTCACTGCTCAGAAGATCTGTTTAGACAAGGGAGAAGAAACATCCCTTGAGGTAAGATTTTCCTGTGCAGCACAGCCCCTCCCCTCCTCAAACACACTTTGGAAATCTATCTGCAGCATAAGTAAGAGGTACAGGTAGGCATGTGAAAGGCTACACTCCTAAATTTGCAAACTGCAGACTGCCAAACAGAAATTGTGTTGTGTGGCCGAGGTCTGAAAGGCCCAGAAAAGGTTCTGTAATGATCCTAATGATACTGGGTTCTAGCTTCACCAACCATCTCTGAGCAGGAAGGTGGCTGCTGTGTACCTGTTGTGTGAATACAGACATACTCCCCCCTCAAAACAACCTAATGAATACAGGTAAGTGTCATGTTCTCACACATTCTGCAAATGGTTGAATCATCAAGATCCACCAGTTCTTCTGATTTCCTAGAGGTACGGAGATCCCCGAAAGACAGAAATATGATTTTTAGTGTCCAAAGTGTTCTTCCCACCCTTGAAACAGGTAGTTAGGTTCCATTCCATACCTAAGAGGCATGAACTTGTTGAGGTGATTCTGAACCTCTATACCTCTTTTCAAGAAAATAAGAGCTGCATCACTAAAT
>NW_017729034.1:12425549-12429599 GCF_001723915.1 Gavialis gangeticus
TGTCCAAAGTGTTCTTCCCACCCTTGAAACAGGTAGTTAGGTTCCATTCCATACCTAAGAGGCATGAACTTGTTGAGGTGATTCTGAACCTCTATACCTCTTTTCAAGAAAATAAGAGCTGCATCACTAAATCTTCTTTCCAATTCATAGGAGAATAATTAGGGTACTGGCTACAGTACCAAGGAGAGAGGGAGGAGAGAGAGGGGGAGAAAGCAAATACCAAGAATTACAGAAGAAAAACTGGAGATGTTTTTCAACTTTATTCTTATTGGGAGAGTAGTGGCATCCTAACCTGTCAGAATGTCCAGGAACAACAGACAGGGACTGCAATAGGTTGGTAGCTCACACAGCATTTACAGTACTAAATGTTGCTGCCACAGCCTTTGATTGGCAGTACTGCCCTGTTCAGCCTGCAGCAGTGATAGTGACAATTCCAGATACTTTTGCAGGGTCATCAGGACTGACAGAAGGGAAAAAATAATAGGATTTGAAGTACAAGACCATATGGTGAACAGCAGTGTCAGGCTACATCCTTTTTACAGACCAGTCTAAAACAGAATCCTGTAACTGAGTTGAAGACTCTCAGTACCAGGTAAAAATGGGATCAAGTGTCTCTGATGGATTTCCCAGAAAAAGTCTATTCAGGAGTAAAAGTTAACAACCTCAAAAAAAGAAAATAAAATCCACCTAGTGATTCTGAAATCAACTTTTCCAGAGCAATACATCTGAATTAGTTGTACAGTTCACAGTGGCATAAAGTTCTCTGATTGCTCAAGTGCTTGAAAATATCTCATCAGTAAAAAAATACCAGAGCTGGGGAGAAAAACCTCTCTCTGAATTCTGTACATGGACAAATACACATGGTACTGGCAGGCATCAGGTCATTGGATCCATGGGAAACCAGCAGTATTGTAGGACTGTAGATCACAGGTCAGGGGATGAGGGGTAAGAAGAATAGTAAGGCCCATTTTCCTGCAATGAAATAGAAATAAGCAGTTATCAAAACCAAGGCGCTCTCAAAGCTCTTGTGGGCATACAACCAAGGGAAGAAAGAGGCAGGATTTAACAAGTATTCTTGAAAACCTCTCCATACAAGCTTCACTCAGCCAAGGACTGCATTGGCAAGAAGGTGAGACACTTGCTGGTACTCTTGACGGAAATGAGTAAAGCAGACAGCAGATACTTTAATATTAATCCAGGGCTGTGGAATATGATAACCAGGGATTCAGGTTTTCAGTTTCCCACAGAAAAATGGAGAAAACCATGCATTTCCTGGTTTTATCAGAGAAAATGCAGATTTTCTCTTTTAACAGAGAAACCGATGGTTTTCCAGCCTGCAAGAGCCATTTGTAAAAAGGGTGGAAAAGTCCCAACCCTGCCCAGAGGAGGGGCCTGCAACCTTTAGGCAATTGCAAGGCTTAGGTCAGGCTCACTTTCCTCCTGGAGCCTGTGAACTGGTAAGTGGGGCTTGTTGGGGGTTGGGGGTTTGCAGGGCAGGGCGGGGGTGGAAGCTGGCTGAGGACTGAGGGAGCAGGGAGGTGTTGGGGAAATACATGGAGTGCCCACCCGGCACCTCCATGTGCAGCTTCCCTCAAGGGCTGCTAGAACCGCTTTGGTTTCACATGTCCCTGGCCAGGCACTCTGGCTGTGAGCAGGAAGGTGTTAGGGAAATGCATGGAGTGCCTGGCTGGGTCCAAATCTCTCTGCTCGCAGCTGGACTGCCTGGCCGGGGGCACATAAAACTGAAGCGGCTCTAGCAGCCCTTAAGGGAAGCTGCACATGGAGATGCTGGCTGGGATCGGGGAGATGTGGAGCCGGCCAGGCACTCCGTGTTGTTCACTCTCAGGGGGTAGAGGGAACCTGCACCCCCAGATCTGTGCGGGGGACAGGTGTGGGCTTGAGCTGCCACCCCGCTTCTCTCTCACAGGGCCACCGTAGCCCTGCAGATGTTACCTGGTGCAGCTGGGAACACAGGGGGCCACACCAGGATCCTGCAACGAAGCCCTTGCGCCTGCCACCACTTTGAGTAGTGGAGCCCTGTGCCGCTTCCCTCAGTGCAGCCCCACGTACAAGCGGCGCGTCCCCGGGGCAGTGCAAAGTGAGCAGCTGCTAGGAGATCCCCACATGGCTCCTCTGTTCCCAGCCATGCCAGGTTGTGGGGAAGGGAGCAGGGAGGCAGATTGCCATTAAAGGCTCCCCACAGCCCAGCTGGCAGCAGATTGCCGTCTTGCTCCCCTGCCTGCAACCTGGCACAGCTGGGGACAGAGGAACCACGTGGGGATCCCCTAGCAGTTGCTTGCTCCATGCTGCCCCAACAACATGACTTCTGTATATGGGGCTGCACTGAGGGAAGCAGTGCAGGGCTCCACCACTCAAAGTGGCGGCAAGTGCAGGATGTGCATTGCTAGGACTGTGGGGGGCGAGGAGATCTGGCATGGCCCCACTGTTCCTTGCCATGCCGGGTCGTGTCTGGGGGGGCTACAGCAGCCCCGCGGGAGGGAAGCAGGGCAGAAGCTCGAGCCCACAGCCTGCCCCCACCCCCCAGATCTGGGGACCATGGGTCCACCTTGCCCTCCAGGAGTGTGTGCAGCCACCAGGAGCCAGCCCCATCCCTGCCAGAGCCGACAGTAGGCAGGCAGCAGTGGGGGAGCCGGCTCCATGCTCCTGTTGCAGCTACCTTCTGTTGGGGGCAGGGAGCTGTGGACCTGGGTCCCTGGCCCCAAAGCCCTAGCAACTTGGGCCCCCCTCCGGCAGGGCAAAGGGGCAGGGGCTGTGGGTGGGAGGCAACGGGCACGAGCAGGGATGTGGGGGGCCTTTAATTTCAGTCACAGATTTTGGGGGGTTTATCAGAGAATTTGCTACTTTTTATCATGGAAAACCAGGATGCCTGATGATAACTAAGAATATATATTAAGAATGGCCAATCTTTTAGCTCAAGGCAAGTCTACAAAGCTAGTCTTCGGAGTTTCTGTAGGTAGTCCTCTGCATCTAAGGTGAGCACAAACATGAACCTAAAATGAGACACTGAGCCACACCTCTCCTGGACTTTGGCCTGAGGTCTGGAGGAAAAGGGATAGAGATACAGATGATGCAGCTCTAACAGCTTCTCTGGTTTTTCTTCATCTTCAGTGTATCTATTAGGGCTATGTGAAATGTCACCAGCTGTTTCATTTCAACTCATTTTGAGCTTGAAACAGTTAAATTGAAATTAAATGAAGGGCTTTAAAATGGCCTTGAAAAGAAATAAGGGCACTCGAAATGTTTCAAAAAGATTTTGAAACATTCTGAGTTTCGAAGCTGAAGCTGGATGTGCCTGCAGGGAAACAGAAAGTGAGGAGAGGAAGGAAGATGAGGGTGGGGAAGGACTGCTCTGATATTGACTATGACTGTTTGGCTGCCTGAGATGCTGCTGATGCTACTGTGCTGTTTACTAAGTTATTACCTGTTGTCATTTAAAGTGGTGGACCAGGCTGAGGGTGTAGGAGAGGAGGCGGCCTCACTGAGACACACTACCATGCCCAGCACCAGTGAGGGCGTGCCTTAACACACACACACACGCACGCACGCACGCACGCACGCACGCCGAGTCAGACAAAGCCACACGTCACAAGTTTTGCTTGTCAGCAGCTGGAGGTGCAGTTTCCCAGAAACCCCTACACCTATTCTCCTTGAAACTTAGCAGGCTTCAAGCACTCAGAAGGGTATACCATCCCTGATGCTTTCATCCAAATCTGCCAAAAAATGACAAAGTTATAGGCCAGGGATGGGCAATTATTTTGAATGGAGGGCTGCTTACTGAGTTTTGGCAAGCTGTCAAGGGCCATGTGGGTAGACCTGCCCCCTGGTCGCCATCTTGTGACCAGAAGTCCCACCCCCTAAACTTTGCCACCAAAGGTCCCTCCCCTTGCCCCCGGCAGTACTCCTTTCAGCAAGGGGATTTACCACCTCAGAACCAGAAAAACACCAAATTATATTCTAAAAAGTGATCATCTACAACATTCATTAATTTGATTTCAAAAAATATTTTTGTCCTGATTTACATGTGTTTGT
>NW_017729034.1:12439707-12440301 GCF_001723915.1 Gavialis gangeticus
CGCACGCACGCACGCACGCACGCCGAGTCAGACAAAGCCACACGTCACAAGTTTTGCTTGTCAGCAGCTGGAGGTGCAGTTTCCCAGAAACCCCTACACCTATTCTCCTTGAAACTTAGCAGGCTTCAAGCACTCAGAAGGGTATACCATCCCTGATGCTTTCATCCAAATCTGCCAAAAAATGACAAAGTTATAGGCCAGGGATGGGCAATTATTTTGAATGGAGGGCTGCTTACTGAGTTTTGGCAAGCTGTCAAGGGCCATGTGGGTAGACCTGCCCCCTGGTCGCCATCTTGTGACCAGAAGTCCCACCCCCTAAACTTTGCCACCAAAGGTCCCTCCCCTTGCCCCCGGCAGTACTCCTTTCAGCAAGGGGATTTACCACCTCAGAACCAGAAAAACACCAAATTATATTCTAAAAAGTGATCATCTACAACATTCATTAATTTGATTTCAAAAAATATTTTTGTCCTGATTTACATGTGTTTGTATAGTGTATGCAGAGATGGCTGCACAATAGCTTAAAATTAACTCTTATTCTTGTTTATTGTGGGGAGTCGTTCTAGGTTTGTGGGGGCTGTGGGTATGTGGGGT
>NW_017729034.1:12440462-12447621 GCF_001723915.1 Gavialis gangeticus
CTGTGCCTGCTGGCGCACACACACGGCCCCATGCCTGCTGACACGCATGCGCACACATGCGGTGGCATGCTCTGTGGTTCAGGCATGTGGGTGGTGCTGGAGCAAGGTGTCCCAGGAAAGTAGGAAACCAGGGGTGGGGGGTGCTGGGCTGCTCAAGCCTGCTGAGGGCTCCCTCTGGGTCCTACTGCCCCTGGCTCCAATCAGCTTTAACAGGGAGCTGGGGCAAATAAATATTAATTTACTAAAGTATTTTTAGGGCTTCCACTGGCCAGACAGTAAGGTCTGGTGGGCTATATCTGATCCAAGGACCGTATTTTGCCCGCCCCTGTTATAGGCAGTATCGTGCTTCCCCATTATAGCCTATGGGCAAAATGTCGAAACTGTCTCGCTGTTCCAACACTGTTTTGATGAAACAAGACAGAACAGGCCTTTCCAAACGAAACACTGTCCCATCGAAACGGTGAAACGGAAGTCAAAACGAAACTGCTGTTTTGCACAGCCCTAGTATCTACAGATTTGGAGGCCAGGAGAAAGCTGTTTATGGAATATGTCAGCTCTGTAAGCAACAGACAATGAGGAGATGAGCAGAAGAGCGGAGCAGAGGAAGGGTAGGGGAAAGCTCAACTTCCTCTAAAATTTGTGCACACAGGGCTGCCTAGGACCCAAGGGCAGAGACACCAGCCACTTGCCTGCACCAAAGTCAGAGGCAGGATCATCTGCTTCAGTACCATAGGTGTGAGCTCTTGGAAATTTCAGCTTTGCAACCCTGCCATCTCAGAGCTGCATCTCCATCTATTTAGCTGATTAGGTTAACTAGATTCTTCTTACCTTAACAAAAATTTGGTCAGGTCCTTGGACTCTCTGAAAAGTTGCTGAAGTAGCTCTTGGGTGGGAAATGAGTAGGTGTCCTTTTTTTTTTTTTTTTACATACCAAAAAAATATATGAAATGCTGCTGCTACGAGAAGGGGCTACTTCTAAGCCAAGCCTTCTGCTCAACAACTGGTGTAGACAAGACTTTTATGAAGCAACTTACTCCACAAAAGTGCAGCCAATCTCCACAGCAACCCTCCTCACTTCTCTTTTAAAAGACAACTTTCGTCCATTCTACTCTGCATTGATTTAAGGCAGCTATCCTTGGGAGAATAAACCAACAGAAGCCACTTACCCTGGCATCATATTCAAGGACAAAAGGGGGGAAATCGATTTGTTCTGGGGGTATGTCTGTGAACAACTGTTGAAGGCTTTCTACATAGTGGATTTTGTCCTTTAGCCCTGAGATGGTAAAGGTTGTGAAAAACCATGCTGATACCTAAAGAAAGCATAGAAAAGAATTAAGATAATGTTATTCCAGTCAGTGAAATTAATCAAGCTTCAACATTAAGGAAAAAACAACAATTACGTTTAACAAATACACCACTTAGATTACCAATGTGTTGCTGTTTAGTCATTTGCTTTTTGGTGCTTACACTGAAATTAACACCTTCAGTTTCCAGGCCAATATTCTGATTCCACTTTCAGTTTGAGCTCAACATTTTGGCCCCAAGTTGGTTGCATCCTTGAAAATAAAGTAGTGTCCCTATCCCTAAAAGTAGAGCATGAAGCTTCAAAACAAAGGAATTACACTTTTTGAGGGGTTCAAAATCTGTACACCAGTTGTTCTCTATCTTTTTAGATTCAAGCATGGACAGATCTAGGATTCTGAAAAAGGGGGGTGCACATGGTGTGATGCATCACTGCACATTACACAATATATATTTTTCTTCAGGTAAAAGAAACTAGAAGCTTTACTAACAAGCTAGGGGCCTCAGGCTATATTATTCCATTTAAAATCAAAGCAAAAACAAATACAAGCATGTTTGGAATATGCATTAGTTTGATATATCAGATGTTTTGTATTAAAAAAATAGAACAAACCAAGCAAAAATAATCAATATATTGTTTCACTAGTCTTGTAGTCATTAGAAGCAAGTCTACATCTCTCCTTTAGTTTCATAAAACTGAATCAAGCCTTCTTGAGCATCTTGATAGTGCATCCAATAATTTCACTGAAAATTATTTCCACACCTGAATACTTTTTAAGATAGAGTTAAAAGCAGTCTTCAGGGCTTTGAAATAGAAGCTGCATTACTTGGCGGAATTAAGACACAGCAGAATTGCAGAGGAAAGAATAGCATGATTAGCGGAACATTATTATCATTAAAAAGGAGAGAGAGCCATTAATACCTGTGAAATATAGAGTTTAGAAGGAATTAGGTAGATTACGATGAGCCATGAAATCAAGTGAATCCCTCACTTCTGCCTGAACAGAAATGCTGCTGCCACTGCTAGACAGTTTATTTTAAACTTTGGGTGGATCAGGAATCAAAGGGAGGTTCAACTGCACTCATGGCACCTGTAACAGGGAACCTAGGGCTCATTTTATCATAAGGGTGAAAGAGCAGTCAGGAGAGCCTCAGGAGGGGAAGGCTGCTTATTATATGCTGTCAGACAGCAGGTCCCCAGGGATTTATCTACTATGAGCACCTACTGCAGCTGCTCCGCTGTAGTACAATAGGCTAGAGCCCTGCATGGGGACAAGATACTACTGCAGCACTGTCTACCAGCAGCAAGCTACCCTAGAGTTAAGTCAGTAAGTTATATCAGGAAGCACCTGCAGCCAGCCCAAGAGGTCAACTGACCAGAAAAGGGCTGGGCCTGGGAGGCATGTAAACCCAGATCTAGAAGCTGAAGGGGAAAGATCTCTGCTGTGAAATGGCTGTTGCAGAAGGAACCCCACCAAGCCTGAGAACAACAAGAGAGGAGCTAAGGGCTGGTAAGGAACAGGGACACTGAATGAATGGAGGTTTTTAGTAGCTAATTAGTGGGTTTAGATTTCAGCTGCAGCCAGTGCACTTCTGTTGTGTTTGAGTTTGAACCGGTGGACTGGATGGGACAAAGAGGGGAGAATAGAGTGCCAGGGAGGCATGTCAATGTGGAGCTGGCCTAAGAGCGAGCTCTGTCTCCCAGCAGGAGAGCGAGACAGACAGAAACAGGGCCAAGGACTCAGTGCTTGAGAGAGGTGGAGTCCCTGGCCCTAAAGGGACAAGACTCCAGCCCCACTCTTGGGTCTAAATTACTAAATTACTACAAAAATCAATAGACAACCAGCTTAGTAGTCATAAATAGAGGATAATTATAAATGGATCCAAGTCCAAATAGCAGGAGGTTTTGAGTGGTGTCTGATGTGTTGGTCTTGGGTATGGTGCTGTTCAATGCATTTAATTACTTGAATACCAGAAAAGAGAGCTTCCTGAGCAAATCTATAGATGATACAAAATTAGGAAGGATTGCAACCACACTGGAGGACGGAAGTAGAATTTAGAAGGATCCTGATAAATTGGAAAGCTGGGCTATGGCAACACAATTAAGTTTAACACTAACAAAGGCAAGGTGCTACACCTAGGGAAGAATAAAATCAAAAGCACAAATGCAAACTGGGTGATAACTGGCTGGATAGTAGCACTGCAGAGAAAGATCTTGGGGTCTTGATGAATAACAGACTTAACCTGAGCCAGCAATGTGACGCAGTAGCAAGAAAGGTGAATATGGTTTATTGGGTGTAAGACGTGGGAAAGCAAGCATTGGTTAGGCCTCATCTAGTATTGTGAACAGGTCTGGGCTCTGCATTTTCAAACAGATACAGAGAAATTATGAAGCGTCTAAAGGTGGACAACAAAAAGTGATAAAGGACCCGGGAGGCAAGCAATATGAGAATTTGAGAGTCAGCTTGCAGAAAAGGCAATTAAGAGGGGACATGATAACAGTCTTCAAATAGCTGAAGGGCTGCCACAAAGAGGAAAAACACCTCTCTTTCATGTGGCAAGTAGCATATGTAACAATGGTTTGAAATTGCACAGTAGATTTAGATGGGATATCAAGAAAAATGTCTTCACTGTTAGAACAGTGAGGGTATGGAACAGACTGCCAAGGGAAATTGGAATCTCCTTTATTGAGGATTTTAAAGAAGAGACTGCATAAACATTGGTCAGAGGTGATTTAGCAATAGTAACTCCTGAAGCATGATATAAAAAAAAAAAAAAAAAAAAAGTTGGAAGCCCAGGAGACCCCTATATAATGCTTTGCTTGGAGACCCTACTAACTATGAAACTATCAGGAGACAAGCTCTGCAGCCCAAAGCAAGTAGAAGTTTGGAGAGGACCAGGCTCAGCAGCATGAGAATGAAGCAGAACTCCAAAACTGGCTTGTTTATGAAAGAAGATTAAAAGGAGCTGGGATAAGTTTATAGAGGGGGGTAGAAGGATGGATCAGGTGGTTCCGGCTGTCTAGTCAGGGTGCATGATGCAAGAAATTGCATTTGCAGTCACCAGGCTGCAGAGCAGAGTGGAAGGTGTTTGGTTTGTCCATGTGTTTGGGCTTTGCTGATTTCCACGAGACCAGGAAGGAATGTTTTCCCCCTGCAGTTGTTATGGGTGTTAGGGTTCCCACCCCGCCCCCCTCAGAAGCATTGGGTATATGCCAAAGGTAAGGCTGAACATTTTGACTGGAGTGTGCAGATGCTATTTCTGGGAATTAAAACCTGGAGGTTTCTGGCTCAAGGGTCTTATTCCTCCTCTCGGAGTCAAACATACTGGCTACTCACAGACATGAACAAAATCCAAAACCAAACCAAAACTGTACTTTACCAGAAGAGGAAGTGCGTTAATTTGACTGGGCTCTACAGCCAATTCATTCAGCTATTATATAATAATGCAAAAAAGGCCAGCTGAAGCACAGGATCTATGCAGATGTTCGGTGAGGCAGGTCAAACTAACGTAATGCCTCTTACAGGGAAGCATGGTGCTCAACACAGACATTTCATAGATTCATAGATATTGGGGGCTGGAAGGGACCTTACAGATCATTGGGTCCAGCCCCCCTGCACTTGGACAGCAAAGGTGTGCATCACGACATTTTTTAAAGATCTCCAGGGTAGGTGATTGTACCAGCTCTGGAGGGAATCTGTTCCAGACCCTAGCTGCTCAAATTGTAAGTAAGTTTCTCCTGATGACCAATCTGAAGTGATCTCCAAGCAGTTTGTGGCCATTGGTTCTTGTCCTCCCCTGGGGTGCCTTGGTGAACAGATACTCCCTATAGGCTGCCACCAAGTCCCCTCTAAGTCTTCTTTTTTCCAGGATGAACACTCCTTGTATGACCTGCTCTCCAGACCTCTGCATGGCCCTCCTTTGGACTCTCTCAAACTTCTCCACATTCTTCCTGAAGTGCCACGCCCAGAACTGGATGTAGTATTCCAGCTGTGGTCTTGCCAAGGCTGAGTAGAGTGGGGGGATGACATCCTTAGTCTTTCTAGAGATGCATCAGCAGATGCATACCAGTATTTGATTAGTTCTTGCAGCTACAGCATTGCATTGGTGGCTCATGTTCATTCTGCTGTCTATCATGCCTCCCAGATCTCTTTCAGTTGTGGTGCTGGCAAGTGTAGTGCACTACAAAGTGTGTTGTGGATTATTTCTCCCCAGATGGAGAACTTCACATTTCTCCGTGTTAAACACCATCAGGTTTTGATCCACCCACCTTGTAAGCCCAGCCAAGTCAACCTGTATCCCTAGCCTGTCCTCAAGCATGACTGCACTCCCCCATAATTTGGTGTCGTCCGTGAACTTTGCCAGTATGCTTTTAACACCTGAATCCAAATAATTGATGAACACGTTGAAAAGCACTGATCCAAGTACTGAACCCTGAGGGATGCCACTGCCATGTTAACTCAGTTCCATCTATTAATACTCTCTGGGTCTACCTTGGAGTCAGTTACCTAGCCACCACACTGTAAAGTAGTTGAGGCTGCATTTTCCCAATTTTACCATGAGGACATAATGGGAGACTAAGTCAAAGGCCTTTCTGAAATCCAAGTATATGAAATCAGTCTCATTTCCCTTATCCAGTTGGCGAGTTACCTGATCACAGAAGGAAATGAGGTTGGTCAGGCACAAGCTGCCCACAATTAAGCCACGTTGGCTGTCGTTTAGAATACTGCCTTCAGTTAGCCTACCAATAATGGATTCTTGAATAATTTTTTCCAGGATGTTTCCAGGGACTGAGGTCAAACTAATTGGCTTGTAATTCCCTAGGTCCTCCTTTCTCCGTCTCTTGAAGATAGGCACCACATTGGGACTCTTCCAGTCTCCTAGGATTTCTCATGAGCAACACAAGTCTTCAAATAGCTTTGCCATAGGTTGCACAATGATGTCATCCAATTCCTTCAGCTCTCTTGGGTGTAGTTCATCTGGTCCTGCTGACTTGTAGATATCCAGCCTCTCTAGATGTTCCCCCACAAGATCTTTGCCAACTATGGGAGGGTGATCACCGCAACCTTGATCATCTTGTATCCTGTCAAGCAGGCTAATACCTTTGGATTGGTGGAATACCGACACGATGCATTCATTTAGGAGTTTGGTTTTCTCCCAAGTGTTGGTTATCAGCTGTCCTCATTTTGTTCAGTGGGGGCCTTATGTTTCCCTTATTTTTTTCTCTGACTTCTAAAGAAGGACCTTTTATTGTCCTTGATTCTGGTTGCCAATCTGAATTTAGTTTCTGCCTTTGTTTTTCTAATCCGCTCCCTACAGGTGCAGGCTATTGCTGTGTACTCCTCCACGGCAGTAATTCCTGACTTCCATCCCTTACAAGCTTCTCTTTTCAATTTCATGACTTCCTTATTGAGCCAAGCAGGTCTCCCAGCCCTTTTACTGCTTTTCTTTTGAAAGGGAATGGACTTCCTTTGTGCTCCAAGGATTGCATCCTTGAGGAATGACCACTCTTCTTGAACTCCCTTTCCTATTGGACCACGGTCCTTCAGGGCCTTGCCAAGCAATCTCCTAAGTTTATGGAAGCCAGCTTTCCTAAAATCAAGGATTTCTATCCCACTGACTGATTTCTTCTTCTTATGGTGGATGGAGAAAGTGACCATCTCATGGCCACTGTTGCCTAGCTTCCCTTTGATCCTCAGGTTGCTCACTAGATTGTCCCCTTTGGCCAGAATTAAATCCAAGACTGCCTTACCCTTGGTTGGCCCGTAGACTTCTTGAGTCAGATGGAGGTCTTTAATGCAAGTAAGGAAGCTTTGTGAACAATCAGATTTTGCTGAGTGCTCGTCCCATGAGATGT
>NW_017729034.1:12452621-12456456 GCF_001723915.1 Gavialis gangeticus
CTCTGACCACCCCTATATGTGCCTCATGCCTTGCAGATGTCTAGGTAGCTGAATTCACCCATGACGACCATGCTCTGAGAGTGTGCAGCCTCTACTAGTTCACTAGAGAATTCCTGATCAAGCTCTGCCTCTTGTTTCTGAGGTCTGTAGTAAACCCCTACAGTCAAATCCCCTTCTCTGTGCTCACCCTGTATCTTGACCCAAAGGATCTCAAGTCACCTTTCTTCTTCCCAACTTGATCCCTCCTATGCAAGGTACAGCCCTCTATACCTGTGGTCCAATCATAGGTGAAGTCCCACCAGATCTCTGTTATCCCTATGAAATCATATTGCTTATTGGTTAGCAGGATGGCCAGTTCCTCCTGCTTGTTCCCCATGCTCCTGGTATTTGTGTACAGGCAACTATGCTTGCCACTGGGGGCTCTAGGCTTCCTGTTGTGCTGCAGAAAATCCTGTCCTTTGGTTGGTGTCAGTATACTTCCTGTTGTTCCCTGGTTTGCTGGTTTCATGGTTGCCATTTGCTGGGCTTGTATCAGTAATTGGCTGCCTGTTCCTTGGTGATCTCAGTTTAAAGCCCTTTCCAGGAGGTCTGCCATTCTAGCCGAGAAAAGCTTCTTCCCCTTCAGTGTGAGGTGGATGCCATCCCTTCCCAACAGGCTGCTGTCTCTGAATTGTGTGCTGTGGTTGAAGAAGCCAAAGCCCTTACGGTGGCACCAGCGCCAGAGTCTGCTGATCACTTCTTCTATGCATCTGTCCCTCCTGTACCCATGACCTGTAACTGGGAGGACTGAGAAGAAAGCTACCTGCATCTCCAACCCCTTGAGCCCAGCCCCCAGTAGTCACTCATGACCCAGCCAGGATTGTTCCTAGCCATGTTATTTGTGCTTACGTGGATGAGGAGCATGGGGTAGTGGTCAGAGGGCTGGATGAGTTTAGGAATCCTTTCTGCCAATCTCTGATACAAGCCCCTGGGAGGCAGCAGACCTCATGGGTTAGGGAGTCATGGCAGTAGATTGTTCCCTCTGTCCCCCTCAGGAGAGTCACCCAACATGACCACCCTGCACCTGTTCTTTGGGGTGATAGCTGGCTGCCTTCCCTTCTGAGCTGGTGCTTCTGATGACTCTGGTGGTGTTGAGAGAAGTGCATACTTGTTGCACAGTTCCAGGGAAGGAGCGACCCTGGTGCTGCATGCCTCAGGACCCAAGATGACCATCTTCCAAGCAATCGCTACATGAAACTCCTGGTCAGTCTTGTTCTCCTTCATGCTGCCAGGCTTCCATGTTCTTCCCTCCTCATTCTTCTGGTGAAGCGCTGGGTTCATCTGCTTGTAGGCCCTGAAGGTACGAAGCCTGCTCACCCATGTCTGGAACTCCCTCACCTGGCACTCTAGAGCCCTCATATACCCCATAAGTGGGTATCACCTTGCTCCCATTCCCAGTTGCTGGCAGCCATGTCAGGCAACCCCTACAGCCTGCAACCGTAGGCTCTGTCTGGGTGGAAGCTGGAACCATGGGCTCTGTCTGGGTGGAGGCCTCAGTGGTGCAAGGGGAGGGGGGAGGGTTTTCAGCAGCGAGAGAAGTAGGACTCTTCGGGGTACGATGTGTTCCCACCATTGTATGGTTAATAGACTATGCTACTACTGAGTTCTTGTCTTCTTGGGCTCGCTTGTGCCCCTCTCGTGTTCCCTTCTGCACTAATTCACATGCCAATTTGCATACTGGGCTCAGAGTGTGCCTGTTTGCGTGGCTCCCTGGGGGGCTGGGCTAAGTAGAAGCAGGGGCAGGGTAGGAATGGGACACGGACATGTTTCCCTCCTCAGCTCTGCTCAGCTGCCATTCCACTGCTTAGTGTTTTTTTCTACATCTGTAAGCAGCCACTGTGACATTTGGGATGAGGAAGGAATATTACTCCATGGTCAGATCAGCATAGTTTGTTGGGGGGGGGTTGCAGCAGGGCAAACAGTCCTGGTCTTTGGTTTTTTTGGTATATTTTAATAAAACAACTCCCAGTCCTTGCATTGGCAAGACATTGACAGTGCTCTTGACCCCTACCTGCTTTACCTATTGGAAAGTTAGGGTGTTTTTTTGAGGTTTTGGGGCACTGTTTTTGGTAGCTGCCCAAGAGGGAAACTGGTGCAGTTTTTATGACAGGTTAGATAAACACCTATCTAGGATGGTTTAGAGGAATGATGCTCCCTTGACGGTGATCCACTGAAGTCCCTTCTAGCAGTATTTTTCTATGATGCAGTTACAAAAATGGAGAGCCCCCACCCCCACTTTTCTAGAAATAAGTCTAGAAAAATGTTTCAAGATTACCTCTATTCATAGTAGCAGGGGTGCTAAAAGCAGTAATATATTAACTAAAACATTAGAATGTGCCTTACAGGTACAAAAGACAAAGATATTTAATTTAACCAAGAGTTAGTATCACTGCTCCAGTGAGATTCCTTTCAAACTGAACATTTTCAAGTAAACACATGGCTTTGAAAGAACCCCCACCAAAAGCAGAATTTAATAAATTATTGGTTTTATGCTGAAACTCTTCATTTTTGGCTTTCTTATATTTAAAAGCAAATCAAGCTCTCAAAGCACCTTTTAGGTAGTCTGGAAACAGTGCAGATTATAAAAAGTTATCACTTTTGGAGGACAAATGCAGAGGGAAAGTTTAGAACCTGACTTGCTACAAGAGGAATTAACTCACTTCAAAGTCACAAAGGATTAACTGGTAATAACCTTACCTACACAATACTAGCCATTAATTTTCTTGAACCCTCTATGGCCAGTTGAGACAGACAACACGGTCTTTTAATTATAAATATCAATTTGAGAACTCAAGGATGTTTGTTTTATGTGAATCTTTTATTCACAGTCAAGTCTGGGTTCAAGTTTCACCTCTCCCCTAAAGGCAAGTGTGTCTTCTCTTCCAGGTTGGCTGATCTCATACGGCGTGCTTTAAACTAGCTTTGCCAGGGGGTGGGGCCACAGGGGGACATGAGGACACTTCCCAGCCAAGACAGGTGACGAGCACAAGAAGTACCCAGGTAAGTGACAAGGGTCCAGATAGTCCTGGGATCAGGGGGTTGTGCATGCACCCATAGGAGGCCTTAAATGCCTCTACACTAATGCTCGTAGTATGGGGTACAAACAGGAGGAACTTGCCTTCTTGCTAGCTAACACAAACCCAGACATAGTGGAGCTCACTGAAACCTGGTAGGATTCACCCATGATTGGACGGTAAACATCAAGGGCTACAGACTGTACAGGTGGGATAGAACGGGGAGGAAAGGTGGGGATGTGGTGCTCTACGTCAAAGAGCAATACACATCCTCAACAAACAGCACTGGGACAGAGGAAGGGCAGACTGAAGTGCTCTGGGTTAGAAGACATGGGGGTCAGAGGAAAGGGACTTAACAGTGGGCGTCTACCATCGACCACCCAACCAGGGAGAAGTGCTGGACCGGGAATTCTCAGGTCAGTTTGCAGAGGCAGTTAAGTCAAGGGGCATGGTCATCATGGGTGACCTCAACTACCCAGACATCAGCTGGGAGGAACAGTCAGCCAGGTCTGACCACTCAACGTAGGTTCCTCGCTGAGATAAAGGACCTCCACCTAACCCAGGAGGTGCACAGTCCCACCAGAAGAAATGCCTTGCTGGACCTGGTCCTGGTCACAGGCAACGACCTGGTGAGGGGATGGCAGGTTCTTGACCACATGGGCAATATTGATCTTCGCCTACTGGAATTCACCATCCAGCACAGGGTGTCAAAGGCCTGCAGCAAAGCAGCAGCCCTTGACTTTAGAAGGACCAATTTCAATGAGTTAAGGAGATTAGTCGGG
>NW_017729034.1:12466620-12467390 GCF_001723915.1 Gavialis gangeticus
TTCAATGAGTTAAGGAGATTAGTCGGGGAGGCACTGAGGTCCCAGAGGGTCGGGAGGTTGGGAGTCCAGGATGAGTGGTCGTTCCTTAAGGAGACTATCTCCCGAGCCCAAAGGGTGACAGTCCCAACGCGAATCAAAGGGGGCAAGATTGCTCAAGAGCCCCCATGGCTCAAAGGCATTCAGGAATGTCTGAAAGCCAAAAAGGAGGCATATGCCTGATGGAAGGGAGGGGCCATCACCAAGGAGGATTGCTCCATTGCTCGAGACTGTAGGGGGGCTGTTAGGAAGGCTAAAGCAGAGACAGAACTAAGATTAGTGACCAGGATCAAAGATAACAAGAAGTCCTTTTTTAAATACATGCGGAGTAAAAAGAAAGCGCTGGGTAGCATGGGGCCTCTGCAGGACACGCTTGGCAATCTGGTGGTTGCA
Source organism: Gavialis gangeticus (assembly GCF_001723915.1). NCBI lineage: Eukaryota > Metazoa > Chordata > Crocodylia > Gavialidae > Gavialis > Gavialis gangeticus. The sequence continues at coordinate 12,467,050 of NW_017729034.1, forward strand.
CTAGATGATAAAGCTGACCTCTTTAACAAATTCTTTGCCTCCATTTTTCTGAGCAGGGATTCTGGATGGACTCAAGAGAAGCGCAGACAGGCCTAGGGTCAGAGAGGACCTAGTCAGGGAACTTCTGGTAGGGTGGACGTGGTCAAATCAGCAGGTCCAGATGACCTCCACCACCAGGTGCTGACGGAATTGGCAGAGGTCATTGTAGGATGCCTGGCATGGCTTTAGGAGCACTCATGGTGCTCTCGCCAGGTGCCAGAGGACTGGAAAAGGGCCAATGTGGTCCCCATTTTCAAAAGAGGGAGGAAGGAGGACCCAGGAAACTACAGGCCTGTTAGTCT
>NW_017729034.1:12468635-12472234 GCF_001723915.1 Gavialis gangeticus
CATGATAGGGGGTCGGACTTGATGATCTGCTCAGGTCTCTTCTGACCCTACCAACTATGAAACTATGAATTAGTTTAGGAAAACAGCCAAGTATTTCACTGAGCTGGATAGTTCCAGATCAAGCCATTGCCGTCCCAGTGATTTTATTCTGCAATGTTGCCATGTTGTTGTAGTGATGATTGTTTAAGAAATAGAAGATGCATTTTTTGACAGTATCCGTTATTGGACCAGGTGTATAGTTGGGAGAGATACTAGACAAGCTTTTGGGCATAAAGTGCCATTTGTGATGGATACTGCCAAAAATACTCTTACTTCAGTGATTTCACAGGTAGGGAAAACTGAGGCCATGCCTGCAATGTAATCTTACCCTGCCCAGTGGTGAAACAATCAAAATAGGCTATGCTAACTCCTGCACTGGCTGCCTCCTTAACTATGAGCCATGTAGCTGCTTCCACGTGGCAACATGGGTAGGCTAATTAGCGAATGGAAAGCTAGTTTGCCCCATCACTCAGCAGTGATTATTAATGTTTTTGTGGCAACCATATGGATATGACAAGACTGCTTCTAATTTAGGAGGTAGCATGTCTGAGATATGCCATTGCCTTGCACAGTAAGTTTACCCTGTAGAAATGACATTAGTGACCAGGGTTGAACCAGTTGTTTAAGCAAATCTTTCGAAGTCTGGAATCTGCACTTTTCAAGAGAAACTCTGCAGATTAAGAGCAAAATACATCATAAAGCCTTTTACACCCGAGTAGCTGAGCCACCTATCACAAATAGCAGTTATATATCTGAACATATTCAGCTGTCTATAGTATGACTTTGGGGAAAAGTGGCTTAGTACAGCTCAGTGGTTCTCAGTCTTTTTGACTCAAAGCACTCCTCCATGACTTTTAATTGAGTTGCAACCAGTTTAAAAAACTAATTCATATATTAAAGTCCTTACCTCCTTGCAGAGGGCCTGGCAGTGGGAGTGGGAGGGATCATTCAAGCAGGGACAAGCCTGAACCTCACATCTCATGGCACCCCTTCAGAGAATTTGGCCGCGCCCCAAAGTAACCCCCCTACCTTAGTTAAGAATCAGCAGTCTAGCTTCTAGTGGTCAAATGTTCATGTCACTGAACAGCCAGCACAATTTCTTCTTTACTTGCTGTCTCAGAAAATAAGACAAAGTGGAAATCCTTTCTACCTGCTGAAGGTAGAACAGCATGATTGCTGTTCCTACTGTATCTTCAGTCTACTGCATCTTTAGGACATTAGTTCTGAGCAGGGGTGGGCAAAGTATGGCCCGCCAACTAATTGGATGTAATCTGTGGGCAGGTGCCTGCCAGTTGATTGGATCTGGCTTGTGGTTACCCCCTCAGTGCTCCATATGGGGCTGAGCTCTATCCAGGGCAGCTCTCACTGTGCTCCTGCCCACTGGCCCCGGCCAGTGCACATCACTTCCCAGCGGGGCTGTTCCTGGTGTGGCTGTAACCACCTGGGTACTGCTCAGCTCCCCCCTGCCTCCAGCAGATCCTCATCCTCCTGCTGTGTCACTCCATGTGGGAAAGGGGTGGGGGGGGGAGGGGATGGGGAGCTGCAGCTCCCAGCTGCCTTCATAGAATCATAGAAAATTAGGGTTGGAAGGGACCTCAGGAGGTCATCTAGTCCAGCATCTCTCAACCCGTGGGTAGAGACCCAAAACTGGGTAGCAAGAATATATGAAATTGTCATGAACAAATTTAACAAACAGATTCACCTTTAAAGGAGAAAAGCATGGGAAACTGTGGGTTTCCCTTGAAGACTGACAAGAGTTCCATCCTGCAAGGGGCTGCTTGGGGGCCTCTCATACCCTGCCCCCACCCCCACACTGGGGGGCTGGGGCCTGGGAGTGGGGAGCAGTGGATTGGGAGCGAGGGGCACTGGGTTGAGACTGGCCAATGTTTACAAATGGATTCTGGTACAAAAAAGGTTGAGAACCACTGATCTAATCCAACCCCCTGCTCAAGGTAGGACCATCCCCAACTAGATCATTCCAGCCAAAGCTTTGTTTAGCCAAGACTTAAAAACCTCCAAGGATGGAGATTTCACTACCTCTCCAGCACAGTGAGATTAAACTTCACACACACCCACTTTGGGGTACCCATAAAAAAATGTTTAGACAAGATTTACAAAGTACATTCCCCACTAACTTTAATTGCAAGAGTGAAAAATCTTCTGAAAATTAGACTGGAACTCACAATTTGGCACACAGTGGGCATGTCTACATGAGATGCTGACTATCCAGTAGTGCATCACAGCACCAACAGTGCTAATATGCTACTGCACAGCGGCATCACTTAAAAGATATTCACAGGCGCCACTGAGCAGTAACTCTGTTTACTGCGCATTTATTTAGTACTTTATTATACAAGTACTAAGTAAATGAACAGTAGCTATTGTGCAATAGTGTCTCATGTAGACATGCCCATGAAAAGTTAGGTTTGAGCAACCTGCCCAGGATCACAAAGGAAGTGTGTGGGGACAGACTCCACTTCTCCAATATTCAGCCCTTTCTCCTTCTGCAGTCACTTACCTCACTTCCACACTTCCCAATGTTTTCAACAAATGAAGCAGGAGACTTACAGACAGTCTCCCTTATTATACAACCCTACCTCATCACCAAAGCAGGCGCACTTTGTACACTAGATGAATTTATGGAAGGGGACGTAAGAGCATATGCTGCAGGGTAATTGCATGACCACAAGCACATGCACAAGTTAGCTGGGTTAGGGCAAAATGGACAGACATGTACCCCCTTGCCATGCACACTTCAAAAAGCACTATATCTGCATGCAGCGGTGTGCTCTCCAGTCAGACAGGGGGCTGCAACAATCCACAAAGGGGAGGAGGGGCAGCAAGAAGAGCAGTGTAACTCTACAGCCTGCAGTCTCCTGATAACTGTGGCTCTGCTCTCTCCCATGGCCAAAAAGTGCAAAAGAGGGAGTATTTGGAATTAGTGGGGGAGCAGAGACTGTCAGTGAGTGCCTTATCTCCTCCACCTCTGCTCATTCTAAGTCCCTCTCCCTGGTAGAACCAGGAGACCAGATGTTGAGAGGTATGCAGGAGTCAGAAATGTAGAATCCCAATTCTAGGGTGAGGGAAGAGGAAGAGGGGTGTGGGGCCTCTGCTACCCAGATTCATTTTGAAGCCCTTCTAAACAATACTTGTTTCCTTCAGAGTCATCTCTGGGATGCTTCTGCCATTTTGGAACACTTCCAAAGGTGTGTTTGTCTGTATGGTTTGTCTTTTGTTCTTTAAATATTACATTTGTCCACACTGTCAAAGATGTACAGGCAGCCCTAAACCTAGCATTTCCTAACTTCTGCATTTGCTTTTACAACCAGAATAATGTTCTTTTAATATACTGTGTGAGCAATTTATTAGGTTTTCAAAAAAAGCAAACCAAAACACCCAGACTAGCAGGTAACATTATTCTGACACCCACACATGGTTCACAGCCTAAGCATACTAATACAGGGATGGGCAATTGTTTGGGCTGGAGGGGCACTTAAGGAGCTTTGGTGAGCTGCTGAGGGGCAAGGGATGCTGATCCACCTTCAATCTCCCATCATGGC
>NW_017729034.1:12477234-12486705 GCF_001723915.1 Gavialis gangeticus
GGCGAGGGGGTAAAAAGCACCCTGTTCAAATTTGCTGATGACACTAAGATGTGGGGGGGCAGGGGGAGGCGGCAAGGACGAGTGGCCCTGTCTGCTCTGCACCATCAGGGGTATTGAATGGAGTTGGCAGGTGGGGTTTCCATGGAGACTGGCCCAGGACCTCAGCAGGCAATGCATGCTCAGTTGTTCTTTGCCCGCTTACAGCCCCATCCCATCTGCCCGGCCAAATGCATTCTGCCCATGGGGATCCAGGGCCAATCTCCATGGAGACTCCAGGGGGCACCCCTGCACCCAGGGGCAATGGGATTAGTCACATGCACCATGGCCTGGGCTGTCTCCCATGCCTGGGTCGCCCCCCTGCTTGGGCCACATGGGGCTGAGGGACTTGCTGCAGGCTGGGCAGAATCACTTGGTGGGCCAGATGTGACCAGTGGTCTGTATTTTGCCCACCCCTGTACTAGTAACTGAGAACAACAGTGGCTTGTCATTCCCTGAACCAGCAACAACAGCCAACAGGTTTCACAGGCATCTGTTGATGGCAGAGAAGCTGCTTAGGAATACTGGGCTCTGTTTCAGGCTCTTGGAGCAAGGTGTTCATTTGTCAGCACAGACTATTCTGCCAGTTCTCTCCCAGCATAGCCCTTTCTGTCCTGACTCTTGTCCACTGTCAGCTCCATGCTTTGTACAGTATGAAATCTGCCTCAAGCACACTTCCATGTTGAAGTCAGGCATTCAAGGGCCACAGCTTAACCATACCTGCTGGGCTCAGTCAGGTTTGCAGTTTGTAATGCAACAGAAGGGAGGGAAGAGAAGGAATGCCTTTGGGAAGGCCAGTTAAAACCTTCAGTTGCTTATTTTCCTGTGAACTTTCCAACTTTGCCAGAAGCTACTACTTTTTTGGTGGTTTCCAAGGGAGACCAGAAAATGGAGCCGTTTATTTCCTGTGTCCTAAACTTTGAATCACAGCAGTAGTTTTAGTATGAGCCATCGAGAGGTACTGAAATAGCAGCAATGGCTATTGTTAACACTTTGCATTTGGAATTTCTGTTTTTAGATGCAAAATTGAGATTCAGAGCAGCCTCATCCCTTGAGTCTGACAAGATTGAAAACCATTATGTTAGAGGATGCCACAAAGCTGACACTGGACCAGCCTCAGTCTTAGTTTCTGAAGACTTCCAGTTTACTAGACAAAGACCTCTGCTGTAACAGCTAATTTTTGCTTCCATTCAGAACCTGATTAATGAGGCTGTGGGCCAGTCTAGTGTCATCACTGTCCGTCAACTATTCATTTGCATGAGCTAACCAGCAATGCAACTTTGATTGACAACAGGCAATGGACCAAGCTTCTCCACAGGCCTTGTCAGAGCGCGCAGTGAAACACAAAGCAGACAGCAGTAGAGCACACAGGGTCCCAATATTAAGGCAGGCAAGGAAAGGCAAACCTGTTGTGCAAACCTGAAATAGCAGTATTCAAATGTGTATCAGTTCCAGAGAAACACTGATTTAGCAGAAACAGCCTCATGGTTTAGAGTCTCTCTTTCATGTTCCCCCTGGCCCCACTACCCTCACGCCACAATCTTATGCCCTAGTCAGAAGTTTGCTTTTTGAATTTCTATATACTTTACCTTTGAGCGAAATGTTGGGTGGACAAAGTACAATGCCTTCAAATTTCTCTTGTACCTGGTTAATAAAAAGGGAGAGGGGGCAGTTAGAAACAGAGTTGAAAGTGTTTGATGATATCTGTAGTCTTACAAAACTATGTGCACAGTTAACTCTGACCCAGTCCATTCAAAGCCGGGGCAAAGAACAGATACCCTAACACTAAAAGTAAAAAGGGAGTACAAAGTTCTCCTGGATCATTATTCTGATTAAAATGTTATTAAATCCTCTATTCTGCTGTACAGACAGTGAAGATTATACAAGTTACAGCTACTAGGGTTGTTTTGAATGCTCCTCCTGCAGGTTAAATATAACATTGCAAAAATATACCACCATCATCTGCAGCTGCAGACAGGAGTTACAGAAAAAGGGCTAAGGTAAAAAAATCAGGGTTTAAGTGTCCTGTCATCTTGAATGAATACATAGCAGGTAGACTGCAGAACAACGCAGAACCCGAGCACACAAGGAATGGATCAAATTCCTGTTGCACAGCAATTCTCAGAATCTGCAATAAGCACTGCAGAGATGTCTATGAATTGTTTAGGTGGTTTAGAACGGGGGGGGGGCAGGGAGAAATAGATTTTGCTTCTGCTGGTTTTAAGTCTCTCCTGAGCCTGTGAAATTCTCCCCCAAAGCAATCTGTATTAGTTTACAAAGGCAAGCATGAAGCTAGATAAATAAATACAATCTATTTATTTTTGAATGGAGACAAGAGCAGACAAAATGGTTCTCTTGGAATGTGTGACCCATACTTACTTGATGTCAACAATGTCATAGAGTTTTTTCAGGAAGTTAGAGTCTAGCTGATTGTAATCACTTGTGAGCGTGTGAAAATACACTAGGACGTACTCTTTCACTGTAATGTGGTCCATCACATGGATGAAGTACATGATAGCCTGAGGTGGGAAGACAAGCCACATTTAGAATTTCCAGAGTCCTATTTTGTTTTAACATATTTCCTTCCAATGTTTTTGGTTATCCACGAACCAAAAAATAATCCTAGAAAAGGATGACATTTCATTTAAATTACAAAAGAAAGTTAAGCATTCATGTTTGGGAAATCTAACACCTGGGTTTAAGTTATAGCTATTTGGAGGTTCCTACAACTAACCTTTAGTCTGTCTTACGCCCTTCATGTCCATCTACTTTGCAGGTCTGAATTTCTGACAAGCTGCACAAGAAAAGTTTACCTGTTACAATTCCCTCCTTTAGAGTCCTAAGTAGGGTGTCCCTGTATATTTTGAAAAACCAAAGAGTGGTCCTAATTAGTCTGCTTCCTCTCCACTTCAAAAAGATTCCACCAGAAAAAACAAATATAAAGCTTTATGGAAGATGAATGTTCATGTAATGTGCCTATGCAAGCCATATCTACCTAAGCTACTTATAGGAAGCTTTTGAAGAAATGTACACCTCTACAGACACCACCTTAAAGTTAGAACAGAACCTCAGGGTGCTGGATGTGAAAATGACTTAATAGGAATTGCTTTTCAAATTTTAACTAAATTAACTCTATAGCTCTATAATTTTATATTAGGTTCTTGCCTTTTCCATGTCTATCAATGTGACAGGAATATTTCTTCCAACCACCACCATTACTGTGCGACCACAGTTATCCACACCTACAAAAGCAAAAGAAAAGGTTGTGGGATTCACTTATCTGACCCAATTATCTGACTTTATTTGGTATTGTTTAGAAGCACCTCAAAATGAATGATTCTGAGTTTTTGAAATTCCTCTTTTGAAAGTACAAAACTTCAACCTACAGAATTTTATGCTTCAGCCAACCACTAAAAGTTAAAGAAGTGTGCAAAGATGCACTTCTGTATACGGTACTCATCTCAGTCCGAAACAAACACTTGCATTGTATCCTGGAACCTGCAGTACTAAAAAAAATGCTAAAACTATATTAAGGACAAGGAAGGCTCCATTCAATAACACTTAAGTTTCAGCAATTTGCTATGACTGCTCTCTGCTTAAAAGTCTCCAACTTCAGCTTTATCAAGACCAAAGTGGGCATCTTATTAGATGTGTAACCTTCTAACAGGTACCATGCCTCATTGAAGATTTGGTAGACAGGAGTTTCCTACGTGCTTTTTAAATGCAAATGATAAACAAGACTTACAAACCAAGAAGGAAGGGGCAGGGAAAGAGAAGGGTGGATGCAAGTCCCATAGGGTGACAAATATACCTTTTCTAAAGAGTAGCAACTGAACAAAGTGATTTAAGTAAGACCTGTTATTTTTTAAGCAGTCTACTTCTTCATGTAGACAGGGTGGAAAGGTTAATTTGGACTTTTAGGGAATCTTAAAACATGACTTAACTGGCATGTATGAAACAAGATCTCACTCAATGTCAGCAGCAACTCACAGCCTCTAATGCTGTGAAGAATCCCATCCAACAATAGAAGAATCCCATCCATCAGTAACAGTTGCATTTCTTGTGTGACATGCCTATCAAATATCACTGATAATTATTGCTTTTTTTCTTAGCCTTTCACTCATGGAAGTCCATCCCACCTGAGAGGGGGTTGTTGCTGGATGTAATTTTTAAATTTGCAAGTGGCCTCAAGAACATTAGTCATGAGCTGCTTTGAGGTTTACTATACTTCTGTACCAAACTTCAACCAGAGGAATCTTTTTCTACAGCTAATAAAGCTGACAAAGCTGATACTTGGCCAGTCAGCTCTGGTATGCTTCATTCAGAGTCCAGGAAAATTATAATCCCCCTTAACTTCTCATGGGAAAATGGACTGGACTGCTGAAGGTGGGTGGTTGCTAACTTTAAAATTTCACTGTATTGTACTTTACACTGTACCCATCATTTATTGGAAACTCTGTTTTCTGGGATTGCCTCCTTCTTCCCTGCATTAAGTCAGTCACCAGTAACTTGGATACTCAATCCAACCTACATAAAAAGGGCTAGAAGCATGAGGCCTGGAGTCCTAAACAGGAGGGAAAACAATATAGACAGCAGACACCAGCACATGAACTGGTGTTTAGATAAGCAGAATGTCAAGTAAAAGTATAAAAGTATGATTGGACGTTCATCATAAAAGAGCTGCATTTCCAAACTTGTCCCTAGTTCATCACCAGGGATCAGGGTTTTCCATTTGCTGCGAAAAAATGCAGATTCTTTCCTTTAAAGGAGAAAAATGTTGGAAATTGCAGGTTTCCTCTTGCAGGCTGGTAGAATTCCAGCCTGCAAGGGGCTGCTTGGGGCTAGGGGGAACAGGAGGAAGGCTATCATGGGCAGAGGGCACCACATGCATGAGTGCACGCACACATGCATGACAGCCAGACAGCATGGTGGTGAGCAGCTGCCACAGCTCCTTGCAGGTAAGTCTATAGTGGGGGTGGACATGGGCGATGTGTTGGAGGGGTATGGGGGTGGCACATGCCCCCCAGATTTCTGCATCCACAGCAGGCATAGGGCTGCAGTCTGACTGGACCAACACAGGCAGGAGCTGCCTCTATGGCCCAGCGGGCAGGACCCAGTGCAGGAGGGCAGAGCAGGGTGGCAAGTCTCACCACTGTCACCAGGACTCCCATGCTAGCTGTGCTGCAAACAGTTCAAAGAGTAACAAATCAGTGGGTGGGGGCAGTGCTGCCCTCACTTCCTCCTGCTGCCAGGTGCTTGCACGCTGGGCCACAGCTCTACCCCAGAGGGGTGGGAAGCAGTGTGGGTGGCCTGAGGGGAGAGGGAGCGGCAGCTGGTGGTGAGGTGAAGGCAGCATGGCTAGTGTGGGGGTCCCGGCGGCAGCAACAATGAATCTCACCACCTTGTTCTACCCTCCCACATCATGTTTCAGCTGTTGGACCAGTGGTGGCTCCTGCCCATGCCAATCCAGCCAGATTGTAGCTCCACACCTCGCTGTGGGTGCACAAATCTGGGGGGGGGGGATGTGCCCCCCCATGCTCCCCTGGCACATTGCGTATGCTCCGGCACTCCACCTGCCCCACACCCCCATCCCACCCCACACACTGGGGCCTGTGGCAGGGGCCAGTGAGGGACACCAGCAGGAATGGGGGGGAGTGGGTGGGCTGTGGCTTGGGAGTGAGGGGCACCAGCATATTAGGTCTGCTCAGCACCACAAAGCAGCAGGGAGGACAGTCGCAGCTGGATCCAAGTCCTGGTGAGCGAAGCGGACAGTGGGAGCTCTGATTTTCTATAATAAGAAAACCAAAATCAAATTCCAAAATATATAGGTATTTAGAATTAATGTTAACATAATGATTGAGGCACTGGTAGCGGCATTTCATTTTAATCGTGGACAAACACAGATTTTGGGGTTTTGAAGCAGAGAATTTGGGATTTTCAAACCGACAAAACCAGGATCCCTGTTCATCACATTTCATATAGCTTAGAAACTTTCATACACCTTCAGAAACTCTCCGGAACCTTATCTGGCTGTAGGCAGGACATGCATGGAAATGAAAGACTTTAAAATTGTCAGATTAAAGCAGCTGCTTTAAATTTCACCACAATAAATCACCCCTTCATAGAGGTGCAAGTGACTATTCCATTTTCTACTGGCACACATACACATGCAGCAGGTTTGGAGTTCCTGGACTCACCTGTCTGATATAGGGCTTTGAGAGAAGCAATGTCAGACAGGTCTTCAGCTCTTGCTTGACACAGCCAGCGATTGTAACTAGAAAGTGAAACACATGGGATCAGAACTTGCTCTCTTTTTCTCTCCTCAGTTTCTACATTATAAAAACATGGAGATGAACTTGGAAAGGCTACAGAAGCTAGACAACTGGATCTCTGAGAACAGTCAATACAGTGATCCTTTGAGAAAAGAAAATACTTCCAAAGCACTTCAAAAGAAAGACTGAAACAACTAAACTGGCCGTATTAATTATGCCCTTGGCTACTTTTTTTCCAGAACCAGCCATGTACACCAACTGGATCTCCTTTCCAGCTCCCTGAACAAGTGCAATGATATTGTATTTGGGCTGCAAGCACTGTGGGGAAATTTTCACATTAAAAAAAAAAAGATCGCTTGCATTAAAAAGTTAAAAATAAATAAATAAAAGCATTTCTTTTAAAAATCTAGAAGTTAGGCATAAAGGTAGCTAGACACTGGTCTTAGCAACATTCTATTTAAACTAGTTAAGTGCCTCAATAAAGCCAAACTACAAGAATCCTAACAGTGAATTGACAGTGGACTGATAGGTGCTCAAGTTTCCCAAATGACATCAGGCCTAAAATATCCATGTGCAGAAGGGGATGAAGAAAATGCACCAGTTACAGCAAGCTGTGATGGAACAGTGCCATCTAGCAGCAATCAATAGTAACAGCCAACCCAGAGAATACCCAATGCACACTGGCACTGGGCAACTTGCAGCCTGTGAAGCATTTGTATGCAGCCTGCAAAGGGACTTTTAATGATGACTGTCCTCCACAGGGCCAGCTAACTGGTGAATATTAATCAAAATCCAAACTGAGTTTGTGGCAGACTGATGATTCAAGCTTGAATTAAGCAGTAATGCTGAATTGTTCTTAATGTAATGTTGTAACATAATAAGGTCTTTATATTATATCTGTTGAACACTGCACACTCATTTTGTTTTGTGGTCCTCAGCACAATGCATTAAGAGGCCCTGCAAGAATAACTTTGGGAACCTTTGCTCTACCGATACAAAATGAGTATGACAAAGTATCTCTCTCTTTAACATCAAGTACCTAATCCAGGGATACAGAATGACACCAGGCGTTGCCCCTTTTTTCCAGCTAGTATACTGCAAACTATACACCACACAAAGATAAACATTTTCTATGGTTCATGCTCTGAATCACAGGTCTAGCTGAAACACACACGGGGTGCCAGTGCCACATTCTCACTTTCTCTGGTGCTGCTTCTGTAGTGCTGCCTCTGACAACTGTCCCTGGAGGATGAGGCGCCTCTGTTTATCAACATCTCCCTCCATGCGGGCAAAAGCGTGGGAACCAATGAAAGAAAGATCTGCTTCCAGCCCTTCCTCGTCAGAGTTATCTGCAATGGAAAAATGGGAATAAAGCAAAGGCAGTGAGGGGAAAGTAGTCAAGACTTTGAAGTATGTATACAAGACATACATGGCACTGGACCAAAAGATTACATCATGTGTTGCAACAATGCAATAATTAGACATGACCAACAATGCTAACACTTGTCATGAAATTTATACACCAGATCATGATGCAAAAGTTTTCTGTGATTATTTGTTGACTGGGCAATACTATCTAGAGCACCAGGAGCTAGAAATTCCCAAAGCCTAATCTTGGTAAAGTGTACTAAAGGGCATGGAGTACAGTTGTAGCTACAATGGTCCAGGAAACTTGAGAGCAAGATTTTTTTGAGATATCTTTTATTGGACTAACTGTATAGGTGGGAGAGAAGTTTAAAAAAGCTTTTAGACACAGGCTGCCCTTCCTCAGTTCAGCAAGAGAAGCAGACATTGTTTAAGCTAAATACCAGACATCCTGGCCATCTCTTTCAGTTCTCTCCTTAAAAGTAACTTCTGCCACACAGTCTTTACCCAGTGGAAATCTTCCCAATGCCCTATCCCCTATCCTTGCATCTTGACTACAGTGCTTTTCTGGACGTGCTGTAGTACACCAAGTCCCTTGGGGCAGGGGATGTCTTGCAGGATTGTTCACAAATAATACCCGTCTCAGTCCAAGAGGAGTCACAAAGATGGAGCTCTTTCTCATGGGGTTGGATCAGGACCTTTGCTGCTCCAGAGAAAAGTCAAGTCATCTCTTGTCCACATCTTCTACCTTCTCTGACAAAGGGATTTTAGCTGATGTCACTAGGGTAGAGTGTATGCGGCCATAGAATACTGGCACATTTTTGCTCCGAGGCTGTTCTCGTAAATGTGATGTGTACGTAGCCCCTGAAAAAGGCAACTGTTTGTTCCCTTTGCATGTTCTCTGGTTTTCCTTGACTCACTAACTAATAGTTGTTTCATGATGCTGCAAAAACTCACCATCTGGAATGCCTGGCTTCTCACTAATCCTGATCTGCCGCTCTGGTACAACTGGTTCCCCTTCTGCATTGCCAATATCTTCAGGAAGGCAAAGCAATGATCGACTCTCTTCTTCCAATGATCTTGGAAAATACAGAGGCAGCAACTTCTTGTAAGTGACCTGGAAGTGGGAAAGTTTAAGGTCTTACATGTATTCATGAGAGGGTTCAAAAGTTCCGCTACTCCATGTTGTCACAGACAATTTCAACTCTGAACAGGGGGACAAAGGGTCTCTCTCAAAAACTGTTCCTTCTTCCTATTTGATATCCCATATCTCCTTCCCTTCTTTCGGTGAGCTTTTGCCCAATGCAGAAGAGGAAAGGGAGACAGCCTGGGCCTCCAAGAGTGTTTATCCACAGAAATATTAAGTCACAGTTCCATCCTTCAAATACCAGGGCAAGACTATGCCCTGCAAACGTTTCATTAAAATTTTGACTGGATTATGTTACATACTTCCTTCCTTTGTGCTACAAGGCTGTTTTACAAACATGTTTCTAATATTAAAACTGTATTTTTCCTCATATGGTTAATCCTATTATTCCTAGTTTAAATAAATCCTCTCTCTCAGTATAGATTTCATAGATGTTAGGGCTGGAAGGGACCTCGGAAGATCGAGTCCAGCCCCCCGCCTGAAGGGCAGGAAGTCAGCTGGGGGCATAGGATCCCAGCAAGATAAGCATCCAATTTTTTCTTGAAGGTGTTCAATGTAGGTGCTTGAACTACCTCTGATGGCAGGCTGTTCCAGACCTTGGGGGCTTGGACAGTAAAGAAATGCTTCCTTATGTCCAGCCTGAAACGGTCT
>NW_017729034.1:12487082-12494090 GCF_001723915.1 Gavialis gangeticus
AAGGCTTTTTTGAAGTCAAGATATATGACATCAATCTCTTCTTCCTTGTCCAGGTGATAGGTCACCTGCTCATAGAAGGAAATGAGATTGGTCAAGCAAGACCTAGCTGTAACAAACCCCTGCTGGCTATCCCTCAGGATGTTGGCATCCGCTAGTCTATTAAGGATGGCCTCTTTAATAAACTTTTCTAAGACCTTCCCTGAGACAGAGGTCAGGCTGATGGGCCTATAGTTTGTCGGATCTACTTTCCTCCCTTTCTTGAAGATAGGCACCAAATTGGCCTTCTTCCAGTCTTTGGGCACTACACCAGAGCACCAGGAGTTCTCGAAGATCCATGTGGAAAGACGTAGAGCCACCTAGGAGGACATTCATTAAAATGCAAGGGGGCCAGAAGCCAGGGAAGAGACGGGTATAATTTGAGAATAAAGTAACTCGCCTTCAGCTCCACAATACAACCTAGAGAACAAGAAATCTACACTGATCTAAAGCCTGAGGGTAAGAACATGCCCAAGAACTTTGACAGGATGAATACAGATGAGATACCTCTTCCAGCTCAGACACTGCAAACACCACCTTCTCCAGAGTCTCCCCGTAAATCTCCAGGAACCTTCTGACTGTGCCTGAGAGAAAAGAGAATGAAACAGAGTCAGCAGAATGGGACATGGAAATCCACTAGCTCCCCTCTTCCCACAAGATGGCTTTATAGGCAGCAATTATGCATACAATAGACAGCCCAGCAGGCAGAGTTCCCTTCTTAGATGCTGCCCCTTCTTACTTTGAAGATATTGAGAAAGGGTGAAACTTTTGCATTGATCCCTGCTAGTAGGGGGCCTCTTAAGTTTGGAACAGTTCTTCCTTGTAGCTGCTGGCCCTTTCCTCCCTGGATTTGTTTTTAGGGGATGGGAGAAGAAACCAAACTGCCACACTAGGAGACAGTCGTGTCCTACTCCCTCCACTCCTTGAAAAAAATAGCAGCTGCAGAATTCAGCTCAGCAGAATGGTACTATTTTGCTCACGGCTCCAAATGGGGACTCACCCTGTGCACCCTCCTGGCCTGCTGGAAGTAGAAAAGTACTAAGAATGGGGGAAAATTTCAAGAAAAACTTTTAAAATTATAAACAATAATAAAAAATGGAAAGCACCAGAGAATTCCCTCTTTACTCCTTTTCCAAATTTTCCAAAGCCTTAGCCATGTTTGAGGATATGGTCAACTCTTAAGTCAATGTTAAGGGTCAGAAAAAACACTATTGTACAACCAAGCCCCTAAACAAGGATGTCCTTGTGCAGGTGCAGCTTTTGAGCTATGATCTAGCCAGATCTCACAAGTTGATGACTCAAATGGGAGAGAACTTGAAAAAGAAGTCTGTTTTTCTCAAAACTGTGAAGTAAATCAATACAGTCTTCCTTCAAGTAATGACAGTTTAGAGACAAGCAAGAGTGAGCAAGAGAAGGGGGGCGGGGGCGAGGAAGAGAGGGGAGACAGTGAGCAAGAGCATATTTCTAAATATTTCCTGCAGTGAAATCCTTGCATAACTCCTTTAAACTTGCAACATAGTATCTTAGGGGCAAATGATGCTCTCTGCTTCCACAGCAAATTGCACCATTTAGACTTGCAAAAACAACCACCAGGGAGGTCATACTGAAGGCTTGAATCAAACCTCCAATGTCCAAATATTGATTTTCCTCTCATACCAAGCACAAGCCCAAATTTCTCCATTAAGTAGCTTGGTTCCAGGAAGCAATTACAAGGGGAAGAAACTTTTATCTAGTCTGCTTCAATATTCCCTGCACAGTCTAATCCCAATACAAAGAAGGGGAAGTAACAGGTGAGGAAATAAATAGGCAGTTCTGGGTGGAGGGGAATTTCAGAAATAAAACAAGTCCAAGAGACTATTGAAAAAGATTTAGAGTGCAGGAATGACTGGCCAGTAGGGTCTGAGCACCTCACAAAGGAAATGCATAACATTTCTCGTTTTGTCAGATTCCTTCCATGAACAGCTCTCAGCAATTCTTTCCAACCTCAAGGTTTTCCAAATTCAGATGCCAGGCACATGAAGCTCTAAAGCAAGAATCATTCCAAAACAGAGCAACAACACTTCCACCCCTGTTAGAAATGCAGTCACATTATAGCATGAAGCTGGTTGCATCATCTTGGATTTGCCAATCTCAAACCTGAATATACATCTCTCTCTGCAGACCTGAAGAGCCGTGACAGATCCAACACACTGGCACCCCTCACCTCTACAGTACTTCCCCACACCTCCACTCTGCTGCTGTTTACATCCAATCTAAACAGCTCTGGGCTCTATAAGGTGCCCGTTCAGACACACTGACCTTTCATGCATTACTTACGCAGTGCTATGTGGGTTGCATCCTCTAGGGGGTAGCCTCTCTTCACTGAATTTATAACACAGAATCCCACTGAAGACATTGCCTGCTCCCTAAAGTCAAGAAGAGAGAAAAATCTAGGAGTGACTAGTGCCGGTGCCCCTTACTCGATTTGCCCCCAAGAATCTCCTCCCACATGGGTACTTATTTCTCATATCAGAGAGCTGTTCCCCTATAAACTCCCCTCCACATGCCCCCTCCACTGGAGGGCAAGTGATTGTAGATGGATGGTAATGCTACCAGAACAGGGGTGGGGAGGGAGAAGTTTGAGGGAAGGGTCAGAAGGAAAGAACAAATGCTCAGTACTGCAAACAAGAGAACAGCATTAGTATTTTCCTGCCTTTTCCACCTGCTGCCTGTAGGAAAGGGAGGTGTATTGCTTAAAAAAAAAACCAAAACAGAACACTAACAGAGGTCTGAGCCAGGGTAGTGACTTGGCACCTTCTTTTCTTGTGGGACTGTTAGGTCTACCAGAGGCCTTTTGGGTCCTTCACATAATGCTTTGCATAGAATAATTCTCTTTTTGTACTGAAAAGCTGTCCCTGCAGAGAAAGCCAGTCACCAGGAGAGGGCCAAGAAATAAGTGGTTCTCTGATGCACAAGATCAGAGCTTATGACCAAAAACTTTACAATGGCAACAATCAATTGCTTTTCAAAGTTGACTTTCACCTACTTCCACTGAAAGTCTAGTAAACCAAGTTATTTCTCTCTTGCTTTGTCTCAACATCCCTGCACTCCCAGTAGGAAAAACAAGTTAGACCTTTTGTAATCTAACAATCAGCTATTTTCAGACTATTGTAATTGAAGAATCCACCTGTCCAAGTTACTTTAAAGCAGTGATGCTCAAACTTTTGGCCACATGGGCCAGATTAGTGGTATGGGGCTGGATCAGCAGGGTTAGTGCCCAGATCTGACTTCATGCCACGTGGATTCCACCTTGCACTTCCTTTCTGGCTCTGTGTGCCTGAATCCCACCTCACACTGCCCCACTTTGTGCAATTGGTTCAGGTCCTGTGCCACTTTAACCCTATGTGCCCAATCTACCCTGCACGGCTATGCTGTCCAGCCCTTAGGATTCCCCACAGGTCTGGAAATTTAGCAGCAGGGGAATGACAATTAACACTGCCACCACTCCCCTACCATCAAACTTCTGGACCCAAGAAGAGCCCTGTGGGTCAGATGACACTGTTTTGCAGGCTGGATTTGGCCTGTGGGCTTGAAGTTGAGCACCACTACTTTAGAGTGTGAAATTTCTACCACAGGCCTGGCCTTGCCCATCAGTTTTGAAGCACATGAGACTCTTCTGTAGATCCAAGAGAACTTGCAGGGGAGGGGGCTATGGGAAAAAAGCGGGCTTAAAATGGAAACTCATCTACAACTTCACTTATAAGGCAACTGCCATTGCACAATATCAGACAGATCTTAAAATGGTCTGGGAAAAGTTATTCTGTTGTCTCCTGAGAAACACCAAAATTTCCTTTTCCTGAAGTTTTGATTTAGTGTTCACCATAGGGATTGCTGCAATGACAACAGCAGTCATGAACAGAGGGCTTTGATGAATTCAAAAACAAGGTACATACCAAACCTTTAATCCATTATAAATGAGTTCAGAAGCAACAAGAGACGAGGGACAAAATTATAAGCCACTCAACTATTTCCGATCGAAAAGTTCCATGAATCACGTTGTGAGGATATCAAAGAATCTTCTGCAAGATTCAGTTTATACCACATGAAGGAAATGATTTTCACATATTGTAGCTAGGCCTAGGGCAACTCTCTGTTGCAGGAGACTCATAGAACCATGTGCTGGGACTGACTCATGCATGATTTGCCTGCATCTCAGCTGTTTTTGGGCAGAACAGATCTTTCCCTCTCCAAAAATGTAGCACCCCAATATTGACCTGCTGAATTATTTTGGAGGTGGAATGGGAAGATAAGACTGCCTCTCTGAAGCAGTCAGTATTACTCCATGCCCAAATATGAAACTTGATGTGCCAATAACGTGATCTCCTATAGCAGACATAGCTGTGCCTATAGACATCTACACTGAGGACTGCAGTATAGCAGAGGCATACCCTAGCAAGCTTTCTTGGAACCAGAAGCAGCCTTACTGCAGCAGCACAGTATAACACATCTACCCTGCTTCTCGGCTGAGAAAGGAGCTCTACTGCTGCCAGACTGCTTTCAGTGCCTAAACTGGTCATAGTGCAGACATACCCTGTTTTCTGTTTCCTCAAAACCAATTGCAAACTGAAGCACAAAGCGAGGGAGCAGAGGACAGCAGGCCCAGGTGTGTGGTCAAACCCCTTGCAACTCTGCCCACCCCACAGCCCAGGATGATGCATGTTATGGGTGACCCAAACTGCCCTGCACTCACTTTGCAAGCTGTAGGACATTGCGGTAACAGCTGTACAGGGAGCTCTCGGCTGCTGTGCGATATCGACTCTTGTACTTGGGTCCCACAGTGTGAATGATGAAACGTGCGGCTAAGTTAAATCCTTCCGTCAGTTTTGCTTCTCCTGTCCGGCATCCTAAAGAAACACGGTAAGAGACACCAAAGGCTAGGTAGCAGGACCAGGAATACTCCAACACATCCCCCTTCTCCATCTTCAAAGAAGCTCCACCCTGGAACAACTCTCTCCTATCGCATTAGTACAGACAAGCATTCATTTCCCTGAGCCAACCCAGCAGCAGCCCTCTGCAAGGATAACTTCTGCACTCCAAGATGGTTTACTGCTCTGAGAATCCTCAGTCAGACAGGGGAGGTGAAAAACATTGCCCTTGCATCACTACTTCAGAAGATATGCACCCTAAGGAGCAAAACAAGATAGAGTCCCTAGGGACACTGTACTTCATATTCCTAATTCAAAGGCTGCAAGAAGGCTTTTCTTAAGCAGTTTATCTATTTATAGATGTATAGAAATATGAGATAGATGCACACATTACAGTTCTGAAAGTGTTTGGTTCGGGGGTTGGATAAGTAACTGCTGTTCAGAGAGACAAATCTGATTCTTTTAAGACCTAAAACACATTTTCATCCACTCCCTGGAGTATACTAGTTATTCCTTATGGGTTATTTTGAAGACATTCAGGGTTTGAAGAATGGAACTGTACTTCAGGAAGTCCACTTCAGTACGATAGATCAATAGAAGGGCAAGTGACTTTGTATTCGGGCTACATTTTCTATTTCTCTATTTCATTCCTTTCCTTCTAATCAAACCTGTGGTGTTTATATCCTTTCATCACTCCTTACCAAGTTATTTTTCTTTTCTTCTGAGGAGTGCTAGTTAGCCATGTTAGTCTGAAGTCAGACAGAAGGCAGGGTAGAGATGCACCTTATAGATTAACTGAAATCAGAGATGTATAAATTTTCATAAGAGCTACTTCAAATACTAACTTCTAATAAAGTGATCTCTCGGTCATGAAAGTTTATGCATCTCTGACATAGTCTACACTAGTGATTCTCAACCAGGGTATCGTGCATGTCACCCGGGGTTCCTTGAGATCCTTTCAGGGTCCCATGCAATGTTAGTGCTGTTAGGTGCGCAAACATGATTCACAAAACAAACAAAGGGGGCGTGTGAGATGAGATGAGCAGAAACATGTGGTTCCTTGGGGACGAGTAGCAGCAGCACACCTTGTGTCACTGCTGCTTCTTCTTGGGTAACGCCTGTGGCACATGTGCTCTGGCATGCAGCAGGTTACCCCGGGTGGTAGGGGAAGCTGAGGCCAGCAACTGTGCTGGCTCCAGCAGTTTACCTGGGGTCCTGAGGGCCTCCAGAGCTGAAGCCATGGCACTCTTGCAGTAGGAAGCTTGGCTAGCAGCTGGAGTGTGGCTCTGGCAGGCCAGGCTCTGGTTTTGAGTGGTGCACATTGATGCCATGTGTGCTGCCCCACCCTGCTTTTTTTTTGGCACGGGTTTTTTTTTGACTCCAGGATCTCCCCACCCTGTGCTGCAAAGTAGCAGTGCAGGGAACGCCTGCATGTGCAGTGTTGCTGTGCCACAGGTGGGGCTGTGACACCACATACTGCACATCCACGCTCGTCTGGATGTACCCAGACATTTCAAATAAGAATCTATAATGTTAAAACATTGAGTTATTCGCAACAGAAGAATTGCTCTATTATTTTTCTGTTATCAGAAAATGAGTGAGAACTAAGAGTTCTGAAAGGTGCCATTTTCTGAAAGGTGCCTTGAGTCTATAAAAAGATTGAGAATCACTGGTATGTAAGGTTGATCTCTACCATATTTTCTTCTTGTAACCTTTTTTGTTATTTAATTGTGGCCCCGCTCCCCCCACTCAAGTCTGTTCCTTTCTAAATACCTTCCCAATTTATCTACACATTTCTGACATTGAAGAGCCCTCCCCTAGCGGCACCCCCAGCTGACATCTGCCCAGCATGGAAGGGAAACTACCTAACCAGGGGGCTTTTCATGTGGCCATTCCCCTGCACTGCAGCTGGAACTTGGCTGGGATCCCCCAGCCCTGCCCCCTCCCAAGCCATTGAGGGGGAGGAGGAGGGGGTAGAAGCACACCACTTTTGCCCAGCACCAATCTCACAAGCTGGAGTCTGCCTGGTGTGGGAGGGAAAGCACCTGTCTGGGAGTTTTTCATACCC
>NW_017729034.1:12499566-12499843 GCF_001723915.1 Gavialis gangeticus
ACCTGTCTGGGAGTTTTTCATACCCCTGAAGCTTGGAGCTGAGCTGGGATCATCTCAGCCCCACTTCTTTTCCAACCAACAGACAGCTGAGAAGGAGGCAGGGCTGAGATGATCCCAGCCCAGCTCTGAGCTTCAGGGAGACAAATGCCCACAGGACGGTGCTTCCCTCCTCCCACTCTGTGCTAGGCAGCCCCCAGCTGGCTGGGGTGGAGGCGGTGCTGGACCAGGCTGGGGGTACATTTCTACCCCCACCCCTTTTGGTAACAGCTGAGGAAGA
>NW_017729034.1:12500063-12516396 GCF_001723915.1 Gavialis gangeticus
CTCCTCTGCACTAGGTAGACCTTAGTTGGGGGGCTGGTGCAGGGGTAGGGAGGGGCATTGTGTTCCTACCCCCTGCCCCCCACAGCAAATGGCTAGGGAAGGGGTAGAGAAGTGGGGCTGGGAGATCCCAGCCAGGCTCAAGCTGCTGGGGGGGGGGGGGAAGGGGATCTGTGCTCTGGGCATATGTCAGCTGGTGGGGCCAATGGAAGGGGTTCCCACCTCCTTCTCTCCACCCCTCTCAGAGGCAGAGGGCTGGGGAACGGGCAGAAACCCCCCTTTAAACCAGTATCTGCTTGTCAAATCAGAATCTTATTTGTGCTTTACAGACAAAGAGTAAGGCAGAGCAGGGATGCGAGTTTCCCAAAATTGCACAGAAAGTCCATGATAAAGCCAGGCAGAGAGCCAATGTCTCCTTTATCCAGTTTGATGATTTATGTATTAAATTACCATTTCTCAACATTTTAAATGAAAGCTTTAGATTTTTTTTCCATTTACAGTGTGCATTGGATACAGTGTGCAGCTTCAATGGCAGTTGGAAGACTTACTTTACTGCTACTACAGGAGCTCTTTAAACTACTATATGTACATGTAAAAGAGCTGTAGACCCAGAATTTAGTTTACAAGCCTGAAACATTTATAGGTTAAAGGAAGATAGTTCCAAGAAATGTCAGTCAGCTGAGCCATAAAAAACCCAAAACACTGAGCTCCCAGGCCTGAGTAAGGTCAACATGTCACATGCTTTAATCATGACTTCTCAGGGCTTAGGAAAAGTGGCTATAATGGGATTAGGAAAGAACTAACTGAAAGCCTTCATGATATTTACTCTAGGATTTGTAACCAGAGCACCCACACTGTCAGCTTCTCTCAGATGTTCTGCTATACAGAACAAGTGCAAAAACAGTGCAGAATGACTACAACACCAATGATGACAGATATTATATGCTAAATTTCCATAAGCGAATTTAGTAGACACGTCTTCCACTTCTGCTGGCTGAATGGCAGAGCTTCAGGTTGCTGAATGGAAGTGGAAACATCCACTATTCATTGCACAGCCTCCTCCTCCTCCTCACACAACATACCAGCAGTGTTTTCCACAATGTCCAGAGGTGTGGTTTCTTTTCTATTGTTACCTTCCCAAGACTCAGGATATTTACAGCACCAGAGAGCGAAATGATATGCTACATATGTAATGGGACACTGCAGGATTCTAGTGAAATATAAACACCCCAGTGGTTGAAGACAAAAAGCATAAAGGACCTCAAATTTCAGACTTCATGTAGAACCATGAGCAAGTCCCTAAATATCTCAGTACCTCACATGCAGAATGGGGTAGTAATTCCCTCTCTGAGCGCTGCACTGAGCTCTCACAGTATTTGCAGAAGCAAGGTATTTTTGGTGATGTCATTTATTGAATCAGCTGTATCGGTGGGAGACGTTAGATAAATGTGCGCCTTTCTCCCTGAAGGGCTCTACCTAAAGTATGCTTTGTGCCTGAAAGCTTGTTGTCTTCCAACATTTCTTCCAGCTATACAGCTGGTCCCATAAAAAGACACCAGCAAGAAAATCTTCTCTCACATTTCTTGTTGTTCTCACCATCATGGCCAACCCTTATAAATATTTGCAGGTACTCTGATATTATAGTGACAGGGCTCATGTAACCCCAGACTCCAAAGCAGAATTACCAGCCTTCCAAAAGCCTTTTTCCATCATTAATGAACTTCCTTATAAAACCATTTTTGATTTAGAAGGGAAAGTGAACTAACAACTGAATGAGTCATTGTTTAATCAAGTGGAATAGTAAAAAAAAAATTAAGTATTAGGCTATTAAATTAAGTATTATTTCTTGAAAAGGTAAGTTGTATGGCTGCAGGCTAGCAGGGCATACAAAAAAAACTTATCAGAAATTACTTTAAAAAAAAACAAAACCTCATGTTGTGTTTAGGATTTCTGCTGTGGTGAACACCAGCCTTGTGCATGCCTCCTTAAAGGGAGCTGTCCTGAAAAAAGTCAGGAGTTGTCCAAGATTGGTCACTACCCTAAAAGCTTAGGTAAGTTATTCAAATTAACTGCTCTAAGCCACTTCATACACAAAGGGAACAATTGTACCATGACCTGAAAGTAGAATTTCAGTAACCTGAATAGTTGCCAAAAGCTTTTCTATGATCTGTAACTGGAATTACAAAATGGAGGAATAGCTTGCCATAGTCTGGCCCTAGCATTGTCCCTTTATTTCATATTAAGGCCAACTAAGGGAAAGAACTGGAAATATTTTTTCTGCCCCCTGCCTTGTTCAAAAAACAAATCTTTCTATTATATAGGCAGTTTTTCTTTCTGCAGAGCCAGATTCCAAGCCATTTACCTTTGAGTTTCTGAAGTTCATCCCTCAGGTCAGGACCAGCATGCATAAAGATGCTTTCAGATACTGGATTCTTATCTGACAGAGACTCATTACTTGTGTTCACAATAGCTGTGCAATTCAGTAAGGCCACATCTCCTTTCCTGAGGAAACAATGAAACTATTCAGAACAAGTTATACAGAAGAGCTTCATACAATTGAAGTGTTTGACTGCTTAAGGGCTATAACTACCCTGTGGTGCAACACTGTACTCCCTTCCTACTCTGCCTCCAACATATTCCACACAATTTAGTTTTAAACAAATCTAAAGTGTTGAGAAGATATTGCATATAAGCAAAGCCTAGAAGTAGATAAATAGCAAGTTACAAGGGAACCTATTAAAAATGACACCCTAATGCCTGTGCAGCACATTTCCACAGAAACAACACAGACTCACCATCTTCAAAAGGTACCTTCTACTTCTAGCTGATGATGAAACACTACATATAACAGACTAATCCTTTGGTTAGAGGCTTACCCCTTTAACAGAAATGTCAAACTTTTCTAACAAACAACACAGTGTACATATTAATGGTAGGCTCCTGACAACAGTGAGCACCAGGGATGTAAAGGAAGTTATAGGTTTTATCATTCTTCAGAGGCAGAATATTTCTTGTGATGGTGTGGTGGCTGCTACCTGTTAACAGAAACATGTTGTGGGGAATATCACAAATAAGAGCTGTTCCATAACCTGTCATTTTCTTTTTCTTAAGCATTTGCGCTGTTTTTATAGGCATTTCTGGATCTTAATAAAGCAAATGTGCAAGGGTGTAGGGTTGGGCAAGGGAGTGAACAAGCCTCCCTGATTTCCCTGTTGAAGAAAAGAAGATAAAGGGAATGGCAACAGAGTAGGCAGGTTGAGGCTACTTGTTTGATTTGAGAGGCTTAGCTGCTCTATTTCTAGTCTCCAATTGCAGAGTGAAACTGCGCATATTGTGAAAAGACATTTCTTAACTAATGCAGTGCTTACTCTTAAACCACAACCAAGTGATTGTAGAGTATTTAGGCGCTACTGTGTACAGCCTCAAAACACAAAAGCAAAAACCCTGACAGGATAAAACCCAGTCATATAAGCTTTCATTGCCGCTGCTCAGAAACCCATAAGCGGTGAAACTGGGAAGAATCTAGTCACTGGCACTCTGCTACTGCAAAGGAAAGCTGAAGGAGGGACCAGAGACAGGTAAGTAAGGAATGAAAAATGAGGCTGGCAGAGGCCCTGCCTACCCACCTGCATCATCCAGGATATCTTTGGCAGAGGATGGGGTGGGGGAGACAGGTATGGATAGGCTCTGAGAAAAAAGTCCTCCTTCTGTGCAGAAGGTTGAAGCAAAAAACGGGACTTGCTGTTTCAGACATTAATCTGGAAGCTTATATGACAGGGGCTATGAGCTCCCTACTATTTTCTTTTTCTGCTTGAGCAGCATGAGATCACACCACACTTGTTACTTGGCAGCTGTTTTGAGGTCTGGATCTTAAATTAATACCATCTCTGAGAGATCATTCCCCTTTTCAAGTTTCAGACTTTAGGTAGTATGCCCAACACTTTAAAGATGAGGAGTCAACTCGAGTAAACCAGGTGTATCAAATATAGAGGCTGCGGGTAGGATGACTTCTCTTGGGCTGAAAGACCGACTTCCAGGTCTGGCCTACAGTAGTTCTTGCTGTGGCTGCAAAAGCTGTTGTGCCAGCATGGCCAGAATACAGGGAGTTGCCACCACTCATCTCCCCCAGGCCTTACCCACTTCTAGATGTCCTGTGTGAAACTGCAGTTAGGCATGCAAACCAGTGGTAAGGTGGCAAGCAGCAGCATTGTTAACCCTCACATGCTGGCCATGCCAATGCAGCAGGTTTGGCAACTGCAGTAAGAAGCCCTGTGATGGATCTGGCCTGCTGACTTGCTTGAGTTTAATACCCTTGGTATAAGAGAGAGCAAGAGAGGAGAAATTGATGGGATAGGTTAGCACAGGCATGCACTGCTGAGTCAGACTTTAACAGAAGAGTAAGGAGACAAAAAAAAAAAAACCTATGTAAAAGGAAGTGAGAGCAAAATAGGAAAACAAAAGAAAAAAGAAAAAGAGATGCTGAAGACAATGAGAACACACATAAGGCGTGTGTAGATGAAATGGGGACCCTAAATTGAAGTGGTGGGTTTTAAAACACACTGCTTTAATTTAGGGCTGATTAAACCCATTTTGTCACACACACCCCGCTGACTTACCTGCCTCTCTGGCAGGGAGGGGAGGGTGAACTGCTGGAGGGTGGAGCAGTCCCTGTGCTGCTGGGGGGTGGTGGTGGGGAAGGCTGCTGCTTCCCTCCATGGCAGGGGCGGCTGCAGCTGTCCCCATACAGCTCAGGCAGGCAGGCTCCAGGGGGGAAAAAAGATCAGGCTCACTGCTTTTCTTGGGCAGTCTGCTCTCCCAGGCTACTGCTAGGCTGCCTGCAGGGCTTTCTACAGAGCTGCACAGAGCCTGGTGCTTTGCTCCATGGTTTTAGGGGCAGCAAACAAACTCCTCAAAGGAGTTTTAGTTTGCTGTGCTTCAAGTCATTTAAGGAGTGTTACGCCACCAAATTTCCTACTGCAGCTAGAATTAATGTGCAATACACTGCCAAGGCGTGCAAACACCGACACAATTAAGTGATGCAAAAGCATTTAGCCTGCTTTAAAGTGTCATGCACACGTGCTTCATTTGGTCTACATATGGCCATAATCTACAGTAACAAAGACAGAAAAAAGTAGAATGAAGCCAGCAATATCAAGAAGGAAGATAAATCAGAAGAGACAGTAAGTTCTAGTGTTTATTAACTAAAAGGTGACTGATAAGATGTACTCACAAGTGCACCATAGGAAGTAGTACATGGCTGTTTTGTACTAATTAAGTGCAAGAGGAATGTAGAAATAAGCTATTGTAAGCCAAACAGGGGTGGATATTATTTACTCTTGTCCCAGTAGCCTTTCCCCTTTTCTTTTCTGTCTAGACATGAAGTGTGTCTGCTGCAGGGGTTGGGGGGGCGGGGGGGGGGGGTGGGAAATCAGACTAATAATAGAATTTTATTTTGTGTTGAGACCATTTTGTTAGGCATTCAGGTACCACTGTAAAAAGGAAAATACCAATGACCCAAAGACCGGAGAGGACAGACCTGAACCAAAAAACTTACCACAAGACTATTTTAGCATTGATGTCTTTCTTGTATGGGAAAGGTGACCTAATGTCAACTTGGGCTCTCTCAACAGGAGCTTGGTGAGAATCCAATTGTTCTGCCACATACAAATCAGTCCAGCACAGCAGTGTGTCAATATCCACAAACTGAGAAGGAGCACCCAGTGGATCCATGGAATGGAAAGAACAACTCTCCTTTCTGCTAACTTGTTAGCACTCCAATTCTCAATGGAGTCTTCCAGGTGCTTCAAAGAGAGATAAAAGGTAAAAAAAAGGCAGGGTCAAAGGCCTGGCATTTTACCAAGAATAATTCTGAAAGAGCTGGACTTATGAAGAAAAACTTCAGGACAATTAAGTTTATTTGCAAATAACAAGGTAGTTAAGAAAAATAAAACCACTTACCTAACCTCTCTCCTCCAATTAATTAGTGAATTTCTCTCTCTAAAATGTTGATTGTACCAATTTTAAATTTCACATTGACAGTAGCATCCTATAGAACAAAAATCAAAGTGATTGAATGCTTTAAATCAGGGCTGTCTAACTTCTAAGCAGCTGGGTGTTGCATGCATCCCCCACCCCAGTGCACCACGCACAGGAGCAGGCCCACACAGTGCTCCCATCTCGCTGAGTGGTATATGCAGGCAGTTCTGAACTGCAAGCTGCCCAGCACCATAGGCTGCACTGCCTTGCTCTCTGGGGTGGATGCAGGAGGCAAAAGCTGAAGCAGAAAGAGAGTCTACAGACCCTGGCTTCAGCAACAGTTGGAGCAATAGGGGGAGCAGTAACCAGGTAGGAACCTGGGGGCCACATATTAACCCCTTGTGGGCTGCCAGAACCCCACTTTAAATAAAGTAGGAAATTATATAAATATGTATACACCAATTGTTAATTACCTTAATGCTGCAGGATCCAATCCTGTGAGATGCTAAGCATCCTCCACTCTAAATGAAGTACTGCTGAAATCAATTAAAAATAAAAAGGTGCTGAACATTTCATAGACACAGACCTGTAGCACTTTATACAACATATCCCCCACTCTCCAAAAATTGAATTTGCTCACATTTTTGCAAAATTCAACACTACTCAGTGGACTGCCAGTCAATAAAATACAGTGAGACACACTGACCAATCTCTTTCTAGAAGGCTGTTCTAGCAAATATAGTTAAGTACATAGTATCTCTGGAGAGTTTGTATTCTGGCTGCTATCACTTGTTAAGGACTATGCCACTGAATTTTCCTGCTGTTGTAAGTAGTGCTACTTAGATTATGCTATCACATACCACTTCTATAGCTTCACTTTGCTGTATTTAGCAGAGCAGGATTCCTCACCAACACTGCTTTTGCGAAGCCACAACAACAAGCAAAGTTTTCTGTCAGGATGGGATAGTCTTCTAGTGAACAAAACTATGACCTGAATTAGTTATACACGCCTTTGCCACCTCCTGTCTGGACTACAAGACTTCAATTCTCTATTGGCTGGTGCAAGCAACAGCACCAGAAAAACACCTCAGCTCTCAACTAGTATAGGTGAGTACAGTATCTCTCTTCAGCCATATGGGCTACTGTAAACACAACAAGCAGAACAGAGTCAAGTTCAAAGTTGTGGTCCTCATCTAATCCCAGCACATACAAAAACCACTGGGATAAACTCTGGCTGATAACTCTGCTCTTCAGGCACCAAGGCACTGTCACACGGCAATGGTTTCTGGGCTTTCCAGGCTCACAAGGTCCCTTCTGTTGTGTGCCCAGCTTTTCCAACTGAATTTCTGTGGAGGCCTCAATTCCACACGGGGCCAGAAGCTTAGAGCAGGGGAACACCATCACAAAAGAAAGCTTGTTTGTGCAGGTGATGTTTTTTGTGGGCTCAGCTACAAACCATGGGACATACTCAGTAACTGGAGTCCAACTCAAACTTTGCCACTTTCTACACAAAGTGCAGGCCATACTTCTTCAACCTTGTCTTCTCTGATCCTTATATAGCACCATACACAGAAAGATAGCCCCAAAGCAAAAGTGGACCAAAAAAGGCTAACCTCTATATGCAATTCTTTCCCAGAAGAGAGGCAAAGAGAAAGAGCTTCATAGGGCAAATATTGGTAATATAAATTTATACATTTCTGGACCATGCTCAGACACTAGTAAGGATGGTAGAATATGAGCTATCCAGGATTACACATACAGGAGAGTCCCTGTGACGAAGGCATATTATAGTTCTAAAATCAAGCATAAGAACCAAGTTTGCCCATGCAATCTTAATTCAGCTCCTTGTACCTGTGCTTTACACAACACTGGTTTAGTTACACGATGACAAACTAATTCCTATAATATTTGAATCATTCAGTGCTGAAGACAAAAGGTGTTCACACTGACCAAGCAGCTACTTAATACTGTTTTCTCCTCATTGTTTATATTTGTAATCTCTTATCCAATTTCCATAGTAGCCAAGCCTGCTCTGAAGACAAAATGGATACTTAAATATTTTATGGTGTTTACTTCTAGTTTGAGTGCTTCACAAACCACTGGGGGTGCATGCACACCCCCAAGACTAGCAGTGCACCCCCTGAGAGAAGTACCATCAATGCTGCTGGCAGCGCCTGCAGGAGGTTGCCGTTCGCCACCCCTCCCCTCAACCCCCGGCGTATGCGAGCAGTTGCCAACTACCAGTTGGCACTCACCACTCTTCCCTACCCCCTGGTGACACTGCTGCGGCAGCCTGCAGGAGCGCTGCGTTTGCCGCCGCTATGCCCCCCCAGCCTTCAGGGGCACGTGTTATTCTTCTCACAAACCCTAACCCTCACTGAACCTCTGAATGAGGCTGCTGTATGGTCATAGTCATTTATAGATATGAAACCAAGAAACAGAAAGACTAGTCACAACTGTCCAACAGTCATGTGTGCCCAACCCGAGATGCCCCGGCCCATTTTTTCTGAATGCATAGTATTTGTACAAATCGTTGTATGTTTGAGGCCCAGGTTTCAGCTGCAGCTGCAAATACTTTGCCTTTGTGCAGTTTAGACCCCAGGTTCTCAAGCTGGGCAGGCAGGAAACAAAGAGAACTGTCAGTAGCCACATTCAAAGTGACCAGTACAAGCAACCCGCCCTACGGCACCCAGGAGCTCTCTAGGAAAGGCAGCTGGAGAATTCAGGTCTCTACGGGCAGAGCCAGGCAACACCTGATGCCATAACGGTTTTTTTAAGGCCAGCACCGACACCCGTTGCTCTGGCACAGGAAAGACAAGTCAGAGGCTCAACCGCAGGTGGTAACAGACGCTGCCGCTTAGCTGCGGCACAGAGGGCGGCAGCAGCGCCGCGCGGGCCGGCGGCGCCCCAAGGGCAGCCGAGCGCAATGGCAGGCGCCCGGGAAAAAGCTCTGGAGCACCCGCACGCACTGACCGCCCGAGGCAGCGCCGGGGGCCTGGGCCGCAAGAACAAGCCCCTCCCGCCCTGCCCGGGGCGCGGCCACCTGGGCTGAGGGAGGCCCGGAGCGCCCCGGCCCAGCCCCGCTCACTCACGGGCGGACCCCGCTACTCCCGCCCGGCGACTCGATCCCGGCTCAGGACAGACCAGAGACATTCCCTTGCAAAGCTACTGGAAAAACTCCCAACCCCAACCTTCCGCTTCCGGGATCAGCCTCTTACCAATCCCGTAGCCTACCAGCGCTCGGGGGTGGGCTTTATACCTCACTTCCGCCCACGCGAGTCTATCGCGGTGTGCTGGTTCCGGTCTCGTGGGGAGGCGGTGGACTTGGGTGCGGGCGCGCCATGGGACTCACGCGGCAGTACCTGCGCTACGGGGTCGCTGCGGTGTTTGGCCTCATCGCCAGTCCCAAGGGCAACGTGGCCTATGTGCGTCTGCGCGGCGAGAGCGGCCGCTATGTGGCGGTACCGGCGTGTGAGCATGTCTTTCTCTGGGACACCCGTAGGGGCGAGAAGGTGAGGCCCGCCCGCCGCCAAGGCACGCGCCCGCCCGTCAGTCCGCGTGCCCGCCTTCCGCGCCGCCCAGAGCCCCAGGGGCGCCGGCTTGACCTGTCTCTGCTGTGCCCGGTGTCCTCAGGCGCGCAGCGCGGGTGGGGTCTCCCTCCTGTGCCCCCGGCCCACAACGGGAGGTGGCATGAGAGACCTGACGCGAGGTGCAACAGGGAAGAGTGGACTTCCTATAAGGGTCCTGTGTCTTCAGGCAGTTTGGAGCTGGAGTGATCCAGCTGCTTGGAGCACTTGTGGGCACCCCTCGGTTATGACGATGACTTGCCTCTTTTCTTGTTTGCTCGTTCAGGCTTTGGGCTAAATTTGGCTGCCCCTGGCACCAGTACAGGATACAAATACATGCCTCAGTGGCATTTTCTAGGCGAAGATCATTACTCTAGGTTTGGTCTTGAATCACTAATTTAGTTGGGGAAGAGTGTTATTGCCTGGGTGTCTGAACAGGATTTCCTTGTTCCTGGAGGCCTGGGTGCCTGTGTTCAGGTATTACAGACACCCACTATACAAGGGCATGGGTAAGGGTGTTGTCCTTTACAGAAGCTGATAATGGAAAGGATGCTGTCCAACCTCGCTGGTTGCCAAATGAAAGTTAAATTTCTGTGGCTACAGTGGAGGGTAACCTTACACACTGCTCCCTTATTAAACAGAGTCTGGGATCATAAGAGCTGATGTTCAATGCAGAATGGCTAGGGTGTTGCTCCAGTCATTGGTGAGATGCTGGTTGCTAACAAATTGTTTTGAAAATGGCTTTAGAGTTCTGGATCCCTTTGTGTTTTTTGGGAAAGCTTTGTTGTACACCTAAGAGAAGGACATGGGTTATGAGGAAATTGTATGATTTCATAGCACAGGGTTAGCAGGGCTCTCCTACTGGTAAGCAGGCAACAGCAGTCTGGCTGTTACACAGGACTGGTAATTGGGATCTAGTTGTCATTTCCCATGTGGCTGGGGGGAATAATTTTCCTTCTTGTTTCAGTCTACCCCTTCCTAAATGGTGCAATGATACAAAACTTACTAGAGCAAAGAGGTGTTAGAAAATAGTGTCTAAAGCTCTGGATGCCCTTTGGGTTGGTGAGGTAGATGCACAGTACACTCTTTATTCCCTGTGAGTGCCTGGACCTGACATGTCACATCATATTGCAAACATCTTCTCTTCTTAAAATGATAGGTTCTCATCCTGCAGGGCCTCAAACAGGAGGTCACTTCTCTCTGCCCATCCCCAGATGGGCTGCACTTGGCCGTTGGATATGAGGATGGAGCAGTCCGTGTTTTTAGCCTCTTGAATGGTGAAGTGATTGTCACTTTCAATGGACACAAGGCTTCTGTTACCGCTCTGAAGTATGATCAGCTGGGAGGCAGGCTGGTATCAGGCTCAAAGGTGAGATTTGGTTGGGGGAAAGTCCACTCTGGAGGTCAGCCCTGTTATAAATTGAGGAGGACTAGACGGTCTTTGGGGATCATTGTAGACCTAACCATGGGGGAATGGCTGGAGGCATAATATTATCATGGATTATCCAGGGTTTGGGTGAGAAATATGTGAATGGTTTTGTGGGATATCTTTGGAACAGAGTAGCAAGGGCCAGGATTAGGGTGCACTGGCAGGGCTGTGAAGGGAGCCCACAGCTGGAATACTAGGGTAGGAGTTGGGGGCAGGGGAGGATGGGGGGAGAGGATGGGGGTTCCTTGTACAGCTTTTGAGGGTGGAAGAAGCCTGCTAGGCTCCTTACAGCAGAGGGTATTTCATGTCAATGCTGAAGTGCTTTACCTGAGACCTGTAGATTCTTTGAGGCAGAGGTCATTCCCTTGGTACCTTCCCATTCAGGATACAGATGTCATTGTGTGGGACATCATCAATGAGAGCGGTTTGTACCGGCTGAAGGGACACAAAGATGCTGTCACGCAGGTGCTCTTTTTGAGAGAGAAGAACTTGCTGGTTACCAGGTAAATGGTGCTGCTGGGTGTGCTAAACTGGGTTGACATGGTCAAGTTAAGACACCAATCTAGGTGTTGCTTGTCTTTCTCATACTTTGTAAAACCCAAGCATGTGAGATAAAGAAGCGAATAGCTACAAAATTATAAATCTGACTATAACACAATCTGATGCTATATTAAATGTGAGTAGCATAATTGGTGGGGTGGGGCAACTGGAGCAGCAGCCCCAGGCATTGCCTTTGGGGGCTGAGAGGAGGCACAAAAATAGTCTGTATCATGGTTGACTGTTGTCAGTGCAGTACAGCAGATGGCACTATCCTGTGTGCTAGCTTTCCCTCAGGTGTGGAGCTGTACTTTTATTACACCTCTGTTAAATGACCTCTTGCTGTACCACCTGGACTCTGACACTGCGGACTTTAAAAAAATACTGTGTAATCTTGAGATCAGCATGTTTAATGGGTATCCTTTTAGTTGGGAAATATCAGCTGAAGGATAGTCAACTTAAAATTTGCCATTCTGAAAAATGTTTAGTCTGTCAAATACTGTATTTGACGTGGTTGTACCCAAACTTGCATTTATGCCACTCATCCTTAGTTATGCTACTGTTTTTTATAATGTTAAATGAATATGTAGGTTGCCACATATTTATAGAGATGCTGGTTCTGTCTTATTTAAAGCGTGTGGGTGGTTTGTTTGTTTGTTTGTTTTTTTTGGGGGGGGGGTGGCTTCCTTATTATGAAAATAGCAGCCTGTCCTACTAAATTCTCAGCATTTATTCTGATAGTTTACAAGAGAACTTAACTATTAGTTTGTGAAGATATTAATTTAAAAATGAGTCCTTTAGGAAAATTAGCATTTGCAATCAGATCCTGTACTGAGTAATTTAACTAAAATTGTACTGTAATAAGTTAAAATTTTACGTGTATATTTAAAAGTTTCTGGGTGAAATTAGGTTGCAATTAAGAGAAGTTATTATTGGTTCTTGTCTTTAGTTATTATGAGGTTCCCAGAGACACCATGTCAGCAGTTGAGGTTGCTCTTATTTGTGGCCATTAGGACCCTGGAAATTGCTCACACAATTGCTGTCCTTTCACCATAGCTAATTTGCATGCTGTGGTTGCATCATTTGATGGGGTAGGGTTGATTGGTGTCAAAATGCAGGGCAAATTTGGAGAGATGTACCTTTGGAATTTAGCCAGCATGTCATCCTTATCCTTAAATAAAGCAGAGTGTTTCCTCTGCAGCACCATGCTGGAAGTTTGAGTATCTGTCCTAAGGAAAAAAAGCCTCCTAATGAATTTGCAGTGCCTCTTTCTGTAGTGCCTGTGTTTGTGATTTCTCATTCTGATCTTGCTTGGCCTATGACCCTCAATGTCACTTTCATATGAGGAAGTCTGGCTTTCCACTCGATACACCTGGCTTTGCCTATTGCTTGAGTGTGTGATTATTGGCTGGACTCTGGGGATGTTGACTGGTGTCTGGGTGGTGTCATTTGGGGTTGGTTTTTTGTTTCAGTGGTAAAGACACCCTGGTGAAATGGTGGGACCTGGATACCCAGCACTGCTTCAGAACATTGGTTGGACATCGTACTGAGGTAACCGAGGCATAGAAATGTGGGGAGGGGAGTTCAGAAGGCACGTGGTTCCTTCTGACCACAGTGCAGGTTTGCAGTCTATGGTCGCACTGCTTAGCGTGTGAAACATTTGTGCTTGTTGGCTGTGCAGCAAGATGGGGAGAGACCTTGGATTTGAGGGGGTCTTGTATGGCACATACTAGGGATGATGTTTCCAAAACAAGTGTCCTTTTGTAGTGCCCTGCTTAGAAGGGACTCTTTTATGGGTTCCTCATTTTAGGCCTTAGTCTTTCTGAGTCTCTGTTTCACCATTTCACCATCCCACTTGGTGAAATGGGGATGCTGCAGCTCCTTGAACTTGAAAGGGTGTCATAAGTCCAACTGCACTAATGTGCAGAGGCCTGTGGGCACTCTAGTGACTGGGCACATGGAAGTAGACCTGAAGGAGCTCCTCATTGTGTTCACTTTGGCAGGTCTGGGGCCTGGTTTTGGTGTCAGAAGAGAAGCGTCTGATCACTGGGGCTGCAGACAGTGAACTGAGGGTGTGGGACATCACCTACTTGCAGGAGGTAAGGAAGGAATTCATCCTTTTTGTAATGACCCAGGCTGTGGGGCCACTTGCCCTGGGAATAGATTGAACCAGGGCATAGTGGGCCTGGGTTGCCTTGTGGATGCTGTTAGCCTGGAACAGCATTGTGCTTGGCTTTGGTGGTGGTGGTGTTACAGACCTGCCACGCAGTACCACTTTCAGCTCTTATGTTGCCCTTTGTAAATCTGCTGCATCTGTGGGCGGGGGAAGCTCAGGATAGTTCTCATTTCAGGTTCAGGTAAGTGGAAGGGATGGACTGTCAAAAGCTGCTTTCTTGCATTGAGTGCATGCCAGTGCTGCTCCTTGATTAAACTTGAGGCCAATAAGGCTAACGGCATACTGGGCTGCATTGGTAGGAGTGTTTCCAGCAGATTGAGGGAAGTGATTATTCCACTCTAGTCTGCACTAGTGAGGCCACATCTGGAGTACTGTGTCCAGCTTTGGGCCCCCTCTATAGAAAAACTGGACAAGTTGGGGCGAGTCTAATGGAGAAGAACAAAAATGGTTCAGGGACTGGGGCACTATTTATGAGGAGAGGCTGAGGGAACTGGGTTTATTTAGTTTGGAGAAGAGAAGATAGAGGGGATTTGATAGCAGCCTTTAACTACCTGAAGAGTGGTTCCAAAGAAGATGGAGCTAAATTTCTCAGTGGTGACAGATGACAGAATAAAGGAGTAATGGTCTCAAGTTGCAGCAAGAGAAGTTTAGGTTGGATATTAGGAAAAACTTTCTTACTGGGAGGGCAGTGAAGCACTGGAATAAATTATCTAGAGAGGCTGTGGAATCTCCATCTTTGGAGGTTTTTAAAGGCTTGGATGGACAAAGACCTGGCTGGAATGCTCTAGTTGGGGATGGTCCTGTTTTTGAGAAGAGGATTGGACTAGATGACCTCCTGAGGTCCCTTCCAACCCTAATTTTCTATGGTTTTATGAACTCTCTGTGCCCTCCTTTCATCCCAGCAGCACAGGCTTGAGTTGGGGAAGTGCAGTACTGGTGTCACTCATGGTCTCTACACTTGTCTGTTGTGGTGGAAGGGGAGGGAAGGGTCATGGGAAGGCAGATCAACACCACCTGCGGTGAGGGAGGGAGTGGGGCTGGGGCAGATGCTGCCCAGGTGGGGTGGGGTGTGAGAGGGAGAGGGAGGCAGTTCCTGCTGCTGCACGCACCCTGGGAGGGCATGGGCGGGGCATGTGCTCCCGTATTTGCATGGGGCAGAGCAGGCCACAGCTGCAGGCTGGGGCTGCGTCAGGCTCTTCCTGCTAGGGGCTGAGCCAGGCTGCGCCCCTCCCCACTCCTGGTACCCTCCTGAGGTGTGTGCAGCAGCGGGAACTGCTACCCCCCCCCATCCCTTGGATGAGCTGTGGTTCCGGCCCCCACCGCACGCTAGCTGGGCAGTGCCTGCCCCAGCCCCACTCCTTTATCATAGGGGGGTGTTGATCTGCCCCCCAGCACCCCTTCGCTTCTCCCTCCTCTTCCATCACAACAGACTTATCAGCTGTACATAGCTCTCCAAGCTGCTGGGCTGTGCTCCTAGCTGCCTGCATGCTGCACTGCAGATGTGCACATGCACGAGCATTTCAGGCCAATTTCCAATACAGTCAATTTTCTTGAAATCGGTGCCAATGCAATACCAGACCAATGTGTAGGTGCACCTCTGCTTTCACCTTAGAGGTTCCCCAGAAGCACCTTGGGGTTAAAACTGTGACAATGGTAAATGGATTAGGAGAAACAGGAGGATCCAGATAGGGGAGACAAGTATGGTTCTTATGGTAAGTGTATTTCTCCCTCCTTTGTTTGTCTTGCACAGGGGAAGGACCCTGGGGAGCCAGAATCCAAGAAAAGCAAAGGTTCTCTGGCTAGAGCAGAGGAGACCTGCAGCATAGATGAGACCTTGGACCTACATGAAGCCTCTGAGGAGGTAATTGCCTTTCCCCACTACCTGAGTGGAGCAGGTTCACATGAGCTCCTTACAGATGTTAAGAGAAAAAAAAATTCTTTACCTGAAGAAGCGGCGCATTAATTCAACCCAGCTCCACAGTGTCTGTTTAGATTGGAGCTTTTTGGCAATCGGCCTTAGATAAAAATGCCAAAAAAGCCCCACTAAAGTGCCTGATCTATACAGATGAGCCAAGTCCAAGTAACATGATGCCTCTTCTGGGCATGTACTAGGCTCAGTGTGGGAGTGCACCAAGTTTAAAGTAAAGCAGCCTTTTCTTTTCGGCCCCCCCCTTTTTTTTTAACATCTGTAACCACAGTGTTTTGTATCTCCCTTGCCTATACAGCACAGCTTGCATAGCTGACCTGGCGGCTGTCCAGGCTGCTTGTTCCACAATGCCAACCCTGCCCTGGTGATACAGTTTCTAACACTGTGTGAGGGAAGGCTTTCCTTCCTCAAGCACAGTCTCTTCAACTTTTTCCAATTGCCCACAGAATGATACCCCAGGGAGACCCTGCAGGTGTTTGCTGATGACCCCTGCCAAGGAGTGCCTCATGGGTGGTCAGTGATGGGTGTCTAGAGAGGCTTGTGGTGCCAATGGAATGTTGACCTGAAAGGCAAGGACCAGGCAGCCACGAATGCACTTGGCACTGGCCTTTGCCAGTGAGCCTCAGGGTAGAGATTGTGGGAATGTTAACAGCCTGCTGCTCCATCCGTGTCTGGGAAGTGGAGCTGCTACATCTTGTATTGGCTTCTGTAGTGAGACCGCTCTG
>NW_017729034.1:12521396-12522359 GCF_001723915.1 Gavialis gangeticus
GGAGTGCCTCATGGGTGGTCAGTGATGGGTGTCTAGAGAGGCTTGTGGTGCCAATGGAATGTTGACCTGAAAGGCAAGGACCAGGCAGCCACGAATGCACTTGGCACTGGCCTTTGCCAGTGAGCCTCAGGGTAGAGATTGTGGGAATGTTAACAGCCTGCTGCTCCATCCGTGTCTGGGAAGTGGAGCTGCTACATCTTGTATTGGCTTCTGTAGTGAGACCACTCTGCTTACCCTGTCTGATTTGACTGACCAGCTAATCTATTGGCTTGCTCACAGGGAGATGTTCCTGATAAGTCTTCAGACTTCAGCTTTCCTTTTACCCAGCCTTTCAAGTACTTCTCTCCCATTCTCTTTCTCCAGGCTCTTTCCCCCTCTTTTTTTTTTTTTTTAAACGGGTATTTCCATGTTGGCTTCTTTCTCTTGCCTTTTCTGAAATGGAAAATAACCCAATTCCTTTATTTTATTTTTTTTTATAAGCTCAGTCAGATTCTCTTCCAGTCAGCAAAAGTGAATGCTAGGGGAATCGCCAACTCTCACGTTTCAGTTGTTACTAAAATAAATGTTGTTATTAGCTAAGGGGCTAGAAATAAAAGAAGTTAAATTTGTGCCTAGGGTCCCATGTGTACAGCCCTCCTTTCTTGGCTGCTGGTCGGGCACATGTCCTAGGTGCTGGGGGTGGGTAAAATAGCCCTCCAACAGATTCAGTCCAGTCCTCAGGTAAACAGCCACCAACTCACTGGATCTGGCGCACAGGCGGCTGGTAGCTCTGGCCACTGCCTGGTGCTGGGTGGGGGGGTTGGGAAGGGAGTGGGGGGAGCACTGCCTCTGCCCAGCAGCATCAGGCATCAGTTGTGGACCTAGGCAAGGCTCCCTGCCCCCCATTGGGTGGGCAGCAGCATTAACTGCTCCTGCCTGTGTCTGCATCTGAGCGTTGAGGGGGAGGAGAAAGGGGGAGAGGGA
>NW_017729034.1:12527359-12529021 GCF_001723915.1 Gavialis gangeticus
CTGCTCCTGCCTGTGTCTGCATCTGAGCGTTGAGGGGGAGGAGAAAGGGGGAGAGGGAGGGAAGGGAATGGGAGCAGGGGGAAAGACAAAGGGGGAGGGAGATGGGGGAGAGATCACTGGGAGAGATGGAGGGGAGTGAGAGAGACTAGGAGAGAAGTAGATGGAAAGAGAGAGATGGGTGTGGCCTTCGACAGGTTCCCAAAACTCATTAAGTGACCCTCTAGCCAAAATAATTGTCCACCCTTTTTTTAGGCCCTGGTGACTTTGCTTCTGAAGATGTGCTGGACCAGTGACTCCACAGCTCTTTTCTCTTTTGTTTCCTTGTAGCGGCTCCTGAGGTGCAGCAAAGTTGGCTCTATTATGCGGGATGGGAGGGATCGAATTGTTACTCTTGCCACTGACCAGACGGGCCGGATCCTGGCCTGCCACGTAAGTGATGTGCTTTGGGTATTTGGTGAGTGTGAACCATGGGAGTCTTGTTTTCAAGAGCCATTACCAGCAACACTACAAAGACTTCTTAGTCTGTTTGCTGATAATACAACTTTACATAGCCTTATGAAACTGGGGTGAAAATAGCAGAAATTCTGGGAGCCTGTAACTTTGTTTGTTTTGTCTCCAGGGAACAGACTCTATTTTGGAAGTATTTTATGTTCTTTCTGAGGATGAAATTCACAAGAAGATGGAAAGGAAAATGAAGAAAGCAAGGAAAAAAGCCAGGTAAGCTCAGCTTTGTCATTTAGAATTCAGTTTGCATACTGAAAACTGACAGTAGAGCCGTCCAGTGATAGGGAGTAACTAGTAAATTGAAAGAGATTTCTGGTTATTTGTCCAATTTCATTTGAGTTTTGGCTTCCTCTGCTAATATGTTTCTTTGTCCTTTCCATCTCTCTGGTGCTGGTTTGAGCAACATTGTTCTCTGGTCTTAGCACTTGTTAGAAAGTTGCCATGAGTCTGATCATTCTCTTCCCATTCCTGAGATGGTAGCACCCCTACCAGGACTGCATGCACATGTCTGCAGCACTGGAGGAGAGTCCAGCTGGCTTCAGTCTTAAAAGAATTACATTTTGTTTGCATTTTCAGGGGAGAATGGATGTCACTTTCTTTCTGTGTCTGTCTGTCCCTGTGTGAATAGCTTGACTGTGTTAGGTAAACTTATTTGCTGTCCTCATCTGTCTTTTGTAGGCAGCAGCTTGAGGAGGAACCTGAAAGCAGCATTGAACTGAGTCTGCAGGAGGAGATTCAGCGGGTTGTGAACATTAAGGCTTCTGCTAAAATCAAGTAAGTGCAAATCGCTGGCTTGGAGGTGTTGTCATAGCACAGGGGTAGGCAAAATAATGGCCCATGGGCTAGATCCAGCTCACCAAGGGATTTTGTCCAGCCCACAGCAGGTCTCTTGGTTCCACTCAGCCCAGGTCTGGGGGGCAGCCTGGGCCATACCACATAAAGCCAGTCCCACTGCCCCTGGGTGTGCAGCAGGGCTGGAGCGGCACAGAGCCTGGGCTTGTTTCTCAGCAGCCCCGGCAACAGCAGCTCCTTCCATCAGCTGCTGCTGTCAGACCTGGCTCTGCTGCCTGGGCACCCTGGCCTGTCAGCCCTGCACATACAGCTGGGGGTGGGACCCATATGGGCAGAGCATGTGGCTGGGGGAGAGTGGGGAGCAGT
>NW_017729034.1:12529034-12532479 GCF_001723915.1 Gavialis gangeticus
TGTGGCTGGGGGGGAGTGGGGAGCAGTGCCTGGGAGAGGGCTGGGTGGGTGGGGCCAGGATCACAGGCAGTGACAGTGGGGCTGGGGCCCCAGGGCAGAGCTGCAATCAGCTGTCTGCGTGGTCCTGTGACGAGCTCAGGTTCTGCAGGCAGGGGCGTGCAGGAAGTGCATTGTGGCTCT
Source organism: Gavialis gangeticus (assembly GCF_001723915.1). NCBI lineage: Eukaryota > Metazoa > Chordata > Crocodylia > Gavialidae > Gavialis > Gavialis gangeticus. The sequence goes on from NW_017729034.1 coordinate 12,529,215, forward strand.
GCCCTGGGTCCTGGCCCCAGGCCTGCACTGTCATTGCCCCGTTATCTCAGACCCTGTCCCATCTGCCTGTCCCATTCCTGCTCCTGGATGCAGCTCTCTGTTTGGAGCCCCAGCCTGGCCACCTGCCCTGCCCATGTGTCTCCATGGAGACCCTGATCCATTCCCTGCATGACCCTGCCTGCACAGCTGGCATCCGTCACAGGGCTGTGCAGCGAGTAAATCGTGGCTTTCCCCCAGCCCTGCATTGCCTATGATCCCTGCCCTACCCGCCCATCCTGCCCCTGCCTCTTGGTCCGTTCACAGCCCTCTCCCAGCCACTTAAGGAGTTTTTAGTGAGCTGTTGTAGGGTGGGGTGCTGATCCATCCCACGACAGCTCACCAAAACTCCCTAATTGGCCCTTCAGCCCAAATAATTAGCCATCTCCTCCCACAGCAGTTCAGGTATGGCTGTCCCATGGCCCAGGAGAGCTATGGCTTGGTGAACTTGTCTTTTCAAAACCTGGCTCAGCTGCATAGAGGAAACTAGAGCTGGGGAAGGCCTGCTCAGTTTCTCTGGTTCCCCCTTTTACCTGCTACCCACCCATGGGCACTGTCTTGTATATGTTCCAGCTTCTTCTCCAGCAGGAGTGTTCCTTCCCGGGGGCTGTCTGGGGGGTTTGCCTGTCCTAGTGTTGGATGGTTTCTTAGGCAGTGCTGCCCTCTTGTCCCAGAACCTCATTCATCTCCCTGTGAGGGAGTGTTCCTCAGATTTGCCTGTGCTGATGTTCTTCAAGTGGCCTCTTCTTCTAACCTTGCCTTTGTCTGTTCAAACAGATCATTTGACTTGATCCTCTCCCCAAAAGGAGAGCTGAAGGCCACATTACTGCTCCAGAACAACACAGTCGAGACGTATGCCCTTAACCCATCTGCACAAACCCCACAGGTTGCCCGGGTTTCTAAGATAACCATTGGAGGGCATCGCAGCAACGTTAGGACCCTGGCTTTCAGCTCTGATAACATTGCTGTCCTGTCGGCTGCAGCTGAGTCTGTCAAGATCTGGAACAGGTCTGGAGTCCGAAAGGGCCAATGCTGTTCTCTGAAAGTTTGGGGCTGTTTGACTGGGGGAAGAGATAGCAGGCATGGGAACGAGCAAGGAAGATGATCATGGCTGGGGTTGATGGGGGACTTTATTTATGCTTTTGCCTTTGTCATGGTGTCCTGTGAAATGGAGAGGCAACAAACACAGTTAGGACTGCAGAGTTAACTTGAGGAATTTTTTTGCCACTGGATATCACTGAGGCCAAGTGTAGTTGGTTGCTGGAGACAGATCTTTGGGTATTCAACACACCCGTAGGCACCTGAATTTTGTAGATTTTTTGGTAGGGAATACTTGCCTCTGTGTGTTATGTTATAATCAGCCATGGGCTGGACTAGGGTTAAGAAGAAACTTTACCTGTGGGTGCAAATCTGGGTTTTCTTGCACCTTCTCTGAGGCAACTCATACAAGACGGTGTGAATCTCAGTCGTGATCTGGTGTGCTACTCCTGTGCCCTCTATGTATTGCTGACACTTCCTCAAACTGCACTTCTCCAGATCATTACTTCCTTCTTAAAAATCCTCCCTTTACGTTCCAGGCCTTCTCCAAATCAGAGACAATCTCTCTGAACTGGGTTCTTCCTTGGCTTGTTCATTTTGTGTGCATGTGCATGCATGTGTGCCGGTGCATGCGTGTGTACAAGTGTGTTGGTGGGGGAGGTGCCGAGCTTCTAGGTTTTGCCTCAGTTTAGGGAACAGGCTTGGGGCCTCCCTTTAGATTTACTGCTTGGAACTAGCATCCAAGAGGCACTGGACAGGGGCAGGTTAGCTTCCCTGCTGCCGAGGTGGTGAGGGTGGTCTAGGGTTTTTGTCAGTACATGTTCTGTGATTTGCCAGTGTGATCTTTTGCTGGCCTCCTAAGCTTAGCATCTTTTCAGCCAGATTCAGGAACATCCCAAAGTTCAGTGATCCATGCTGGGCTGGGAAAGCCTGCTGTGGCCTTGTGCTTCTTGCCTGTCCCTCTAAATAAGAATGTATAGAGGGGGCTGTCTGCGTGCTCATCTGGCTGTCAGAGACACCTTCCCACTAGGGCTATGGGTGCCTTTCCAAGAGTGGGCAGACAAAGCTACGTAGTGAGATTTGTGGATTAATACTGTAACTTCGAGCTCCCTGTTTTGGTACACCCTGGGGAAATATACAACTATTTGCCCATGCAATTTTACATATAAAAGGAAGGGACTACTCATAACTGCATAATTTTGCATAATGTAACCCCAACAAACTGTGCCTCCACCTCTGGGGCTCCCAGCATTCCAGCTGCGAGCCCCAGATGGAAGCACTGAGCACAGCGGTGCGTGACTGGACAGCTGTTAAGTGGGGAGGGGAGCTCCTGCCTGCAGGAGGGGGGTGGGTGCGAGCTATGTGTCATCGATCTGGTCAGGTCAGCAGGCTCCCTGCCTCCATGTGGAGCTTCCAGCATTCTAGCAGGAAGCCACATGGGGAGGTATGGAGCCCACACAGCCCAATGGTATGTAAGTCCATGTCTCCAAATGTGGCTTCTCACTGGCATGCTGGAAGCCCCTTGTGGAGGCATGGAGCCAGCTCAACACAGTGGTGTGCACTTCCCACTTGCAGTGCCATGAGCCCCGTGTGCTGGCATGGAGCCAGCCTGGTCTGGTTCAGAGGTGCATATCAGTAGGCCAGACCAGGCTTGCTTCGTGCCACCATGTGCAGCTTCTTGGACTCAGCCAGAGCTGCACGCTGCTTTGGCCATGAGCACCCCAAGGGCCTGCTCCTGCTGAGCTGCTGGCAACAGAGACTGTGCACCATGGGGGGGGGGGGAGAATGTGTGGTGGGATGGCCTACATATACCTCCCTCCCACACTGGATCCCATTGGGGAGCTAGCATTTTATTTTTGTCACTGCTAGAAATATATTCATTGCTTATCTACTTTTTCCATGAAACTACTTCTCTTTGCTTTTTCAACATAGAGCAAGATTAAAGTGGAAAGGGCTTAGGAAATCAAACCAGTTCCCAGGGACTTTTAGGAGCTTTGTACAAAATTGGAGGCATTTGGTCTCTTCTCCCAGAAATCCTTTTGGCTTCTGAATGCCCTTCAAAATTTTCTATAAAATTACTGTTTCAGAATATTGTGATAGAAGCTGCAGGGTAAGTGTTGAGAGAACAGCACAGTTACAATTGTGTAGTATAATTAGGGACCTACCTTAGTTACAGTGAGAGAGAGTGATT
>NW_017729034.1:12537479-12537798 GCF_001723915.1 Gavialis gangeticus
GTGTTTTTTTTTTTTTTTTTTTTGTGGCTTGGTGTGGCCTGAAGAGTAGATCTGTGTGGTCATTTTGTAGTAGCCCTGCCCCACAGTGCTGGTTGGAGAGGCCCCCTAGAGAGAAGGGATGAGGGGGCAGCTGCCATCTTGACTACTGGCTACCCTTTGTGTGGTCCCCTCAATGCTGACTGGTAGAGAAGCACACTGAGGCAGCTGCCATCTTGGCTGCTACCCTTCGTGTTGCCTTGCCAGCTGGCACCTTCCTGTCCTGAGTGGGCTGCAAGGCTGGGTCATAGCAGCAACAAAGACCGTGCCCCCCCCCACATAC
>NW_017729034.1:12542798-12543067 GCF_001723915.1 Gavialis gangeticus
CAGTGGGGCATTGTTCCGCCCCCCCCCCCCCCCCCAAAAAAAAAAACACACTGACCACCTGGAGGCAGCTGTATCCACCGATATGCCTCCTTAAATATTAGCAATCGGTATCAGCCCCCAAAATCTCTATCAGTGCACCCCCACTTAAAATCCTTCCAAAACTAAACTTAATGGAAAACACCCTGACATCTCAACCTGAGACTGACACAGACAGCAAGAAGCAACACCATCATAGTTAGTAGGGTCGGAAGAGACCTGAGCAGATCATT
>NW_017729034.1:12543078-12563882 GCF_001723915.1 Gavialis gangeticus
CAAAGTACCTGCATATATTTCTAAAGAAGGTTCAAATAGGTTTGTATTTAGTTTGCTTTTTTTACAAATGAACTAATTTTGCATATTTTTAATTTTTTTCTTTGCATAATTGTGAGTGTTTCTGTGCATAATTCTATGGGGTGTATTTGGTGCATGGTGAGAGAGGCCTATGGCTCCCACAGGCCAGACTATGTATGTCAGCAGGCTTTCATGGGTTGCTTCTCTTGCAGGTCCACCTTGCAGTGTATCCGTACAATGGAGTGTGAGTATGCACTCTGTTCACTCTTTGTCCCAGGAGATCGGCAAGTCATCATAGGAACCAAGGTAACAAGGCCCTTCCCAGGTCTCCCTTTGCAGAATGAAACTTGGCCCTTGTCTGGGCTAGAGGACCTTTCTAAATGTTCCCTGCCATTGCTAGTTGCACCTGTTTTATCAGCATGGGTGGCTGGAGTGGAGACAGGTTGTCTGGTGATTTTAATGCTGCCCTGGAGCCATCTACAGAGTGGGTCTGATTGGCCTGGGACTAACAATGCCTCTGACTGTCAACCCCCATTTTGCACCATAGCTCTCATTAGCAGTGACTGAGAGAGGTAATCATGGGAAGTTATAGAACAGGTCCTTAGTATAAATGGGGTTCCTGGAAACTAGCAGTGTCTAGTGGCCATGCTAATGCTCTGGATGAGGGCTTTCAGTTTCCAGGGGTCAGCAAGTTAGCGTGGAGGTGCGTTAGTAGGACTTGTTTGTAGGAAGTTTCCCAGGCCTGGAATGACGGGATGCCGTGAGCAGGTGGGCGTGGTTGTGCTGGGCTGCTGGATGGGGAGGGTACATTCTTCCTGACTGCTTAAGACAATCCTGCTTTGTTGCCATGGGGCTCCTCTCAAGCATCATAAACTCCTTGTCTGGGGCTTCTTGCCCCGTCTTGTATGTCTGCCTTAGTTGGCTTCTCTACTGGTGGCAGCCATATTGCCCACTGGGGTTCCTGCTCCCATGACCACCATTCCCTGCATGTTTGGTACTCTTTCGTCAGTCCTGGCACCCTCCCCAGAGGATCCCCCTGGCATCCTCCCTCTAGGCAGCTTGGGGACCTGACTAGTGTACAACACCTTAGCCCAGGTTGACGTGTGCTAAAAGCCAGTATGTGCTGCTGATTTGCTCCCTCCTTCGTTTGCTTCTCCCAGACAGGGAAGCTGCAACTGTTTGATTTGGCCTCAGGGGGTCTTCTGGAGATGCTTGCTGCTCATGACGGGGCTGTTTGGTCCATCTCTCTTTCACCAGATCAGGTAACTCAGCCTGCTTACAATCCATAGCCTGTGGAAGCCACTTGTCTGCTTTCTTGTTTTATTTGCACGTGACCAGTCTCCTGTATTGCTTTTTACCCTGATTTGAACCTCTGCTTGTTTGATAAGATCTATTTTGAAGCACCTCAGTTGATTGGCAAGACTACGTTTCCCCCTTTAATTTTTTATGATCGTATCCTACATCAGCAGTTCCATTATTCTTCTCATGATTAGTTTAAGGAGACAGTCCTATTGTTGCTTGGGTTCTCCCAGTAGGCTACTCCTCTGTGACTGGTAGGGTGGCTCTGGTGTAGTGTTTAGGCCACAGGAGTGTTACTCCTACCCAGTGAACACACACACATCCACTGTCTGCTGCAGTTCAGTTAAGTTCAAAGTCTGCCCTGATAGGATCTCTTGTCTGCCAAAGCCTGTGGAGTCTCCTTCTCCCAGCAAGGAGGAAAGGGATGTTTCTTGCTCGGGTTCCTCACTGAGGTACCACAAGATTCTTTTAAGTGTGCAACACAGTATTAGCACTGTTAATTGTTTGAACACCTATGCATGATTCACAAGATAAACTCAGAAATTTCAAATAGGAATCCACAGTTTCACAAATGTTCTGACCTGGTGTGGTCTGTGAGTTTGCTAGACCTACCCCAAGGGTATTTGTCTTGTTGCAGATATGACAGTTCTTATTGTCATGAAAGTGCTCTGTCTTGGCCTTATTTTAACGTGTGTTCCCCTGCAGCGTGGATTTATAACTGGAGGTGCTGACAAGTGTGTCAAGTTCTGGGAGTTTGAGCTGGTGAAGGGTGAGAACAGTGCTCAGAAAAGGTGAGAGAGGGAGAACTGATTCTGTACCCAACACCCAGCTACTGCAATCCATTTCACTGCTTGATGGGTCCACCCTTTGTTTTTTTCCTCAGCACCGTGTGTGTGTGTGTGTGTGTGTGTGTGTGTGTGTGTGTAAGTAAGTGAGAGAGAGAGAGAGAGAGAAATGCAGCAAGAACAAGATGTAATCACTAACACTTCTGGCTGTTTGTCAGGCCAGGTGATGTCCTAACCACTGGGCTATTGGTGTTTCTGGGATGAGGCTGTCTTTTTTTTTTTTTTTCTCCCCGCCCCCCTCCCCCAGCATTCCTTTCCCCCCTCACCCTGTCACTCTGAAAAGCTTTTGAGAGGCCTCTAGGCCAGGAATGGACCTTTCTGGGCCATCAAGTCCACATCCCTGTAAAAAAACATCTGTCCAAAAGTGTCCTTTAGATAATCCACTTCAACTCCTTTTCCCTATTCCCAAAGACCACAGCTGCAGAACACCCACCACAGACTGAATCCAAAAATGCCTGCAGTGCCCGATTTGTTGCACTTGGTAGACACAAGGCAGGGCATTATTGGGTAAAGCATACCTATGTGATCTTAGGAGATGGACCTTGGCCTATGCTGCTCCCAAAGATGTCCCTTTCCCCCTCCCTCAAAGTCTTCTGCCAGGCTGGCGATGTGGATTGAGGGGTGGAATTCCTTCTTGAATCACAGGCCAGGAGACTTTTATTTTCCATCTGCACCACAATGAAAACAGATTTTGAGACGTCAAAGCTTTCCATGAAATGGCATGGTTTTCTGGCTGCCCACACTCCTTGCTGTCTTACCTTGTTCTGTTGCTGAAGACAGTGGCTTGTTGAGTCCTGTTCACAGCATCCCATAGCACTCCAGCCACTTCCTGCACTAATAAACTTCAGTTGCTTCCTATCCCATACCATGCTAGCTCTGCTCTGCTGGAGTTTTGCATCCTGTGAACTGGCTCCCTGCCATGCTGGATCCAGGTATCCCCTGATTACTGTTTCAGGATTTCCTTGTACTTGCAATCAGATTTTCTCAGTGGATCTGATGACAAAAATATGCATGCCCGGAGCCCCAGGTTCCTTTTAGATCTTGCCTCATTTCCTGTCCCACAGAGGAAGGTGATGCTGCATGCTCTAGTAAGTTAGTTTTCCTGTAGTGTGGGGTGGACTAGTGTTTGTACCCTGGGGGCTCCAGGTGCAGACAGGGAAACTCTCTTCCTCGTGGTTGCTGCTAGGTTGTCCGTAAAGCGCACGCGTATCCTTCAGCTGGATGAGGATGTTCTCTGTGTACGGTACAGCCCCAACCAGAAGCTGCTGGCTGTCTCTTTACTGGACTGCACTGTAAAGATATTCCACACTGACACGCTCAAGGTGAGCCCTTGCCAGGGTTGTGTGGGAGCTGGCGCACAGGACAGTGGGCAGAGGTTGCTAACAAAAAAAGTTGTTTACCTGCTGGGTGCTATCACTTTATTTATTGGATGATGCCTGGCACAGTGTCATGTGGCTGGGGGAGGGAAGGAGCTGGAGGGGAGTTCCATGACTGCTCACTCTTTATTGACAAAAACATGCTTAAAAGTTTGTCCATTGCTTGCTGGAGATGGTCTTTTTTTTTTTCTTTGTTCTGGGAAGCATTGGGGCCCTTTTGGCTGTGAGCTTCTTCCAGCCCAACTGGTTTGGCACAGCATTGCTGGTGGTTCCTTTGCCACTCCACACAAGATCTCTCATCCCCTGCCTGTGTCCATTGCACAGGGGTCCTGTGATTCTTGCCCCAGTGTGAGTGTCTGTGGGATGAAACAGACCAGCATGATGGGGTTTAAGGGCTGTTCAGAAAACACTGTACGTGCTCCAAGCAAGTAAAGTGGCAGACAGAGACACTTCCCTGCTTATGGGTAGTGATCTGAGGTGCTGCTCCTAACTTTAGGTCAGATCTTTTTTTGCTGATATTGGCCATGTAAGTACTGACTAGCTGGTTCCCTTCAGAATAAGGATTCTGGGGGATGTGGGAGCACTGGGGGTGGATCAAACTTTTTTTTTCCCCACACTTTTTTTCAGCATTTCTAGTTAAGTGACATCTTCCCCCCTGTCTTTCCAGTTTTTTCTGTCCCTGTATGGACACAAGCTGCCAGTGCTCTGCATGGACATCACTTTCGTGAGTAAAATGGAGGCTGTTTATAGAAGTCCTGGGGAGAGTCTGGAAAGGTTTATGGTGTGAGCTGAAATCAAGTATTGCTCTGTTCTCTAGGATGGTGATCTCCAGCTAGCTTTTTACTTAAATGTACCAGTAATTTCTTGATAGGACCCAGTACCTGCCTCAAAGGATTATAGGATTCAGGTCATAAAAAGAATCTGTGGATCTGTTTTTGGGTGGGGGAGAGATTGAACCACTGCTTTGCTGGACTTTTTTTAATTTGTTGGGTTCAGTTCTACATATTGGTAGGGTCTGATCAGATCTATGCTTCAAGGATGGAATGGATCGGTGCTAGGTGGCAAACAGTGGGTGGTTCTCCGCCCATTCTCGCAGCCTGGTGCTGGGAGAGTCTGTTTCTGAAAAAATTCTGATCTGTGTACACTGGGACTGCTTTCATTGTTTGCCTGTCTAGATTCCTCTGGCTGTTTTTATTGGTCTGCTCCCTTTGTTACAATAGTCTTCCTATTTAGAGCTGCCACCCTGTAGTCCTGTTGACTGTCTTAACTTCAGACCTGTGCTGAAAACATTCCATGTCCTTTGCCTCTGTCTCTTCATTATGGTCGCTCTGCTGCTTCCTTGGACTTGGCTGTAGTACTACACTGATTGTTCAGGGCTCTGGGATTTGGTTTGTTTGAGACTCATTGTGTTCAAACTGTTTTATTTCTCTTCTTGCTTGCTTGGTGTAGGATGGGGCCCTGATAGCAACTGGCTCTGCTGACCGGAACGTGAAGATCTGGGGCTTGGACTTTGGCGACTGTCACCGTTCTCTCTTTGCCCACAATGACAGGCAGGTGGACCCGTACCCTCTGCATCCTGCAGGCCTTTCCTTTACAGACTGTTGGGAGCCCTTCTGCCCCCTGCCACTGTGTGGTGTGGCTTGAGCCTCTGCCTTATGTGCAGCGTGTTGCACAGTGCTTATGCCCAGTCCCACAGAGTTCGCCCTGAGATCCTGTATATAACACGACTGTTGGTGCCCCTCACTCACCTTCCTGTCCTCAGTGCCTGGTCTCATTGCATGTCCCTTCCTGCTCCTCTCATCCTGGCTGGTGTCAGTTCCCTCCTCACCCCTTGGCAATTTGAATATAGCTGCCTGAACTTTGTCAGGTGGACAGTGCGCTCAGGTGAGTGGAGACCAGAAGCTGCAGTAGCCACGGTGGAGGTAGAAATGCTTTTTCTGGGGCGTCTTGTCCTGAGCAGGATGGTGGTGGGGGCAGAGGCTTCTGTGGATGGGGTGCTGATGTTGGGCATTCCACCATCTCTCTGCCTACCTGTACAATGGGAAACCTCCTTGTGCTCCAGTGTGATGTACCTCCAGTTTGTGCCCAAGTCTCACCTCTTCTTCACGGCTGGAAAAGACCACAAGATCAAGCAGTGGGATGCTGATAAATTTCAGCACATCCAGACCTTGGAGGTAAGAGATGTTGGATGGTGGCTTAGCCTGAGGGGAGGGTATTTCTGTTGGGCCACACCTTTCCCTCATGGGCTGGGGTGTGGGTGCAGGATGCAGTGTGAGGAGTTTTTGACTTTCACTTCATCTCTCTGACTTTTAGGGACACCACCAGGAGGTCTGGTGCCTGGCAATCAGTCCCAGTGGAGACCATGTAGTGTCCTCCTCTCATGACAAATCCCTGCGCATCTGGGAAAGGACAAGGGAGCCACTCATCGTGGAGGAGGAGCAGGAGATGGTAAGAGCAGCCATCTGGCCTGGAGGGGTCTCCTGAAAGAGGCAGTTCCACCCCTGGCTTCTCCCTAGGTTATAAATGCCCCAATCAGCTGTCTGGGGAGCAGATTGATATGTCTCAGTCTCCCTCTCCCCACTTCTAAATGTCCTGCTGAGCCACAGGCTGTGCAGTTTCTGGTGGGCCATGGCTTTCCTGTGTGTTCTCATTCTTACCTCTCTGGAAAAGCCTCGTACCTGAGCTGCTTGCTCTTATTCAAGTGCTGCATTCATTCTTTTCTGCTGCAGCAAAGGGAAGCTGAGTACGAGGAGAACGTGGCCAAGGAAGAGCAACCTGTGGTGAGTTGAGCTGCCTGCAAGCAGAGCAGTAGTCTTGACTGTGAAGGGTATCCCAGTGTGTTTGGACTGGTGTCCTAGACAATATAGGAGGGATGTGGGGTGGCTCTAGGAGAGGAGAACAGGAGAGGGTAGGTGTCCTGCTTCCTTGTAGATCAGAACTGAACCAGTGGGTACTCAAGGGAGCCTGCCATTTGAGGTAGGAAACCAGATGCTTGTTAAGTCTTGAAGTGTGCCCTGTGAGAGTGAAAGGCTCTGGCAGGAGGCCAGCTCAGACATTGTGCTCCGAGTCTGTCACCCCTCCATCTCAGGTTACATGTTACCAGTTCAAAGCTGTGCCAGGCCAGTAGTGCTGAATGTGAAAGTGTGAGGCTGGGGCATGTAAAGTTCACAAGCAGGAGGCTTGGGTTCCCTTGTTAACTTGGTCAGGCTCTGTGTGTAGCCTTGATTTAGCTCAGCTCCCTTGTTTACCTTTCTGAATATTGAGGACAAACCCATTTACTGCAACAGGAATCAGACTAAAGCATTATATTTTCAGGGCAGCTCAGTACCTAAGTAAATAGATACTCTGGGTGGAGGCATTTTTTAAGACAAGGAGAGACCCTAAACTTGAATCTACGGAAGGTATCTTGGCTTAGGGGGGTGGGGGGGTCTGACCTGAGGACTGCCTTAAACATTTTGCTGCCTGAAAAAAAACAGCTGTAGCTTGAGATCTGCCTTGTTTCCTGTAGGTGGCTGGTGAGATGCAAGGAGAGACTGGCTTAGCGGGAAAGAAGACCATTGAAACTATCAAAGCGGTGAGTATGCAGGAGCATTGCTCATACTTTCCCTGATCTGACATACTGACTTACAGGCCCTAAGACCTCCCTGGAAGGTCTGAGAGTGACTGGAAGGGTAGACCCCCAAGCTGTAAAGGCTCTGAGACAGGCTCTCCCCAGCCTTTCAGAATGCTTCCAACTCTCCAGCAGGGAGCAAGGGCTTGGGTTTGTCCAAATGACATCTGGTTGATGTCTCCATTGAGCTTCTGTTAAAATGAAAAATAAAAATTGTTTGTATCCACAGAGTTGCAGAATTTCTGGCTCTTTACCACAAAGGCAAGCACAAGCTGTTTTAATGGGATGGTCCCCCAGCAGTGTAGAGTTTGCTATATACCACCATTATATTTTTCCATCTGCTCAGGCCTCCTGCCCTGGGGGCAGTAGCTCTTCTCAGATGCATCAGGAGAAGGCAGCAGTAGTCTATAATGCCCCAAGACAACTGATTAATACTGCATGAGGGCACAGGTGCTTGCATATCCCAGCACCTGATTGCAGAAGTGACCAGCCTCAGGATTAGCTGCTCTTAATTTAGCAGATGAAACTCTCTCTCTCTTTGTTCAAAATGACTTAGCCCAGCATCTTGTGTTTTGGATGGAGGCAGTCAGTGCATGAAAAGGTAGATGTTAGAGAAGGGTTGGGCAAAATGCGGCCTGCGAGCCAGATGCGGCCCTCCAGGCCATTCTGTCTGGCCCATGGGGCCCCTAAAAAATTTAGAAAGTGAATATTTATCTGCCTCTGACTGCCTGTCATGCAGCCCTCGATGCCCTGCCAAAACTCAGTAAGCGGCCCTCCACCTGAAATAGTTGCCCACCCCTGTGTTAGTGTTCCAGGCAAGCCAGAACTCCATAATGCTGATTGGCTGGTGCTGGTCATGTGGCACCTGTTCACTGACCAACCTTAGTGCTGTGTTGGAATCCAGTGAAACACTCTTGCAAGGTAATAATCAATAACAGGGCTCTGTACCTCCCTGTAAGGGCTTGAGCTCTACTTTGTGTGGCCTTTTCAGAAAGTTGTTGCTTAGCTACTGAGGTGCTATTCTTGTGTAGGCTGAGTGGATCATGGAAGCCATTGAGTTGTACAGAGAAGAGACCGCAAAACTGAAGGAGCATGAAGCCGTATGCACAGCTGCTGGGAAAGAGGTGAGGAGACTAGGGCATGCAATGTGCCCAGTGAAAAACGAATGTGTCTAGTCACTCCTGTCTCATCTGGGGAGAAGGTTGGCATGTGCATAAAGGAGACTCAGCAGCTAGAGATGGTAGAGACCTGCTGAATCAGCCAAATTGATTCCTTGTGGCAAGAGGAGTAGGGCTGCAAGGGATCTCATGGGGTCACAAATCTAGTCTGCCTCTGTGCTCCAAGGCAGGATCATCCCTGACTTAACATCCTAGATAAGTGTTTGTCTAATCTATTTTTAAAAACTTTGTGAGCAACCCTTGCACACAACAACCAGGCATAATGCCCCAAACCTCAAAAACACCCTTTAACTTGGCCCAGGTAAAGCGTGGGCACTCTCAGCATCCTGCCACTACAAGGACAGGAAGTAGATTATTAAAATATGCTCAGTATTGCTCAGGGTTCAGTAAGTAGTTGGATCCTACTCTAGTTTTTCATGTTGGAAGCTGCACTGGGGCTTTTGTCTTGTCATCTGGGGAGACTGGCAGAACGTGGGAGTGAAACAGAGTCTTCCTGCCATTCAGCCAGCTGTTGTTTCTTGCCTTTGTCTCCTTGGTTGTATCGGAGGCTGTTGTGTACCTGGGGAGGACAGAATGCAAGTGAAAAGCGGCAAGAACTCGGATGCATTGAAGTTTTTATATTCTGGGTATAACCATAGTTTTGCTCCTGAAAACCAGCTGTTCTGGGAAAGCATTGTGGAGGGTGGGCGGTGTGACTGAGCATTACATTTTTGTCTGGAAAATGTGTCTGCACATACGTTCTGTGTGTACATGTGTGATATGCACCTATCTTATTTTGACTGTCTTTCTTTGCCCAGGTTCCCCTTCCTGTTAACCCTGTCCTCCAGGCTTATGGAAATATTTCAGTAAGTGGGATATTCAGTTCATGAATTTTGCTTAGATCTCCCTTGGAAGCCAGGGGCATGGGGCAGGGGCTCGGAAAATACTTTATTTATTCACATACCATATTCACTTTTCCCCCAAAAATTAGCCATTGAAAATTGGGGTGCATATGTTATGCAAGAAAACTGATTCTGAATAATTTGGTGGAAGAGGAAAATGTTGTTTTCTTCATTCTGCCTTCCCCAAAAAAGATGCATGTCTTACTTGGGGGGCCTGTGGTGTGCAAATAAATATGGTAAGTGTTTTTGAGTCCAGCGATTTGAAGCAAATAATTCAAAGAAAATTCCATTTGGATCAACTTGAGATCCCCACGCATGCACATACACCCAAAAGGAAAATAAAAATCATTTCAGGACACAAGACACGTTTCATTTGTCCAAACGCAAAATGTTTGGTTCATATTTGGGGCACTTGAATAAAGCAAAGAACTGGTACTGGAAGATGAGACGTGTACTATTCATAACATGGTGATGGTGAGATTGCAACCTCATCTTGCTGAAGAGACTGGTGGTCAGGGTACTTGCCCAACATGTGAGACCTGCGTTAAAATCCGGACTCTGCATGAGTAAGCATAGACTCATAGAGAAGGCCCTCAGGAGGCAGGACAACTCCTATCCAAACCATCCCAGACAAGTGCTTGTCCAACTTGTTTTTAAAAACTCTGGGAGTGACCCTCACCCACCTACCAGGTACAATTCCCAACAAATCAGAAAACACACTTTTTAAAAGAAAGTGAGGGCACTGTCTGCATCCTGTCTTTGCAAGGACAGGAGGGCTTGTTTAAGTTTATGCTCAAGAGATCTGAGGAAGAGGACCATGTTCTACCTTCCTGCAAGGAAGACAGTCCTGACTACGGAGTAAAATTCTTCTAGATGCCCAATATGGTAATTGGTCTGAACCTGAGCACAGGAGCAAGACCCTCTAGCCAGGAACCTCCAAGTTTAAGTCCCAGGAGGAGAATCAGCACACTCTAGTCAAAATCCCTAGCTTCAGCTGTTGCCAGCACCCACTACTTCTGAGAGAAGTGGGGAAAAAAAATCCCAGAAATAAGGAGCATTTTGTTCCTGACCTCATAATGCATGACAAAGCCCAGGAACATGGGAAAAGCCAAACACATTCATTCTGCACTGAAGCCTGGGACCTGCAAACACAACTCTATACATCCCACACCCTGACTGGAGATTTAGAACTGTCTTTTCTGTCATCCTGTACCTTCCATAAAATTACCCCAGCTTCTTTAATCTTTCATAATGAAGCTGGTTGTGGCACTCCACTTCAGTTTCCTGCAGCTGAGCATGGTCCTCTTCATTTTCCACCTGTTCTGGGTTATAGACTTCTTTTCTTGGTCTCTGAGCAATTTTGGGGTTGTGGTGGGTTGTCTTTTAGACTTCCAACTGTTGCTCTTCACAGCATGCTTCAGGTATTGTTACTTCTAAATCATCCCTGACCAATGCTTGTCCAGCCTCTTCCTGAAAGTTCCCAATGTAGAGTCTCCTTCAATGTCCCTACACAACTTTTGCAGATTTTCCTAGGAGCTAATTAGCAATGGACCTACTTCCTTAGTCTTCCTTTTCTGACCAAAGTACCATATTTTCTCACATGCATGTGCCTCAGAATAAGATGCACCTTGTTTTTGAAAGGCTGAATGAAGAAAAATTTATTTTCTTACAGTAAATAACTGAGTAACAGCAGCCAGGGAGCTGAACTTGCTCTTTGTTATCTACTCTTTGTGCATTAATTCACTTTTTTCCGCTGCAAAAACAAAAGTAACTGCTCTTACTATATAATGCGTGCACTTGGTTTCCAGCAGCTAGTTTTTTGGGGGGGGGAAAAAGTGAATGTGATTGGTAAGAAAATATGGTATTTATGGAACTTCCCTCACCATGTGTAACATCTTATTTACCTTTTGCCTCCTTGAGTTTGTCCCTGCAGGTTCTTGCAATTTCTTAGTATACTCTCTTAGTGACCTGCCCATCCTCCCATTTTTGTGTATGGTTTTTCTTTTGATTTCTGAGGCATCAAAGAAGCAAATTGTGCAGCTCTGTAGGTTCTACTGTGCTTCCATCATGTCAGAATAACTTGTTGAGCTTCTAGTAGTAAACCTTTTTAGAAACTGCCATCTTCCCAGGGCACCTTCTTATTTTTCAGTCAACTCATGAAACTGGGTCTAGTATTTCCCTCAGTCAGTTAATATCCACCCATGTGAAATTAAATATGTAGGTTATGGTGACTTCTTGCTTTCACAGTCTCAGAATTATGAATTGTGTCACATTGTAACTACTTCCTTCCAAGCATCACCTTCACAATCTCAACTAGTTCTTCCTGACTGGTCAACACAAGATCCAAGATGGGGGCTTCCTTACTTGTATGTTCAACTTCTTGGATCAGAGAGTTGTCATCCACACAAGTTGGGGTCTTTCCTGTTTTTTTTTCCAGCTATCTGCTGGAAATAAAATTCTCCCCTTAGTACCATCTCTCTACTGTTGGATAATGTTGTCATTTCCTCAAAGAGTGCATCATCCACCTTTTCTTGGCTTGATGGCCTGTAACAGACTCCCACTTGTAATATTACCGAGGTACTTCCCCCTCCTTTATCTTTACCCACATCCACTCAGATCTGCTACCTTCTTCCTCCTGACCAGAGAATGCATATATATATTTTTGATATACAATGTGGTAACACCTCCTTTTTTCTCAAACCTATTCTTTTGAAACTGAATGGACCCCTCACAGTTGATGTTTTAGTTGTAAGAGTTGTCCCACCAAGTTTCTGTAATACCAATTCATTCATAATTTTCTTCACAAGATATGACTTTAAGATCATCTTGTTTTTTTCCCATATTCCTTACATTTGCTTATATGCATTCACATTTTGGCCTACTAGTTTCCCTCTTGTATCCCTTTTTTCATATCCTGTGGCTTTCTGGCCCTTCCTGAATCGAGTTGCTTCTTCTGGTCCTCTTCCCTCTGTATTATTTGCTCTGTGGCTAGAGGGTTTTGTTCACCATCCCAGGAAGTTCCCCTTTCTAAGTTGGCCAGGTGAAGCCTAGAGGTGCTCTTTCCAGTCCTTATCAGATGGTTCCCATCTCTTGATAGCAGTCCTCGTCCCTGGGACATCTGCCCATTGTCAAAGAATCTAAATCCTTCATGATGACACCATATTCTCAGCCATTTGCTTCCCTGGTGTATTACTTTCTATGTGGGACCTTATCTTTGGGGAGGATTGACAAGAATGCCACCTGTGCACCACGCCCTTTCATCTTCCTACCTCAAGCCTCATGGTCTTCTCTGATCTGCTCAAGTGTTTTTCCTGGCTGTATCAGTGACAGACAAGAAGGATCTGGCCAGATGAACTTTGGCAGTCTCTCTGTCTTGGATATGGGTTCCACACCTCATGAGACCCCTGTTCCAGATGACAAATAGGCAGTTTTGTCCTCTGCAGGAGGAAGTCCTCAACCACCACCATTCTTCTTGTTTAGGTGGTCCTAGAGCTCCCATTCCTATGGCCCTGCTCTTCTCATCTACCTTCTTTATTTCTTCTCTGTCTCCCCAGAGAATGTCTTTATCCACCAGGCTGAAAAGTATTTGGGAGTGAATTTCTCTCCCATTGGTGAGGTTCAGCCTTGTGTAATAAATATCCACTGAGACACGGGTCTCTGCCTTCCAAGGTAAATGTGACCTCTAGAATATAGGATATTTCTCACCTGATGAATACTTTAATTATTCCATGCGAAGTGGAAAGCCTCACAGGAAAGATTGAACACCCCACCCCAGGACAGCCTGGTGTTATAGCACATCCCCGGGAGGTGGAAGATATGGCATTACTGTCTAGGTAGAAGAGGGATTTGGATCTGGGTATACTTTTTCCTGAGTGAGTGCTTTAGCTTATAGGCTTCTGGTAAATGGGGGTGGGAGGGAGAGGCACTACCTTCAAAGCAAAAGCAGGCAGTACTAGCAGATCCTTTTTCTAGGCTTAGACTTTTGTGAATGGAGATTTAGGTTCCAAATAATGGGCACATTGAAGTTCAACACCCAGAAATACTGTATGGGCTCAGCATGTCAGGCCATGAAGAGTTGTTGCCCACTATAGATCTGTCGTCATTGTGTTGGTGTGACCCAGGAAGCAGGAACCTGAAGCCAATAGACATTATGGTTCCTGGCACTTTCTTCTCTTAGTGCTGCAGAATGCAGAGCTCGGAACAATTTTGATTTCTGCATTCTGGGAATTGTTTGTAAGATCCACAGTGTGTATGCATGAATTTGTGCTAGTATGTGAAAATGAAATCCATTCTTATCTTGTGCTTGTAGTTAGGTTACACTCAACAGTTTGTATGTATGGTAAACAAATCTATAAAGCCTATATTCTGCGCTCAGAAGCACTGCATATTTCCTGATTGCCAGCTCAGTGGAGCTAGTTGCTTCCTGTTTCTCTGAATTCTTACTGTATCTTAAAAGTGTTCCCTACTTTCCATAACTAGATGGAATTTGAGTACAGAAGACGCGTTAATGTACAGCTCATGCTCTTTCCTTCTTCTGTAGCCCTCATCGTATGTGCTTGAAGTTTTCAAGAAAGTCAAGTCAAGGTGAGTCCCAAGAGGCTTCTTGCTGAGTCGGATCAGTGCTTGAGTGTTGGGCCTTGGTTCCTTTGGAGAAGCTGCCAGCACTGGAGGCGGACAAGTAAAGAAAGACTGTTAGCAGCTGTGCTGCTGGGGAAAATAATCATTCCCTCCTTAGTAAGAGCTGGCTGAAACTTTGGAATGTGTTGGACCTGCAAACCATGGTGTCATAGAAGGGACAGCAGTACTGAAAACCTGAGGGAGGGAGGTATGGAAAGGGCAGAGCCTACTAGTCTTCTTTCCACAAGGCAGGATTGTCTACCAGCCTGCTCCTTGCTCTGGGATGTGTCCAGTAAACCACATGTTCTCTGACCATTGTTGGCTCCTTTACCTCAGAAATGGCTGAGCAGTGACAGTCCTGAGAGTTACTTTGTACCATGTGCCATACTTTGGGGAGAAGGAGGAGGGAAGGATATTTAAGTCTCCTGGACAGAGCAGTGGTGGCTGCTTGTGGCAGGGCACTGTGTGCACCTGCCACTTCAAGGCCCTGGAGCTGGCAGCCTCCAGGTGCCTAATGAGGGCAGCCATTTTAGGCTCAGGGCTGCCTATATAAACAAGGCAGATTGGCTGCTGGAGGTCAGGCAACAACACCGCCTGGCCAGGGGTCTGCTGAATTTCATCTGGAGTTAAGGGAGGAGCTGTAGGGGATGGTAGGAGGCTCCTGGTCCTGGGTACAACCTGAAACTCCCTGCTGGGAGTGGGTGGCCTGGTGGGGCTCCCAGTGGCGCGGGAGCCCCCAGGAAATGCCAGGCCAGTTACCACCCCGGTGAAAGGCAGGTCAGGCGCCTTAACCCCTAGCCCCTACCACTGGGTGGGTAACCCCTTTGTGTGGAGGGCCCAGAGCATGGACCCTTAGAGAGAGGAAAAGAGGCCATAGACTCAGGCCTGTCAGAGTTTCCCCTGACTAATCCATGCTGGAGCCAGGACCAGAAGGGTTGAAGGGCCTGGGGCCCACCATAGGGGGCGCCCAAGAGCTGAGGGCCTGGGGTCCTGACTGGCCTGGAGGTGGGCTGGGGCTAGAGGAGCTGAAGGTCTTGGTGGGGGGACCACACCCAAAGGGGAACCAGTTTCAGGGAGCTATGTTGCCCGGTATGATGGTGGAAGAGTCCGCCTGAAGGTAGGAATCCAGGTGGGGTTCAATAGTAGGGTTCTGGGGCCCAGAGTGGAGCTGGTGATGATGAGAACATCAAGATGCCATCTGCGAGGCTTGGGCTGTGGTGTAGGGGAGGAATGAAGCTGCAGATAGTACCCCCTGGTATTGGGGCAGAAAATGGGCAGCCTCCTGCTTAATTAACACCTTTATTAATTAATTAAGATCAAGGCATGGCAGGTGAGGTGGGTGGTTAGCCCAAGAACAGGCAGGTGGCCCACATGGAGAGCGGCCCCGAGCAGGCCCGTTACACTGCTCAACTTAGCCACTGTGCCAGAGCCTCCCAACATGGTGTTGTTTCCCTCCATTCTGTGTCAGGCAGGGGCTGCTTTGTGTGTGTGTGGACTTAGTCACCCCTGTCCCTCTCCACTTTCCCCTCAGTGAGGTGGAGGAGTCTCTGCTCGTCCTGCCTTTCTCATACATCCCTGACCTACTCACTCTCTTCAATGAGTACATCCAGGTGGGCACTGAGGTGGAGCTCTTCTGCCGTGCTCTCCTTTTCCTCCTCAGGTGAGTCACAAAAGCTAAGTCCAGCACTTACTGCCAGCTGACACCTCTGTGAGAGGCAGAGCTTTCCTGGCCCAATCTTAGGGGGTGAGCCCCTATCACAGTTGGACTGGCTGGCAAACAGTTGGACTGGCTGGTAGGGCATGAGCTGACTGGATCTGAATGGGCCCTTTCTAGCCTCAAATGTGGTGGCAGGGGGGTGGTGTATGCTGCCAGCCAGCCCTGCTGCTCTCTGCTGGTTCTGTGAATAGGGACTGGGGATGTGTCTTTGACCTTCTGGGCCGAGCCAGCACTTCCCCTAGCCCCATGATCCTTTGAACCCCTGCTTGAGAAAGGGCTGCTCTAGGTAATTGGAGCTTGCTTTGTCTGCTTTTTTTCCTTCAGGATACATTTCGGACAGATTACAAGCAATCAGATGCTTGTGACAGTGATAGAAAATCTGAAGAAAACCACCATCTCCAAAGTCAGTGAGGCCCAGGTGAGTGTCTGCAGCAATACTCTGTGCTTCTGGTTGTGTTTCCATCTGTATCCAAAGCCTTCTCAGTACTCTGTCCCTTTCCCTTGTTTCTGCAGTAGGCAAGTTCCTGGCTGTGGTATAGACAGTTGCTCTGTTATCTTTTATTTGGATTTTTGTTCTCCTATGCAAGTGTCCTGTTTATGCAGGAAAGACAAATAAAACCCTCTTTTTGAAAAAGAAGCCTTCGATTTAGGATTCGCAAGTAACCCAGACTGTGGGGAGATATTGCAGATTCCAGCAATCTAGGTTTCAGAAAAGGGAGAAGATTGTGACTTGTCAGAGGCATGGAGCAGAGGCTATAACTGCCACCATGCAGTAATCCTTGTTTTCAGCTGGTGCTTGGTTCTGGTTGTTCCTCTGTGTTTAAAAAGAAGTTAGCTATAGGATTGTGTTGTGTAGATCTGCAGAGTTGTTTGGTTGCTTCTTGCCCAGAGAGGGTGAAAAAAGCCACTCTGTGCCAGAGAGAAGGGATTCCTTGAGCAAGTGAACTCCTTGCCACCAGGAAGCTAGGACAATGCCCATTTCCTCCTCCTGAAGCTAGGACCATTGTGTTTATCTGTCTCCACAGGACATGCTGGGATTCAACATGGCTGGGCTCCAATACCTGAAGAGAGAGATTGAAGCCAAGGGTGAGGTGACTTTCTTTGCTGATGCCAGTGACCATTTTGAGGAGAAGAAGAAGAAGAGGAAGAAGGAGAAACTGATTCTTGCAGTGGTTTAGCTCTTGCTCTCCATTATGGGGGCACAGTGAGGGGCTCATGCAGTGTCAGCATGCACCAGAAACCTGTGTCTGGGCTTGAGACAGTCTGTTACGGACAGTGGCTGAAGTGGACTCCAGAAGGTCTATTTCTCTTAGAGTTGGGGGCTCTTTAGCTTTATCGACTCGGGGCATAGTGAGCCCTTTTCCCAGGGATGAGATTGAACCTCCTCTGCTTTGCTGTTATATTTGAAACCTTGAATCGGTGTCATATGTGCTGCCCTCCTCCCTTTTCTTAGCAGCCATTAGAAATGGTTTCATTTCCTCCTCCTGAAGCAATCCAACTTCCTGTCAGTGTTTTAATTGAGTGAGGAGGATCAAGACCTAGTTTGCAGACTCCTTTGGGTCCAAGTTATGTGTGTGGGGGCCGGTGGCTTGGCTTTGTGCTGGTCTTGCAACAGGGATTGGCTTGTTGCAGACACAGGCTATGTGCTTCTCACTGTGCAGACAAGGCTAAGGAACACCCCCTCCCCAGTGGGGCTGGTTCCTGCCACAGCTGCAGGGCCTAGCCCTACTGCAGTATAGATCTGTTCTAATTATGTGCAGTGGGAGGGTGATTCCATGGAACCTTGTCAGAAGACTTCTTAAAATTTATTGGCATCTTCCATCAAGCTTATCTGACATCTGGGCCCCAGAAAGAGGCCTACAGGAGCAAAGTGGAGGAGTGGGACTCTTGCACTGTATTTGGAGTGGGCAGGTTCACTCAGTATGTGGAGAGTTAGATAAATCACATCTTCTGGAAATAAACCACAGAGTAATCCTCTGCTGTTGCTGCTGTTTGTGGTAAGTGCTGCTATGTCCTTGAAACTGTTGGTAACATAGGTTTCTGTGAACTTTGATTAAAAACACTACTGCCCTCTGGTCTACAGAACATAGTGCAGGGACTTGGAGCTGGATCTGTTTCTGGTTCAGGAATCGTCTAGATTTTTTTAAGATTGTTCCAGCTGTTCAGTTGATCATTGACCTCACTGACTTACCATTTGTGAGGCCAGTTATAACCAAGCAATTCTACTGAAGGCAACTAAGTGGCTGATGTATTTGAGGACAACAACTTTTTACTATTGGTGATGCCATGTAAAATAGAGCAAACCCAGCCTGACTGTCCAATCTCAGAATGAATTTGCAAGGTGTATCTGGGGAAAAAAATCCTCTTTATTTGCTGTGAAGTCGGAGGAGGATTAAAAGTAGAATCTCACAATGGTGCTTAATCCTTTCACAGCTAACCTGATGTTTGCTCTCTATTCTTTGGGAAGCTGTATTATAAGCTCAGGATACATCATCATGGGAGAACTGATCAAGAAACTGATGCAGTAGTTAAAATATTTTAATCAAGTTAGGTGTGAATGAATTGAATCACTATACTTATGGGGAAAAGTTGATACAATAATAGTTAAGTAAAATGCAGGTATGTTGGTACTGCTGGTTTTGGTGTTGCTCCTCCAGTGCTCTGATCTGCAATGAAAGAATAATGAAAATTAATGAGTTTCAAAGCTCTGAATTAAGAGGTGCAAAGTTCTGCAGCAATGATATTAATCGTCCTTCAAGTATCTGTTCACATGCACATTCTCCCTCGTGGGTACGTGTCAATGCCTTGTCCTTTGACCAGATGTTTTTGCTTTCATAGTTACTCATAAGAGTGCACCCCAGCCTAGGTCTTGTGTTGCCTTGCTGAAGGTGTAGAGAGCAGTACATGTTTCCTGTTCATCATTTCTTCTCACCCTAGTTTCATGTGCCTACTGACTTGAGCCTTAGGAAGCACTCAGGGCAGGGGCAAATGAGAGCAACACAGGAGCTCTTCTATTGTATATGTGCTACAAGTGAACTGAATCACCTCAACTTTAACCCTTAATGAAGCAAGGTTAAAATTGGAGCAAATCTGCTCTATTGATATGGCTACAGACTCCTGTGTTGCAGTGGAACAGCTGCTGCCTGGTCAGGAGTGGCACCTCACTCTTCCCTTTTGAAACTGCTCCAAATACATTTTTATCCATGTCCTTAGATATTTTTTTTTTTCTATTTCCCCCAACACCTTCAGTATCCTGAGAACATCTGTAAGAGTTGTTCTCATGTACTGTCTTTCGGGGGAATCCACAGACTTTGCTGTCACTTAGCACCTCAGCACTAATGTCAACTCCTCCCACCTTTTGTAATAATGCCATAGGTAATATTCTGCGGCCTGGACACTTTTTGTGGAGTGTCACCCATTTACTGGTAAGTGAATTTGCTCTTTTTTCTTTTTCTCCCCTTCAGTTCAGACAAGGGGACCCCACCCCGGTTCTTTTTTTGCCCTCTGATGTGGCCTTGCTTCTCTTGGCTTTCAACCATGCCCCTTGTGCACTAGTTTCATAGTGTCATCTAACAGCCACATGCAGTGGAATATGCCACATGCACATTCACAAGCCACATGCACATTCTGACTGGTGGAATCTCCGCTCACTGGGCTTACAGACCCCTTGAGGACATTTTTTCACTGGCCTTAAGTTTTGTTTATACTCCCAAGTGCTACAGTCACCAGCCTGTCTTTGGAACTAGTGGGCTCCTTGTTCAGAGTACTGGTGAAGATCCTTTTTGGGCACTGAATCCCCAGCACCTCTGGTACCATTGCATCATATGTAATTGCCAAAAAAACAGAAGTCACAAGCTGTAATATGTTGACTGAATTGCCCATAGGATACCATATAATGATGGTTAGAAGGCAGCAGTACCCAACAGATCCCCAGGTGGTGTACTTTTTCCAGCTCTTTATGCTATATTTGAGGCTGACTGAAGGATCTGGGCCAGGTCAGGTGGGCCTGTGGAACTAAGCATTCTAAGTTGGGAAGGTCTGTCTTGACAGTCAATGCTATCCTGACAGTACTGGGGTATCCAGTATGACCATATTGGCTAGGTTAGGTACAGTGCATGATATTGGAAACCATTCCCTCTTGGTCAGCCTCTCAGTACCAGTCCCAAGATGCATGGCTTTATCCTTCATACGAGGATGAAATTGGTGGTGAGGATGTTCTAAATTACTGTTCAGATCCCTGCATCGTTGCCTAAGGTTACTGATGAAGCTGAAGACTAAGGGCATTCTTGCTTTGAGGGAGCAGTAGATGTCTGTGTAGTTGGGGCACTGAGAGAGTACTGGTACAAAGGAGAATTGGATGGTGCTACGTATGTTAATGATGCTGGTTGTTGCAGCATGGGGAGGCTGTGTGGTGATATGGATATTGAGGTAATTTTGATGGCACTGCCATGTTGGGGTGAAGTGGATGCTGCTGAGTTGTCTGAGGAGGGGAGTTCTCAGCACTGCTGTATCCAGTTGTTCTGGAGTGCCATTTTGGTGCCCTTTCTTGGTACCGTGGCTAGCATGACCTTCAGCAAGCATCACTTGGACAATGGTGTCTCGGGAGACAAGTGATGCTTTATACTTGGAGAGGATTTGGTAAAGCATCCGCCTTGGAGAGCTTCTGCCCTTGTCTTTGACAGTCTCTTGTCAGGTTGGTGTTTGTTGCTTCTGTGTGGTGTATGTTGCTACCCTAGAAGTTGGTGAGCCCACACTTGTGCAGTGTGACTCCAAGGGACTATGCCCAGGGGTCTCTGGTGATCCCAGGGCAGCAGGTGATAGATATCATGGCTTTGCTCATAAGAAACATCTGCAATCTAACCTCCCTTTCCTCCCTGGTTCAGGAGGCAAAACAATTGCAGATACTATGAATTCCCCTCAGACCAGGCATTTCAAGATTCCCATCATATGTGAACCATACTCTCTCACCTGAGGGGCTATATTTTAATCCTAGGGAACTAGAATAACCATGCAGAATTCAAATCTAGTTCAAAGAACTGCCAGTAGTGTGACATTTTCCAAAGAAAAGATAAAAATATCCTAACTACTTCACAACTAACTGGCTCAAATTCCAGTGTAAGAACTTCTAACAGTTAAAGCATAGAAAGCAAGCCACTCCTATTTTGAAATGAGAAGGGGAAAGATTGCGGTTGGCATGTTCCATCATTGGCACAGATTGCAAGGACCTGCATGGGGGGGGGGGGGGGTACTGACCAGATACCAC
>NW_017729034.1:12564030-12568808 GCF_001723915.1 Gavialis gangeticus
GGGGGGGGGGGGTGTACTGACCAGATACCACTACCCCAAAAATTCTGAACTCAAGTAGATGGAACATGCCATACCACTAGCTAAATGAGGGTGGGTTGGCAACTTCAAGCCCCCTCTCTTAGTAGTAAAGAGAACACTAGTGTGTTGCCCAAGGGAACAGAAGCCTGCTTCATTGTGGGCAGTTTCCTGGATGCAAAAAGGTGCTGTTGTGACTCAAGTACTGATGGTGATGGTATATGCACAGGAGTCAGTGAAATTGGAGTTCCAGCTCCATGTTACAATTGATCTGCAGAAGTAAAGCTGGTGTGTTTTTTATTAGAGTTGTCATCAGTGTCAAGAGGTCACCAGTAAGACCTGTGATGGGGCCATCCCAGGGCTGAGATCTTATCTGCCCAGACTTGCCTGCCATGACTTACTGGTTTAATAACCTCGTGTTCTAAATCGGAAGCTGTCCATTATAATGCCCTGAGGCCAGGGGTGCAATCCATGGCTCCGTACCATCCCTACACCGTGGTCCAATGCCTTGCAGATGGCATCCAGAATCTTACTGTATTCCCAGCGTAAAGCTGGACCAACTTAATTCTCTGTCAGGCCTCTCACACACTGTTCTATTCTGAGCCTTACTCATACAACCCCCCTCTCACTGGGGCCTCTTTCACTCTGCCCAGCTCCACTGAGCAACTCCCATAGGCCATCAGGCTTATCAGTTTCACTCCTTGACTAGCTGACATGCAGCCTTTTGGGCCTCCTGTGACCCTCATCTGGGTAGTGACCAGCCAATTCACCAGACATTGGGCTAACTTTGCCCTAGCCCCTCACCCAGTGTGTCTACACATACAAAACACACTCTTGTGTTGGCCTGTGTGCTGCCCTTTTGGCCATCCTTCAGCCCTACTTAACACCCCCACTGATGCAGCCCTTCAGACTGGCCTTCAGCTGTACTCTGCATCTTGCTTACACAGCCCTTCAGTTCGTAAAGACGCTCCCTATTCTGTATGGGCCCACCAAATATCTTACTGCCCTCCTCTGGGGCCACTGCCCTGCCCTCTCCCTTGGGGCTATCCAGGATCTTGCATCCCCGTAGGTCTCAGGTGTTTGGAGACATGCCTGGCTCTCTTACCCACAATGTTGTGGGGACTGGGGATATTAAGGTGCCCTTATGCACCTTCTGTTGGGGAGGTTAGAGGTCCTGGCGTTTGAATGACACTGCCTCGCCACAGGTAGTCCCTCCAGGCTTCCGTTCCCCAGCAGGGTGCAGTTTTAGGTCATGCTCAGGACCAGGAGCCTCCTGCCATCCTCCTTGCTTCTGCCCTTACCTCCAAGATGATGTGAGCAGTGGGTCAGCCAGGTGATGTTACTCCTTCAGCTGCAAGCAGCAAACTGCTGCCTCTGGCTGGCTTGCCTAAGTTTGAAAATGGCTGCCTTTAATCAAGCACCTGTCAGCTGCCTGATCCAGCCCTTAAAGCAGCAGGCACCAAAGGTGCACTTGCATAACCTGGTTTTAAGCAGTGAAGAATATTAGAAAGAGATGAATTTATTAAGGCTTGGCTACATGAAAATCCCAAGGGCAAGAGGCTCAATAAGTTGTTTAATGTGGATGTGATAAGCAGAGGCTTTCAAAGCACTGAGGAATAGGAGGGGGCCTCAGCTGTGAGTGTTGCTTCTGGAGCTGAGCAACTGTAATGACCTGTAAACTTTCAGCTGTCAAGCCCTTTTTTTAACCATCATCTACTGCTCTTCTTTAATCCACCAGGCAGTTCCTCCATGGCTGTCTTCTGTTATCAGCAGTACTAGGCTCAAGGATGAGTCACCAAGATGATATTTGGACAGTTTTGCAAATAAAAGTTAATATCACTTCTCTGATGTACTTACATTATATGGGCAGTTTGCGGGGCAGCACAATCCTGAAGGAGGGTGTGGGACCTTCAGAAACTAACCGGACCACTGCTGTCTCTCTGTCCTGCAGATAGCTCTCTGGCCTGCTCTCATAGATACTGCTCGTTAACACAGGTAATGTACTTGTTAAGGTTCTGTTTGGGGTTTTTTTGGTAGGCCAAAAAAAAAAAAAAAAGGAACGGTGGCACCTAGGGGCCCAGAGGTACTAGACCCTTCAAAAAGACTTAAAACTGAACTGCAGACTCCACCTGGAACACCAGAGGTCAGACAGCCACTTTTGTCCAAAGTAACATTTTGGGGGGGAAGCAGAAAGAATGCAAAATCATATAATTACAAAAATCAGAGGCTACACGGGACCCTTAGTGGTCATTTAGTCCAATCCACTGCTCAAGGCATGATCATCCCTATCCAAACCAACCATCACAGGCAAGTATTTGTCTACCCACTTAAAAACTTAGGGAGCAAATGGGCACACACACAGATATTGGGCATAATGGTTGAAGTGTCAATAATGTCCTTTGATTTGCCACATGTAAAGCAAAGGGATGACAGAACTGTCAATGTCCTTTCATGGCAAGGATATGAAGAAGTATTAAAATATGCTAAAGAGGTCCACAGAAGGGGGCCACATCTGCTATAAAGAGGCAAAAATCTCCAGTCTGTACCAATCTGACCATGGAGTGATATTCCTTCCTGAGAATCTGAGTTTGACAAGAGGAGTAAAATCCCCTAGGCAGGAACCTCTAATTTTTTTAATCCCAGGATGAGAACTGGCATACCCAGTCAAAATCCCCAGCCTTGACTACAGCAACACATGACGTATCTGAAGATACCTGTAGCAACCAGAAGAGAGAAAAATTCCTTCCTGGCCCCATGTGGTGAATAATAATACCCCAAATGCATCAGATAACCAGACACCTTCCATGTAGTTCTAAATCCTGAGGACTAAAACCACACCATGCATTATACACCCTGACTGAAGAGCTAGAACTCTGTCACCCTATTCCCTCCATAAACTTATCCCAGCCTTTTTTCTTTTTTTGTTTTTATAACGAAGCTGGTTGTGAAGCTCTGCTTCATTCCCTTGCTGCTGAGCATAGTCCTCTCCAATAAATAGAAATGTGCTCTGGGCTTCAGAGCTCTTCTCAGGGTCTTTAAGCCATGCTCTGGCCGGTCTATAGGGTATATGTGTGTATATATGCATCTCCTAGGTTTTCCAATTGTTGCTCCTTACAGAATACTTCAGGCATTGCTTCTATAGTGTTGCAGGTGGGAGAGAAAATGTGGGAGGATGGAAGGCAACAATTCAGTGAGGTGAATCAAAACTGGGTGCATGAGTTCAACTCAGAAATGATTGACAGGATTTGCCTGGACTAATGTAAAATTTTAGGTTGGTTTCAGTCTTAACTGTCACTAGACAGCTTTTCACAATGCACAGCTCTGTTGTAAGTGGTTCCAATGCCTGCCACTGTCAGAAGGGCTTGAATTCCTCCCCCTCTAAATAATTCAGGACTGAGGATAACTGATGTGTTGATAGGACACAATGCAGGGCTGTACGGAAGATGTGTGCCTATTTTGTAGCTTCATTTCTGGGCCTGTCAATCCCATACATGTAACTAGGCCCATGCGAGTTGGCAGCGATCCGATCCGGCTTCAGATCCAGCCGCTTTGGATAGCCGCGATCCGATCCGGAGCTCTGGATTGGTTTGCCACTTGGATCCGGCTGAAGCAGCTCCGAAGTTTCGGAGCCACTTTGAAGATCCGGCTATAGGCTATAATGGGGGATGAATGAAATATCTATAACTTTGTTATTTTAGCTCCGATTTGGGTGCAACTTGCAGGGGTGGTAGCTTCACTGAGAGCATGAACCTGCCAAGTTTCAAGAAGACTGGTGCAGGAGTTTGGGGGGAACTGTACCCCAAATTCTTGAAAGCAAAGCTCCTGTCGCATCTATGTGTTACACTACAGGGGGTGGTAACTGCATCACGTCTGTGTTTCACCTCAGGGGGTGAAAACTGCAGGGGTGCTAGCTCCTGGTGAGGCCACAGAGCCTGCCAAGCTTCAAGAAGATCGGTGCAGGGGTTTAGGGGGAGCTGCAACATAAGCTGCTGACAAGGAAAACTCATCATGTGGGTGGGTGCTTGGGCGAGGGGTTAAATCTAGTGCAGCCTGAGTGTTGGGCCCTGCCAGGCCACAAAGGCTGCCAGCTGTGTGCATCTTGCTGTGGGAGTCTATCATCTGGGGCCCTGCACCCCAACCTGCTGACAGGCAGAGAGAGAGAGAGAGAGAGAGAGAGAGAGTGTGTGTGTGTGTGTGAGAGAGTGTGTGTGTGTGTGAGAGAGTGTGTGTGTGTGTGTGTGTGTGTGTGTGTGTTAAGGTGCATCCTTCCTGGTGCTGGGGCCTCTGCACAACACGGTCTCCTCCCCTACAGCCTCGCCGCCCAGTCCTCCACTTTACGTGACAACAGGTAAAATAACTTAGCTGGCTCAGCAGCAGCATCAAAGGTACCCAAACGTAACTCACAGAGCCTTTCTTTTTATAAAGGAATTGACAGCAAGAAGTAAAGATGCTGTGTTGGACATATGATGTTATTCATGGTGTGTGATGGCTTATCTTGTGTTTTTATGTCTATATGTGTATCATGGGAAAAAAAAAGGAGTACTTAAAAAAAAATGTATCTTTGGAAGCTTTAGAGTTGAAACCCCCTTTGTCAGGGTGAGGAAGTACTTGCAGTTGGTCCTGGATGGAATGATTAGTAAAGAAACCAGAGGCTGGCCTGGCATGCAATGCAGGCAAGAAAGCCAGTCAGTGGAAATGGAGGTGTTGGGGGGGAACGGCTGGGGTTCGGGGTAGGGGAGAAAGGGGGATGTAGCAGCGCAGGT
>NW_017729034.1:12573808-12575620 GCF_001723915.1 Gavialis gangeticus
ACCTCCAAGTTCGTCCTGGCAGGGGAACGAGTTCAGCAGGGACATGTTCTTTCCCTGCTGGCTGGTGATGCAGTTAGTGTCCCCTCCAGCTGAAAGCAGGGCATTACTCAGCTTTTAAACAATTCAAAAAAGGAAATTGGTGCAGCCAGAGTGAGGAGGGTGGCACTCAGTCAGTCTGCAGGTGGAGCTTGGGGAACCCCAGCAGTGGGAGGTTCACCTTTCAGGAACACCAGCTGCTCCACCAAGGTAGGATCCAAGCAGGTGCGGTGGGGTGTCACAACATCCCCAGTAATGCTGAACACCGTCTCACTTGGAACACTGGTCGGTGGATGGAACCAGTGTTGCCGGGCAACTGTGGCCAGATCCTGCCACATATGCCTGCAGTTTGCCCAGTCGGCCAAGGCATTGCAGTCCAGGGGCTCCACATCCTCAGCGAGATAGGTAGCCACCGAAGTCTCAGTGCTACCTGCCCAAAGCTGGTTTGGACCCCAGCATTGAAGCTATTCCCATGGCCTACATTGGCAGTGGCTGCTGTGGAGAAGACTGGCTGGTGCTGGTGCTGGGAGTGCTGGCACGGGAAAGTGAATGCCCCATTTCCACATCCCCTTGCCTCTGCACTTCAGCCTCCCTGACTTTGTTCACCAGCACCTGTGTCCAGTGATAAAGGGTTTTTTGGCTGCCAGTGCACATGCTCCCTTTCACCCTTGGGTTGCACGTGCCCACTGTCATGCGGACCGTATGGGACCTCAAGGGATCCAGCCGTCTCCTGATGCCCTCCTTCAGCTGCCTCACTAGTGCCTGCACATCTGGTGACAGTGGCCTGCCCCAGCCAGGAACACTGATCCCCTAGAAATTCTCCATTTGGTTCTCCAGCCCCCTCACTAGGGGGTCACCTGGCTGAGGAGGGCATTGCTAGTGCTAAGGGTCTCAGAGGCCTTGAGGAAGGGCTTGAGGACAAACAAGATCTGGGAGATGGTACCCCACTCAGCTGTGTTCAGGGGGTGTTGATCCCAATCTCCCCAAGCAATTGCATCTCATGGATGGCCTTCTGTTGCTCCACCAAACTTTCGAGCATCAGGTATGTGGAGTTCCACTGTGTCTCCACATCCTGTATGATTCTGTGCTGCAGGATGTTCAGCTCTGCCTGTTTCTCCTGCAGCATCTTGCCACTCTTGATTCAGTGGTGGAAGTAGCCTCCCACCTTCCTGCATTTTGAAATCAGCTGGCTTGTAGTACTGGTGGCAGCACTATCACCAGCAGCCCTGTTCCCCTCCAAGGCATCCCTCACTATTAGGTGCAGCCTGTGCACCACACAGCAAATGCCAACAAATTTGGCATCACAGACACCCTTCACCATATTGGCCCTGTTGTTGGTGACCATGAACCCATGGGTGAGCTCCGCCTGCCCAACGAGCCACCCCTGCACCATGTGGTTCATGGCCCCCGTCTCCCTTGCTGTGTGGGACTCATCCGGCACCTCAGCTTTCAGTAGAGCCCACTGACGGCCTGACTGATTGCACCAGTGCCCTGTGAGGGAGAGGTAGGCGTGATCGCCACCCCAGCTGCTTCGGATGTTGGAGGTGAAGTGCAAGGCTATCTGCGGCCCTGCCTTGTGCAGATTCTCCCTCAAGTACTCCCTGCATGCCTCATACAGGGAGGGCACCACCGCCCTGCTAAAGGTGGTGCGTGAGGCCTGTGGCAGGAAGCCACCTTTGTTTCTCCCCAAAATCTCTGTGCTGTGACAATTTGATTAGGATGGACCCAGCAGAGGAGATGCACCTTTACCCTATCTCTTTAGGTAACCTGAGCTGG
>NW_017729034.1:12575830-12577185 GCF_001723915.1 Gavialis gangeticus
ATCTTGTACCCTATTTTCACCCTACCCCTGTAATCAATAAAGTTCTCCTTTGTGACTGGTGTAGGAGAGTTATTGAGGGGTGGGTCTAAATTATGCCTAAGAGGCCCTTAGGTCTGCGGACTAAGGGAGACTTGCCTTTTTGGCCCCTGACTTGGGGAAGTACCCCAAGTGCCTGTACTGGGTCAAATACCCGTAGGACTATTAGGCCTGTGTTTCCCTGAGGACACGGCCGAGAGAGTCCCCTCTCAGGGTGGTGACAGCTTACATTACCCCCAGGCTAGCGAGTGTGCTCCAGGAAGGGGGGCAGCCGGACGCAAGGCACCCCTACGGAGGCACTCAGAGCCTGGAAGGTGGTCGGGCACAGGGAGGTGGGTGGCTCAACGCAGGAGTGCCCCCTACTGGCCCGCCACACAGCCACTCTAAAATGGAGCCAGAAATGCTACGGACTGCCTGAACCCTGGCTGCTCAACTAGGCAGAAGGGCTGGCTATCCAGAGCAAGCATCTCCCCAATGCTCTGGGTGATCTTGCTCGCCTTGGGAATGCACCCCCCCTTTCTGTCCACCTTTTCCCCACTGGTCCAGGGTAGCCTGCCTCTGCTTTGGGGGTAAGGGGGATTTGGAGCAAGCAGGGGCCTTCCCTTTCGGCACACTCGTGCTGGTGCCAGGCTGAGAAGCAGGAAGAAAGGCAAAGGAGTGGTGCCTCCTCAGATGCAGCAGCATCACCATGGTGGAGAAGTGTCTCGCATCCTTGCCACAGCTCATGTGCCTTTGGCAGTGGTGGCAGATGGCAAACCAGGGATCATCTGCCACCTCAAAATGATTCCACACTACACTACTCCCCCTGCTTCTGGGTTGAGAGTGAGGATCCTGTCTTTTCCCCCTTCTCAGCAGGCTGAGGCTGAACAGCAGGAGGAGCTGCCTCAACTGAGCCACTTGCCTCCACAACCTTAGCCTTCTCCGAGGTGCTGCTTTCCAAAGAAGACCTGAGTCTAGGGGAAACTTGAGGGGTGTGGAGCAAAAGCTCTGATTCCCCCTCAGTCTTCAGAATTGCTTGAGCCAGTATGTTCAGCATCCCTGGTTCCAGCTCTAGCTCCTCCTCTGGCAGTGGGAGGCTCATGCTGAGAGATGACATTGGGGGTGGAGGAGGCAGTGATTCCACTGCTGGTCCCACTTTTGGACTAAGCGGAGGTGGTGCAGGTACAGGAACGTCAGGTACAGACACTGCTCCCACCTCCTTCAGGGATGATGCTCAAGGGCAACCAGCATGGTTTCATTAGGGGCAGGTCAAGTCAGACCAACCTGATTGCCTTTTATGATCAGGTCACAAAGGCAATGGATGCAGGTGTCGCCGTGGA
>NW_017729034.1:12577288-12589522 GCF_001723915.1 Gavialis gangeticus
CACAGCTGGAGTACTGCGTCCAGTTCTGTGCGCCCCACTTCAGAAGGGATGTGGACAACATTGAAAGGGTCCAGAGGAGGGCCACCCGCATGATCCGGGGACAACAGGGCAGTTCCTACAATGAAAGACTGCGGGACCTAAACCTGTTCAGCCTTCACAAGAGAAGGCTGAGGGGGGGCCTGGTGACTGTCTATAAACTCACTAGGGGGGACCAGAAGGGTTTGGGGGAGACACTGTTTCCCCTACCGCCCCCTGGCATAACAAGGAATAATGGACACAAGTTACTGGAGAGTAGGTTTAGATTAGACATCCGCAAGAACTACTTCCCAGTTAGGGCGGCTAGGAGCTGGAACCAACTTCCAAGGGAAGTGGTGCTGGCTCCTACCCTGGGGATCTTTAAGAAGAGGCTTGATGCCTACCTGGCTGGACTCAGTCCAGTTTTTCTCCCACCCAGGTGGGGGGTTGGACTTGAAGATCTACAAGGTCCCTTCCGACCCTACTTCTATGATTCTATGATTCTCCTGGCTTCCACTGGCAGCACTGATGTCATGGCTGCTTGGGAATAGAATGCATCTGTGTTTTGGGGGGCAGGGCTTGCAGCTTTAGCTCTCCTCCTACCCCCTCTCCCTCCCCTGCCAGAAGGCCTGGCACCTGCCTTTCCAGCACACTTCCTATTGATCTTTCCTGTGCTGTAAAAGGTCTCTGTGTGTGTGAATCCTTCTGTGTTGTGCGTTTTATTCCCTCTGTTGCGTGCATGCACTAGCCTCTTGTTTGAATGTTTGCTTCGGTGTTAAGGGTTATGTAAAAATTGTGTGCTGTCTGTCTTCTTCTGCTATGAATATCTGATTTTTTTCTATATTGTGTGTCTCTGTCTCTGTATCTGTATGTGTGCGTGCAAGCCATCTGTGCCTCCCTGCACAGGGATAGATCACACTGGCTGGGAAACCACACATTTTTGCAAAGTTTCCAAAAAAAAAAGGCAAATATAAATTCAAAGAAATAAACTGAATCATAATACTAATAATAATACAAAAGCTGAGCTGAGCTCAACCCACTCTTTCGTAACAAGAAAAAAGACCAGACAAGTTCAACTAGTATTGAGCCACAATGTCTCAGTCTGAGCGTTCATCTCTCACAAAGGTCCTGACAGGCACCAAGTTGCGAAAGGCTACAGAATGCCTCAGACCAGAGGCTTTTATGCTGTTTCTAGTCCCATCCCCACAGATGCTGCCATTGGAAAGGTAGCCAGTGAGAAATCCTTCTCACTGGCTACCTATAGATGTCAGTCGGATGCCAAAGTGCCGAACCCTCACTCTCTACCAGTCTGAACATGGACTAAAATTCCTTTTTGACCTCAAGTAATGGCAAGCAGTCTGACCCTGCGCAGATGGGCAAGACCCTTCAGCCAAGAACCTAAGGCTTTGGTCCCAGCAAGAGCACTGGCATACCCAGTCAAAGTCCCCAGCCTTGTGTGTAGCCAACACCTAATGGCTTTGGGAAGGATTAAAAAAACACTTGTAGCTGGGATCAGAAAAAGCTCTCGCTATCTTTTCCAAACAGCCCACCATATGAACAGGAAGTGGAGTTTTCAGCTTGGCTGACATGGTCCATCATTATCACAAAGGAGGCTTAATTACAGCTTTGGAAAATCCCTGGGCCTGACATTGTGTGGTGTCTTTATGCAATAGCTCAGCAAAGGATATTTGCTTCCACAGGCAGGAAGAGTGTCTCTGTTTCTGTTAAAATTTCAATACAACAGAAAATTTCTCCAGGGCCTTCAGTACCTTCTTTTCCAATTGCCATGGCACAAATCTCAATCTCCAGTTCAACCTGCAATCCTGCTGCCACCTAGTAGAAACAAAAGAATCATGCACAGGCAGTGATTTTAGTCTATCCATGCTCAATGGAATCAAAAGACCTATCACTTAATGCTCAGTACACTTTCTCCCTGATGTGGAAGACTGTTTAATATGTGACTTTTCAGATGCACACATCCTGGAGCATGTGTATAGGCACCTTTGTGGCATCTGGTACTCCACAGGTGGGAGGAAAGGGTGATGAAGGTAAACCTCACAGCCTCTCACTTCTCCAAAATTAGGCTTCAGTTACCTCAATTATCTGCCACCCTTGTCCCCAAACCAACATTGTAGGAGCCTCCTGGGAAAATTTTTTGAAGCTTTGAGGGCCAATATGAAACTGCCTGAAAACAAAGGATATTCTGCTGAAAGGTACATAGGCTGTACACAACTTACAGGCCCTGGTGTGTAAATCACTCTTAGGCCAGTGCTGGGAGATGGCTGCTTCACCCGAAACCTGTTGGAGAATAAAGACAGTCAGTCTGCCATTTGGAACAACTCAGGACATATGGAAGAAGCGGTTGGGGACCAGTGAGGTCATAGCTCCCACACATATACAAATGATACCAGGACTTTCCAGATCTTCCACTTCATCACCATGTACTGGTTGTGGACATATTTCTGGCCACAATGAATGTAGCACAGGCAGGAGCAGGGGATGGGGGGAGTGGACCTGGTGTGGCCAGGTGATGGGACAAGCAGAGGCCTAGGGGCACATGCTCCCAGGTCTCTGCATGTCCTCCACTTCCCCCAGACCCTGCTTCTGCCTGTGCCTGGCTCCCTCCCTCACTGCTGGAGCCTCAATCAACACCCCCCCCCCCAGTGGTGTGAGGGAGTGGAGCAGGAGCAGCTCATCCAGGGGTTGCGCCAAAGGGGAGGGCATGGAGGGCATGGGGGGCATGTGCCTCACTACCTGCATGTGGAGTGGGGCAGGGCAGGCTGAGGCTGGGGCAGCACCAGGCTCTTCCTAGCACAGCTCTTCTGCCACATGGCTCTCAGGCTGGGCGGCAGCGTTGGCGGCACTGGAAGTGGGGCTGCAGGCACCCAAAAACTTGCTGTAGCTGCCCCATCCCCTCTGTGCCACCACTGCTGCCCGGCCTGAGAGCCACATGGCAGAATAGCTATGCTGGGAAGAGCCTGGCACCGCCCTGGCCCCAGCCTATCCCATCCCATCCCATCCCATGTGCAGATCCGGGGTCACGCGCCCCCCAAGCCCTCCCAGGCTGTATGTCCTCCCCTCTCCGTGCGCTCAGGCCCCCTAGACTGAGATCAACTGTCATAGGCTCCATGACTGACTAGTCAATTGGGATAGACTGGTTGGTGACCATTGATGTAAAGGGACCAGAGATGCATAACTCTCAAACCCCATTAGCCATTTCCTACTTCCTTGAAATCAAACAGGAGGCAATTGTTCATTTAAGCTTTGTATCAGTGGTGTATGCTGTAGCTTTCAGCACCTGGGATGGAGTTTGGGACTTAGGATGAGCACAGTTTTTGTATAGTAGCAGTGTGAACAGAGGCAGGGGTTCCCTAACCAGAAAGGCTAGGCTAGTTAGAACCCAGTGACACCAGGACCAGCAAACAGGACAGTAAACAGGTATGTTTGCTGGGGACTTTGCCCAAGCCCTTTTCTTATGTTTCTTTCATTGTAAGCCTGCTGAATGGAGGCAGGTAAAAGAGGAAGAGGGAGTTTTCCAGTAAGTAGCAGCAGAGGACGAAGGAGGAGCTAGCAGGACAATCAACAGAATAGCTGGAAGATGTCACTATGTCAAAGCTTCTGTCACTGCCAGCTCTTCCTCTGCCTGTACCTGTGTGGGCTCTGTCCTGGCATAGCCACCAACCACAGAGGTTCCACCCATGTTCCAGTCTGGTTTTGCAGGGGCTGCAGCCGGCATTTCCTTGAAAAAGACATCCAGGTGGGGGTGTGCCTGTGCTGTGAGAGATGCCTCCTGGTGGATTCTTTCAGGAATCAAGTAAAGGAGCTGCAGGAAGTGGTGGATAGGCTCAGAAGCATCTGTGAGCAAATGGCCTTCATTGACTCAATACATAGAAATCCCCAGCTTCTTGGAAAAGGAACAGCCAAACAAGGCATTGGAAGAAACAAAAGACACAGATATTCAGGAGGGTGGAAGCTGGCAGCTTATCACCTCTGGCAGCAGACAGCACTCCTCTTCTGAAAGTTGTGACAGTCCAGCTGGAGAACAGGTATGAAGCCCTAGCATTGGATGAGAGGGAGTGCCATGGGAGGCCAAAGAACATATCCCTAGGGGTGGAAGGATTGAGACCACTTCTGCCAAGAGGAAACCACAGGTGGTGGTGGTTGGTGGCATGATGTTGAAGGATAGCCAGCATGGTTTCGTTGAGGGCAGATCATGTCTGACCAACCTCATCTCCTTCTATGATTAAGTAATTCACTGCTTAGATGTGGGAGACATGGTCGTTATTATATACTTGGATTTTTAAAAAGGTCTTTGATATGATCTCCCATGACACTTATATAAAAAATCCTGGGGGACTGTGAGATGGCAAAGTCCATGATCAGGTGGGTTGGGACCTGGCTAAGGGGTTGAACCTAGAGAGTGTTAGTGGATGGGTCTGTATCATGTTGGCAGGAGGTGGCCAATGGTGTCCTGTAGGGTTCGGTTCTTGGCCCCGTGCTGTTCAACATCTTTATCAATGATTTCAATGAGGATGGGGAAATCACACTGGCTAGGTTTGTGGATGATACGACTAAGTTATGGGGAAAAGCAGTTACACTAGGGGATAGGATACAGATCCAAGTGGACTGGGACAAGGTGGAGAGGTGGGCAGAGCAGCACCAGATGCAGTTCAATAAGGAAAAATGCAGAGTGCTTCATTTGGGGAGAAGTAACCAGTGGCATGAATATACATTAGGAGGAGATGTCCTGGCCAGCATGATGGCTGAAAGGGACCTCTGGTTTATGGCTGATCACAGGATAAACACAAGTCAGTGTGACAACGTAGTCAACAGAGCTAATAGCATAATGGGATACATTAGCCAATTAGCAAGTAGGGCTAAGGAAGTGATACTTCCTCTCTACTCAGCATTGGTAAGACCCCAGCTAGAGTACTGTGCCCAGTTCTGGGAGTCCCACTTCAAAAAAAGATGTGGAGAATCTTGAAAGGGTCCAGAGAAGGGCCACAAGAATGATTAAGGGCCTGGAGGACAAACCTTATAAGGAAAGACTAAGGGATCTGGGACTGTTCAGCCTGGGGAAGAGAAGACTGAGGGTGGACTAGGCCATTTATAAGTATGTAAAGGGTGAACAGTGGGAGCTGGGAGACAAACTGTTCTCTAGGGCACCCCAGGGTAGGACAAGGAGCAATGGCCATAAATTGTTAGAGAATGGTTTCAGGTTGGATGCAAGAAAGAACTTTTTCATGGTAAGGCTGGCCAGAATATGGAATAGACTTCCCAAGGAAGTGGTGCAGTCCCCACCCTTGGAAGTCTTCAAGAGGAGACTGGACAGACACCTTGCTGGAATCATTTGATCTCAGCAGTATTCTTGCCCAGAGTAGGGGGGGTTGGACTTGATGACCTTTAAGGTCCCTTCCAGCCCTTAACTTTTATGAACCAGTCTTCCTCCTTCCTTTGCCCCTGGATCCCCTCTTGTACCTCACTAACCCAAACTGAGTCTGTTCATAGTTGGGCCTTCCTGGCCTATATGTGCCTTGAGGCACCCATTACCTTATTACGTGGCTCCAAACTGCTCCTTACACCACTCCCATGCCTCACGGGTGTCATCTGTCCAACCAGTCCCTTATAGGGACCTCGCCCTGCTTGGTTCTGCTCCTTTTCTCTGATTTGGTCCAGAAGTTCTGCTCCTTTTCTCTGGTTGGGCCGCTTAGCTCAGGATCCACAGGGTCAGACCCGGCTTCTGGGCTCCATCCTTAGCCTTCCCCTACTGGTCTCTGGTTTAGTCCCCCTCACGCTTTGGGCCTCTGGCCCTATCTTTGCCCTGCTCTGGGTGCTGGTCCCTTGGCCCTGTCTCTTTCCTACTCAGACACTGGGCCTTCTGGTTCTAGGATCTACCCCTTTTTGGGCTTGCTGGCCTCACAGGCATGTGACTATGCCTTAACCCTGACCCCAGTGGGGCTCAAGGCAATTAGATGCTCCTAGGGCACTAATGGAACCTCCAAAACTACCTCTGAGTCCCCTCCACAAACCACCAATCAAACAGTAAGTTATATCCTGATGCTTTTTAGTGAGGCTTCTCTTACCAAGGTGTACCAGGACTGCTATCATGCTAGCAGCCCTGACAGCAACTCTGGGGTAAGCCTGGCATCATCCTGCAGCCCTCCTAGCCCGGAGCTCTTCATCTTAAGGTGTGCAGGGCTAGGCTCCCTGACTTTCCTCAACTCCAGGCTTCTATGCCATCTCCAGGTATAGCATGCTTACAGTTGATCTTCACCAGGCAGCTCCCCTGCAGGACTCCTTTTCCTTCTGCTTACAAAGACAGACTGTTGGTTCTGGCTCTGGTCAGGGCTTATAATGCTCAGAGCCCTGCCCCCTTCTGGTCATGTGCTCTATTAGCTGACCTGCTGGCAAGGCTGCTTATTAACCTTAGCCTGACTGGCTGCCTTTATCCAGTTCACAAAAACCCTTCCCTTAAAAGGGTCATTTGGTTTTTCCATAACAGAGTAAGGGTTCCCTGTTACACTGGCTACATACCCATCTCTTCAATGAGATGAAACTCAAAAAGAAATCCTCCAGAGAGTGGAAACTTGCATCATATTACTAGGGAAGAGTATAAGAGCCCTGCATCCCTGTGCAGTGAGAAAAGTAGGTAGATGAAGACATGATTTGAGATGCAACTGGCAAGGGACACAAAAGAAAATAAAAAGGCATTCTGCAAGTAGGTCAAGAGCATAAGGAAGACCAAAGAAACTGTAGATCTCTTATGGAACGCAGAAGGAAATCTAGTTATAGATGATCCAAAGAAGGCTGAAGTATTTAATGCCTTTTTTACTTCAGTCTTAACACACAGGGGCAGCTACCAGAAGATCAGTGCAGTTGTCAGTAAAGACAGGGAAGGAATACACCTTTATAGACTAAAGGCACCCCTTGCTAGACTCAAGGCACCCTTTGGAAAATGTCAGCTCTTAGTTTTCATTTGACTTTTGATCACAGAAAAAATAATAGAGCACTCCTTTTGTTGCAGAGAACTCAGGAAGACCATAACAGGTTTTAATACCATGCATTTAATACCATGGATTTCTATTTGAAATCTTTGAATTTATCTTGTGAATCATGTCTGCATGTGTAACAGTCCTAACATTGCTTGACATCCCACAACACCCTTAAAAGGATCTTAAAACGTCCTAGGGTGCTGTGGCATCCTGACTGAGAATTACTAGTCTAGAATAAAGCAGAACAGATT
The DNA here is from genome assembly GCF_001723915.1 of Gavialis gangeticus. Taxonomy (NCBI): domain Eukaryota; kingdom Metazoa; phylum Chordata; order Crocodylia; family Gavialidae; genus Gavialis; species Gavialis gangeticus. The sequence continues at coordinate 12,584,547 of NW_017729034.1, forward strand.
AAGGATTACTCAGGGATGCTAGATCGGGGCAGGCAAAGTCTGGACTGTGGGCTGGATCAGACTCACGGCAGATTCCCGTTCCCAGCGGTCCCTGCCCATGTTGCTGCAGCCGGTTTCCATGGAGACCCCAGTAGTGGCTGCACCGTGACAGCATGGGGCCAGGGTTTCCATGAAGACTGGCCTCAACAGTGTTGGCAGGGTGTGCAGCTGAATGGGGAGCTGCGCTGGGGCTGGGATCTTGCAGCACTGACAGCATGGTCTGGAGCTGGGGCAGAGGTACAATCTGCTGCCTGCATGCCCCTGCCCAGGCTGTCACCACTACAAAATCCAAGCCTCAGTCCCAGAGCCACTTCCCACCCAACCAGGAGCCCTGCCAGCACCGTTGGGGCTGGTCTCCATTGAAACTCTGTCCCTGCACTGTCCCGGCTCTGCCACTCCTGGGGTCTCCATGGAAACTGGCAGCAGCAGTGCACATCCAGTCCAGCCGCTGGTTGGATCCACCATTTTGCCCACCCCTGTGCTAGATGCTTTCAAGTCAGTAGGACCAGATGAGTTGTACCTTAAGGTACTGAAAGAATTGGCTGAGGCAAGCTCAGAGCCACTAGCTATCCTCTCTGGGAACTTGTGGAGGTTGGGTGAAGTCCTGAATGACTGGAAAAGGGAAAATATAGTGCCCATCTTTAAGAAAAGGAGGAACGAGTGTCTGAGGAATTGCAAACCAGTTAGTCTGACCTGAATACTTCGAAAGATCATGGAATCTATAATCAAGCACTTAGAGAACAAGGTGATCAGGATCAGCCAACATGGATTCACCAAGAGCATGTCATGCCTGACCAACCTGATTTCCTTTTATGGTAAAGTGACAGGCTCTGTCGATGTGATATATCTTGTCTTTAGCAAGGCTTTTGACATGGTCTCCCACAACTTTTTCATTAGCAAGGTAATAAAAAACAGACCAGACAAAAGTACTCCATGGTGGATACATAACTGGTTGGATCATCATATTCAGTGAGTAATCATCAATGGCTCAATGTCTAGTTGGGAGGAAGTATCAAGTGAGGTTCCCCAGGGATCTGTCCTGGGTCTCATATTGTTTAATATCTTCATTAATGATTTAAATGATGGGATTGAGTGCATGCTTAGCAAATTTCTAGTAGGAGGAGTTGCAGACAATTCAGAAGGTAGGGCTAGGATCCAGAATGACCTGGACAGACTGGAAAAATCACCTGTGATCAATCAAATGAGATTCAACAAGGACAAGTGCAAAATCCTGCACTTGGGACAGAATAACTGTATGCACAAATACAGACTGGGGAATGAGTGACTAGGTTGCAGTACTACAGAGAAGGACCTAGGGGATATAGTAGACCATAAGCTGAATATAAGCCAACAGTGTACTCTTGTTGCAAAAAGAGTACTGGGTTATATGAACAAGAGTGTCACTTGCAAGTTGAGGGATGTGATTCTTCTTCTTTATTCAGTACTGGTGAGGTTTTACTTGGCGTATATCCAGGTGTATCCGCTCCAGGTGAGGCCACTCCAGGCGTATCCAGCTTTGGATCCCACACTTCAAGAAGGATGTAGACAGGTTAGAAAGAGTCCATCAGAGAGAAACAAAAATTATTAGACGTCTGGAAAGCTTGACTTGTGAGGAAAGGCTGAAAGAACTAGGGTTATTTAGCCTGAAGAAGAGAAGACTAAGAGGGGACCTGTGAGGTCCCTTCCATAGCCCTACTTCCCTATGATCCTTTTATTTAACTATACTGAACAGCAGTGAAATAGTTAACAAAGATAACATTCAAATTGACTTTGTAGATTTCAGCATAAACGTGTCATGACAACATGGAAGGAGCAGTGCACATGATGCAATAATATTGTTTTAGGCCCTCTGCAGATTCCAAAAGCTAACAGAGCCTCATCTACGTTGGGGCTACATTTTGAATGTTTTGTTTTCAGCCATAAGGGTGACAAATATAGCTTTTATTAGATATAAATCCAGATTCTGGAATACAATTCTGTGGATCTGTAATACATGGTACCTTGACTATGTTACATGTATTGCCAGATAGGACAGCTGATGTCAGTCCACTGTGGAGTGGCTGCAATAGGAGTGCTGAACCAGCTTAACACCAGACCCTAACCACACTTTGTGTGTACAGGATTTTGATTTTTTTAAAATGTCAGGTGGAAAAATGTCCTCTTTTTGGAGCAAAATAAAATAATGCATCCAACTGTAGCAGTTGAGCTCTCCCTTTCTGCAAACTGCAGGTCCAATATTGCTGAAAGCAGGGCACAGAACAAACCAGAGAGTACTATTTCATCAATCCAAAGCTTGGTGCTGGCTGCTTTGAGAGGCTAAATCTACCTGTTAGTGCTACAAAATTGTTTCTATTCTTCTATATATTTTGTATAACTGCCCTACCCTTCTGCTCAGCATTCTTTATGCTTTAATTTATCTGTCTCCTTTGCTGCATTTTTGAAGCCAGATATTCTAGAATATGGTTCCACAAAGATAAAGAGAACTCCAAATACAAATACCATTTGGAATCTGAGGAACTTACTGATATTACCAGAGAGTACAAAGATGAAGGGGGCATACAATTTGATTGCAGCTAAAGTTAGGAGACTGTTCTAAAGCAAATTTAATGTTAATGCCATCTAACCTTAAGAAGTCCACTCCAACGTTCTTCAAGATCGCTGTGGTTGCATAGGTGCAGCCTTCCTTCAGCACCCCAAAGGTCACTTTAGCAGGAATGAGAAGGAAGCCACTAAGACACTTTGTCACTGTTCCATGAGATGATATGTTGACTCTTTCACCAATAGGATCTTCTATCTTTACAAACAAGATTAGCAAATTAGATAACAGAAGAGGGTAGATAAATAATAAAAAACAAAGATATATAATGGAAGATGTATAATGAAAACTATGAAACTATGATGTAGTTGCCACTGAAGAGCTTATCTGACATACTAACTAAGGCTAATACTTTGAAATTTGGAACCCTAAAAAGTGTAGGGCACATTGATCTCTGTTTAAAAGCTGGGATGGAGGTGGTTTGTTTTTCAGAAATGCTGAGCAATTCAAGTCAAAGAGAACTGAGGGCATTCAGCACTTCAGGAAATCAGATCATTGTTATTGCTCTAATTAAAGCACACACTCCAGCCCTGGAGCATGTGTAAAAACACCCAATGATTTTCTTTTACCTTTTCATTTGGTTTAGACTCTGGCTTACACCCCTTGATAGATGATGGCAATTTAACCTTTTTTTTCTTTGGCTTTCCAGAAGCATCCACCAGCAGACTCTGTGTTTGAGGCTGGAAGGGTATCTCAGATGGTCTCACAGCTCTACTCAGTTCTACCAGGAAGAAAATATTTCAAACAACAATGCTGAATTTTTCACCAAGACAGTCTAATTCTGCAGTTCTTATGCATCACCACAGTGAAAAGTAGAACTGCTGCAATGGAAGTGATGAAAAAAAGATTTACATCATAAACTGGTAGCATTAAAATGTTTAGACTCTTTGTAGATGCTATCTGAACAACAAGGAGAATGACAGAAGACATTTGTGACCAACTGTTATATTTCTCTACATGTCTGTATTAAACCATGACATCCAACTGACAATGCAACCACTATTCTGAAGAATGAAACTTTGAACATATTTTTGTAGCTGCCAGGAACTGTCATGCACAAGTATAGGCAGTTTACTACTGTCCTGAAATAAGAGGTATTTAGTGATATCTGTTATTGGACCAACTGTATAGTTGGGAGATATGTTAGACAAGCTTTCAGGCATAAAAAGCCCTTCTTCAGTCTTCAAGTGACCTGAGGAAGGGCATTTTGTGCTCGAAAGCATGTCTAACATCTCTTCCATCCATGTAGTTGGTCCAATAAAATTTATCACCAAAAAAATATTACTTCTGATATATTTCCTAGATCAACACTGTGGGAGAATGCCATCTCTGTCTCTCCCCAAAACTTTGCTATGGCACAATTTGGTTACCAGGGTCACTGCAAAGGGCAGACTCCTCTGCCCCATCTCTTCAGGTAACCCTGAGTTGTAACCTGAGATGGATACGTTCCTGAGGGAGGGGGGAAACCTGTTCCCTCTGCCTACGTGACTGGCATCACATACCTGGGTGGGGGGCTTAAGATCCCTATTGTTCTAAGCAATGCCAACCTCACTGTGAGGGGGCTAAAGATCCTGTCAGTCTACCTGGCAACCAGTGATGCATTTCATATTGGTTGGCTGGTAGCCAACAGTTGCTGGCCTTCACTGGATCAGGTAAATGAGGTCATAAGGTCTATATAAATTAAGGACTGCTCAGGAGGAGCAGTAGCCATCATGACAACTCACAGAGAGAGAAGCTGGACCATCTGAAACTCATTCTCTTTCATGAAACTCATGATCAGTGAACTGCTTGCTTCCAGAGGGAATCTCCACCTGCCTCTGGATGATACTTGTGAGTAAGCTACCTGAGATCTAACTAGATATATAGCTTGCAGTAACTCAGATGCATGATCAAAGGCTACCATGCCACTATTCTCTATGGGATTTCTCTGACATTGCTCTACCCTGTACCTATTCCAAACCTACTCCTTGTAACTAACAAAGTTCTCCTTTGTGCTTAGCATGGGAGACTTACTGGGAGAGGATCTAGATTATGCCTTGGGGTCCCCTTGGTTCGGCTCACTACAGGAAACCACTATTTGTGCTTCAGATTAAGGGAAGCACCCCAAGTTCTTGCAGTGAGTCAAGCACTCTCAAGGACTACTAGGCCTGTTTCCCAGAGGGTGCAGGTCCCAGTTCAGTCCAGACTCTGGGTGGTGGTAGCATTACCCCCAGGCTAGTGGGTGTGCTCCAGGAAGGGGGTCAGCCAGATGTGAAGCACCCCTAGGGAGGCACTCAGAGCCTGGAAGGTGGTTGGGTGCAGTGAGGTGGGTGGCTCAGCACAGGAGCACCCCCTACAGGCC
>NW_017729034.1:12594522-12596771 GCF_001723915.1 Gavialis gangeticus
CTACTGGCACAGCTACAACACCCCATACCTACAACTGCCCCGAGGAGCTAACTCAGTTGTGATCACCTTTTCATTAAGGGTATCTAACCATAGGACAGTGGTTTTGTTAGGAAGGAGCTGTGCTGTAGTGAGCTTAGGCCCCCTCTACAGGTTACAGTTATTAACTGGTTAACTGTGCAATTAAACTGAAACCAGCTACATGTGCAAAGTATCTATCACACCATAAAAGGCTCTATCCAACCAGCTATAAAGTTAGACCTTGAAAATATGTACGAACTTTATAGCTGGTTGCTATCCAGCTTTAATTTGCATGTGCAGCAGGGTCTTCCTTGTGGCTATGAACCCCCATCAGCTAACCAGGCTCCAAGCCACAGGGGTGCACTATTCCCAGCAGGGCTGGGAGTCCTGTAGCTGAGGGAACTCTTAGCCCCTACCATGTCTGGCAGTTGCATTCAAGGTTCCCTCCAAGCTGCACACATGCACGGCCATACACAATTTAATACCATGTCGCATACTAACTTATTAACACCATGCACCCACCCAGAGTGGAGCTGGGCTGCGGTGCAGCAATGCGAGGTGGGAGCTGGGGCTGGGAGCTGGCGTGGGCTCTGCTGGCACCAGGGAACTGCTCTGCTCCCCAGCCCCGAGGGCATGTGCCTCCTCACTCCCAGAGCAGGGACACGTGCAGAGCTTGGCTTCCCCAGATCTCAGATTAAATGCTGCAGGCAGCAGTGGCTCAAGGGAGCCAAGAGCACACCCTGACATTTCACTCCTCTTCAGACAGCATGTTTCATAGATTCATAAGGCTGGAAGGGACCTCAGAAGATTTTCAAGTCCAGCCTCCTGCCCCAGAGGCAGGAAGTAAGCAGGGATCATAGGATCCCAGCAAGATAAGCATCCAAATGTCTCTTGAAGGCATTTAAAGTAGGTGCTTGAACCACATCCGGTGGCAGTCTACTCCAAACCTTGGGGGCTCGGACAGTAAAGAAGTTCTTCCTTATGTCCAGCCTAAAACAGTCATGGAGGAGTTTGTGACCATTCGACCTTGTCATCCCTTGGGGCGCTCTGGTGAACAGATGTTCCCCTGGATCCTGGTGAGCACCCCTGATGAATTTATAGGTGGCCACCAGATCACCCCGAGCCTGTGTTTTCCAGGCTGAAGAGTCCCATAGTTCTCAACCTCTCATCATAAGGTCTGTTTTCCTGACCTCTAATCATGCGCATGGCTCTCCTCTGGACTCTCGCAAGCTTCTCCACATCCTTTTTGAATTGTGGAGTCCAAAACTGGATGCAGTACTCCAGCTGTGGCCTCACCAAGACGGAGTACAGCAGGAGAATGACATCCTGGGATTTTCTTGAGAAACATCTATGGATACAAGCCAGCATTTTGCTCTCTTTACTAGCTGCAGCATCACATTGAAGGCTCATGTTCATCTTGTGGTCAATCATGACCCCCAAGTCCCTTTCGTCCACAGTGCTAACCAGCATAGCACTGCTGAGCCTGTTAGCAGGCTGCAGGTTTTTCCTCCCATGGTGGACAGCCTTGCATTTTTCAGTGCTAAACACCATCAGGTTCTCGTCTGCCCATTTTCTGAGCCTGTCAAGATCTGCCTGGATCACCCTCCTGTCGCCAGGTGTGGATGCTTTACCCCAAAGTTTGATATCATTGGCAAACTTGGCCAGTCTGCTTCTGACATTAATGTCTACTTCATTAATGAAGATGTTAAATAGTATAGGCCCTAGGACAGAGCCTTGAGGGACCCCACTGGTCACAGGGCACCACGACGATTGACTCCTGTCAAACACCACCCTTTGGGTCCTACTGCACAGCCAATTCCCCAGCCAGCGGATTGTAGTGTGGCTGAGGCTGCAGTTAGCCAGTTTTGCCAAGAGGTGATCATGGGATACCAGATCAAAGGCTTTTTTGAAGTCAAGGTACATAGCATCAATCTCCTCTCCCTTGTCCAGGTGATAGGTCACCTGGTCATAAAAGGAAATAAGATTGGTCAAGCAAGACCTACCTGCAACAAACCCGTGCTGGCTATCCCTCAGAATGTTGCTCTCGGTCAGTCTGTTAAGAATGGGCTCTTTAATAATCTTTTCTAAGACCTTCCCCGGGATAGAGGTCAGGCTGATGAGCCTATAGTTTACTGGGTCCACTTTCCTCCCTTTCTTGAAGATAGGCACCATGTTAGCCTTCTTCCCGTCCTCAGGCACTTCACCAGAGCACCAGGAGTTCTTGAAGATCC
>NW_017729034.1:12601771-12603074 GCF_001723915.1 Gavialis gangeticus
ACCAGCATAGCACTGCTGAGCCTGTTAGCAGGCTGCAGGTTTTTCCTCCCATGGTGGACAGCCTTGCATTTTTCAGTGCTAAACACCATCAGGTTCTCGTCTGCCCATTTTCTGAGCCTGTCAAGATCTGCCTGGATCACCCTCCTGTCGCCAGGTGTGGATGCTTTACCCCAAAGTTTGATATCATTGGCAAACTTGGCCAGTCTGCTTCTGACATTAATGTCTACTTCATTAATGAAGATGTTAAATAGTATAGGCCCTAGGACAGAGCCTTGAGGGACCCCACTGGTCACAGGGCACCACGACGATTGACTCCTGTCAAACACCACCCTTTGGGTCCTACTGCACGGCCAATTCCCCAGCCAGCGGATTGTAGTGTGGCTGAGGCTGCAGTTAGCCAGTTTTGCCAAGAGGTGATCATGGGATACCAGATCAAAGGCTTTTTTGAAGTCAAGGTACATAGCATCAATCTCCTCTCCCTTGTCCAGGTGATAGGTCACCTGGTCATAAAAGGAAATAAGATTGGTCAAGCAAGACCTACCTGCAACAAACCCGTGCTGGCTATCCCTCAGAATGTTGCTCTCGGTCAGTCTGTTAAGAATGGGCTCTTTAATAATCTTTTCTAAGACCTTCCCCGGGATAGAGGTCAGGCTGATGAGCCTATAGTTTACTGGGTCCACTTTCCTCCCTTTCTTGAAGATAGGCACCATGTTAGCCTTCTTCCCGTCCTCAGGCACTTCACCAGAGCACCAGGAGTTCTTGAAGATCCATGCCAGGGGCTGGGCTATGATGCTTGCCAGCTCCTTGAGTACTCTTGGGTACTGTCAGGGCCGGCTGACTTGAAGGTGTCCAGCCTCTCAAGGTGTTCCTTCATGAGGTCAGCATTGATGGAGGGTAAGGAATCTCCCTCACCTGTGCCTCCCTGTCCCATAGTGGGCAGGGGCATCCCATGGGACTGGTGGAAAACTGACGCAAAGTACCCATTTAGCAAGTTTACTTTTTTTGGGCATCAGTTGTCAGTTGTCCCATCTGGTTTAGCAGGGGTCCAATGTTGCACTTGCTTTTCCTCTGACTTCCCACATATCTAAAAAAAGGACTTTTTATTGTCCTTAATATTTGTAGGTAGCTAGAGTTCTGTTGCATCCCTGGCTTTCCTGGTTCGCTCCCTGCAGGTCTGGACCAGTGCAGAGTATTCCTCCTTGGTGGTGGATCCAGTCCTCCATCCTTTGTAGGTCTGTCTTTTTAGATGCAGGAGGTCCACTAGTTCCCTGGAGAGTCAAGGGGGCTGCTGTGCCCTTTTGCT
>NW_017729034.1:12613202-12613482 GCF_001723915.1 Gavialis gangeticus
AGGGAGCCAAGAGCACACCCTGACATTTCACTCCTCTTCAGACAGCATGTTTCATAGATTCATAAGGCTGGAAGGGACCTCAGAAGATTTTCAAGTCCAGCCTCCTGCCCCAGAGGCAGGAAGTAAGCAGGGATCATAGGATCCCAGCAAGATAAGCATCCAAATGTCTCTTGAAGGCATTTAAAGTAGGTGCTTGAACCACATCCGGTGGCAGTCTACTCCAAACCTTGGGGGCTCGGACAGTAAAGAAGTTCTTCCTTATGTCCAGCCTAAAACAGTC
>NW_017729034.1:12613817-12615182 GCF_001723915.1 Gavialis gangeticus
GCCAATTCCCCAGCCAGCGGATTGTAGTGTGGCTGAGGCTGCAGTTAGCCAGTTTTGCCAAGAGGTGATCATGGGATACCAGATCAAAGGCTTTTTTGAAGTCAAGGTACATAGCATCAATCTCCTCTCCCTTGTCCAGGTGATAGGTCACCTGGTCATAAAAGGAAATAAGATTGGTCAAGCAAGACCTACCTGCAACAAACCCGTGCTGGCTATCCCTCAGAATGTTGCTCTCGGTCAGTCTGTTAAGAATGGGCTCTTTAATAATCTTTTCTAAGACCTTCCCCGGGATAGAGGTCAGGCTGATGAGCCTATAGTTTACTGGGTCCACTTTCCTCCCTTTCTTGAAGATAGGCACCATGTTAGCCTTCTTCCCGTCCTCAGGCACTTCACCAGAGCACCAGGAGTTCTTGAAGATCCATGCCAGGGGCTGGGCTATGATGCTTGCCAGCTCCTTGAGTACTCTTGGGTACTGTCAGGGCCGGCTGACTTGAAGGTGTCCAGCCTCTCAAGGTGTTCCTTCATGAGGTCAGCATTGATGGAGGGTAAGGAATCTCCCTCACCTGTGCCTCCCTGTCCCATAGTGGGCAGGGGCATCCCATGGGACTGGTGGAAAACTGACGCAAAGTACCCATTTAGCAAGTTTACTTTTTTTGGGCATCAGTTGTCAGTTGTCCCATCTGGTTTAGCAGGGGTCCAATGTTGCACTTGCTTTTCCTCTGACTTCCCACATATCTAAAAAAAGGACTTTTTATTGTCCTTAATATTTGTAGGTAGCTAGAGTTCTGTTGCATCCCTGGCTTTCCTGGTTCGCTCCCTGCAGGTCTGGACCAGTGCAGAGTATTCCTCCTTGGTGGTGGATTCAGTCCTCCATCCTTTGTAGTTCTTTCTTTTAAGATGCAGCAGGTCCACTAGTTCCCTGGAGAGCCAAGGGGGATGCTGTGCCTTTTGCTGCCTTTCCTCCGAGATGGGATAGACTTTGCTTGTGCATCCAGGATTGCTCCCTTGAGGAACAACCACTCATCCTGGACCCCCCTCCCCTTTGGGTTGTGGCCCTTTAGGGCCTCCGTGACAAGCCTCCTTAGCTTATCAAAGTCAGTTTTCCTGAAGTCAAGAACTTCTGTATTACTGACTGGTGTGCCAGCTTTACAGCGGATGGTGAAGGTGATCAGCTCGTGATCATTGTCACCCAGCTTGCCTTCTATTGTTAGGTTGCTGATTAGGTCATCCCTGGTTGGTAGTACCAGGCTGAGCAGCACTCTACCTCTCTTTGGCCTGTAGACTTCCTGCATCAGATAGAGCTCGTCTACGAGCTTTGCGACTGCTCAGATTTGGCCAAGCGCTCTTCCCACAAGATGTCTGGGT
>NW_017729034.1:12620182-12620496 GCF_001723915.1 Gavialis gangeticus
TGGATCCTGGTGAGCACCCCTGATGAATTTATAGGTGGCCACCAGATCACCCCGAGCCTGTGTTTTCCAGGCTGAAGAGTCCCATAGTTCTCAACCTCTCATCATAAGGTCTGTTTTCCTGACCTCTAATCATGCGCATGGCTCTCCTCTGGACTCTCGCAAGCTTCTCCACATCCTTTTTGAATTGTGGAGTCCAAAACTGGATGCAGTACTCCAGCTGTGGCCTCACCAAGACGGAGTACAGCAGGAGAATGACATCCTGGGATTTTCTTGAGAAACATCTATGGATACAAGCCAGCATTTTGCTCTCTTTA
>NW_017729034.1:12625496-12639284 GCF_001723915.1 Gavialis gangeticus
GATCCATGCCAGGGGCTGGGCTATGATGCTTGCCAGCTCCTTGAGTACTCTTGGGTACTGTCAGGGCCGGCTGACTTGAAGGTGTCCAGCCTCTCAAGGTGTTCCTTCATGAGGTCAGCATTGATGGAGGGTAAGGAATCTCCCTCACCTGTGCCTCCCTGTCCCATAGTGGGCAGGGGCATCCCATGGGACTGGTGGAAAACTGACGCAAAGTACCCATTTAGCAAGTTTACTTTTTTTGGGCATCAGTTGTCAGTTGTCCCATCTGGTTTAGCAGGGGTCCAATGTTGCACTTGCTTTTCCTCTGACTTCCCACATATCTAAAAAAAGGACTTTTTATTGTCCTTAATATTTGTAGGTAGCTAGAGTTCTGTTGCATCCCTGGCTTTCCTGGTTCGCTCCCTGCAGGTCTGGACCAGTGCAGAGTATTCCTCCTTGGTGGTGGATTCAGTCCTCCATCCTTTGTAGTTCTTTCTTTTAAGATGCAGCAGGTCCACTAGTTCCCTGGAGAGCCAAGGGGGATGCTGTGCCTTTTGCTGCCTTTCCTCCGAGATGGGATAGACTTTGCTTGTGCATCCAGGATTGCTCCCTTGAGGAACAACCACTCATCCTGGACCCCCCTCCCCTTTGGGTTGTGGCCCTTTAGGGCCTCCGTGACAAGCCTCCTTAGCTTATCAAAGTCAGTTTTCCTGAAGTCAAGAACTTCTGTATTACTGACTGGTGTGCCAGCTTTACAGCGGATGGTGAAGGTGATCAGCTCGTGATCATTGTCACCCAGCTTGCCTTCTATTGTTAGGTTGCTGATTAGGTCATCCCTGGTTGGTAGTACCAGGCTGAGCAGCACTCTACCTCTCTTTGGCCTGTAGACTTCCTGCATCAGATAGAGCTCGTCTACGAGCTTTGCGACTGCTCAGATTTGGCCAAGCGCTCTTCCCACAAGATGTCTGGGTAGTCTAAGTCTCCCATGACAACCATGCACCGGGAGCGTGTGGCCTCAGTCAATTCCCTGGCAAACTCCTGGTCAAGGTCTTGATCCTGGGTAGGGGGTCTATAGTAGACTCCCACCATAGTGTTCCCTCTGACATGTTCCCCACAGATTTTAACCCAGAGGGTCTCAAGTTGTCCACCCTGGGAGCCAATGTTGGCTTGCAGGGACACGGAGCTTTCCTTGACATAGAGAGCTACACCCCCACCCCTTTTGTTCACTCTATCTCTCCTGTACAGGGTATAGCCATCTATACCCGTGGCCCAGTCATGGGTGGAGTCCCACCAGGTCTCCGTTACCCCTATGACATCATAATTATTTGTGTTTAGCAGGAGGACAAGTTCCTCCTGTTTATTCCCCAAGCTCCTGGTATTTGTGTACAGGCACGCAAGTGTTCCTTTGGGGGCCATTGTTTTACCTACAGTTCATTCTAGGGCTAGGGCAGGGTTGGGCTCCCTTAAGTGCCATGGCCTGCTGGCTTTGCAAGGGTTGCTCAGAGGGCCAGGAGTGGCAATAGTCCCCCCAAGCCCCGGCGGGCTTAGTTTAAAGCCCGGTGGAGCAGGTCAGCCAGTCTGGCTGAGAAGAGCCTCCTCCCCAGTGGAGAGAGGTGGAGGCCATCCCTCTCTCCATTGCTCTCCCAGTGACAGTGTTTACACATCCTGATGCACCACGGTCAGATTTACTTTGGTCACCTGCAGCAGGGAAAAGTGTGTGAGGCAGAGCAGAATAGTGCAGAAGCTGGGTCTGCATCAGAGGAAAGGAGCAGGTGCAAGGAATCGTTCCTAACCATGATGTAGGTTGGGGGTGCTGGTTAAAGTTATGTTGGTCTAAGGACATAGGCAGACAAGGTGCTTTGGGTAAATTATAGCACATTTACCCAGAGCACTTTGTCTAACCATGACATAAGATTTCTGCATCATGAATGGGGAGTCCCCATTACCGGCTCTGGAGAACTGCTCCACTCCCCAGCCCCCAGTCTTGTGCTTGGAGGATTATTGCAAAATCCATTGCATGAGGATCCATTACATGAGGATTCTAGTCTATTAGGCTTAGTGTAGTCCGGATCCAGGCTCAGCAAAATGAGGAGGCAGAACTGAAGCAGCACGCTCACTTTTCACTACACCTTAGAGGGAACTTTGGTTGCATTACTCTGGGTCCCAGCAGCTGTGGGGCTGAGCTGTCATCTTGCAGCCCCAGGGATCTGTGGTGTGCTTCTGCAACTGGGAGACTGCAACAGCTGTGATTTCCCAGCTGCAGGAGGTTTCATGAATCAGAACTGGGAGATGACAATAGCTGCAATCTCCCAATTGTGGGATGCTTCCATGCACCCCATGGCTGGGAGTTCGTAGCAGCTTGATCTCCCAGCTACAAGGTGCCTACCATGCTCCCAGCAGCTGGGAGTTCACAGTTCCATAGCTGCCACGTGGGGTGCAGCCAGGACTGTGATACCCCTATTTGCCAGCACAGGGAATGGAATGATGATTCCGGGCTCTCTCTGTACTGGCCATAAAACATGATAGGATGTTATGCTGGATCCCACAATTATGCCTCTTCCCATTCATGTGTCGCATGGCAGGAGGTGTGACTGTGTGAACTGCATTTTAGGTCCTATTGCACCTTTACCTGCACATGCAGAAGGGGGCCTTAGAGTCAACTGGCAGTGGATATTCCATATACGGTAACTGATAATAGTGAGGGGAAATGTTGAAATAAATGGGAGAATAAATGCGACAAATGACAGGCTTTTAGCCACATCACTTCTAATAAAATGCTTTGCTTTTTCTTTATTTAAAACTGTACTTGTTCATCTACTCTGGGAAGACAAGAACAGAGATGCTTGATAAACATTGGTTAACTGTACTACTTTATCTGAAACACCCCTCAGCTGATTACTGGATAGGCCCAAACCTGTTTCAGCAACAGGGTCACTGGAAGAAAGACTGTACCTATTTGATGAGTTTATACTACAAAGGTTTCCCAATAGGGGTCTACTGGTTAAGGATTCACATTTTTCCCCCCAAAACAAAGCAATGCTACCAAACCCTTAATGCTGATGCTATTATAGGAGTAGAAATCTGCTTTTGGCAGAATAGTTTATTTTGCTCACCAAATCTGAATAAGCAGGATCAGTAAAACTATACTACAAGTGTGTTTATCCTAGAGGATTTTGCTGCTAAAGCTAAATCAGTATAGATAGAGTGGTAAAGCCTTCAGGTGTGGACAAGGTTTAAGGGGCAGGGCACAAAACTCTAAGTCCAAGGACAAGGGTGTGAAGGTGACTTTCATCTACATTTGCACCTTCCTGTCTGTTGCAGAAGTTAGTGAAGTTCCCAGAGCAACACAGGCATCTCTCCCATTTGTCTGATTTATCGTAGCACCACTATTTGGAATACATGTACTGTTTGTTATGTACTGAGGGCTCACCTCCTTCTGCCTCCAAAACCATTGTCGCTGCTGGTCCTCCCCCACAAAAATCCCCAAATCAGGCTTGTGCTGGGGGAGGGGCCTTGTAGAACACAGCACTTTACTTTGGGCAAAATGTGTGCTGTTAGAAGTGTTTCATACCTTATTCCAAAGCTCTCCTAACTCCTGTGTTGATACAGCATCTTGCTAAGGCCATAAAATAGGGGCAAATCCTTTTTACTATTTTTCTTGAAGTGTTTATTATTATTGCAGTAAACAGTTCCGTCACATATTTGGCCCTCCCTCCATGAGCCCTACAGCTGAATCTGTGTGGAGACTGCTGAACTGAATAATTAGTTTTAAATTACCATCATGGACATTTTGCCAGGTATGATACTAAAACTGACTTTCTTTTGCCTTGGACAACATACTGGAATAGTCCTTTACCTGCTATAGAATGGCTGCAGGAAACTTGAACCCATTCTGAAGAACTGTCTGACAAAGGATTGAGTGAGGATGAAAAGTCACTGGCTGTGGCATGTATCTCTTTTGATACTGCAGAACAAATGATAGTTATATGGACAAGCAATTGGTTAAGCCAACACTCAACATTTCTATAGACACAACAGAAAGACCAAGTATTGGACCTCTTAATTTGGGAAACTTGTTCACTCTTTCTGTAGTCCAGGCCTTGCAATGTGTGCTGTGTGAATATAGCCACAAACAGCTGGCTTCTGGGGCAGCTGAGAGTGGAAATCCTGTACTGGCAGCTTGGTGAACCATTACCAGGATTGTCTTGGGATGCTTCCTGGGGATATACTGGATAATCTAATCCCATTCTCTTGATATCTCCCATATGAGAGAATGGAGTGCACTAGAACATGGGGACATACGGGAATCCTCAGAGCCCTGTTAGGACTCCATGGGAGATTGTTTTGCTGGTGTGATGCACTGCCGAGTCATGAATACTCCAATGAAATACCTTTCATCTTGATGAACATCTTCAATAGCTTGTTAGGGCTGCTGTCTAAACTAAGAATCAAAGTATTCCTGCCAGTGCTGCAAACTGCTTATTGAAGATGACTTTTCCAAAGCCTACCCATCCTCTGTTCCCTGATGCCCTCCATTCTCCTCAGTCCTGTCTCCCTGTCCTCTAAGCTGCCTTGCCCCAATCCCACTCACATTTCCTATCCACCCTTTCCTTACCACCATTTCTCCAAGCGCCTCCCCCTGACCCCTTCCTTTTGCTTCACTTTAGGATCCAGCCTATCTCTCAGCTCATTCCAAACTTTCACCCTGTGCTTTTATAGCCTTCACTGCCTGATTATCTATTCTTGGTCACTTTTCTCATGGATCCTGCTTTGGCTGCTCTGGCTATACCCATATCCTCAGTTAATCTGAAAACCCCTAAACTTTTGCCTTTGCAGCCAGTTTCTTCCAGTGCATTTTCCTGCACAGGCTGCTTTATCTTGCAGAGGTTTTAAAATATTCCAAAGCAGTTCACATATCAAGCTGATGCTGGTGATACAGGGTCAAATAATGAAGCTTAGTACTGAACATCTTGGAAGCACTATTTGTAATATCCACTTATTTGTAACATCCACCACTCTTATTGGTATGAAGAGTGGATGTTAATTGTAACATCCACCACCCTTAATAGATAACTCAACTCATTCAGCTATGCCGTGTCAGAAGCCAATGGAGACCTCAGGACTTCACTACATAATTCTGCTGCAAACTCAAGTTTTGCTGGCAAAACTGTGTCCCTCAAGTTCTAGCTCTTCTGTGGCAATAGAGTATTTTTTTCTACTGACAGAACCACACCAGCTCTCTGAATGAGAGATAAGGCTTCTGCCACTACATGCAGACACAGCTGCACTTTCTTCTGGTGCCTCCCAAGGTACAATGCTGGCCCTGCTGCACATTTGCTGTAGCAGAATCATGAATCTCTGAAAGATGTGCAACTGCCAAAAGCCACATGGATGTGGACAGGACCTAATGACTTCTGTCTAGACACTGCTGTTTGCCATCAGAAGGCTTGTAATGCAGGCAAACTCCTATTCTATAACAGCCTCAAGGCACAATATTGTAGTCAAGTGCAAGATGAACAAGTCAATGGAGACCTGCTCCGTGTTGAAACCTTACCTGCACTGAACTCAAAATTACTGCTAATGGAGATTGTCTCTAAAGAGGACTCCTTTCTCTCTTTCTTTGGAAATGGAGGAAGTTCTTTAGAGAGCGATTCCAAATCAGGAAACTATAAAGAAAAATGACATAAGTGCTCAGGTTTCCTAACCAGATGCATGTCTTGCCAACAAAAAAGGCATAAAAGAAACAAATAATCAGAACTAAACTGGCAACAATGAATCTGTACAGTATTAGTATATCTCTGATTCTAGAATACATTTCCTTCTATAAAATTATAACCAAGCAATTTAGCCCACTTACCAAGCAGGACTATTCTACTTAAAGGTACGTTAATTACTGGACACATGCATGCACCTGTTAATGCTAACCATGTCCACATACCCATAACTGTTTTCTACAACACCTTCATAATATGTTTTGTAGGACTTATACCAGGGATGACCACAAGGAGCAGCAACAGCTGCCATGTGTGTGGCACATGGGATGTGGCATGGGTGCTCAGTAAAGGGACAGTAGTGTTAAACTAGGGGTGAGCAAGTGAGGCACCAGCCCCACAAGACTGACTTAGGATGGCACCAAAATCATCCCTCACTTTCACAGAGTCCATGCCCCAGAAGCAAAAGCATTGCTCTTGCAGCCGCAGTTCGGTGCATGGAAACCATGGTACTGCTATAAGAATTACAGCCGGGGCAGCCAGACCACACTGTAGTGATGGTGGTGGCAGTGACAACGACAGTGGTGGCAGTGGCAACAGTTGCTACCAGGGACTATTTTTGAGTTCCTGGGGTAGGTAAGATTCCTGAATCAGGCCCCCTTGTTCACCCCCCAAATTCAGAACTTCTGCCCCTCCAGCACTCAGCCGCACCTCTCTGCCCCAGATTGCTCAGGGTGAAAACCCTACTCATTACTCATCTGTAAAGGGCAACGCTAGAATGGAGCTGGTGGGCTGCTCAAGCCTCTGGCTGCATGGAGCAGAATGGAGGTAAGATACGGCAAGAGGTGTCAGGTGTCCCTAACAAGAGCCAGGTTAAACCTTCCCTGGTCCTGCTGCCAAATTCAGGGATGTGGATTCTTTCCTGCCATATAAAATTGCAGTGTTTATGGGGACAGGAAAGGGCTAACTTGGCTCTTGGTGGTGACATATCTCTTGTAGCATGTCTTGCCTCCACTCACTCTGTGCAGCTGGAGGCTCAAGCTCCCCTGCCTTCTTTCCAGGGAACAAACTGTTTATAACATCTCCCTCTAAAGTATCTGATACTGCCACTGTCAGAGAAAGGATACTGGGATAGACGAACCATTGGTCTGACTCAGTGTGGTACTTATGTTAGTAAACTCTATCAAGTATACCTACTGGGGGCAGCAAAAAGGGGCACTTCGGAAGATGTGGGGGAAAGCTTAACTTGTGGCATGCTGTGACTGACTTAGACATTCTTGATACGAACACAATTTCATTCAGTTTCTTTGAACTCCATTACCTGTTTCAGAAGAAATTCTCTGCCAAGTTCAGATTCAAAATAGGGTGGAATTATTTTTTTTCTTATTGCCATTAGACAGTACTTTCCTTCATCAAGTTCCTTCCTAGTAAAGTTTTCATGTTTATGGCAAGGAAAAGAAAAAAGAAAATAATACAGTTGTAGTCCCATTTTGCTTTTTAATTACATGTCCAGGCTTTCTACCAATGGAAGTAACAAGAACAACTTGCTAAAGACTTTTTCTTGCTAACCAAATCTAATGGTAGTCTTATAAATCACTGGCAATTTGCTCATGTTACTGAAATGTGAGAAGCAGAGGGTTCAGTTACTGATTCCTATGCTACAGATCTGGGATCTAGGTAGCAATTTGAAATTTTTATGTATAGTGGCTAAGGTGACCATATGTGCCAGTTTAGCTGGGACAGTCCCTGATTTCAGAGGCAGGTCCTAGCTGGCCGGTGAGAAGTAAAATGAGCACCTGGGAAATGCAAGGGTGCAGGGCACAGTCTGGCAGGAAGACAGAGTGGCATGGAGTTGTATGGTGTGGTAGGCATGCAGGCAAGCAGGCACTGCAGCCTGCCTGGCACACCATGCTGCCCTGCCCCTGCTTCTGCTTGCAGCAGTGTCTCTGGCTTGGGAAAGCAGGGCTGGGGAGAGGGGAAGGGTGGGGCAGCATCCCAGATTTCCTTATGGTCAGTGTAATGGGTGCTGATGTTTTACCTTTGCCTATTTAAGTATTCTCACAATTGCAGAAGTTCCCATGTCCTTAAAAATAAATAGTTTAAACATACAGCAAATATGTTCTCTCATAACCAAGGAATAGCCTAGTCTGGAGAATGATTGATGGATTAACAACTCAGAACCAGACAGAAGCAGCTCCCCTTACACGAGCTCCAGAACTGCATCAGAGTGCCAACAGAAACACTTACAAAGCTTTAAACTGAAGAAAAGTATAAATATCTACTGTTTCAGAGTGGAAAAAAAGCCCATCTTAGAGGAGAAAATGTATGTGCAGTAAATGAAAATGGTCCTTTCACATGCACAAAATAAATCCTCAAGTCTAGGGCTGACTGATCAGAAAGAGCACACAGGCTCCAACCACAAAAAAGAAGTAGAAAAAAGCAAAATGAAAGGTGGGGGAAGACCAAGGAAGAATGGCAGACTGAAAGAACTGTCATTCAAAGATTGCGTCTTCATCAGATTCTGATCAAAATACGTGGACATTGTGAGGTGACTGCTCTATAGATCTCAAAATTTGCTCTAAATCTTTCAGCCCTGATAAGAGCGGCAGATCTTGTTGAATTTGCTCTGAGACTTGAAGGCAGTGCAGGGGTGGGCAATTATTTGGAATGGAGGGCCACATAATGAGTACTGGGGAGCTGTACTGACCCAGTGCAGTGGGGAGGGGGCAATTGATTTAATCCAGTCCCAGGCCCATCCACCCCTCACCCATCACTGAAGGCAGAGTGGGTGGGCGGGGTCTCCATGGGACCCCTGCAGGCGGGGTGTGCTTAGCTAGGCAGATGGGATGAGGTCATGGGTGGGCAGGGAGCAGGGTCTGGGAGTAGGATGAGCAGACAGGGCTGGGATCACAGGGTGGTGACAGCACAGGACCTCGGCCCACGGCAGAGTCACAGTCCACTCCCTGCATGTCCCTGTGACAGGTGTCAATCTGTGGGCAGGGGCATGCAGGGAGCAGATCATGGTTCTGCCTCAGGCCCCAGGGCCTGGCCCCATGCTGTCACCACCCCACAATCCCAGCCCCCACCTAGTTGTCCTACTCCCGGATGCCACTCCTGGAGCATCCATGGCCGCATCTCATCCACCCAACTGAGCGCACCCTGCCTGTCCATGGAGACCCCACCTATCTTCCTTCTCCATCTGGTGCTCCCAGTGGTGGGTATAGGGCAGAAGGGCTGGGGTGGCGGGGAAGCAAGGCTGGCTCTGGCGGCAGAGACACAGGCAGTGGCAGTTGGGCAGAGTGAGCCCTGCCACAAGGACTGCAGGGAAGCTGAGTCTGGCTGCCACACTGCCCCCACCCTGCTGCATACCTGGGGGCAGAGGGCCCAGCCACATGTGCCATGGGCCAGGCTGTCACCTGTGCCTGGGCCAGGCAGGGCTGAGGGACATCCCACAGGCCAAGTAGATTCCATTGGTAGGGCAGATCTATCCACAGGCTGCATTTTGTCCCCACCCCACGGTAGTGCCTATCCACTTCCTAAATTAATAGTTCTTGCCATCTAAAGATGGTCATCTTAAATACTTCAAGATTTTTTTTTGTCAACACAGGAAATAAAGGTATCTGACCATGAATGCTTTTTCTCCTGTACAGAAAGACTTCATCTCTCCAGACCTCCAGACAGATCCATCTGAATACTTGGATATGAGAAGGTTTAGCAGAGTGCTTTCTTAATCATTATTAAACTAATAGAGTCTCAAAGTATATTTTAGGCCTAATTTTTCACCCACTTAACTAGTTTTACACCACTACAATTCAAGGGAGATACTTCTGATCATGAATAGATAACCAGGTGTGAAATCGTCATAATTTTAATGTCAGTGAGAGTTTTGATATTGTCTAAAAGAAACTGAATTGCAGGGAAATTTTTAGGTAACACATACATTAATATAGCCATTTTAAGTTGTTCTTTATATAGTATATATTACAATGTAAAATGTTGGTGTCAATATGGCACTAAACCAATCTAATTTCAATCTGAAATTGAAATTTTCTATGATTTCAAACACTTCAGTTAAAAGTCAAGAATATTAGCTTACTCCCTTCACCAAGCAAGAGACCCTGGTTCAATTACTATTCGGTCTTTCACCAAAAAAAGACAGCAAAAGCAAAAGCTTCTCAGCACAAGATTATTTTATCCACACTGCACACTTGTCGCTTCATTAGGGCAAACAACAAAAGTTTAAATAGCAATCTTACACATTATTTTTGATCACTGGGCAAATATATGCACCTCAAACAACCTTCACTCCGTGATTTTAGCTCATATTTTACTTTCCAAACTTGATATTTATTTGTTATAGATTTTTAAAAAAGTCTTTGGATTTAGATGGTCATATTTTGTACACCACCATAAAGTACACTTTCCATCAAATTCATAAAAATCTTCCCTTTGGAGCTATGGGATTTTTCAGTGATTTTGTATGCAACATTGTGAATAAATGAAACATGTAACAATGATACCCTGGAGTTCCACAATGCCATGATCTGGAGTTGTGTCTCTACAGAACAGTGACATAATAGCTCTAAAATAAAGTTATTACCAAATTCTCACTGATCATGCAAAAACAGTCTTTTCAATCTTTTGGGGACTCACATATGTTTGTAAGTTGAGGTTCAGACACTTCTGAGCTATCCTTGAACAAAAATACTCCTAAATATATTTTAAATTGTGAAAAGTATATTTTTTCCACTTGTACAGTTTCAAAGTAGTTGGACAGATTTTGCTCATACTTTCAATAATACTGATCTTTCATCAGAGTTCAATAAAGGGAAATAAAAGACCAAATGAAAGAGCAATATTAGAATAAAAGCTGAGTTTTAACCTCACCTATACTTCTTGCTGATGTAAAGAATATAATACTTTCTCCTTGCAGAGCATCTTTACTCTGATGATCTTCAGGTGTTTATTGACATTAATTAAAAGTGTTTCACAATCCTTGTGGGAAGACCCTGAATATTTTACAAATGGAAAAATTGAGGTATAGGGAAATTCAGGGCCAAAATGTTCAAACTTAGCACTAAGCTGCCCTGATTTCCATTTAGGAGAAAAAAATGTCTATTGCTTCTGAAGAATCATACCACTTAGGAGCCTCAATGTGGCTCTAAAATCCTAAAATTGGGCACCAGACTTTAAAAATACTGACACAAATTACATTAGTTTGTTATGGTGCAGTGAGCCCTTCTTATGCCTAACCCTAAGCAGTAGAAAACACTGCTTCTACTCCTATTCCTTGATCCGAAAGGATTAGATAAGCAATCCACCTATTCACTAAGTATTTCCTTAAGACATAATACTCCAACAGTATGGTTGGCTACTGAACCAGCCCTCAGGACCTGACCCTAAAGCCCAGTGACAGCAGTAAGAGTTTTTCCATTGACTTAGTTGGGTTTTGGATCAGGGTCTAGCTTTCTGCCCTATCATTAATGCCATTACCTGTGCTGCTCTATTTTTTTCTGCCATTGAGATACTTGGGGTAATTCTTCTTTGCTATATGAGTAGGAAATAAAAAAAAAGCGAATGAAACTGAGAGACAGAACATAGTATTTTGATAAATATGCACAATTTACACAATAACCAGTGGAAAAAAGTATTGTTTTATTAAAGCATGTTATGCTTGTGTGTCTAGTGGCTTCTCATCTGCATTGATTACTTGCATGTTTTGTGACACTTGGGGCCCTGCTGTATGTTATACTTAAAGAGGCGATTAAACAATTTCTCATGCCTCGTGTTGTAGCTTGGCCACACATTAAGCAATTAATAGCATCATAACACAAGGAATAAGCCACAAAAAGTGTGTAATAACTTTGTGGCTGCTTCCTATCATGCTGTTAATTGAACATGTGGCCAGGCGTGCCCCTATGTCTGGGAGTCCTGTCAACTGATGGGGCTCCTAGTTTGGGAACTTATGGTGTGCCCTATGGCTGAGAGCCCAGATTACCTGCTGGGGCTCCCAGCTGCCTGTGTGCATGGTGCACCCCTTCAGCTATGGGGTTCCAGCCTCAGGGACACATGGTGCACCCCTGTGGCTGAAACACCCATCAACTGAGGGGGCTCCCAGCCATGGGAACTTGCCAGATCATAATCCCAGGCTCCCCCTACACCAGCAAGAAGGTGCAATGGGATCTGATGTTCAATCCCACAGTCATGCCTCCTGCCATGCATGTGTGCATCAGATCTCGTTGTGCCTTTATCGCACATCTGGCATGGGTTTTGATGATCAACCACAGTTGGCATTTTTATAGCATTGTTTATCAAAGACTCTTCAGAACCTTCAGAAACAATTTAATTCCACTATGCCTGAGAGACAGAAAAGTGTTAATAGCTCCATTTTATAGATTAGGAAACTGAGTTGCAGACAGAGTCAGGGGTGGATCCAGGGGTGGAGGTGCATTAGTGCACTTGCACTCCCCCCCACTTTGATTCCTGCTTCACCCAAAGTTAAAACCATCTGTTTGGCAGTGGCAGCAGCATTTCTAGTTAGGCACTAATAAGGGAGTCAAAGTCTGGACAAAGTTGTCATAGGGAATGTTAGGACTATGTTATGAAAAGTCCTACTTTCTACTCCCCTGTGTTAACCACCACAGCACACCCTCTCCCAGTTCTGCTCCTCCTCAGCCTATGACTCAAGTTAAGAGGAAGTCTCATTGGATTCTTACCTCAGTTTCTGCCAGTTCTTCTCACTGTGTTTTGATGAAGTTTGGAGCTGAGGGGCCACTGCCTGTTCATATAACTCTGCTATGTGAGCTGCAACATAAGGGGAGGTAATTTTCCAAGTTACATAAAATCAGTATTAAATATGCTAGTTAAATATAGTTAAAGGAGCAGTTGAACTGGAAAAGAAAATCACATTACAGGAATTTATGAAGGTGATGAATCCCTTAAATAAAGGGACAATTCCAGAAGGGAAATGTATAAAATCAATTTATATGCAAATGCTATCCTACTTGTGTTGAAAAACCCATGTAATTCATTATCACATCTGTTAGCTCTGTTTGAGTCATTTGGCCAGTTATCAAGCCTCAAATTCAATTGGGATAAATCTCTTAAAGCTCTTAAAAGGGCATGGTGCCATGATGGAGTGGGTATCCCAGACTTCTATTTATATTATCTGGTTTTTCATATAAGGGTGCTTAAATATTGCATGTATGAAACTATTTCAGGGGACAACCTATAGGTTGAGCATGGAAGAAAAGTTAGCTTCCAAGTTTGGATCACTATATTCATTTTCATTTCTTAAGAGTTCACCCAGACCTCTGAAATTGAATGTTGTATTTAACTCTTCATGTAGTGTATTGAAAAAAATTAAAGCCTTAACATCTTCTGATTTAATAAGATCTCCCTTTATTCCTTTATGGGGACACCCTCAATTGAAGTTTAAAGATAATAAAGGAATCTCAGATATCTGGGGGAAAAAAAGGATATAGCTACAATAAAATCCATCATTAAGGATGGTAGTCTTGCACCTTTTGCAATACATAATAATATATGTAAAAAATTTCAGTTATGTAACGAACAGGAGATGTTCTGAAAAACCTTTGCACTTGGCTGAATAAAACATATGGGAATATATAAAATTTACACATACAAATTTGAAAAGCTATGTGTTGTATTTTAAGGCTCAATCTCACTGGACATGTCTACACAAGACACTATGCAGTAGACTACTGCGCAGTAAAGCATCACTATGTAACATGTCACCACTGGCCACCAGCAGTACCAGCTTCTCGATGGGCAGGATCCCTGCCCAGGTGCCTGCACACTGCACTCCACTGTCCAAGAACATTGCCTGGTGCCGCATGCCATCTGGGACCGAGTGAAACTGTCAGCCATACCAGCTCCAGCCATGTAGTAAGCCCCACACTGGGGGGAGGATCCCCCATGCCTCAGCCCCTACCCCTCCTCCCTGCCCATCCTTCCCTGCCTTCACTCCCTCGTGGGAGAAAGTGCCAAATTTTATTGAGCAGCTTGTGCCCCTGCAGCTATGCAGGCACGGGCCCAATGTTCCCTCTAAGGTGAAGCAATCCATGAGCTTCAGTTC
>NW_017729034.1:12644284-12646506 GCF_001723915.1 Gavialis gangeticus
TTGAGCAGCTTGTGCCCCTGCAGCTATGCAGGCACGGGCCCAATGTTCCCTCTAAGGTGAAGCAATCCATGAGCTTCAGTTCTGTCTCCTCCTTTAGCTAAGCCTGGATCTGGACTATGCTAAGCCTAATAGACTAGAATCCTCATGTAATGGATCCTCATGCAGTGGATTTTGCAATAATCCTCCAAGCACAAGACTGGGGGCTGGGGAGGAGAGCAGTTTTCTGGAGCCGGTAATGAGGACTCCCCATTCATGATGCAGAAAACTTGTGTCATGGTTAGACAAAGTGCTCTGGGTAAATGTGATATACTTTACCCAAAGCACCTTGTCTGCCTATGTCCTTAGATCAACACAGCTGTAACCAGCACCCCCAACCTACATCATGGTTAGGAATGATTCCTTGCATCTGTTCCTTTTCCTCTAATGCAGACCCAGCTTCTGCACCATCCTGCTCTGTCCCGTGCACCTTTCCCTGCTGCAGGTAACCAAAGTAAATCTGACCATGGTGCATCGGGCTGTGTAAACACTGTTGCTGGGAAAGCAATATGAAGAGGAGTGACCATGCTGTCAGGTTGCACTCTTGGCTGCCTTGAGCCACTGCTGCCTGCAGCATTTAATCTGATATCCGGGGAAGCCAAGCTCTGCACGTGTCCCTGCTCCAGGAGTGAGGAGGCACATGGACTCAGGGCTGGGGAGTGGAGCAGTTCCCATTGCAGCCCCAGCCCCAGTGCCCACCCCCGCCTTGCCTCTGGGAGTGAGAGGCACCTCGCCTCAGGGCTGGGGAGCAGAGCAGTTCCCTGGTGCCGGCAGAGCTAGTGCCAGCCCCCAGACCCAGCCCCCGCCTCGCCTTGCTGCACTGCAGCCCAGCTTCTCTCCAGGTGGGTGTGTGGTGTTAGTAAGTTAGTATGCAGAAGGATATTAAATTGTGAGCAGCCATGCATACGTGCAGCTTGGAGGGAACCTTGCATGGGCCTCTCATACGCTGAGGAACACATCAAAGGTGGCAGAGATATCCTTCTCAGTGTAATGCAGCTACAGGTAGCCCTCCAGGTGGTGGCAGAGGCTGTGGGGCAGCCCAGGCTTGCCCCCCACACCATCAAAGCTAAGTATCCTGTGCCAGGTGTGCAGGTGTGACCAGGGCACCATGGCAATCAGTAGCAGGGTGTAGTGGGTTGGGCACCCCTCAATCCATGCAAACAGTTTCTTGTGCACTGCCTGTGATGTGTGCAGCAGGAGCACGATTGGACACAGTGCCATCTTTGGGGAGTGCTGGCCCTGGGGTGCCTCTCCAGAGAGGCCCCCTACAGGGAGGGTGGGGGCACAGCAAGCTCCACGTCCCAGTCATCCAAGAGTTCCACACCCCCTGAGCTCAGGAAGCATGGGCTTGACAGCAGCACAGGACAGTGGCTGGCCTTCAGGAGGAGAAGTCGGGACAGTGGGATCTGGAGCCATGGCAGCAGGTGGGAAGCCATGGAAACTGGGTGGAGAAGGCAGGCTGCCTATGGCCAGCACCCAGCAGCCCACCTGCCCCAGGGAAGCAAGCAGAGACAGGAAGTTTGGTCAATGCTACCTAGGTCCAGACCTGCCCAGCTGACGTACCAAGGTCCCAGGGCACCTGTGCATGCCTAGCCCCTGATCTGAGTCCAGATAGTGTACAACCCCAGTACAGAGCATCTTATCTCAGAAATTTTGCAAACCCTCAATCCCCCACCTCCTCGAACCCAACATTGAATGTCTGTCAGGTTAAGTATATATGTGTGTATGTGTGTGTGGGGGGGGGCAGGGGGTGGCACAGGGGTTGCTCTAACTCTTGGCACTTTCTATGAAGCGCCATGAGTTACAGCAGGCAGCTGCATGTCAGTGCCCTGAAATGTCTTCTGGCCTAAGTGTTCTGATTATCAAAGATACACCAAGTAACTCCTACTAATTTAATAAAAGGGCCTGCCAGGTGCATCTTTTAAAATGAGACCACTTATTTACCCATATCCAAGATGACTGAATCAAATATGATTGTGCAATAAATAATTTGATTCCATATATGGAAAAAATATAAATTTATTGTAATTTTCTATGTATAGAATCTAATTATTGGTGGGTCATCTTAAATTTATCCCTCTCACTACTGAAGCAAGGGAAGTAGTGGAAGGAGGTAGACAGTGGGAAAGGATAGATAGTGGAGGAGCTGGCATTTTCTGAAGGATGTCTTGAGTCTATGCAGGGTG
>NW_017729034.1:12646563-12652682 GCF_001723915.1 Gavialis gangeticus
GGGCAGGCAGTGGGGGGGGCAGTCAGTGGGGCAGTCAGTCATCTCTCCCTCCTGCCCCTGCTGCCCCTCTGCTGGGCCCCTCCATTCTTGCTCATCCCATTTCCCCAGGCAGGGGCACCGTATGCAGCAGTCCTCCCTCAGGGCTGTTCTCCCCAAACCCTTCTTTCATTGGGCCTCCTCCAGGGACAGTGCACTCTCCTGTGGCTGCAGTGGGCAGTCAGTGGGGAGGTGGTAGTGGGGCAGACACTGGGCGGGGGGTGCCAAGCACCTGGCCCTGTCCCTTGCCACCCAACACCTTGCCCTCTACTGCAGATCCCCCTGCATTTGCTCACCCTGCTGCCTGTCCCTCTTATGCCTGTTCCCCCATTTCTGTCCTCTCCCTCACCCTCTGCAACTTTGGTGGCAGCAGTTTCAGCTGGGCCCAAGAGCTGGGGCACGGAATAGGGATATGCTCTGTGCCCAGGCTGGAATTGAAACAAAACCTGTTGTCCTGGAACAAAATTTAGCTGGGGGGTGGGAATATGTGGAAATGAGGGGAAAAATTCATATTGGAATCAAGTAAATATGGTATATGCTTAAATATGGAAATAGAAGCATAAATGTGTAGTCATTTGTTGAGAAATCTTGGCTGGACTATTTATGGTTGCATAAAATGAATGTGGCTGTGTCAGTAGTTGATATACTGTAAAGACGTCATCCATGTGAAAACACAGGCCAAAATGACACATATGGGCATGCCTAAAGTTAGCAACTAAATTTAACTTCTCATTTTTAGAGGTGTTGAATCACTTATGTCAATGGGAATTGGAAGTGATAATGATATGTGAAAAATCAAGTTACTTCTTCAGATACCTAAATATGAACTTTGGTGCTTAGCTTTAGTTCTCCTGACTTGACCTTGTTGGCTTATGAATAATTTGTGGTATGTCTGTAGTACTTTTCATTCAAAATACATAGTGACATTCTCAAGTACATAAGTCATTTGGGTGACAGTATTGGCTCAATAGTTGCCAACTATTTTATTTCTAATTTAGCAAATTTAAAAAACAGGATAAAAATCTCAAGTGTAAGAAAAAGACTCCAAACAAAAATCTGGGGAATGCACATGCCAGACAAAAGGATCACTTTACAAGTGATTTTTTTAAAATTACTGAATCATTAAAAAAATAGAAATTAATTATTACCTCTAGTTCTGAGATCTTTGGATGATTTCTCCAAGTTAGGGAAAGACTGCAATGAAAATAAAATTATTTGAGAACCCAAATTCTCTGCCACAGTACTCTTTGAGGAAGATTCCAGTCCCAAATAGGTGGTTTCTTAGTACCTGATAACTTAATCCTGAAAATAGGGAAATTTGAGGATGTCTGGAATTGGAAAGCAGGGAAAAGAATACCTTCCAGGTACATAGTAACTTGACATGAAGAATAATGGGGACTGAGAGCCAATGGACTGGACATGGTTATAAGAGGAGATGAGAAGCCTCATAACAGGGTGCTCCAACACCTTGTGTAATATCCTCCCCTTGCATGAGGTCAGAGGCCCAGGCACAGAAGCCCTAACCCAAGCAGAACCCAAGCTGGGCACCATGGCCTAAAGCAGGGGTGGCCAACCTGTGGCTCTGGAGCCACATGCAGCTCTTCAGAAGTTAATATGCGTCTCCTTGAATCTTTGCACAAGCACACAGTGACCAGCTTCCATTTGGGTCCATATTAACTTCTGAAGAGCTGCATGTAGCTCTGGAGCTGCAGGTTGACCACCCTGGCCTAAAGGGTTAGGCAATACATTTGCACATCTCAAAGGCAGAAGCCCAGAAGTGGTTGTAAGAGAGAGAGATAAAGAGAGTTTGGAGGCCCTAAAACCACTGGCCCAGAATGACTGGGGACTCAGAACAAGCTGGATTCCTGTGTGGAGCTGAACACACCCAGGGAGCCAATAGACGTCAGAAGTCTTGCCAAATGGTAAGACCTGCCTCTGACCTCACATTCCTTCCTGCCTCTGCTTTGAGCAGAGGCAGGACACCTCCCAAATCACATTTTTTCCAGCAAGGCATGGCAGGAGAATCAAGATCAGGGAGGTTTCTAAGTGGACTGGGAGATGACAGGACTGGCCATGATGAGACAGAGCCCCTCCACTCATGTAGGGTAAACAGGAATATTCAATTTACCATGTCTATACTACTCAATTTTTATATTTAATACCACTCACCCACATTTCTGTATCCCCCCCAAATTTGCCTTCCCTTACTGCTTCTTGAAACCTCTTCCCTCTTCTTCTCTCTGCTCCTTTACCATAAATCTCTCTCTTTGTTGCACTGTCTCAACTCTCACATCCCAGCACTTCTTCCACACTCCTTCACATTACCCTTATTGTTCTAATAATTCATAGTTCCACCCAGGTCTGGTGTCACTAGGCTATTTGCAAACATTCTTGACCTAGACTTCCTGCACATATGCATTACAAATTCTTTGGTTTGTGAGTTTTGGTAGGTATTATTTATGAACTCAAAACTCTAAGACAGGGGCAGGCAAAATACAGCCTGCTGGCCAGATCCAACTCACCTGGAAATTTCATTTGGCTCACAGGCAGGTGCCCACCAATTAATTGTATTGGCTCAGTTGCCCCAGCTGTGCTCTGCATGGGGCTAAGCCCTGCCCACTCCAGCCCAGGCAGCGTGCTGTGCTCCCACCCTCAGCACCGGCCCCAGCCAGCATGCACAGCTTCTGGGTGTGTCTGCTGCTGCTCCCCCAGGGAACTGCTTGGCTCTCTCAAGCTCCAGTAGCTCCTCCTCCTGTCACCACTGAAGTGCTGCAGGAGTGCAGGGCCAGCCTGGTTCCATTGCATGGGGCCTCACATGGCTCATATGCAGCTTCCGGGACTCATGTGCTGCCAGTGGGAGCCCTGCACAATGGAGCTGGTGGCCTTCCCACTCCCTGCCACCGCATGCATCTCCCAGCACTCCACTGGAAGTGCAGGGGAGCCCTGTGTGATGGAGCCAGGAGTGCTTGGACCCACTCTATACTGCCCTGGCAAAGTCCTGGGAGCTACAGATGGCAGGGGGCTCCACCTGTGTTGGCCATGAGTTTCCTGAGGGCCTGCCATTTGCTGCTGCTGCTGCCACTGGCAGCGGGAGCTGTGCACCAGAGGGGAGGTGTGGGAGAGGGCATGTGGGGGACCACACCCCCCACACCTCCCCTACAGACACCTGCCAGTGGCAGAGCTATATTGCTTTTACCATATAGAGACCATGACACAGAAAAGAAAGAATTAAATGGATGTTTTTCTCACCATAACCAATTTGAGGAGATCAGCTGCATTCACCTTCTCTTCCTCGCTTCTTGGTTCTTTAATGCTTATCTCTTGCATCTCATCTTCCTGCTTCAGGATATTTTCTATGTACTTCTAACAGAGCAGTTGATAAAGATGTGTGAGATGCAATTGTCTGTTTCACAGATGTGTACATAAAGGATACTTCCCAATAAGTACTATGTATACAGCCTCTGCAAATTTATACTGGGAACATCTACACAAGATGCTTTCTTGTGCAGTAGACTAATCTACTGCACAGTAAAGTGTCACTATATAAAGGTGAGCTGAGCTACTGCACAGTAAAATAGGCTAATGTGCAGTAAATCTACTACCTGTATTTACAGGTAGTAGATTTACTGTACATTAGTGAATGCACAGTAGTTCACGTGTAGACACTGGGAGTGTCTACAAATGTAGTGGACTACTTAAGCAAGTACTAAATGACTGTGCAGAAACCGGTGTTACTGTGCAGTCCCATCACTGCATGGTTATTTTTAGCTGTGATTCATTGCTACTGTGCAGTAGTGTTGCCATTATGGATCATGCCCAGCAATGCAACGTTGCTGTAGCAACAAGCTATGGCACAGTAGCTTGTTACTGTGGCAACACAGCATCTTGTGCCCACTGACTAGGAGTAAATTTGCTCCCAGTCAGCCAGACCAGCAGGGAGCCAGCCTCCTGCCAGAGGCAGAAAAACATGGCTGGGAGTCCCTCCAGCCATGAGGCAGGGATGGCTTTTTAGCAGTCCTTGGCTGGCCTATAGACTCCTGGTTTGATCCCTGGGGTCTGGGCCAACTGATGCCTGCTGTGGCCACTGTGTGCTGGTGTGGTGGGCATGTGCTAGTTGCAGCAGAACTGCCGAGCCCCAATCTAACCCCCAGGCCTCTACCGGCTGCTTTCTGGGCACCATGCTCCTGCGTTGAAGTCATGTGCTGGTTCCAGTAGCCCCTCAGGCCATCACACATGAGTGAGAGAGGGACCAGGAGGACTGTGCCTTTTGGGGCAGGCTCCTCACCCTCAGAGAGAGGCACATTGACCTCAAGAAGATGTTGGAGGCATAGAAGAAGGAGGCCACTGTAGTAGCTTGAGCAGTGGAGGCCACAGAGGAGGACCACCAGGTAGTGGACACCATCCTGGCCCTGGCAAACACCTTTGTGTTGGTTGCCACTCAGCCCTTGTCTCTGGCCCTGCGTGCCACCTGGAAGCCACCTGCCACAGCCACTGGTTCTGGCCCCGGCCCTCGCTCCAGCACCGCCTGGCAGCCACCTACAGCCCCATGCCAAGCCCCACAGTGGGCCTGGAAAGAGGTCCAGTGGCACCTGCAGAAGCCAGGGCCTCCTGCCCCTGCTCCTGAGCTGGGTCCCCCAGCAGCCAGGCCACCCACCTGGACTGCTGCGCACCACTCACCTGCCTGCCATGTAGCTCCTGAGCTGAAGATGGCCTCTGCTGAGTTCAGCCCCATGGAGGAGGAGGGGGAGCAGGCTGGACAGCACCTGCCCTCCTCCTAGCTAAGCCCCTGGGCCACTGGCATCACTGTGGTGTCTACACCCACAGTGGTGCTATGAGAAGCCTGGGTGCCAGGCACCTCTCCCCAGGTTCCATGCCATAGGTACCTCCAGCCAGCTGTTCCTCCCCTGACACAGCACCAACCACATTCTTGTAAATAGTTCTATGGGAAACAGGATATTTTATTGGTAGTGGGTGTTGGGGTTTGGGGTGGGGGCTGCTGTTGGGGAGGGAGGGGGGGAGGGAGTGTGTTGTTGGGTGCCCTGCTCCTTTAAAGAGCTGAAACTGCTAGGGGAAGAGCCCTAACAGTGAGTTGGAAGCCCCAGCTGCTGGTTACCAGGGCAGCCAGAATGAACTAGTGGCCCACACCTGTCAGCAGTCAGCTGACCAGAAAGGGCAGGGCCTGGCTCATATATAAACCCCAGGGCTGAGGCCAGGATGGCAGTTCTGTGCCAGCAACCAATGGGGCAGGAGCTCTCTCACAGCAAGCAAAGGGAAGAGGCCTGACTGCAGGTACAGCTTCTGATACTGTTGAGGGATGGAGTACCCCGGTGTGACTTGAATGATGTTATAGGTGGGCGGGTTGAATTTATGTTACAGCCCAGGGGCTTGTGTTTTTTTGTTGTTGTATAAGACTGGTGGTTTGGGTGAGGCTATTGTGGGAAGGAGGAGGCCTCATAGGGGGCCCACGGCAGTGTGGGGACCCTGGCGCCAGAGGGGGTGTGGCATTTGGGGTGCACAGGCCCCAGCACCAGAGAGGGCACGGCATTTGGGGTGCACAGGCCCCGGCACCAGAAAGGGCACTGCATTTTGCAGGGCTGCGGAAAGCCCAGGCACCAGAGAAGGTGCCGCATTTTGCAGGGCTGTGGAGAGCCCAGGCATCAGTGAGGCACAGAGCAAGACGGGGCTGCGGAGAGCCCAGGGAGGACAAGGGGGCTAAATTACAACAAGGCCCAGACCGGACAACGTCGGTACCATCTGTGATGCCTGGGGCGTGGTAAATGGGTGGTTGGAGCCATGCATAGCCCATAATGCTAGGGTGCCCCAAAACACCCATCATGACACCTATTTTGAAGCGGCATGCACCAGAGGTCTGGAAAGCCATGGGTGTCCAGAGAATCAATCAGAACCGTGTCCAAGAGGACTTAAAGGCAGCCTCCCTATTAATCATTCAATCAAAGACATGGTAGGCAAGAATAGAGGGTGCCCATCAGGCCAACTTGGCATGGTAGAGGGGCCTTGGGGAGATCACGGCCATCCTTCAGGACCCCATCCCATGACAAGGAGGGAGGGCAGGAGGGAGTGTG
>NW_017729034.1:12657682-12657919 GCF_001723915.1 Gavialis gangeticus
AGCCCCTGGGCCACTGGCATCACTGTGGTGTCTACACCCACAGTGGTGCTATGAGAAGCCTGGGTGCCAGGCACCTCTCCCCAGGTTCCATGCCATAGGTACCTCCAGCCAGCTGTTCCTCCCCTGACACAGCACCAACCACATTCTTGTAAATAGTTCTATGGGAAACAGGATATTTTATTGGTAGTGGGTGTTGGGGTTTGGGGTGGGGGCTGCTGTTGGGGAGGGAGGGGGGGG
>NW_017729034.1:12657929-12659598 GCF_001723915.1 Gavialis gangeticus
AGCCCCTGGGCCACTGGCATCACTGTGGTGTCTACACCCACAGTGGTGCTATGAGAAGCCTGGGTGCCAGGCACCTCTCCCCAGGTTCCATGCCATAGGTACCTCCAGCCAGCTGTTCCTCCCCTGACACAGCACCAACCACATTCTTGTAAATAGTTCTATGGGAAACAGGATATTTTATTGGTAGTGGGTGTTGGGGTTTGGGGTGGGGGCTGCTGTTGGGGAGGGAGGGGGGGAGGGAGTGTGTTGTTGGGTGCCCTGCTCCTTTAAAGAGCTGAAACTGCTAGGGGAAGAGCCCTAACAGTGAGTTGGAAGCCCCAGCTGCTGGTTACCAGGGCAGCCAGAATGAACTAGTGGCCCACACCTGTCAGCAGTCAGCTGACCAGAAAGGGCAGGGCCTGGCTCATATATAAACCCCAGGGCTGAGGCCAGGATGGCAGTTCTGTGCCAGCAACCAATGGGGCAGGAGCTCTCTCACAGCAAGCAAAGGGAAGAGGCCTGACTGCAGGTACAGCTTCTGATACTGTTGAGGGATGGAGTACCCCGGTGTGACTTGAATGATGTTATAGGTGGGCGGGTTGAATTTATGTTACAGCCCAGGGGCTTGTGTTTTTTTGTTGTTGTATAAGACTGGTGGTTTGGGTGAGGCTATTGTGGGAAGGAGGAGGCCTCATAGGGGGCCCACGGCAGTGTGGGGACCCTGGCGCCAGAGGGGGTGTGGCATTTGGGGTGCACAGGCCCCAGCACCAGAGAGGGCACGGCATTTGGGGTGCACAGGCCCCGGCACCAGAAAGGGCACTGCATTTTGCAGGGCTGCGGAAAGCCCAGGCACCAGAGAAGGTGCCGCATTTTGCAGGGCTGTGGAGAGCCCAGGCATCAGTGAGGCACAGAGCAAGACGGGGCTGCGGAGAGCCCAGGGAGGACAAGGGGGCTAAATTACAACAAGGCCCAGACCGGACAACGTCGGTACCATCTGTGATGCCTGGGGCGTGGTAAATGGGTGGTTGGAGCCATGCATAGCCCATAATGCTAGGGTGCCCCAAAACACCCATCATGACACCTATTTTGAAGCGGCATGCACCAGAGGTCTGGAAAGCCATGGGTGTCCAGAGAATCAATCAGAACCGTGTCCAAGAGGACTTAAAGGCAGCCTCCCTATTAATCATTCAATCAAAGACATGGTAGGCAAGAATAGAGGGTGCCCATCAGGCCAACTTGGCATGGTAGAGGGGCCTTGGGGAGATCACGGCCATCCTTCAGGACCCCATCCCATGACAAGGAGGGAGGGCAGGAGGGAGTGTGTTGTGGTGGAATGAAATAAAGACTGATGATTGGAAACTATCCAGTCTGTGTGTGGTCTTGGGGGTGCACTGTGGAATTGGGATTGCAAGTCCACATGTGGACTCCTCCCCCAACCCTGCAATAGGGCTGCTCAGGTGCCCTGTTAAGAGGGTGAGGGAGGAGGTAGTCTGTGAGCATTCTGTGGACATGGCTCCCTGTTCATGCTGCCAGGGAGAGGGGGAGGATGGGGAGCATCCATGGTGCACTTGCCATAGGCTCCTGCGAGAACATCCTCTGCCAATCTGCTGAGGCTATCCCTCTGGAGACCCCTGAGAGGGTGAGCCTGTCCTCTGGATACCCCTGCCAGGCTGAGGCTGCCCCCCCCCCC
>NW_017729034.1:12664959-12667305 GCF_001723915.1 Gavialis gangeticus
ATGCCAAGGGGGGCCCTGGTGAACAGACTTTCCCTGAGTCCCTGCTGGTGGCCCCTGATAAGGTTGTAGGCAGCCACAAGATTCCCCCCTCAGTCTCCTTTTGTGGAGACTGAAGAGATTCAGGTCCCTCAGGCCTAGATGTGCTTAATCCTATAAGGATCAAATCTGAGCTCAACAGGGTGCATGTGTAGATGCCTTCCTAGGGCTAGATTACTGCACAGTGAGTCTAAATTGCATTAATTGCACATGTAGCTGCATTCACTGTCAGCCTCAGGAAAGTAGGATGAAGCTCTCTTTGTCAAAAGAGCTGTTGTGCTCACAAGCTCAGGTGGATGGAAAAGCAGGGACCATACTCAGGGTATGCTCACCTCCCCAACCAGCTAGACAGCTCCATGCAACAATTATACACCTAAGAATGCTCTGCAGCTATTTTAGTTTGGTTCCATGACTCTTAAACACACCAGAGAAGTGTGGAAAGAGAAGAGGGTACATTTTCTAGTCTTTGCTTTAATTTTGATAAAGTGAGTAAGAAATTATTCTATAATAGAGAAGTGCCCCCTAACAAAATGAGTTTCTCTCTACCTTCTCATGACTAAAGAGAGAAATCTAAAGAACTGTTCTCTAAAGAGAAATATTTTGCTTGCAGTAACAATTTATGATCATGTTCTTTGCTGAATTTAACACATGCAGTTCTGGAGGAGAAGATTCTTGAAGACTTGGTTGCTATAGTATTCTGTCTTCACATTTCCAAACTGATCATTAAGAAACTTGTTCCTGAAACACCCAGGGAAACAGTATATTATTTTATGGGCAACTGCCATGGAATGAGCTACCTTGTGATTAAACATATCTTTGAAAACATCTCCTCTGTGCCAATAATTGCACTGCTTCTTTCTAAATCAGGGTTCACAAAATATGGCCCACAGGCTGGATCTGACCTGCTGAGGGATTTTGTTTGGCCCATGATCGGTCCCACCACTGGGGTGGGTGGGGCCAGGGAGACCCTGGGATCATGGGGTGGTGACAGCACAGGGCTGGGGCCTGGGGCAGGGCCATGATCTGCTGCCCACACAGTCCTGTGATGGGTGCAGGGTCCACAAGCGAAGCATTTGGGGGATGGATCGCAGCTCAGCCCTGGCCCCAGTCCCAATCACATGCTATCACCTATCCAAGATCCCGTCCCCAGCCCCGGACAGAGATCCCTGCCTGGTTGTGGCCCCATCGCATCTGCCTGGTGGACTGCCCTGCCCTTGCAGCTCCCAGCTGGTCTTTATAGAGACCCCAGGATCTCCATGTCTGGGGCTGAGCCCTGGTTCTGTGGGCAGGGATGTGCAATGAGCAGATTGACAGCATGGGGCCAGGGCAGAGCCACACTGTCCCAGGGTCTCTGGGGCTCCATGGAGACTGACTAGGAGGCGAACAGGCAGGGCATGCAGCCAGGCAGATATTTCATAGGTTCATAATTGTTAGGGACTGGAAGGGACCTTACAGATCATTGGGTCCAGCCCCCCTGCATTTAGGCAGGAAAAACTGCTGGGATCAGATGACCCCAGCAAGATGGGCATCAAGATGCTTTTTGAAGATTGCCAGGGTGGGTGACTGAACCACCTCTTGGGGGAACCTGTTCCAAGCCCTTGGCACTTGACTCGTAAAGAAGTTTTTCCTTATGTCTAGCCTGAAGTGATCTTCAATCAGTTTGTGCCCATTATTTCTTGTCCTCCCCTGGGGGGGCCTTGGTGAATAGATGCTCCACCAGGGAGGCTGCATTTTCCCAATTTTACTATGAGGACTTCATGGGAGACCAGGTCAAAAGTCTTTTTTGTAGTCCAAGTATATGACATCAACCTCATTTCCCCCATCCAGATGGAGTTACCACCTCATAGAAGGAAATGAGGTTGGTCTGGCATGACCTGCCCATAATGAAGCCATGTTGGCTATCCTTCAGAATACTGCCTTCTGTTATCCTGTGTGTAATGGATTCTTTGATAATTTTCTCCAGGACTTTACTAGGGATTGAGGTCAAACTTAGTCTGTAATTTCCCAGGTCCTCTTGTCTCTTTCTTAAAGACAGGCACCACATTGGACTTCTTTCAGTCTTCTAGGACCTCTCCTGAGCACCACAAGTCTTCAAATAACTTGGCCATAGGCAGGGGTGACTGGTGGCTCCTGCATCTGGCAGGGCACTGTGGCAGGTGCAGAGATCCCACCTCAGGAACACAGCTGGGTATTCGTATCCCTCTGCTGTTTCCACCACGTGAGGCGGGCCAGTAGGGGGTGCTCCTGCATTGAGCCACCCACCTCCCTGCGCCCGACCACCTTCCAGGCTCCGAATGCCTCCCTAGGGGC
>NW_017729034.1:12672305-12679054 GCF_001723915.1 Gavialis gangeticus
ATAGTCTCCCTTAGTCCACAGACCTAAGGGGTCTCTTAGGCATAATTTAGACCCACCCCTCAATAAGTCTCCCACACCAGTCAAAAAGGAGAACTTTATTGATTACAGGGGGTAGGGTAAACTAGGGTACAGGATAGAACAATATCTTAGAAATCCTAAAGAGCAAACAGTCTGGCTGTGGTAGCCTTTTGATTACGCATCTGTGATACTTCCAGCTAAATATCTAATCAGATTGAGCAGCTTACTCACAAGCATCTTCCAAAGGCAGGTGAAGTTTCCCTTTGGAGGCAGGCGGTTCCTAGCTCGTGAGTTTGGGGGGGGAGAGCCAGTTTCAGATGTTAAGGCTTCTCTGTGTCCCCTGCCTGGCTGCTGCATCACCTCATGGCCGGAGAGGCCGCCTCCTTCCCCGTCCTAACTTTTATAGCCCCTGTGACCTCATCACCTGGGCCAGCGGAGGTCAGCCCCAGTTGGCTGTCAGCCAACCAATCTGAAATGCATCACCTGTTACCAGGCAGATCCCAGCTCCCCAGGTAGAAACCCCTTACCCAGGTAAGTGATGCAAGTCACATAAGCAGAGGGAGCAGGTGTCCCCCCTCCCTCAGGAATGCAGCCAGCTCAAGTTCCCTAAAGAGACAGGCTGAGGGTGTGGTCCCCTGGGTGCTGGGCCCACCCTAATTGAATGGTCACAGCACAGAGATTTAAATCACAGTGTCACAGGGCAGAGATTTTTGGGGAGAAACCAAGGTGGCTTTCTGCCACACCCACAATCTGTGGGTAGGCCTGGGGGCAGGCCAAAAGCCCCATATGACCAGAAGTGGCAAACTGCGGACCACTGTGCAGAGCCCCATGGCCAGAATTTCCAGCTGGAACACAAGTAAAAACTACCTCCACCCCCTGGGCAGAGGGATGGGCCCAAACCTCAACCACAGCTGCCGTGGGCCCTGCGGGAGGAGCCACAGCCTCTCCACCCAGCTCTGCAGGTCCAGGGTCACTTCTGGTTCAGGGGTTGGCTTAGAGACTCCTTATAATGCGAGGCCCTAAGGTGCAGCTTTCTTAGCTTGTGCCTAAATCTGGCACTGCCCATATTTCTGTACCAATTTCAGGGAGGGCATGTGCTTCCCACACCCTGTGTGCCCCTCCTACCAGTCGCCTGTGTCCATAGATTGCATGATGATGTCAGCCAGTTCTTTTAGCACTCTCGGGTATAATTAATTCAGTTATGCTGACTTGTAGACATTTAACTTTTGTAGGTGCCCTCCCACAAGATCTATGCCAACTATGGTAGGGTAGTCGCCTTCACCATGACCATCTTGTATCCTGTCAAATAAGCTAACAACCTTGGATTGGTGGAATTCTGATGAGAAATATTCATTCAGGAGTTCAGTTTTGTCCTGAGTGTCAGTTATCAGCCACCCCACTTCATTCATCAGGGGCCCTATGTTTCCCTTGGTTTTTTTCCAACTTCCTACATATCTAAAGAAGGACTTTTTGTTGTCCTTGATTCTGGTTGCCAATTTGTACTCGGTTTGTGATTCTGCTGTCCTGATCTGCTCCCTAAAGGTGCAGGCTGTTGTTGAGTACTTCTCTTTGGTAGTTACTCCTGACTTCCATCCCTTGTAGGCTTCACATTTTAATTTCAGAAGGTCCATGACTTCCCTGTTGAGCCAAGGGGGTCTCGCAGACTTTTTGCTCCCTTTCTTATGAAAAGGAATGGACTTCCTTTGAGCATTTAGGATTGCTTCCTTGAGGAATGTCCACTCAACTTGTATTCCCTTCCTCATTGGGCCATGGGCCCTCAGGGCCTTGCCAACCAATTTCCTAAGTTTGTGGAAGTCAGCCATCTTAAAATCAAGGATTTCTATCCTACTGGCCAATTTCCTTGATTTACAGTGGATGGAGAAGGTGATCATCTCATGGTCATTGTCACCCAGTTTCCCTTTGATTTCCCTTCATTCCTGGTTCAGCAGTTCCTCTTGGTTTGGAGGTCTGTAATAAACTCCTATGGTCAAAACTCCTTCCCCATGCTCTCCACATATCTTGACCCAGAGGGTCTCATGTGAGCTGTTCTTTGTTTCCAAACTTTGCTTCTAGGGAGATGTAATGTTCCTTCACATAGAGAGCCCTTCTTCCCAATGCAATCCCTCCTATACAGGTTTATCCCCTTATACCTGTGGTCCAGTCATAGGAGGAGTCCCACCAGGTCTCCATGACCCATATGAGATCATATTGCTTGGTTAGTAGGAAGGCCAGTTCCTCCTGCTTGTTTCCCATGATTCTAGCATTAGTGTACAGGGAGCTAAGCCTACCATTGAAAGCCTTAGGCTTTCTGGTGAGCTGTGGAATAACCTGTCCATTGGCCTGTGTCAGAGAATGCTTGCTAGTGCATCCTGGGATGCTGGGTTTCGAGGTTGCCATTTCTCAGGCTTGCGCTAGTATTTGATGGCCCATCTCCTGTGATCTTATTTTAAAGCCCTATCCAGGAGGTCTGCCATTCTAGCTGAGAAAAGCTTCTTCCTCTTTGGCATGAGGTGGCCACTCTTACGGTGAAGTAGTTCTTCCTAATATCTAACCTAAACCTATCCTCCCTCAGCTTGTGGCCATTGTTCCTGGTGATGCCAAGGGGGGTCCTAGTGAACAGACTTTCCCCAAGTCTCTGCTGGTGGCCCCTGATAAGGTTGTAGGCAGCCACAAAATCCCCCCTCAGTCTCTTGTGGAGACTGAAGAGATTCAGGTCCCTCAGCCTCTCCTCACAGGGCTGGCCACGGAGGCCCTCAACCATATGAGTGGCCCTCCTCTGGACCCTTTCCAGGTTCTCCACGTCCCTCTTGAAGTGCAGCACCCAGAACTGGACACAGTACTTCAGCTGCGGCCATGGCTGAGTGAAGCTGGTCTGGGCTGTGGGGGTGGGACCACCGTGGCAGCTGTGGTTCCATTACAGCTGCTTCCCATGCCCCGGCTGACCTGGGCCGGGCTGGGCCAGGTTGGGAAGTACCACACAGAGCCCCCTGCCCCTCCCTCACCATGGGGTAGGAATGGGCACTCCTGTTCAGGGCTGGGGAGTACTTTTTCCCCTTCCTCCTCCCCCCACCCCCATGAGGCGGGGATGGGGGGGGTCCTCTGTGTGGCACTCCTTAGCTCGGCCCAGCTCAGCCAGGGGATGGGGAGCAGCTCTGTAGAGCTGTAGCTGCTGGGGATGGCCTCACCCCTGTGGCCTGGACCAGCTTCACTTAGCCCAGGCCAAGGCAGCCACATGGTCTGGCCAGGCCGGACCATGGGGCTGGAGCCACCCCTGGAGCTGTGGTTCCATCACAGCTATTCCCAGCGCCCTGGCTGGGCTGGGCTGGGCCAGGGAATGCTGCACAACCCGCCCTTCTCCTCCCCCCATGGGGAGGCACTGAACAGAGTGCCCCTTCCCCAACCTGTGGTGGCAAGTGGTGCGGGGAGGGCATGAGGAGGAGGGGGAAGAGCTCCCCACACCCCAGCACTGAACATAGCTCCCCTCCCCACCCTGCTGCAGTGGTGGGGGGGAGAAGTGGGGGTGAAGAGTCCCCACTAGGGGCTGGGGAACCTTGCAAAGTCCCCCTCCCCACCCCAAGGGGGGAAGGGTGAGGAGGAGCAGGAGTCTCTCTCCAGCCCCACACAGAGGCCCCCCAAACTGGAGGGAAAAGGAGGGGGAAGAGCCCCCCCCCCCCAAGCACAGAACAGAGCCCCAGCACGGCTCTAAGGTGACAGTAGCAATAAAAAGGCTTAATTCTTCCCTCTGTTCCTTCTGCTTTGAAGCTGGGGTCTGCCTGCCAATCCCAGAGGCCACCACCACAGCCCCCTCCTCTCTGCTCCCTGGCAAACAGGCAGATCCTGGCTGCAGTGGGAGAGGAGGGGAAGGAAGGAAGAATTAACCCCCTCCCTGCCCACTCTGCCTTAACAGGGCCACTAGGACTGGTCCTTGCTTTGGCTAGAGAGCAGAGGGGCAGGGTCAGCCCTGAGGCTGGAGCAGAGATCCCCACCCAGTCCAGAGAGCGTGCTGGGATGCTGAAGGAGTCTGGTGTAACTTAAACTAAGCAGGGGTCTGGTACAGACAATACATAAGCTGGTTTGAGCCAAATCAGTTAAGTCTGATACTACATTCAACCAGGTATATCTTATTCTGGTTTCAGCCATTTTGAAACTGGTTTATGTGCACTGAATGTCTGTTCTGTTACAGGTTTAAACCAGTTTTTGATCACTTAAACCTGTTTATGTGTAATGTCTGTCCCTAGCCTAGGTGGAATAAAATCTGGTCCCTGTGATGTGTGTATATGAGAATTTAAAGCTACTTTCTGTTGAATCTGTTAGTAGTAATGAATGCAAAGCTTAACTTTATGTTCACAATATATTCCATGCTTGCCAGACTGGCAGCACTCTTAACTAAACTTGTGGCTGGAGTAATTTATTTCTGAATGAGTTTCAACCTTTTGGGATTGAAGGCAACTCTCAGCAAATGTCAGCCTTTAGTTGTCTCTTTTTTTAATTTTTTTTTTT
The DNA here is from genome assembly GCF_001723915.1 of Gavialis gangeticus. Classification (NCBI taxonomy): domain Eukaryota; kingdom Metazoa; phylum Chordata; order Crocodylia; family Gavialidae; genus Gavialis; species Gavialis gangeticus. Next base: position 12,676,824 of record NW_017729034.1, read on the forward strand.
TTGCCTGTAGAAAAATAAAAAATTCTTAAGTTGTAAAGAACTTAGACCATAACAGGTCAGACTTCTTTAACACTGAATTTCTATTTGAAATCTCTGAGTTTATCTTGTGGATAAACCCAGAGTATCACAGCACCCTGGATGAGACAAACACAACAAGCTTATATCTGCAGAAGATGCAAGCTTGTGCCTACCTAATGGTTGTGAAATAGCCTAAAAGAATTCCCCTGTGAAACACGGCTGCATGGATTTGTCCCTCACAATGATCTGTGAGAGCTCTTCTTTGTAGGCAAGCATCTCCTTGCAGGCCACTGAAGACATGACCGGCATCTTGTGCTGCAGCTTCAGGATCTTGATCTTTATGTGGCACTGATTCCAGGACCAGCCATGTCAACAAGCTGGCATTTCAACAGTGTTGTGCTCTTTCAAAGGCCGCTCTGTCAAAGACAGCTTGGCTGCAGTGCCTTGTCCTGAGCACCTGCTAGGTTTCCTTATCACCCCAAATGGAAAGTAAGTCAGCACCCAATCCTAACTCCAGGTCATGCTGAGCAGTAAGTAGGTGAGCAAGGCCCCGTGTGACCCCTATGACTGAAGCGGTAGAGTGAAAGGGAAATGAAAGCAGTCCATGCCGCCCCCCCCACCCCGGCCCCTGAGACCTGTATATTCTCAGAATGCAACATAATTAGTAGAAGTAAATCTTCTCACAGCAAACACTGTGTGTCATTGAGCCTCAGCCCTGCAAGAGGCCTTGTCTTCACTGCTAAAAAAGTGGGTTTCATTTCACTAATGCATGTGAACTAGCCCACGGGGAAAAACTCAGTGAAAACAGGATACTTCATTTTTACTATAAGGTAAACTAGGCAAGATGAGTACTGTGCTTCTGCCTGAGGATGGCTTCATATCATTTATCTTGCTATAAAAAGGAAGCATTTTTGCCTTCACTGTCTTTTACCTTGGGAGATCATAGTTGTTAGGTTCTTAGAGGTAAAAATCATACCATTTCTCAGCAGGGAAATAAAGGCCTTAAAAGACCACTTAAAAGACTGAAGTGGTTGAATGGCCCATTTATTTCTGACTTCAATGCTTTGACTCTTCACAAAGGAAACTACCTGTCAGCATCGCATTTATACAGGGGCCCAACAAAATCCACAGTATATTAATATTAATAAGCAATGTTATAGATTAAGGATGCAGTGGAATAACTGTGCTGCTCAGGGGTTATGGGTTTTTTGTGGATATACGCATGCTTATAAAACATTTATTAAATTTAAGGTCCATTACAGCTCTTGCTTCAGGTGTATATGGACCTATTTAATTCACGAATCTTGCGGAAACCACGAAATCTGGGAGTGTCTGTGAAATAAACAAAAAAAACTTAATAAAAATAAAATGCTGGCTCCCTAGTAGAAGCCAGCAGTCCTCACTGCTGAGAGGGGAAGGTGCCAGCTGGTGGAGCCATATAAAGGACAGCAGATAAGATGATGACTGCTCCCTTGTCCCTCCCCCTACTCACCAGGGCCGCTCTTCCAATCAGCACTGAAGGGTGAGGTGGTGCAAATGGAAGCCAACAATCAAGGTGGCAGCAACCCCTTCATCCCTTCAACCCATGGGGCCTCATCGCCAATCAGTATTGAGGGGCAGGACTGCTACAAAGTGAAATTGGCACTGCATGCTGCAAACAAACCCCTTTGTCCTTATATATGGGAAATTTGCCAGTTCTTTGTACTGAAAGAATGAAGTAATTGAGACCACATTACCTTGAGAGAGAGTTCCAGCTTCCTTCTCAGCTCATTACTGATTGGCTCATACTGAATCAGCTGACGGACTTGCAGCACATTAGGGCATTTTTGTACAGATGTTGGAGGGCAGGCGGACTCTTTGGATCCTATGTGCAGTCCTTTCCAAATATGGGTGCCAAATGGGGGACCTGGAATTTTCCTCTGAATACAATCAACAACCAAAGAGAGATGATTACTGTACTGACTTGGAAAAGTCCCATAAAATCAGAAAGCAAAGAGGTAGGTGTGTGCATGCAGATGTGGATTAAGGTGTATTGGGAACATGGGGCAACACAAAATTGGAGGCCCCTACCCCACATGGGAGCTGGACTGTAGTGTGGGAGGGGTCCCTTTCCCTCCTGGTGCTCACTGGGGAGGCTGGGTGGACCCTGCTGGGCTGGGGGTAGGGGGGAACATGCCAGCCTCTTCTCTCTTCTCCCTCCTCCCTGCCCCCCC
>NW_017729034.1:12679206-12684346 GCF_001723915.1 Gavialis gangeticus
CCCCCCCCCCCCCCCCCCCGCTCCTGTCATGGCCAAAAGTACACACATGCACGCACAGACACAGGTGCGCACACACTCTACTCTCACTCACTCTCTGCACATCGACAGACACAAACACACTCTCTTCCTGCCATGAACACGGATGCGTTCCCCCGCCCCCCAGACACACACTTTCCCCTCACAGGACCTCCCCACTCTTGATTACTCTGAGGCAGCCCTCCTCCCCCTCCCCCTGTTCCCCCATGAGCAACCTATGGTCTGTCTAGCTCCCCACCCCTATCCCTATTAGACTTACCTGCAGGGAGCTACTGTCTCTGTGTGTGTGTGTGTGTGTGTGAGTTCATCTCCTCATGCAAAAAGCCTACTATCTATAGATTTGAAATTATACTGTAAACCTAAATATATTCAGAAGCTGAAGGCAAAGTTGTTTCTTACCCTGAGATCTATAGTTTTACCAAGTGCCTAGGCTGTTGTTACGTTGAAAGGCAGAGATGTGTTGAAGCCAAATACTGACAGCTCATAAATTCACTAGTGTCAGCATCCCACATTTTTCATTTAAAAATATGGGAATTACTATAAACATTTAGATCCTGATTTGATTTTGCTAAAATTTTAACCAGAAGAATTAATGTACAATGTATTCCAAGGTGGCACTTTTTACACTTGCTCGTGTAATCAGTTTTTTCTAAAGAGGATACTTTCTTGATGGTGCTGAGGAGAATGCATGATTTTGTAGCTGAAGCATGGGCTTTGGTAAGAGTGGAGTTTTTGTTTCTGGGTGAGGTATGAACTCACCATGTGACCTAAACTCACTAATCTTTGTCCTTCCATTTTCCAACTGGATTTTAGGAGTAATACTTAACTACCTTGCACAGATGTTTGATTCAAGTTTCTAAAGTGCTTGGCAATTCTTCAGTTGAATCTGACAGTGATGTGATCCAGGAGGTCAGATTAAATATTCATAATGTTGCCTTCAAGATTTATATAACAGATGAATCTCTAAGTGATGAGTATAAGTAATAACTATGAAAATTTAATAAAGGAACATCAAACAGCAATATAGCCTTCTGAAATATTTGTACCTCAAAAGGAGGAAATGTATCCCAGTTTCTTGACTGTAGGTTTGGAGGAACAATACTGGTGGATTCTTTCTTCGTTAACCAGACAGAGGCTTCAGTGAAAGGTCGGAGGACAGTGACACTAAGAACACCTGCTTCAAAAAAACATTTCAGTAAAAACCATCTGCATGCAAAACACTTGTTCACCAGTTTTGAAATGTTTTGGAATCCTCTGATGGAAAAGCTGATGCAAATGTAAATGCTCACATTTTATGCAGCTGAGAATGTGATACTACTGTTATCATTCAGGGCTATCCAACTTCTAGGGGGCTGCACACCCTATAAGCTGCACCATTGGGGGCCTCCTGCCCTGGACAACACCCATGGAGGCCATACACAGGCTGCAGCAGAGGCCCCCTGGGCAGCATACCACAAGGGTACAACCTGCTACACCCCACATCCATGTAAGCAGCTCCCCGCTCCCTATAGCCATACTGCTGTACTATGTGTCCACACAGCCCCAGTGTCACTTTCTGCTTCCCATAATGCAGTACACTCACCCTCAGGTGGGGGCAGACAGAAGAAGCCAAAGAAGGAAGGGGGAACCCAGAGGCTGGTTGCTGCTACAGGTGGCAGGATGAGGTCTGCAACTTAACCCCTCATGGGCTGCATGTGGCTTCCAGGCTGTCAGCTAGACAGCCCTGTTATAGATAGTAAGGGATCATAATGGGACTATGAGAGAGACAACATTGGATTAGGCTTTCCCAAATTTTGCCCAACCAAAGGCTGTATTTGCAAGTTGCCAGGTATTTCAGGACTGCATTCAATTTGCATGTTGTGGAGTGCAAAGAAATTGCCTCATCTTGAGGAAGGTGTAGTCCAGCAATCCAGCACAAATTAAACTGTTTTGAGCAGCTTGTTGGAGACCTGGGGTTACAATTCCAGCTTCAAGGATACATCACTGTCAAATCACAGTGTCAATATGATTTGGGATGCCATTAATGATCTGTAATTGTTCCTCTAATTCATTTCACCTTTCTTAAAAACTATAAGCATTTTAAGTATCAAATTTTCAAGAGCGGACTTTTAGATCTTTTTGGAAAGTCTTCTTTCCAGTCAAACTCAAATTAGGAATTTGCACTGGTCCCTGATGTTTTGGATCATCAATCTGGCCTGCATTCTGAAGGATGTGGGTTGCCAGGATCTACAGAGTTAGCACTAGCTTCTAATAGCTTTCCAGCACAACTCAAGATGCTGGCTTTGACCTATCAGACCCTAAATGGTCTGAGCTCTACATACCCTAAGGAACTCATGTGGTTCCATTACAAACTCTAAGGTCAGACAAGAGTAACCTGCTGTAGATGCCATCTGTGAGCCAAGTTTGTTTGATAAGAACAAAAGAGAGATTTTTCTTGGTAGTCTCTCAGCTCTAGAATTTCTTCTCCCTGTGGTCTGTCAGAGCTCAAGTCTAGACATCTTCCAAAAAGTAGTGTGTGATCTTTTTATTTGAGCAAGCCTGCAGAAAGCAGGTTTAAGTTCCATCTGGGAAGTTTTTTCTATTACATGTTATTTCAATATTTGTATGTCTTTATAATTGGGATAACTCTTGGACAAGCTTAGACCTGAGGAAAGGCACCCAATGCCCAAGATCTCATCTAACAGCTCTCCCAACTTGTCAGGTTTGTGGCTTTGAACCTAGGACCTTAGCCTGCCTGGCACAAACACTCACCCTTGTCTGACATCTCCTCAACAGAACACTGGGGTGGACACACATGGCTAGAACCCTCCAGCTTGGCTTAGCCACATGCCCACTCCCTGCCACCAAACTGGTCAGCCAGGGTCAGTAGACCCCTCACCCCTTCCAATAGAAACTTCTGACCTGGAAGAGGAAGTGGCTGGACAACAGGGTTTAAAATTGCATCTAGGCTGCAGCACCCTTGGCTTGTGCCACTACTGACTGGTGGATTCCTTGGATGCCTGACCTGGCTACTCTCCTGATCTTGATCTTTGCCTGACCCTCTGGATACCTGACCCAGCTCTGGCCTGACACCTGAATACTCAGCCCAGCTAGACCTTTAACCTTGCTCTGCCTGACTCCCTGGATTCCTGACTCAGTTCCCTGGACAGATCTCCTAGATCCTGATTTGCTGGCTTCTCTTGACCCCGAAGTGACCCCCAGACCTGGCCACCCATGGCCTGTCATGACATAACTATACAGTTGGTCCAATAAAAGGTATTACAAAAAAGCCTAGTCTCTCAACATATCCTGGGCCATCTTGGCTACACTAAAACCTTAATAATTTATTTGGCTTTTTATTGTAAGCCATCCTGAGGATTTTTTGGGGAGGGTGGCATATAAATCTAATCAATAAATATTTAAGCAGTTGGTTTTGTTTTCATGCTTAGAAGAAATGAAGATACAAGTATACCAATGTTAATTTATTTAGCCTTTTATCACCTGTCCACTTAGTTGACTGGCTCTTTCCCATAATCTTTCCACAAATTTTGTTTTTCACACTCCTAGAATACTTCAAGATGTGACCAGGAGGACATATACACTGTTATCAGGAACAAGTTACAACCACCATCGTGGCTGTGTGGCATATTTGGAGTCTGAGCACAGTGAATAAACTCACCATAATTTTTCCTGTCCACATAAGAGTCTTGAGCATTCTGGCCTCACTAATGTAATAATCTTTGTATTAAGTTGACAAAAATGAAATGGAATATCCTCACCTGGACATTCTTGTACTGGCTCTTGCAAAACTGCTGTAGCTGGATCACCATATGCCTCAGAGAGGTATTCTTCCACATAACTGTTCTGAAGAAGTTCAATCCCTGAACCATCGGCATAAACAACGAAGAACCTAAGCAACCACCCATACACAAATCTGATCAGTTCAAGGTTATATTAAAATCATATTATTTTCTAAATAGTCAATAAGAAAAAACATGATAATGACATAATGAAAGATTTCAAAATGGTGGCATCAAGTGCATGAAAATTGACTAATAAAAAAGAAAAAATAAGCCTATCAACTATATTCATTTTACCTAGGGACATGTTCACTGGATGTGGTAGAAGTGCCACCTTCTGTGGCTTCTGCTGCCAAACATTTTTCTTCTTCACCAGAGTCAATTTTGGGGATGAATACGGATGTGCTTCCATCAGCCATGACCTAAATTGGAAAGTGCAAAAAATGACTGAAGCTATTGCATCTAGTAACCTGCTACTAAGCACTCAAGTGAGCTGGCATCATCACAGAAGCAGTCTACTCACATTTCATGTGGGGCAGCTAAATGGGCATAGTAACAGAAGATGAGTGGCAGAGTCCTGCCATGCCAGGAATCCTAACTCTCTGCTGCCAAACAGAGAGTACAACTCAGATACATAAAAATAGACATACGGGGCATGTTTAAGGGAGACATGTTTGAGTTGTATTTTCAAAATATGCATCTGTACCTGCCAGCAGGCACCTGCATACAAAATAGACAACTGCTGGACAAACCAGGTAACTTCCTACTTAGACAGGTACATACAGGCAAATTCAAATATTCTGTGGGCCCATTTTAGGCAGCTATTTCAGAATACATGGTTCTTGACAATCCCACAATGATACGGATTAGAATTGCTATACCACTGACCATCAAAACTACTATTTTTGATCTATGAATAGTCACAGACTTTGCTGAAGGTGATAGCTGTGCTGGGGTGTACTTGGTAGCTGTGTTGGTCTGAGACAAAAAGACATACAAAAAACGAGAACTCTTGGTTCCAAAATGATACCTTTTATTAGACCAACTGGAAAATGGCAAGAAAATAGTCCTTTTCTGCAAGCTTTCAGGATCAAAATCCCTTCATCAGGCTCTGGAAAAAGTGTAGATGGAGCTGAAGATGGAAGTGTGTCCCTCTGGGTCCATGGTCTGTCCCTCTGGGTCCATAAGAGTGTCTTTGTGAGCTGTGTTGAGTAGCTCTTTGATGTGCTGATCACATTAATTTCCTATGGGGACTTTTTACCATCTTGTACCATCTATACTTTTCCCACAGCCTGACAAAGGGACTTTGATCCTGAAAGCTTGCA
>NW_017729034.1:12684429-12693630 GCF_001723915.1 Gavialis gangeticus
AAAAGGTATCATTTTGGAACTAAGAGTTCTAGTTTTTTGTATAGCTGTGCCAGGCACATTCCACCTAGGCTAAATGATGGCATAATTAGATGCCCCTTTGTCTGAAGATAACTGAAACATTGGAAACTGTCTGGTGTCTGGGGTATGACAGGGACATAGGTGACTGGGTCTTGACCTAGAGGGTCACAACCCAGAGGAATCAGGAACAGACATAAGGGAAACAAGCCAAGACCAAGGGCATCCATAACTATAGTTAGAAATCATAGAATCATAGAAAATTATGGTTGGAAGGGACCTCAGGAGGTCATCTAGTCCAACCCCATACTCAAGGCAGGACCATCCCCAACTAAATCATTCCAGGCAAAGCTTTGTCTAGCTGGGTCTTAAAATCTTCCAAGGATGGAGATTCCATTATCTCTCTGTATAACGTGTTCCAATATTTTACTACCCTTCTAGTGAGAACATTTTCCCTAATATCTAACCTAAATTTCCCTTGCTGCAACTTGAGACCATTGCACCTTGTTCTGTCATCTGCCACCACTGAAAACAGTCTAGCTCCATCCTCTTTTGAACCTCCCTTCAGGTAGTTTAAAGCTGCTATTAAATCCCCTCTCAGTCTCCTCTTATCATGTCCCCCAGATCCCTCACCATTTTGTTGCCCTCCACTGGACTCTCCAATTTGTCCACATCCTTTCTGTAGTGGAGGGCCCAAAACTGAACATGCACATACTCTAGATGTGGCCTCACCAGTGCTGAATAGAGGGGGATAATCACTTCCCTTAACTTGCTGGTAACACTCCTACTGGTGAAGTTCAGTATGCTGTTACCCTTCTTTGGAATAAGGGCACACTCTTAGCTTATATTTAGTTTACACTTGGTCCTTTTCTGCAGAGCTGCTGCCCAGCCAGCCAGCCCCCAGCCTGTACTGGTGCATGGGATTATTTCACCCCCAGTGCAGGACTTTGGACTTTTCCTCGTTGAATCTCATGAGATTTCTTTTGGTCCAATCCTCCAATTTGTCTAGGTCACACTGAATCCTAGCCTTACCCTTCAGTGTATCTACTACTCCCTCCAGCTTGGTGTCATCTGCAAACATGCTGAGGGTGTACACTATGCCATCTTCCAGGTTGTTGGTGAAGACATTGGACAAAACCAGCTCTGGGACCGACCCCTGGGACACTCCACTTGATACCGGCTGCCAACTAGACATTGAGCCATTGATTACTACTCTCTGACCTTGATGCTCCAGCCAGTTTTCTATCCACCTTACAGTCCATTCATCTAGCCCATACTTCATTAGCTTGCCTGAGAGAATGTTGTGGGAGACTGTATCAAAAGCCTTGCTAAAATCAAGCTTTACCACATCCACTGGTCTCCCCACCTCCGCAGAGCCAGTCATCTCATCATAGAAGGCAATCAGGTTGGTCAGGCATGCCTTGCCCCTGGTGAATCCATGCTGACTGTTCCTAATCACCTTCTTCTCCAAGTGCTTAGAAATGGATTCCTTGAGGATCAGCTCCATGATTTTTCCAGAGACTGAGGTGAGGCTGACTGGTCTGTAGTTCCCTGGATCCTCCTTTTCCCTTTCTTAAGTATGCACTATGTTTGCCTTTTTCCAATCATCCAGGACTTCTGATCACCATGGGTTTTACAAGATAATGGCCATACACTCTGTAATCTCATCGGCCAACTACCTCAGCATCCTTGGATGCATCCTGTCTGGCCCCATGGACTTGTATATACCCAGCTTTTCTAAATAGTCCCTAACCTGTTTTTTCACCACTGTTAGCAGCTCACCTCCTCCTCAAACTGTGCTGCCTGGTGCAGTAGTCTGGGAGCTGACCTTACCTGTGAAGACTGAGACAAAGAAGACGTTAAGCACTTCAGCCTTTTCTGCATCCTCTGTCACAAGGTTGCCTCACCCGTTCAGTACCCTTCAAATCCCTTGCTAACTGCAACTCCAACTGTGCTTTTGCTTTCATCCCTGCATGCCAGAGCAATGCTCTTATACTCCTCCCTGTTTTTTTGTCAAAGTTTCCACTTCTTATAAACTTCCTTTTTGTGATTTAGTTTACTGAAGAGTTCCCTGCTAAGCCAGGCTGGCCTTCTACCATACTTGCTGGTCTTCCTGTGCATTGGGTTGGTTTATACCTGCACTCTCAGTAAGGCTTCTTCTTGAACACCTCCAATGATGGAGATTCCACAACTTCCCTAGGCACTGCCTCACCATTTGAACAATGAAAAAGTTCTCCTGATATCCAATCTCAACATATATTGCTGCAAGCCATCTGTACCCTGTCCTCTGCAGCAAGAGAGAAAAGGTGTTCCACCTCTACTTTATGGCAGCCTGTGAAAGGATGGGCCCTGAGGATGGCTCTAGCACCCCATGGGGCCACCCGAGTCCTGCCCACACTCCAGGTCCTCCATATAACCCTCTTTCTGTCTCACCTGCCACACCCTGATCTTCTTTTGATAACAATTAGGAGGCTGCCCTTGAGTCCTGCAGTGACTCTCCCAGGAAACTCTGAATGTCTGTATAAAGCCTGAGACTCTCAGATCCTCCTCCATGGTGCTCCATTCAACCACGTCACCCATTTTGTATTTGTGTTTTTGATTTTTCTTCTTGAGGTGTAGCACCTTGAATTTACTAGCATTAATCTTCATCCTGTTAGCTCCAGTTCAGCTTTCCAATCTGTCAAGATCCTTCTGAATTATGCCCCTGTCCTCCAGTGTGTTGGCAATCCTTCCCAGTTTTGTGATGTCTGCAAACGTGCTCAAGAAGCTCTCCATTCCAGCATCCAAAACATTAATATAAAGGTTGTAAGGCTCTTGCCCTGCAGCCTGGGTAACTGGGTTAGCTGTGTAAGACTTAGTCAGACTCCTGCCCTGCAGCTCTTATAACTAGGTCAGTTGCACTTAAATTAATTGAGGCCAGATGACCCCAGTCCTTTCCTCTAATTGGTTCTGGGGCTGCTTGTAAGGAACTCTTCCAGCACCTCAGCCCTGTTACACAACCTAATAGTCTCCAGTACCTGAGTAGTTCCTGTCCTGGCAATGTCTCTGGTTTTCTTGTTTCCTGACCCTTTTTGCTTGCTTTTGGATTTTGGCTTTGGATTTCTCTATGGACCTGTTTCCTGGCTCCTGATCCCAGCTGGCTCTGCTCTTGGATGTTACCATATGGACTATGGTTTGGATTTGCTAACTAGGCTTCTGATTCCTGGATTCTAGTCCTGGCTTGGCATTTGGCTCCTGACTCAGGGCTTCTGACCCCCACTTCTGCAATCCCTGGTCCCATTCCTGACTCTACCCACAAGGATGACTGCCCTGGTTGAAACCTCTGTGGGACTTCACTTCAAGCCTTCTGTCATTCCAACTTGGCTCCATTTATAATTGCCCTTTGCTTGCAGCAATTGAGCTAGTTGTCCATCCACCCTGTAGTAGTTTTGTCTAGCCCATATTTTTCCAATCTATGTATGAGAAGGTCAGATGGGACTTTATTAAGAGCCTTGCTGAGGTCCAGGTATACATCCACAGACTTACATTCATCCATCCATCTAGTAACCTTGTCAAACAAGGAGAACAGGTTTGGCACAGTTTCCTCATAGTAAATCCATACTGGCTACTCATGATCAGCCTTCCTTCTCCAGATATTTGCAAATGTCCATCCTTATGATATGCTCCATAACTTCCCCAGTATTGAGGTGAAGCTAAACCATCTATAGTTCTTCAGACCCTCCTTTTTGCCTTTTTTTACCCTTTTGCCCATCACCCAAGACAATATAGGTATTATTGTCAAGGGGCCCAAGATCTCCCCTGCCAGTTTCTTTGGTGTCCTGGGGTAAAGTTCAATAGGCACTACTGACTTGAATTTATTCAAACCCACCCAAATCACTGTTTCATTTCTTATCTCATCCTTAAAATTGTCCCCTTCCTTATTTAAATAATTCTTGTTTAGCTAACTGATTTAAATCTATTTTTTTTTTTTTTGGTGAAGATTGAAGCAAAATAGTTTTGGAGCACCTCCACCTTCTTTGCATCTTCTGTTCAGAATTCATCGTGGCTATTTAACAGTGGACCCACAGCTTCCTTGGTCTTTTTTTCTGGCCAACATGCTTATAAAACCTCTTCTTGTTGTTTTTAACCTCCCTCACCAGATACAGGTCATTCTGTATCTTTGTTGTCCTGATTTAGTCCCTGCAAGTTCTTGCTAGGCATGTCTACATGTGCATTTAACATTGCATCAGGGGTATAGGTCTTTCAAGCTGCCAGGCTGGTATTGGATATCAGATCAGTATTGATTGATATACCTCCTTAAAAATCAGCTATCGGCATCAGCCCCAAAAATCTCTATCAGTGCATCCCTACCTTTGACAATTAGAACTCAGAGATTGGAGAGAGTGTGGTTTTTGTGTGAGAAATGTGCCCCTACAGGTAATTGGATAGTTTCATCTTTGATAGATCTCCAGTGTGTGTTCATTCTGGTGCACAGTTGTTGTTTGGTCTCTCCTATGTATTTTTCATCAGGGCATTTGGTGCATTGGATGAGATATATTACATTTCTAGAGCTGCAGCTGTAAGATCCAGAAATGCTGATGGTTCTGTTTTGGGGTGTAGTAATTGTGGGGGTTATGGAGATGTGTTGGCAGGTTTTAAAGTTCTTGTCATGGCACAGTCTAGATCCATGGTTTTGGCCTGTAGGAAGTTTGCTTCTGGTGATGAAGTTAGTGAGGTTCAGTGCTTGTTTGAAGGCTAGGATGGGTAGCTCTGGGAAGATCTCCTTAAGAATTGGGTCTTTTAGTATGGGTTGCAATTGTCTGAGGATTATCCATATCGATTTTAGGGAGGGGTGATATGTCACAACCAGTGCAGTGCGATTCATGGGGGTTTTCCTTCTGTACTGCAGCAGTTCTTCACATGATATCTGGGTGGCTCTTTCAAAAGTGCAATCTATCTCTCTGGGGAAGTGTCCTTGTTGAGTGAAAGCTATTTTGAGATTTGTGAGGTGGCAATCATGGGTGTTCTCCTCAGTGCAAATTTGGTGGTATGTGATGTCCCTCCTTACTAGGTTGGGCAAATGATGCCCAAAGAGGCTCTTTCTAGTTCTAGTCAGAGGGATCCCATCTCTTGATAATAGTCCTCCTCCATAAAACATCTGTCCATTGTCAAATAATCCAAGTCTTCACATCGACACCATTGTCTCAGTCACACATTTACTTCCATGATATGGTGGTTCCTGTTCAGGCCCTTTCCTCCTACAGGGAGGACTGATGAGAACAATCCTCAGTGAGGAACTAGGAAACTAAGAACAAGGCATCAGAACCTCAGGCTAGACAAAGAGGCATCTTCCCAGTTGAGTAGTCTGCTCAGCACTAAAACACTGCTGCTTATAAGCAAGCAGCTAGGCCCACTCAGGAACCAAGGCCAACTTGGGCAATTTAGTCTGCTTCTGCCCTGACTCCTGACACCTAGAAAAGAATAGAATAGATTAAACTGAATGTAAATGCAGGGGTTTGGGACTGACTGGATTTCAGCTGTCTGATTTTAGGTATGGCTATGTGAAGAAGTTACTGTGAGGTAAGACAGGGTGTGAACTTGTGGCATGTTGCCTACTTTGAAGTTACTGCTTGTGTACATGTTCAGTGAAAATGAGGTGAACTACTGTACATTTCCTACAGGGTAAGAGTATGTGCATGGGTAGTTACCTCAGATTAACTTGTTAGTGTATCCAGGCCCTCAGAGTGGGTAAAAAAGAAAAACCGGAGTGTTAGGACAGCTTGCCATATTTTATGCTTTAAAGTTGCACCAGTTTATAGAGTGGTGAATTAGAGTATTATTTTAAGTTTTCTTTTATATTCAGCCTAAAGTTCTGTATAGTCTCATTGTTAACCGAACTTTAAATTTTGCTGGTGTTTGCAATATCAGTTGGCTTTGCCTTTTGCAAGCAGCTTATAGCCTTGAGTTTGCTTGCATGATGTTTCTTTTCTTTTCTATCACTTTGAGAAGTTTTTCCAACACAACATAGTGATAGTTTTGTTACTAGCTCAAAGTAACTGAATGTGGCACTAACCAGCTCAATCGGAGGAATGAAATGATTGGATATGTCAATGAAAGGTGATAAAGGAAACCAATGGACAATGCCCAAAGAAAGACAGTGGAAAAAGGCCAAATTAAGAGGTGTGCTCGTGATGGGTCTGTTGAACAAAGGAATATGCTGACAGGATAAATTATGGACAATATGTTGACAGCAGAGAGACCAATCTGAAAGCAAGGAGTCATCAAAGGAGTCAAGTTAAAGAAAAGCATAAAAGAGGGAGCAAGAAAGTTAAGTGTGTGTTGTCATCATCATTGTCATCATGAATCCAGCTTTCAACAACTGTCTGGACCGCCTCAGCCAACGACGCACCCTTTGCTTCAGGAACTGAGTGGCTGTCTTTCCTGTTGAGCAAAGTAACATCTGGGATGGGGTGAGATCATTGTACTAAGTGCTTTTCTCTCTCTGAATACAGAAACTGCTAAGATAATACTAATAAAGTTTGACTTTGATTTTAGGATACTGAGTTCTCTGTGTTTGTATTTCACATTCCATTTAAGGGTTAACCTTGCTTTAATGATCCCTAAGCACCATCTGGTGGACAGTGGTGCTATCAGTTCATGGAGAATGTGGGTATAAATCAGGATTAACCCTTTCATAAACATAGAACTGTTGGAAATACTAATGGTATTCAGTCACATTGTTGAGAGGTGATTTATAGCCTTCAGGCTCAGTTGCAGGAGAAGTGGGGAGTTGTGGTGGCTGTCACAGCTGGTTTAAGGCAACCTGGTAACTGGGATGAAAACGTTTGGTTGGATCCAGAGTCCCTGGACCCTAATGAAGGTAGGGATCTACCTGAAGATGCAAAAGCTTTAAGTCCTTATGTTCCTTTGAGGAAGGAGTTGCATGATGTGAAGAAAAAGATGGAACAGTGTCCTATGGCTCCAGTAGTGACACAGCAGATTATAAAGATGGAACAAGCTCCAGCTGTGGGGGGAGTAGGAGATGGTAATGCATCAGATCAGTAGCAGCACAGGGTAGAAAAGACTGTCACTGTTACTGCTCCATTAGCTCCGTAACAGGTAAGAGCAGCAGCTATGAATTTAGGTCCGTTGAACAAGGATACAGCAATTCAGTGGGTTTCAGTGTTTGGATCAGATGGGATGGACTATTCCTGATTGTCAAGATGTAGCTCAAGCTAGTTGTAATTCAGAGGACTGGTCAGGGATTAAGGCATCCTTGGATTATGGATAACCAGTTGGAGATGACATACTGGTAGACTAGGAGAATTTTGACTGCACTTTTAGGTGCTCGGATAGTATCCTGGTTGTACTTTATGGAAATGCAGAAACCCAGAGAAAGCCCTGAAGCTTATATCTGGAGGAAGCAGTTGTTAGGGTGTGCATCAGTTGGGAAATGGAGACTACAACTTTGATGATTTGGGATTTAAGACCATCCTAATAGAAGGGTTGGCTGCACCAGTGAGTTATATTAGGACCTATTGATGATCCTATGCAGTAGCCTGACCAGCACTGGTGGCAGTGTGGTAGAGTTTCTGCCTACTATGTGGGAGCTTGGAGTTTAAGTCCTAATTAGGCCAAGTAGGGGTAAGTAAAATGATAGAGAAAAATTCTTAGAGACAGGGGCCCAGACAGTCCAGGGGTTGGGGGGGAGGTGCATGCACCCTCAGGAGGCCTTAAATGCCTCTACAATAATGCTCGTAGTATGGGGAACAAACAGGAGGAACTTGCCCTCCTGCTAGCTAACACAAACCCAGACATAGTGGGGCTCATTGAAACTTGGTGGGATCCAACACATGACTGGGTGGTAAAGGGGTACAGGTGGGATAGAACAGGGAGGAAAGGTGGGGGTGTTGAGCTCTATGTCAAAGAGCAGTACACATCCTCAGCAAACAGCACTGGGTTTGAGGTAGGGCAGACTGAGGTGCTCTGGGTCAGAATACAAGGGGGTTGGGGGGAAAGGGACCTACCGGTGGGGGTCTACTACAGACCACCCAACCAGGGAGAAGAGCTGGACCGGGAATTCTCAGGTCAGCTTGCAGAGGCAGTTAAGTCAAGGGATGTGGTCATCAGGGGTGACCTAAACTACCTGGACATCTGCTGGGAACCTCACATAGGTTCCTAGCTGAGTTACAGGACCTCCGCCTAACCCAGGAGGTGCACAGTCCCACCAGGGGAAATGCCTTGTTGGACCTGGTCCTGGCCACAGGCAACAACTTGGTGAGGGGACTGTGGGTGCTCAACCACCTGGGCGATAGCGATTATTGCCTACTGGAATTTACCATCCAGTGCAGGGTGTCAAAGGCCTGCAGGAAGGCAGCAGCCCTGGACTTCAGGATGGTGGATTTCAATGAGGTAAGAAGTCTAGTTGGGGAGGCACTGAGGTCCTGAAGGGGAGGTGAGGGGAGTTGGGAGTCCAAGAAGAGTGGTCGTTCCTTAAGGAGATGATCCTTCATGCCCAAAGGCTGACAATCCCCACATGGATCAAAGGGGCCAAGAGTGCTCAAAAGCCCCCATGGCTTATCAAAAGCATCCACAAATGTCTCAAAGCCAAAAAGGAGGTGTACACCCAATGGAAGAGAGGGGCCATCACCAAGAAGGATTATACCACCTTGGCTTGAGATTGTAGGGGGGCTGTTAGGAAGCCTAAGGCAGAGATGGAACTGGGACTAGCGACCCGGATCAAAGATAACAAGAAGTCCTTTTTTAAATACATAGGGGGTAAAAAGAAGGTACCAAGTAATGTGAGGCCTCTGCAGGACATGCTTGGTAATCTGGTGGTAGCATCAGATGACAAAGATAATCTCTTTAACAGATTCTTTGCTTCCATTTTTCTGAGCAGGGCCAGGGACATCCCCCACACTGGGATTCCAGACGGACCCAAGGGAGGCACAGGCAGGTCCAGGGTCAGGGAGGACCTAGTCAGGGAACTCCTGAAGGGACCAGACATGCTCAAATCAGCAGATCCTGATGATCTCCACACCAGAGTGCTTAGGAAATTGGCAGAGGTCATTGCAGGACCCCTGGCACAGCTTGACAAGCATTCGTAGTGCTCTGGTGAGGTGCCAGATGACTGGAAAAGGGGCAATGTGGTCCCCATCTTCAAAAAAGGAGGAAAGAGGACCCAGGAAACTATAGGCCCGTTAGTCT
>NW_017729034.1:12693641-12693860 GCF_001723915.1 Gavialis gangeticus
GGCTAGACAGCCACCTAGCCGGGGTCACTTGACCCCAGCATCCTTTTTTGCCCATGGCAGGGGGTCGGACTTAATGATCTGCTTAGGTACCCTCTGACCCTACCAACTATGAAACTATGGGTTGAGGACTGGAATTTGAAAGGCAAGAATAATAAACAGGGAGAGCAGTCCTAAAAGGGAGGTACAAAATAAGGGTGTGTAACAGGGGGCCTGCTCTGG
>NW_017729034.1:12698860-12720604 GCF_001723915.1 Gavialis gangeticus
AAACTATGGGTTGAGGACTGGAATTTGAAAGGCAAGAATAATAAACAGGGAGAGCAGTCCTAAAAGGGAGGTACAAAATAAGGGTGTGTAACAGGGGGCCTGCTCTGGGCTGATTTCCCAGTGGCCTGCCCACCTGTTTCTGGGCTAACTGCCCGCCTTCTCGCCCACCATGCATTGTTGGCAATTAATTAATAGATGTCAATTAAGCGGGAGACTGCCCATTTCTTGCCCTGATGCCAGGGGGCTCTATCTGCGGCTCTGATCCTCCCCTACACCGCAGCCCAAGCCTCACAGATAGCATCCAGATATTCTCACAATCACCAGCCCCACACTGGGCCCCATAATCCTAGTGTTGAACTCTCTATGATCCCTCCATTCTGGCGGCCAAATCTGCCTTCATTCTCAGCAGCATAGCTCCCTGAACTGCTTCCCCTTCTGGGTGTGGTCCCCCCAGGACCTTAGGCTCACTAGCCCTGGCCCACCTCCAGGCCAGTCAGAACCCCAGTTCCTCAGCTCTTGGGCGTTCCTTGCGGTGGGCCCCTTGCCCTTTGACCCTTCCAGTCTTGGCCCCAGCATTGACCAGTCAGCGGAAGTCCAGACAGGTGCAAGTCTATGGCCTCACTCTTTCTCTGGGGGTCCACCCTCCAGACACTACAAAGGGGTAACCCACTGAGTTAAGGGTGGTTAAGGTGCCCTGACCTGCCTTTCACTGGGGTGGTAACTGGCTTGGTATTTCCTGGGGGCTCCCACGCCACTGGGAGCCCCAGGCCACCCACTCCCAGCAGGGTGCAGTTTTAGGTCATGGCCAGGACCAGGAGCCTCCAGACCATCCCCTACGGCTCCTCCCTTACCTCCAGATAATACCAGCAGCCTTCCAGCCAGGCAATGTTGTTGCCTGGCCTCCAGCAGGAAAACTGTCTTGTTTATATGGGCAGCCCCAGATTCAAAGGCAAATTGGCACTTCCAAAAAGGGCGATAGTGGGAATGGATCCCAGAGCAACAAGCAGTTTTAATTCAGTTAAAAAGGGATCTGGTACAAGCTCCTGCACTGGCTTACCCAGATGAGACAAAACCCTTTGCCTTGCAACTGGCAACTACTGAAAGAGCTATCGGTGCTACCCTACTGGAAGGGAAAGGAAAAGAACAAAGGCCAGTGGCTTATGCCTCAAGAACCCTTACAGGACCTGAACAGAATTTTAATGCATGTGAAAAGGAATGTTTGGCACTGATTTGGGCATTGAGAAAGTGGGAATACATTGTAGGAGGGGCGACAGTAATAGTCCAGACAGCCCATTCTCCTCTAAAGTATATTATATCTAGGGAAAATTAAAGAAGGACATGCTTCAAGTCCCTGACTGGCTCAGTGGACTCCAGCTCTTATGAATAGTGATGCTGATTTTGAATGGCAACAGAAAATACCAACTGTGTCATATGGGTTAGTGGTGCAAGGGGAAGAGCACGAATGCCCTTTGCCAGAGTATCATACGGCCTTTGTACACACCACAAAATTGGCCTTTAAAGTGAGTTAACTGCCCTTTTGCACTGCTTTAATGGTGTTGCTGTTTGCACATTTGGCAGCATATTGAGTGTTAAGGGCACTACTGTTTGCATGTTCGGTGGCATATTACGCGTTAAATACTTTGGGACGTAGCAAAATAAAACATGTCTGAGGACTGCCTGGGCTGGGTGCCTGCGGGCAGGTGCCACCTGGGGGGCACCGTTGCTGCCACAGAGGGAAGTACCAGTTCCTGCCCCTCCCTGCAGCTCAGGGACTGCTCAGCCCTCCCCTGCCACCACCAGAGAGGCATGTAAGGACCTGACCCCACCCTTGTGTACATGCCATGGGGGTTTACTTTGCCCTAAATTAAAGCAGTGTTTTTAATGATGCACCCTTTGCTTCAGGAACTGAGTGGCCACTTTTTCTGTTGAGCAATGTAACATTTGGGATTGGGTGTGATCATTGTACTAAGTGCTTTTCTCTCTCTCAATATAGAAACTGATAATACTTGTTGTACTAATAAAGTTCAACTTTGATTCTAGGATACTGAGTTGTCTGCGTTCGTATTTCACATTCCATTTAAGGTTAATTGTGTTTTAACAAACCCTAAACACTATCTGGTGGACAGTGGTGTTATCATGACAGCAAATGGAGAATGCCCAGAAAAAACTAACAAGAAAGCAACAATGTAGCCATTGGAGGTGCAGGAGGTAACAAAAACTTTTAGACCCTAATTTAGGTTCTCAGATTAGAAAACATCCATTGTGCATACCAGGGGGGCTTTAGTGACTGAACATGGGTCAATGGGTAGGATAAGTGCTCAATCTCCTGTTGAAAATACTGGACCACATTCTCTTCAGTGCTAATATATTAAGAGCAAGAAATTGACACACTTTTTACTGGCTAAGAGATGCACTTTCAGCCATACTTTTGTGCAGCATCATTGGGAAGCTTATTCTCTATGGCTACCTATGGCTGTATTTAAAAGCAAATTGGTTCAGATGGTAGCAGAGTACACAATTCTCTGACATTCCTAAAATTAAGTGGGATGACTGGAATTTTTTTGATCCGCTATGACTTGGAACTGTCCAAAAGTGACTTAGGGTTGGATTTGTAAAGGCATTTAAATGCCTAAAGATGCAGACCCAGTAGGACTTTAACAAGTGCCTGGGTGCCTAACTGTCACTGAAAATCCCATTATCTGCCTATCTGCACTGTTGGGGAGCCAGCTGCATAAATGAGGAAGGATGACCTGGATAGCAGCCTAAGGTCCTGCCTTGTGAGGGGAGTTACAAAAATAGCCATTGCTTCTTTGTGTGAAGCCACTGTTCAGCAGGCTGAGCTGTCCTTGATGGCTAGAAAATGGTATTTAGAGGTTTGCTTTTGGGAATTGGAGTGTAGGTAAAGTAGTTATTGCATTAGAATAATGATCTAGGGGAATGGCAAGGGTTAATTGGTTTTAAAAAACCTGTTTGTGACAAAGTTTCTTTCAAGGCCCACTATGTCTGAAGCCAGCAGACACAGAGGCTGGGAAACTGAAGACATGTACCATACTGTTCCATAACATGAAATAAGGTGGCATTAGGTCACAGTGCCAAACTGCAGAGCCTTTGGGGTTTCCAGTTTTGGTGAACAGATCAAATTAAGATGTGTGCATGTGATGGGTTTGTTGGAATAAGGGAATATGCTGACAGGACAGAACATGGGCAGTATCATGACTGCAGAGAGACCAATCAATGATGCCCAGAGATGAAAATTCATCAGAAGAGAGAGAGAATACAAAAAGAAGGATTTCAGAGCAGCAAAGTGTCCCTGAGAGGGAAACCTGAGACCACCATGGACAGATGGTCTCAGCCTTGACCTCCAGGCTGACATTCAAGAAAGAACCTCAGGATGAAGCATGCATACTGGCCAGACGTACCTTCCTTCTGTGACAGCTCTAGGACTAGTAGATATAGGATCGTTTGCATTATTCTTATCTACTATCACTGTGTACCAATACTGTTTGCCTATTATTGAATGGAGAGATTGTGGTCAGTCTGAGGGTTTGGGTCCACACGGAACAAGGTTTCGGAGTCATAAATCCAGTGCCAACACCATGTTATGCCTTTGTAGGTACTTAGCTCCTTTTACAGATCTGGCCTTTGCCTACAGGAACAGAGAAAGGGCAGGCAACAAAGCCAGCAGGCACATGATAGTAGTGAAGTATATGTGTTCTTTCCAGGGCACTTCTGTATTCAGCAATATATTGCCACAACCTCTTTTTAAGAATTGGACCTTATTGTGCCAAAAGTGGGCAGATAATGTGATATTCAACAAGATTAGTATCTCAAGAAAAGACACTGCTCAGCATCGATGTTAATTTAAGCACAACAATAATAATATAATAACATTTTGTGTTTCTCTAGTACCTTTAAATCCAATAAATCTTTAATCCAAGATTAACTAAAGCAGACAGGTGTGGGTGTGCTGTCATTTTGGCATGATATTTCTAGAAAGATGTACTTTTACAATATTATCTCACTTTTGAAAATCAGTTT
Organism: Gavialis gangeticus; assembly: GCF_001723915.1. NCBI lineage: Eukaryota > Metazoa > Chordata > Crocodylia > Gavialidae > Gavialis > Gavialis gangeticus. The sequence continues at coordinate 12,702,899 of NW_017729034.1, forward strand.
ATATTGGCTTGGAAAACGAAAATGAAAACAATGAAAATATTCACAATTGCCCTTTTCCCTTGAGAACATTCAGCTAAGGAGATTTCTGTCTAATTTTCATGTGACAGTTTCTTAAAACAATTTGCCATTTAACAGAGTTACTTTAGATATGTATCACAAATTACTTCAGTGCTGGATCTAGAAGATTGAAGATTGATCCTACACTTCCCAAAACACTTCTACTGGGTGCATCTACACAAGACGCTTAATGACTAATTCTACTGCACATTAGCATGGTTGGCAAAAACTGTGCTAATGTGCGAATGCACAGTAGATTAGTCCAATGGGCATCAAGCCTCACTTAAAAAGTGTTCCATTGCACTAATGCACAATAGTGTTGATTATGGTGCATTAAGTTAGCATCTGTTATTACAGGTATGTAATATGTATCTTTTATCTTAAATCAACAGAAACAGAACTGGTCCTAGAACAATACACACCAATAATTATAGGCAAGGCTGGCAGTGTCACCTATTATTTAAGTTGCCCCACACTGTCCATTATAGCATCCCATTTTCTGTTGTTTATAACTTTCCCAAACTCTAATTATTCAAACTTTTTTAAGCTGGGCATCTATTTCAGGCTGAATTTTTCTTTGAGAAATGCAGCCAAAATGATTCAGTCATTTTTAAAAAGGTGACTAAGAAAATATGCTGTTTACTCTTTGTTAAACATTTTTGGTGCTCTTTTCTTTGACTGTGTCTATAACCCTGATGTTTTGGATCAGGGACTCAATATTTGCTCAGGCTTCCAAGAAGGTATTCAGCCTTGTTCTGTAATAGCTTCTTTCAGCTGCTGCTGGTTAGACACTGGAATTGTCTCTGAATGCAGTCTGAGCTCTGTGGTTCCAAGGCCCGCGGTGGGAGACAAGAATCTCCCAGGCCAGGCCCTACAATTGTGGGGTTGGCACTGGGAGATAAGAATCTCCCAGTGCTGGCCCCATGACCACAGAGCTGGTGCTGGAAGATAAGAATCTCCTAGCCTGGGCCCCGTGACTGCAGAGCTCAGGTTGGGAGATAAGAATCTGCTAGCTTCCGCTCCCCTATCACAATTGGGAAACGGGTTGGGAGCCCTCTGCTGCTAGGGCATGGGAATGTTGTTTCTGCCTGTGTTCCAGTGGTGGAGCCCACCCCAGCAGCAGGCATCTCCCAGGGACAGGGAGAAATTTCCCATCCTCTGCTGTTCAGCTGACTGGGAGTACATTTGCTCCCAGTCAGCTATCTACATGTGCCATACCGCACAGTAAATAATTGAGAGTAAATGTGCTACTTGTATTTACAGGTAGCACATTTACTCGGGATTAGAGAAAATGACTGTGCAGTAAGTGTCTGCATGTGTAGATGGTGATGCTTACAGCTGGTCCGGTTGCTGTGAGAAGGGAACTGCTGATGACTCTCAGAGAAGCAGCAGCAGCACCACAGGGAGGAGCATCACAGGCAGTGGGGAAACAGAAGCAGCAAGCCATGAAGAAAATGTAAGCTGGCATGCTGCTTTCTTTAATTTCTATTTTCTTTTTTTGTGGTTAGAGCCCACTGACTTACTGTGTGTGTGTGTATATATATATATATATATATATTTGTTAATTGATACACTGGTGGTTTGTGGACAAGGTTGTAGGAGAGAAGGAGGCCTCATTAGTGTCTTGAGTGCAATCATAAAAGGCCAAGGGGGTCTGGTGCACTAGTGAGTGCTTTTGGGCTAGGCCGGTGGGGGTTCGGGGCTGCTGGGCCAGTGGGGTTCAGTGGACAGGTTTCTAGGCCAGAGAGCCTGGGCTCCATATGGGAAAAAAAAGGAGGGCCACAAGCCCCAAGATTAAGGAGCTAGAGCCTCGGAGTCAAACCCTATCTGGTGGGTTTAGACTGGTAGGCCTACCTAGAGAAAGACAGGGGGGCAAGTATAAGTATAGAAAAGATGTGGCAAAACAGACATGTTTGAAAACACAATGCCACTTAACACAATACTAGGAAACCAGGACTGGTTCAGGAAAAAAAAAAATCATGTTACTTAGTAATAAACACAGCTTTCTGGTCCCTAGAAGTAGTGTTTGTGTGCAAATGTTTGAATTAACCTAGCTTAAACATACCTTGCTTTTAGAATATAAATAATTACAACACAAAGTTGTGTCTAAACACTGAATCATGCCATTTCAACTCTTTTTGTCTGAGAAATTTAAGTTAGAATATTTTGATGGGGTTCTATAAGAAAATTATTTACACTCTCTCCCCCTTTCATGCCCTGCACAGCTAGTCCCTGATTTTGTCTATCAGGCTACAAGTCACATAAAACAATGTCACTTTCTAGATTTGGTACAGCTACAGATCTACATGTTATTTAACCAGTGTGACATTTATTGTCCTTTACAAAAGCCCCAACAAACTTTTCCAGATTGAGATTCACTTTATTCTGATCCTGTTGGCCATGCCAAGCTAACTGGCCCAGATACCTATCATAGTATTTCCCAAAATTTTGGGGTCAATGGAACCCTCAAAATGTATCATAGACCACTATGCTCACTTATCATCAGCCTTTCATTTTAAGAGGGGATAGGTGGGTGGGCAGGGTAAAAAGGCCTTCTGCACTATGTGGGCCACTTGCAATGGCTTTGAAAACCATTAGCAGCCTGTACCAACAGTTTGGCGACCACTAGACATATTAATCAGATCATCCCTATTAATGCTACAGAGCACAAGACTCTTTACTAAGGTAATTTACTTGGTCAGCAAAATTACTTAAATATAAAACAAAAGGCCTTACTTCCTGTTTTGTGTTTTACCTTGAATAGGTTTCCTTCAGGATCCATCACCTCACAGATTATGTCTGAGGTGTGTTTCATATTGTATATTCCTGCTTGGTGTTCCTCATGCCCGTTGTGAAACTTGGTGTCATCATGAACTTCATGGGAATAAACTGCTGAACAATATTCATCAATGAAAAGGCAACCTGTGCTGAAGGGTAACACCTAGCAGAACAAGCAAGGATGATGGTCAACTGTTTGTAGTTAAATCTTGAGTTCTGATACAGTGTGAAAATGAAGCCCAGAAATGTCAAAGATCAAAGTCTTTGATTTCAGATGCCGATGGCAAAAGATCAGATGGCAAAAGATCAGAGGCTTACACAACAAACTCTGTAATTGTAGTCTCACACTATTATTTTTTAGTTTGTAACAGTGCTGTATATTCACACCCCTGTCTGTGACTCAATTCAAATCACTTGAGCTTTTCATACGAGAGAGAAACTAACCTTGAACAAATTGCAGCCTAGTACTGTGACGTCAAAAAAAGATATCGTACCCATAGTAACGAGATACCAGATTGGCTGAGTTTAACGGAATTGTAAAATTAAATAATATGCTACGCTTGCACTCTTGTGACCAAACAGAACCAGTAGCACCCAAGCAAAAATATAGCCCCCCTTTTATGAAACTTGAGAAAACAAAGATTGCACAAGTGCCAACTTGTTAATTATTCATGCCAGGCGTATTATTATTGGCTATTTTGTTTCCTATAACTTTGAAAGAACTTCCACCCAAAGCGGAGATCTCGGAGCATTCCCAAGAGACACAGTTTTGTAACCTGATCAGTTACAAACAATATCTCCCCGCCTCCAGTTAGTTTTAGTTTTATTTTTTTTTCTTCTGGCGTAACCCCATTCTTGCCGGCTCGTTCTTCTTGTCTTATCTTATCTTTCGTATGTCCCTCTCGTCAAGAGCTCTCGGTAATCTGCAGACCGTAGTAATTTGTATAAACTGTTTGAAACCTGTACTCAGCAAGTCTGCAACCCACTGTAATCGCTGGGTGACAGAATATCTGCATGCTGTAACTAAGAAATCAACTGCTTCTGCCTACGCTGCAAGCCATCAGTAGAGTAAATAAAATAAACTTTCTGTGTAACCAATGCGCTTTAAATCATTTGACTCCTGCTCGCCATTAACACCCGCTTGTCCGGTCATAAATCCCCCCTCGCGCCAAGCCGGTTGTACCGACTCAGGCTCGCAGGTCAAGGATGCACCAGCATCTGGGCGCGACAAGAAAGAAAAAGGAAGACAAATCTGATCTGGATCTTGAGTACTGAATCCATTTTGGAAGGAGTGGAGATGGAAATGGGGAAAGACAAGGTCCAGAAGGAAAACTACTACCAGTCCCTGCAATATTACTTTAAATGAGAACAATTTTGAATTTTCATCTACAGTAAGTGGGGATCCATGGAGTTGTGCTGAGTAGAGGAGGAATGTCCAGATTGTCTAAGACTGGAATCTGAAGAGATAGAATTTTCTAAAGTACATAGAAAAGGAAGATTTGGTCATGGTAAGAGGAGATGAAGGCAAGGATAAGCTGTTCAGAATATATAAACACATAGGCGACTCGTAGGGTGGGCATGTGCTCCCCCTGAGACTGGCTACAGCCACTGATGGCTTTTGTAGGTGATCACCGCTTGCCACCCCACTGCCAAAATTGCTGCACACAAATTGTGCTCCCCAAGTCTTGGGAGGCACCACTTGTTCATGCATAAATATATATTACATTATCATATCAATGCGATTCTCACCTTATATGTTCCTTGTGGCTTTGCTATAATAGATGTCCCATCTCCAAAGATAGTACAACAAATGCTGTCCTCACAGTTTGTTATCACAGTAGCAAAGTCAGGATTCTCCACTCGCATGCACTTTACTTTCCGTATGATGGTTTCTGTGGGTTCAGCTATAAATGAAAACAGGTTAGCCATATGAGCCCACAGCAAATGAACTATGCCTTAGCTTCCTTGTCTTTGGCTGTTGAGCAAGACACTTTGAACTCTTCTTCATAATAATCCCTTCCATTGAAGACAACTGCCCATAAATTGTCAAAGCAATCTAGAATTCTCTTAGGCTCTGCATTGCATTCAGTTAGAACAACAAAAATCCTCACTACCATCAGCAGTGGAACAGGAGAACTATGCCTAACATGTAAACTGGACCACTGAAATTTTTTGTATCTTGACTGGAAAAGCACCATGCTACGACAGTGATATCTTGTTTAGACATGTAGCAACCCACCTTCCCATCACCTAAGGCACAACTACCAAAGACATCACCCTGCTATGTCCTTCTATTACAGAATCATAGAAAAGTAAGGCTGCAAGGGACCTCTAGAGGTCATCTAGTCCAGTCTCCTGCCAGAGGCAGATCATCCCTGTCCAAACCATATACAAATACCCCTCTAACCTAGTACTAAAACTACACAGTTAACCCTGTCATACAAGCACCCTAACCTGCCACAGGTAAAGTGGGGGGACAATGATGGCTAGTGTCTTGATGCTGCAAGGGCTGTTAAATATGTTTGAGAGCCAAGAAAGACAGCCATGCCTCTTGCTATGGAGGAAGATATACCCCCCACAGTCTATACCAATCTGAGCACAAAGTAAAAGTACTTAGTGACCCCAAATGTGTTGATCAGTCTGATCATGAGTGGAAGCAAGACCATCTATCCAGGAACCTCTGAGTTGTAGTCCCAGAAGGACCACTGCCACATCCCAGTCACCTTTGGTGCCTGCCACTTTAAGTGCAGCAAACAGGTAGCAACCAGGTGCCTGATGAGGGCAGCCATTTTGGCCCAGGGATATAAGCTGGGCTGCAGTTTGCTGCAGGAAGGAAGGAGGAAACATTAGGCTAAGAGGCTATTCTGCCCAGAGTCAGGAGGTAAGGGCAGGAGCTACAGTTGTACAATCCTATCCTATGTGCCTGTTGCACAACCAGACTGAGAAGGGCTATGGGGACTGTCCACAGGGACCACGAAAATTTGCCTGGGCAGCCCCTGGCACAGATAGCTGCTAGCCAAGCCCTCCATCCCTGCTCCCTCTGTGGGGGCAGGTGGCCCACTTGGTACTTGCCAGAGGCAGTCAGCCTTCCCAGTCCCCTCCCCAGGCTGGGCCAGGGATGGCTCTTGGCAGCAGCTGCCACGGCAGCTCCAGACCAACTCCCCCACTTCTGCAGGCCAGGCAGTTTCTTCCCATGGTGCCAGGCCTATGCCAGCTGGGGTTGTAGGGTGAGGGCCTCCCATCTGGCTGGGACACATAGCTGGTGATGCTGCCACTCTCTCCTCTGGTGGGTCTCTCTGGAGAGCCATCCCATAGGGGGTTGCCAATTCTGACTGAAACTATTCCAGATTTTTTCCCCCCAACTTGATGTAATGTCATTATTAGGGGTGCACCAACAGATTTTTTTGGTCAATACCAATAGCCGATTTTTAACGATCCATATTGGCTGATACCAATCCAATTGCTAATATGCAGCTGGGCAGCTTGGAGAGCAGCATCCGGCTGGTAAGTCTGTTGTGGGGGAAGGGGAAAGGGGGGAGGGAAGGGGTATGGGGGGGAAAGATCGAGGGCCTCACAATGAGGGAGGGAATAGGACTCGGGCAGGGTCAGGTGCTGCACAGCTGGGGTGGAATGCAGGATGATGCCACGAGTGGCTCATGTGGGGGGGCTCCGGGGGAAGGTGCAGCTTCCGCTGCTACATGGTCCCCGGGAGGGCATGGGGGCATGTGCCCCTAAGTCTGCATGCGGGGAGAGGGTAGGATGCCACTGCAGGCTGGGGCCGGGGTTGCACCAAGCTTTTCCAGGCTGGGGGCTGGGCTGGGTTGCTCTTGGGGCGGGCAGTGGTGGCACTGGAAAGAGGGTATGGGGGGGCTTCTGCTACCCCAAAATTCACCATTAGCCCCCCACCCAGTGCCTCCACTGTCCACACTGAGTACAGCCCTGGCCCAACCCCCCAACTGGGAAGAGCCCAGCATTGCCCCCAGCGCGAGCTCACAGTGGCAGTCTGCCCTGTGCCCCCCCAGAGGAGCCGCTCATGGCTCCATCCTGTGCCCCACCCCAGCAATGTAGTGCCTGCCCCTGCCCCAGCCCCACTCCCTCCCTTACCGCAGGGGCCTCAATCTTCCCCCCTATGTCCCTTCCCTCACAACAGACTTACCAGCCAGGCCCAGCTGCTCTCCATGCTGCTGGGCTGTGCTCCTGGCTGCCTGTGTACTGTACTGTGGCAGTGTCCATGCATGGGGCATTTATCAGTGACATTATTGGCCACACCAACCAAAAAAAGCCATTTGCCAATACTGTCAATCTTCCTCATATCAGTACTGATCTGATATGGGACTGATGTATCAGTACACCTCTACTCATTAATTGTACTGTTCAACCCGTTCACAATATCAATCTCCAGGATTGCTTTCAATAGTCACCAGGAGATCAATTCTGATTCTGGTAGACTCCCAGTCAATCCAGGAGGGTTGGCAAAGCTATCCCCCTTCCTCCCCGCCCCAGTGCATGGCCTGCACTCCAAGCATGCTCCTGCTGAGAGTCCCCATGGCACACCATGACAAGCTGTTTGAGAGCACTGAGGGGTGCCTGGCCCACTACTCCCTGCTGCTGCTAATCACCATGGTGTCCTGGGCACAGCTGAGAACCTCGTGTGGGGCTCTGAGCTTTGACAACACCCCAGGCAAGCCTGCACTTCCCTTCAATGTGCACTGCCTAAAGGGCTATCTGTGCCTACATTATGAGTGCCTGACCCCTGTGGCCAAGGAGAAGATTGCTGCTGCCATCAATGAGTTTCTCTGCCTGTGACAGGCCCTTGGTTGCCTAGCTGGGAAGGTGCTGGCTGCTCAATAAAATTTTGAACTGCATCCTGCCTCCTTGCATACTGTGGGAGGGAACTCTGGGGGCTAGGGGGGAGCTTGGCCAGTAGGGTGGGAAGGGGGGACAGAAGCAGGAAAGGGAGAGATGGCCCCCCCATGCAGGGCCCCTGGGTCCAGGTGTACAACTTGGAGGCAGGTGGGAGAGCTGCTGTGGGCATAGATTCATAGCTTGTAAGGCCAGGAGGGACCTTGGAAGATCATTGGGTCCAGCCCCCTACACCAATCAGGAAAGATAACTGGGGGTCAAGTGACCCCAGCAAGGTGACTGTCTTGTCTCTTCTTGAAGATTTCCAGGGTAGGTAATTGCAGCACCTCTGGAGGGAGCTTATTCTACAGTTTGGACACCCTGACTCTGAAGAAGTTTTTCCCAATGTTGAGCCTGAATTGGTCTTCCAGGAGTTTGTGGTCATTACTCCTAATTTTCTCCTTGGGCGCCCTGGTGAACAGTTGCTCACCGAGCCCTAGATGTACTCCTGTAATGTAGCAATAAGCTGCTACCGGGTCCCCTCTCAGCCTTCTTTTTATCAGGCTGAAGAGTCCCAGATACCTCAGCCTTTTCTTGTAAGACTCTGATTAGATGGGTGGCTTTTCTTTGGACTCTCTCAAGCTTGTCCATGCTCTTGTTAAAGTGTGGTGCCCAGAATTGGATGCAGTGCTCCAGCTGTGGCCTCACTAGTGCTGAGTAGAGTGGAAGAAACACCTCCTTGGTTTTGCCGGAGATGCATTGATTGATGCATGCCAGAGTATTATTTGTCCTACTGGCTACAACATCGCACTGCCGGCTCATATTTATACTGTGGTCTATTATTACCCCCAGGTCCCTTTCATTTGTAGTGCTAGTTAGTTTGGTGCTGCCAAGCCTGTCGGTGTGTTGGGGGTTACTCATCCTGAGTTGGAGCACTTTACATTTCTCAGTGTTGAACTTCATCAGATTCCAATCTGCCAACTTACTAGCCTGTCTAGGTCCAATTGTATCTGTAACTTATCTTCAAGCCTGAAAAAGCTTCCCCATAACTTGGTGTTGTCTGTGAACTTGGCTAGTGAGCTCTTCACCCTGTGGTGGCAGAGCCTGATTGGCCATGGCAGCAGTTGGGCTGAAGCTCTCCCATGGTGACCCAGAAGCACACCAGGCACGTCCAGGGATGCCGGCCCCAGGATGAGCCTGGCTAAGAGGAACCTGCTGGGCCTGGCAGAAGGGGCAGAATACAGTGGCAGAGTTCAAAACTTGACCGGACATGTTGGAGAGGGAGGAAGTGAATGCAGTGGCTCCACAGTAGCTACACACTGGAAGGCAGGCCCTGGCAGGGGCAAATGGTGAGAACTGCAGCAGCAAGTGGCTCTCACTGGAGCCAGCTCAGAGGAGCTGGATCACTTGCTGGAGAGCCGAGACTGGGCCTCGGCAATGATGACTACTGGATACAGGCCAGGATGACCTGCAGGCAACATAGTGTAGCTGTGAGTACTGGGGCTGAATACTGAGGAAAGAAAGCTGAATTCCCCTAGCTTCAGTATGTGACTAGCAGTGTGAGAAGGACTTTTAAGCTCCTGAGTAGGAGAGGGAAACAACCGGCATGATGGATTGCGTATACTTTCATGACAGTGCCAGGAAGAGACTATTAAAAATTCTGATTGAACGTTATTTTCCTGTGTTGTCATCTGGGAGGTGCTAGGCAGTGTATATGGGAGGTGGAGCCCCAAAACACAGGACCTGCAGTGTCTGTGTGGAGGCTATATGAGGATAAAGATGATCAACATCTCTATTTTTCATGCAATGTCAAAGTTGTGGCAGGAAAGAACTGATATAGCACCCATGCAGATGCCCTAGCCAGCAAGCTGACTATGCATCGGAGAACGAATATCCACTCTCCATGCTAGGGGTCCCAATGGTCATTGAAGGACACACATGTGAGATTACACACTCCCACATCCAGATAGTTAATGAAGATGTTGAAAAATACTGGACCAAGCACCTACCCCTGCAGGATACCACTGCCCACTTCTCGCCAGAATGACACAGATCCATTCACTACAACTCTCTGGGTCCTATCCTGCAGCCAGTTTCTCACCCACCTCTCTCAGAGTTAAGTCCACAATCCTCTAATTTTCTCGCAAGGACATTGTGGGATACTAGAGTAAAGGCCTTTTGGAAGTCTAGGTGTGCAATGTCAACCTGCTCTCTCGTGTCTAGGTGGCAAGTTACCTGGTCAAAGAAGGAGATGAGGTTGGTAAGGCAAGACCTGCCTGCAATGAAGCCATGCTGGCTGTCATTCAGAATCTTACCTTCTGCAAGCTTATCACAGACAGGCTCCTTGATGATCTTTTCTAGAATCTTCCCTAGGACAGAAGTTAGGCTGATTGGCCTATAGTTACCCGGGTCCTCCCTCCTGCCCTTCTTGTAGATGGGCACAATATTGGCCCTCTTCCAGTCCTCAGGGACTTCTCCAGAGCACCATGAGTTGTGGAGGAGTTTCGCCAGGGGTTCCGCAATGACTTCAGGTAGCTCCTTCAGCACTCTCAGATGAAGACCATCTGGTCCCACTGACTTGTACATGTCTAATTATTTTAATTGGTCATACACCAATTCTATGGCAATAATACAATGGCAATTATTCCTACCATGCTCATTCTGTATCTACCTGGTGTTGTTTTCTCCTTGGTCTAGTGAAAGACCACTGATGCATGGGTAATGCATGAAAGACTACGAATCCAGGCAATGCATGGGTGACTACATCGCTGCCTTACCCCTTCAGCTCTCCTTCCTGTGTGGGGCTTACCAGATGGACATGGCAGGAATCCCTGGTGGCCTGAGTCTTTCCCTGCAGGTGGCAACAAGGTGCAGCTACTGGTGATGTCTCAGAGTGCAGAGGCATGGCACCTAGCTGCCCAGGCAAGGGAGTGGGTGTTGGAGTGCTCACTGGCTCTGCACTTTGGCATCACATCACAGTGCAATCAGGTCCATTGTCTCTCCTTGTGACCAGTTGGGACTCTGGGTTGCTCTGTGTGGCATTGGGGAGGATGCCACTGTGAGTCTTTCAATGGCTCTCAGGGGCTCTGTCAGAGACTCCAGGTGCTGCTGGGCCTTGGCATATGCCTGCAGCACAGAGGCACTGTGTGCAGGAGGCAGCCAGGTGGTGGGTAGCATTTTCCAGTCCAGCTCCTCCCATAAACAAAGGCACAAAGGGGTGGAACTGTCCTGGATGTCTCTGTTCCTGGGATAAGCATAGGAAGGTCTGGAGAGGGAAGAGTTATAGCATAAGGCAGTTCCTGTCTGCTTTAGTTTCAGAGCCCTAACGCAGGAGGAGTGCACACATGGCAATTTTATTTTGCTGTTGAAGTTCTGCTACCATAGCAGCATCACAATATACCTGAGGGGTGTGGCAGGAAGCCACCTTTGTTTCTCCCCAAAAATCTCTGTGCTGTGACAATTTGATTAGGCTGGGCCCAGCAGAGGAGATACCTTTACCCTATCTCTTTCGGTAACCTGAGCTGAGGGAGGGGGGGAACCTGCTCCCTCTCTCTACGTGACTGGTATCAGCTACCTGGGTGAGGGGCATCTACCTGGTGGGCTAGAGTCTGCCCGGCAACTAGTGATGTATTTCAAATTGGTTGGCCGACAGCCAGCAGGTGCTGACCCCCATTGGACCACGTGAATGAGGTCACAGGGGCTATATAAGTTAAGACTGCCCAGGAGGAGGGGGCAGCAGCCATGCGGACGACTCAGACTTAGAGAGGAGTTTTACCATCTGAAACTGGCTCTGTCCCCCATAACTCATGAGCTAGGAACGGCCTGCCTCCAGAGGGAATCTCTAACAGCCTCTGGATGATGCTTGTGAGTAAGCTACTTGAGATCTGGTTAGATATATAGCTGGCAGTAACTCAGATGCATGATCAACAGGCTACCTCAGCCAGACTGTTTTGCTCTATAGGATTTCTATGATATTGCTCTATCTTGTACCCTATTTTCACCCTACCCTGGTAATCAATAAAGTCCTCCTTTGTGACTGGTGTAGGAGAGTTATTGAGGGGTGGGTCTAAATTATGCCTAGGAGGCCCCTTAGGTCTGTGGACTAAGGGAGACTTGCCTTTTTGGCCCCCGACTTGGGGAAGTGCCTCAAGTGCCTGTACTGGGTCGAGTACCTGTAGGACTATTAGGCCTGTGTTTCCCCGAGGACACAGGGCTGAGAGAGTCCTTTCTTGGGGTGGTGGCAGCTTATGTTACCCCCAGGCTAGTGAGTGTGCTCCAGGAAGGGGGTCAGCTGGATCAGAGGCACCCCTAGGGAGGCACTCAGAGCCTGGAAGGTGGTCAGGCGCAGTGAGGTGGGTGGCTCAACGCAGGAGCACCTCCTTCTGGCCTGCCACAAGGGGCTCCTGCGGCACCCTGGGGTACCACTGGCATAGTTACACACAGACCATCCCTGAACAATGCTTATCCAACATTGAATGCCTCCAATGATGGAGATGCCACAACTTCTCTAGGCAGTCTATTCCATTGCCTCACTGTTCTATCAGCGAAGAAGTTTCTCTTGATATCTAATCTAAATCTATATTGTTGCAATCACTGGTTACTGCAAACCATTAGTCCACATGCTACTTTCTACAGCAAGAGTGAAAAGGTATTGTCCTTTTTACAGCAGTGGTTCAAGTATTTAAAGTCTGGTGTCATGTCCCATCTTAAGCACTTTTCCCACAGCTGAATGTGTCTTGTCCCTTCTCCTTGTATGACTGGTCTTCCAAATTCTTTATTTTTCTTGTTGTTACCTGCCTCTGAAACCTCTCCAGCATCTCTATGTCCTTTTAAAAATGCGAAGCTTAAAACTGCACACACCACTCTAAATGAAGCCTAGTAATGCTGAGTAGAGACACTATCACCTCCTGTGCCCTGCACTTAATGCTTCTAGGGATGCAACCCAAAAATGCTTTCACCTTTTGCACAACTACATCACACTGCAGATCCATATTGAGTCTGTGATTTCCCTTTGCTTGCAGCTATTGAGTTGTCTATCCACCTTCTAGTAGGTTTTTTTTTAGCCTACATTTCTTCAACTTGTTTATGAGACTGCAGTGTGGGATTATGTCAAAAGCCCTGCTGAAGTCCATATATACTATAGGCACAGCATTTCCTTCATCCATCCAACTAGTATCCTGTTGAAGGACAGCAGATATGTCATGGATTTGTTCATAGTAAATCCAAAATGGCTGCTCTTGATCAGCCTTTCTTTCTCTAGATGTTTGCAAATGGACTTCCTTATGATATATTCCAGCAACTTCCCAGGTATTGAGGGGAAGCTAAATCATTTATAGTTCCCTGGACTTCCCTTTTTTGCCTTTTTTTAAAAAGAGGGGCACTATATTGACCTTTTCCCAATCCTCTGGTACCTTGTCTGTCTCCCATGACTTTGTAAATTGTATTGCTACCAGCTCCAAAATTTCATTTGATAGCTCCTTTGGGATGAAGTTCATCAGGACTCACTGGCTTAAATTCATTCAGACATGTCAAAGACTCTCTGACTGTTTCTTTTGTTAGCTCATCTCTCAGCTTGTTCCCTTCCTTAGCCTTATTTTCCCTATGGTTGCAGTTTAACACTTTTTGTGAAGACTGAGGCAAAGTAGTTGTTGAGATTCTTTGAATCTTCTGTTAAGATTTTGCCTGGTTATTTAATGGTGGACTCACAGCTAGGTCTTCCTTTTCTGACCTTCCTCTGTTACTAGGGGTTTGGGGGGGGCTGAATAGCCCTACACCCCAGAAGCACCTCTGCACAGCCACTCCAGACTGGGGAGAACTCATTGGAGGCTGGGGAAACCAGGTCCTGGGATGTAGTGAGTCCCACAGCGAGGGAGCTGATGCAGGCGTAGAGAGTAAGAGAGGGTTATCCATGTGAGCCCAGAGTGGGAAGGATAAAAGACACTGAAAGCAGCCTCAAGGTGCTGCATCTGGCCAGGGAGCAGGCTGCCTGGAGCCTGGAGTTGCCAGGGGTTAGGCAGCCACCAGGAGAGCCCAGAGCAGGGCTCTTCTCTGTTTGTTTGCTTGATCATTTGCTTTGTTGCACAAGCCTGCAGGCTCTGCAAAGCCTCTAAAGGAAAAGAGGCTCCCAGGAGGTAAAGCCTGGAAGAACCACTGGAAGACAGCTAAGTGCTAACTTATTTTGTTTGTTTTACATCACTACTAAGCCTGGGTGGCCTCCTATTATTATCTATTAGCCTGGCTGCAGCAGAGGGAAGGGTCCTGAACAGTGGGTCCTTGGCCAAAGCCAGCAGCAAAAATAAAACTGGTCAGCTCAACTAGTGTGACCAAACATACCCTGCTGTCATCTGCCCAGACTGCCCATAGCAGCTTACAAACATAGAACCTCAACTTGTTTTTAATTTCCCTCACGAAGTGCAGCTCATTTTTACCTTTACCTCCCGGCAAGTTCTCTGCACCACCTCCTCACTGAATTTATGAAGGCCACTGTCCTTTTTTAGTTCTACATGGATCTGGCCTTGTCTGAGTGACAATCTTTCCCTCTGAAAACATGACCTTTCACTGTGTTCCCAAAGTATTGTGAGCCAGCAAGTATAGTCTCCATCCTGAACGCAAGTGATATTTTCCACCATGCAAATGGACAGAGAATATGAAATTGTATTGCTGAACAGAGGAAATAAAAATTGCTTTTGGCTGTGAATGAAAAAGGCTAATAGCAAACTCCATTCTTTATGCCCATATTTTATCACAATCATAATGTCAGTCTCACAGATTCATTCATTTGAAAAGAAAAGTCAGCAAAGTTACTGGAGGGCATAGAATAAAGAGAGATAATGTTATTTTTTAAAGTAATGGTTGGAACTGTGCTCCCCAGGGAATGAGAGGCATGTGGGTACCCAGATGGATGAAGAAGGGGAAAATCTACTTAATACCTCTCTTGCCACAATAAAATAATGTTACAATACATACCAATAAAAGAGCATTCACTGAAAAAAAAAATCCTAGGCTGAATATCAGATTTATTATCTAGGTTATACATATAAAATTTTGATTAAAAAAAAAATCTATTGTTTGCATTTACATAGTCCTGCTTTACAAGTTATAGGAGAGAGAATTATGCCCCTCTTGATTTTACCTGTTTCTTCATAATCCTCAGGTATGAGATGTTTCTCAAAATCTTGATAAAATGTAGTGATTCTAGTACCATCAGCATGATCCACAATCATAGTCCCATCAGTTTTCTGAACCATTATCACCTTGTCTTCTCGTATTACCAGAACCTGGAAGGGCAAAAAACTTTAACATCAGCATCTGTAAAACATTAAAAAGAGAAGATGCTTTAACACTAGCAAAGTTTAACCAGCACAGTCCTATGTAGTTTAGTAGCCTGAAGGTTCACATTCTTTCACAACCTTTGCATTTTTAATATATTATTAGAGATCTTAGGAAATTATCTAATGAACAAATTCTACACTACTTCTAACATTTAGCGAATCAGCCAGATTAACAGACACAGAATAACATCAGAATAACATTACCGTTTCATTAACTGGGTCAGTTGCCTCATAGGTTAATAATGGTTTCAGATCCAATCTCTTTACTCCCTTAGTGGCCACTTGAAAGCCCAATGGAGTAGTTGTTATCCAGGTTCCTGGCTCATTCTCTTGCTGTGCAGTCTGCCAGGGACCCTCAGGCAATTCATTTTTGGTTGGTTGTGCTATGCTTCCCTTGTGGCTACTCCTTCCTGCAAGAATACAAACAAAAGCCTCTACATCACTCTAGATATAATGCACAGCCATAGATATGTCAGCAAGCTGTAAACTCTCCAGGATTATTGTAACTGATTGTGGAAGGGGAAAGTGATGGCCCAGGGGAGGGGTTACTGAGGAAGTTCTTCAAAGATTAATCTTGGGACAAGCCTTCGGCTATAGGAAGTATCAACACTTGAACCATTTCAGATAGACATACATACTCTTTAAAGCATTCCAAAAACAGCTGCAGTGCTCCAAAATAGTACTTATTGAAACAAGGTACCCTTATGAAGTGCTTCACTTGTTATGGATGCACAGGGATAGGATCTTCTAGAATCTGACAGTGGCCTACTCTCCTCCCACTCTAGAGGGTTGCCCCAGTTTAGCTTTCGCTTAACACAAAGTGTGAAGCAGGTGACATGTGGTAAGCCCCTTTCTATTTATAACTCACCGCAATTTATTTGTCCATGCTGTAAAACATTGAAAGGGTCCAGAAGAGGGCCACTTGCATGATCAGTGGGCAGCAGGGCAGCTCTGGGGTGGGTGGGGAAATCCTCGTGCAGCCTGGAGCTGGCTAGGACCTACCCCAGAAGGGTCAGTTCCTGGCCAGCCCTGGGCTGGGTAGGGAAGCAGACGTGTCCCCAGTGCTGCTTGGCTCCCAGCAGCACTGGGGCAGAGGTGGGCAGCACCAGGTCTGGGGTGGGTAGAGAGGTACCCCATTTCCATGCTGCTCAGCTCCCAGCTTCTGGGGGGAGCCAGGAGCTGAGTAGCATCAGAACCAGGGGAATTCCCCATCTCCTGTGGCCCACTGGTATTGGGGCTGACCAGGAGCAATTTTGCTCCCAGTCAGTATCTATACATGTGCTATTACCTGTATTTACAGGTAGTAGCTTACTACATAGTAGACTAATTTAATGCACAGTAAATGTGCGCACATGTAGACAGTGGCAGTTTACTGCACATCAGATTCAACTACTGCGCAGTAAAGAGTCTCATGCAGATACACCCAGTGTTCAAGAAATATTAAATCTAATTGAAACTGGTATAGAGAATAGCTGCTAGCATGATCAGGAGACTGGAGAGCCTGCTTATGAGAAGAAACAAACAAGTTTGGTTTATTTAGTCTAACAAAAGGCTATAATTACAGTATATTGGAGCAGACTTGATTAACTGGATCTGCTGGAGCATGGTAATTACAATGCTCCAGCAAGCCTCTGCATCATGTGTATTAGCGTCACTGCATTTCAAAATGGTGGGGGGGGCACATGAGATACTGTGGCACTTTAATAAAAGCAGCTCTTGGAGCTGCTCTAATTAAAGCTTCCCCTCCCACCCCCAACCCCTGGACCACATGTAAAAGTGCCCTAAGTGTTTATACAAACATGTTACAGCACATTAAAGAGGGGTGGGGACCTACCAGGCGTCAGCTGATTTTAAGTCACTCTCCATGTGTTCTTCTTGCATTGCAGTAGGTGAAATGTAAATTCTAGTAGCTTATTCTTCAGTGAGAAAAAGTAAGTTGTTGCAGTTTAGCTTTCATTTAAGACAAAGCGTGAAGCAGGTGACATGTGGTAAGCCCCTTTCTATTTATAACTCACTGCAATTTATTTGTCCATATTGTAAAACTGCCCTAATTCCTGGTGCAGCAACTGGAATGTCAAGCTGAAAATCCTACCTTTCTTGGTGCTGATCTCTGGAGGATGTTCCAATTTGGAGTGTGTCTGGACTTGCAGGTTATTCTCGGGTATAGTGGATGGTGCTATGCTGGACTGTGGTGGTAGGACAGGGCCGGAATCGGGACTTTTGATCACTGTGCCATCAGCAAAAAGAATCTAGGGGAAATCACGACAGATTACATATGTTAAAGCCATTTTAAACAATAAGAATTCCTCTTAGAACATGCTAATACAGTAAAGTCTGTATGTCTGTCTGTCCGTAACACCTGTGGCCAACTATGCATGCGCCGCCAAGAGGGTGGGTGGTGATTGGCTGCATGGGTTGTGTGGGTTTGAGCTGCTGCTGGGGAAGTTTGTGACGCCAGCAAACATGCTCCAGCCACCCGAGCAGCAGGGCTTTCCCATGCCTCCCTGCCTGAGGGTGGGGGGGGGTATGGTGACATTGCCCACCCCCGCTGCCCATCCCCAACGCCCCCCAGAACATCCAGCAGGGAGGAGGCGGCAGTGGGTAGGGAGGAAGGGAGGGGGTCGGGATGGGGAGAGGTGAAGGGGGGGTCAGGGTGGTGGCTGTTGTTGGGGTTGGGTGCTGGGGATGGAGGGGAGTA
>NW_017729034.1:12720966-12728154 GCF_001723915.1 Gavialis gangeticus
GGTGGGGGGAGGTGAGGGGGGGGTCAAGGTGGCGGCTGTTGAGGCCAAGCAGCAAGGAAGGGAGGGAAGCGGAGAGGAGGGTTTAACGGTGGGAAGGGGGAGGCGGGAGGAAGGGATGGGAGCAGGGAGGGGAAGGGAGGCAGGGGAAAGCCCTGCTGCCAGGCAGAAGCAGACAGCGGGAGGGAGCCCCCATGCTGGATGCTGGAGGAGGCGGCGGCAGTGGAGGGAGTCTTTACATGGCTGGCCCTGAAGGGTGAACGAAAGGGTATGCGGCGGGGGGCATGTAAACACTCCCTGAAATGCATCATTCTTGATAGGCAATTAGCTAGTAAAGTAAATAAAATGGAAAGTGTAGAATTGCAGAGAAAAAGACAAAAGAATTTTGCAGAGTGAGCTACTGAAAGAGGAATGAGTATCAGGACAAGATGGCACTGGCAGCAGTTACAGTACAAATATAAAAGCTGTGTGCATATTCAATTACAAGGTGCCGGTACAAAAGTAAAAATAAAGATAATTCTATTTAAATTGTGGATGTCTTTATGGGCAAGTTCTTCCAGACCTGCTAGTATACAAGGATCAATGTACAGGTCTCTGTCCTGAAGTGGGTACTTTTGAAGCTTGTAGTCCCTATTTTTTTTTTTTTAATCAGCCAAAGCAGCTCATAGAAAAATAAGACATTACTTACCCCATAGTACTTGGTTTTTTGAGATGTGCTGTCCGTGTCTATTCAGCTGTTAGGACACATGCATCTTGTGTGTGCAAGATGAGAATACTTGACCACCCCTGACTATCTGGATTAAATATGCCCTGTGATGGCTTGTCTGGAGTACAAATTTATTGCATTATATAAAGATGTCCTGAAACACAATGCACTACTTTATGTGAGCTGCCTCCTGAACTGCAAGTCAGTGCTGGTTAGCCCACCCACATGCTAATTAGCCTATTTACATCACCATGCACACATAGCTATGCTGCTTGTAGTTCAGGAGGAAGCCCACAAAGAGAAGTGAGATATGTTTGGGGACCGCACTGCCTGACACAATAAGTTTGCATCACAGACATGGCTTGAGTGTCCTTGTTCCCCTCAGCTAAGGGCATAAAGGGCAGGTGGGCTGTTCATTTGCCAATCTGGAATATAGGTGCTATAGCACTATACAGAAGTGGGAAAGGAGCAAAGCCTGTGGAATAAATATGGACAATATATCCAAAGAGCTACACTTAAAGGAAGCAAGTATTTCTTGAGTCCTTGCTCATTTCTATCCCAACCACAATTGGTAATGTGATATGAAAAGTCAGGAAGCTGGAGTCTACTGAAGGGGTGCTCAACCTCTGGCCCACAAGCCAGATCTGGCCTGCAGAGCCAAGCCATTCAACCCCACAGGGGTCCTCAAGGATCTGAAAATTTCGCAGCGGGACAGCAGTGACAATAATTGATACTCTTCTGCTGCCAAATTTCTGGACCCATGGGGAGCTCCGCAAGTCACAGAGCATGCTGTATCAATATGCAGACACACTGGGGTTCTCTGAAACCCATAGATATTTAAGTTTTCAACTTTAAAATTCCATGAGCTCCTAAAGTTCTGGGGCTCAAAACCTTTCAGCCTTGACATTTGTGAGCAGCTCAGTACTTATCTCACTTTTAAATCCCATCAGGATCCACACACTAGAAATTCCTCCACTTTTTTTTTTCCTGAGAGGCCCACCTCATTAGGCATGTTCTGAGAATATCGAGGGTAAAAACACAGAAGCAGATCAGCTGGGCGGGGTGCCACAGCAAATTTGCTTTTTTGGTGAAACACATCACTTGTTGTTCTATACTGGGACAATGGACAAAGGACAATGGGTGATATGTCCTCTTTGCCCAGAGATTCCTTGTGTCCCTTATTGCCCTGTATCTCTTTGTTGGGATCCTCACTGGACCCAGCAGAGGCATGGGTCAGCACAAGTTGCCAGGACCCAAACTGGCCTTTGCCAAGCCTCTGCATGAAGCATGGGTCAGTGTACATGCTGGCAAGGAGAAGTGTGGTGGTATGGGACCTAAGGAACTTGTACCTCACCAGGCCTCCATGCTGGAACCTACACCTGTGCTTCATGTGGAGGCATCAGTCACTGTGGGGCCCGGCAAGGAGTCATAGGGTGCCAGGAGTTCCCTGGGATGGAATTCCCACACCTTTTTGTGGGAAAGAGAAATTTCCACATCTCTTTGCCAGGACCTGTGCCACCCTGTGCCTCTGTAAGAAGCATGGGTCACTGTGGGACCCAGCATGGGTCTCAGAGTAGGGGTACCAGGGATTCTTCAGGTCTCATGCCTCAATGTTGGGTCCCAAGCAGGCTTTCCCCACTTACAGACATGCCTTTGGAGATCTCAGGGCAGGCCTCCACAAGTGGGAAACCCCAACTTCCCCCACCTACAGAGAGGTCCCATGGGATTCCTTGGTAGGTCTCTAGGAAGGAAAAGTTAGGCAAGTGCTCCTGGGCCTGAGAGAGCTGATCCTGTGCAGGAATGCCCTCTGTGCACAGCATAGGGTTCCTCAAGCCCCAAGAGCACCTTTCCTAGGTTGTCAGAGAGCACAGACAGCCTGGGCTGCTGGCTTTTTCCTACCACAAAGTAAATAGTCATATGCTTCAATAAAGTAGCACTATTTCATACTACCTTTTGTCATGGCCAGTACTGTGGATGCTTATTTGCTGGCCATGCATGCTGAACAAATACAACATCAGGCAACATTAGTTTCTACTCTAACAGAACCGCTAAGACTGGGTTCCATATACTCTATTTTACCTAATACTGAAATAAAATACTTTTAATTCCTTCCTCCATTTCAGGAGTCTGAATTCAGGTCTCCTACAGGTTACATTATTCCTTTAAACCAGGGGCAGCCAAGAAATTATTTGGGCCTGTGGGCAACATAGGTAGTTCTGGGGAGATACTCTGGGTTGGTCAGCAGCCCCCTCCCCTGCCCCACAACAGCCTGGAGCCCATGCACCCTGCAGCTCCTCCCTGCCACCGCCAATAGCGTAAAGCCCCAGCCCCAACCCCAGTCTGTCCTGTGCCCCCTCCAGACTCGCCTTGGCTGGAGTGGACCAGCTGGAACCTGCACATATACCTCTGACCACAGCCCACCCTGTGCCTGTTCTGGACCACCAGCCCACGCTGAGCAGTGGCAGTGGCTGGGCAGAAGCTGCTGCTTGTCACGTGGGAAAAGTGGCCCCTCCCTTCATCATTGCCAGGCCCTTCTTGCTGCAGTCGCCCAGAGCCTGTGCCCAGGCTGCCTTGTGGCTCCTCTCCACTGCTGTCACTGCCACCTCTAAGCTGCCCAAAGGGACAGTGCAGAGGAGCCACAGGGCAGCCCAGGCACAGGCTCCAGGTGGTTGCAGCAAGAAGGGTCTGGCAGCAATGAGGGGGAGAGGCTGCTTTTCCCCTGAGCTGAGCAGCAGGTTCTGCCCAGCTGCCACTGTTGTCGCTACTGCTCAGCATGGATGGGTGAGTCTGGCACAGGTGCTGGGCAGGCTGGGATTGGGGCTGTGAGTGCGGGTTCCAGCTGGTTTGGAGCTGGTTCACTCTGCCAGGCCAAGTCCAGAGCAGGCACAAGGTGGACCAGGGTTGGGGCTGTGTGTGTGGGTCCTCACCAGTACCACAGTGCTGGAGACAGTAGTGGCAGCAGCTGGAAGAAGTTGCTGCCACCTGGACTGCCAAGAAAAGCAGTCCAGCTACAGTCCCACTGCATTTTCAGAGGGCAGCAGGATGCACCATAGGCCAGATGGTGCCTGGGCCAAGTAAGACTGAGGGACCAGCTGCAGGCTAGACAAAGTCCCTTCATGGGCTGGATCTAGCCTGCAGACCATATTTTGCCCACCCCTGCTCTAATAATTGGACAATGCAGGGTAAACTGGACAGGAAATCAGTGCTGTATTAATATTACTGCACAAGTATTAAAAGCCATACTCTAGGAATGACATCATGGTCTTAGATAGCAGAGCTCTGGCCAGCTCTGTCAAGTCTTTCCCAAAGGACCACACTTTTAGATGTGAAATCTTTTATTAGACCAACAAAATGTGCCTATGTCCTTGATCAACACAGCTACAATTAAAAACACTTTTAGTTGGTCACTTTCCCAAAAACATGTGAAATCATTTTTTCCCTATTCATGAACACTAGCTACAGACAGAAACAATATTCCACATCTACTTGCATTGCTCAGGTAACCCACTTCTATTCTAACTCTATTACTGTACCTGGGTAGATCCATCCAACATGTACTTTATGACAGTGCCTTGGCTGGTGATGACCCTAGACATCTCTTGTTCTATTGTTTTTTTCATTGATTTGTACTGATGGGAATACTTCATACGTAGGGGATAACTCTGTCTAACCAGGAGTTCCAGAGTAGGTTGCTTGGCCTCTTCTGCCTTGGCCACACATTCCTTGGATTCATTTTCCTTCAGTTTTCCTTCCTTGGCTTCAGCTGCTTTTGGTTCACTACTTGCCTTGGCTTCATCTTTCATATCTGAGAACAAAGTTGTAAAATTTAACAGCATGTTAATAACAGTTTCAAAGGAGCCCAACTCTATTTAAAAGTGTGGCCACACAGCAAAATTACTATTAAGTAATTTATTCAGTCTTTTAATCTATATTAAAAAGTGGACACCTGACCAGCTCTCCTGAGTTGGCTACCCACTAGGTAGTGGAGGAAGCTAGTTTGCACTGAAGAAACAGCTACCCTGGGTGTGTCTACATGTGAATTTACACACCCCTAAACTTAAGGCACTTTAATGTGACTCACTGGGCATACGCCCTTACAACGTGCCCTGGTCAGCACCCTGGACAGCCAGACCCCAGCTCCCTGGGCTGCGCTCTGATGTCTGGTGCTGCCAGGAAGAAAAAGGTGGCAGTGAGTATTGCATCCACTAGCAGCTCCATAGTGCCTCTGCCTCAGGGTAGGTTTGCTGGCTGGGAAATGTAGCCCTGCAGGGGCAGGATGCCTCACTGCCTGCCTGGGATTCAGGAACCCTCAGAAGCCTGCAATGGGGCTCCTGCCTGGTACAGTAGGGAGACTGTGACTTGTATCTGACCCCAGCATCCAGAGCTGCTTTCTCTTCTGCAGCCACCTCTGCCCCAGGCAAACACGCAGCTTACCTGCTGGCAGGATACTGCCCATGGAAGAGGTGGTATCAGTGCCCGGGGTCTCTGTTCAGCTCACCCCAGGCAGGCTGGGACCGTGTCTGGTTCCAGTGCCTGGCGTGGCTTTCCCTGTGTTGCCTGCCTGACCTGCCTGCACTGCACCCAGCCTCCCCGGGCTGAGCCAAGCAGAATTCTTAATGTATCTTAAATATGGTGACTAATGTGATGTAAATCACTTTATGTCACTTTAAGGGTTCACGTATAGACATACCCCCTGGGATTAAATTGACTAGGGAGTGTACACACAACATAATCCACATAGTGACTTTCCCATATAATAAAAGTACTATACAGTTTTCAAGGGGGTAACTTTACCTTGGATTTGAGCAATTTGGTATATAATAGGGCTATACATTGTATGTCTGCTCCGTTTTCATTATACAGAAAACTCAATTTACTACACACTAAATCATCCACCATGTCTATACCCTGTCAATACTGGTGAGAAATGTTACTAAAAAAAAAAATGCTTTCAAGCTGCTTGATGCTTTACAAACATAAAAAACAGATGCAGTTTCTGAAACAAAGAATTTAATTAGACCCTTTCTACACGTGCATGTAAAGGCTCAATGGGATCTAATATACAATACACACAATCATACCTCCTGCCATGCCATGCATACTGCACTGATCCTGGGCTCCCCCTGCACTGGCAAGAAGCCCCCTTGGCTGAGGGGCTCCCAGCTACTTGGGTGCCCAATGCACATCTAGGACTGAGTTGTAATCTTCCAGCCTTGGTGATCCATGAAATCCTCGCAGCTAGAAGATTGAGGCAGCTGTGTCTCATAGCCCTGGGGGGTTCCATGCACTCCTGGGGCTGGGAGATCTCATCCACACCCTGTGGCTACCAAGACTCAGCTGGACCCTGGCATCAAAAGGCATGCTGTGGAAACCTAATGTCTGCAGCTGCAGGACTCTGGGAGGACTCTGGGTCCTGGTAGCTGAAGGGTGCTGTCAGGATCTAGTTGACAGCTGCTAGTCCCTCCAGTTGTGTGATTTCCAGCCCAGACTAGTCATGGTGTACTCCTGCAGCTCAGAGTCCTGTCAGCTGACAGGGCTCTCAGCCACAGGGGAGACCCTCCTACATGTGCAAATTAAAGCTTGATAGTAACCAGCTATAAAGGTAATATACACATTTTTGAGTTTTAACTTTATAGCTGGTTGGAGCTTTTTATGGTATGATATCTACTTTGCATTTGTAGCTGGTCTCAAGGTAACTGTGCAATTAACCAGTAAATTGTGCAATACCTTTATTGTGTAGAGGGGGCCTCAGATGCAGACAAACGGATTCATAGTAACCCCATGTTTAGCAGTCAACTATTTAAAGAAACTGCACAACTGATAAGTATTATTGATTCAGAATCCTATGCTGAATATGATTTGTTCAAAATTCCTCTCCACTGTATCTCATGCCAAACTTATCTGATTGCATATACCTCAAACAGGAAAATATTGGAAGTAAAAGAAGACCTGAAAATAAAAGTGAGACATGATTTTTTCCCCTAGTAACTCAGATTGCATATCAGTAATCTAAGCCACTGTGCTGGTTGGTACCATTTGGTGCACATATTTAACTTCTATATACTATAACTTATGATGGATATTACAAGCAGCCAAGATTCACTGGAGTTTACATTGTGTACAATGGTATGCTGGTGCAATGATTAAAAATGCATTGAAGTTGACTCTTGCCTGCCTGTACACAAATGTCAGGAGCTTGGGGAATAAACAGAAGGAACTTGTCCTCCTGCTTAACACAAATAATTATGATGTCATAGGGATAACAGAGACCTGGTGGGACTCCACCCATGACTGGACCATGGGTATAAACAGCTAGAGATCTACACCCTTGCCCCTTTTGTCCACTCGATGTCAAGGAGAGCTATACGTCCCTACAAGCTGACATTGATGACCAGGGTGGATGACTGGAGACCCTCTGGGTTAAAATACTTGGGGAACAGGGCACAGGCAACACAATGGTGGAAGTCTATTACAGACCTCCCACC
>NW_017729034.1:12733154-12735516 GCF_001723915.1 Gavialis gangeticus
AGTCTACTACAGACCTCCCACCCGAAGTCAGGAGCTTGACCAGGAGTTTGCCAGGGAACTGGCTGAGGCTGCATGCTCCCAGTCCATGGTTGTCACGGGAGAGTCCAACTACCCAGACATCTCATGGGAAGAGCGCTTGGCTAAATCCAAGCGGTTGCAAAGCTTCCTCTCATGCGTGAATGACCTCTGTCTGACACAAGAAGTCTACGGGCCAACGAGAGGTAAAGCGCTGCTTGACCTGGTACTGGCAGCCGGGGACAACCTAATCAGTGACCTAATGATTGATGGGAAGCTAGGTGACAGTGAACATGAGCCGATCATCTTCACCGTCTGCCATAAAGCTGGCAAGTCAGTCAGGAATATTGAAGTCCTCGACTTCAGGACAGTTGACTTTGACAAGCTCAGGAGGCTTGTGGGTGAGTGTCATGGGATGGGGTCTTCAGGGATGACCGCGATACCCCTATATCCCCTTGACCATGTCAGTCCAGCCTAACGGGTACCCTCTTTCTTTCCTGCCATGTCTTTGCTCATAGTTATAATAAAGGGAGGCTGCCCTTGATCTTGTTGTTTGGACATGGTCCTGCTGGACCCCCCTGAACCTCGAGAGTTCTTGGATCCTGTTTTGGATCCTGCTCAAAATGGGTACCTCCTGGGGCACCCTCAGCCTTATGGGCTAGATGTGTGGCTCCAAAACTGCCTCTTTACCACACCCCAAGCCTCACAGATGTCATACCAATGTTGTCTCCTTGAGTTGCAGCCTCAGCTTAGGCCAGCCTCTGCAACTACGCTCTCTGGCACTGGGGGGTCGGTTCACCCCCAAATGCTGCACCCACACCAGCACTGGGGTTTCCCATGCTGTACTGGGTCCCCAGTGAGGCCTCTTCCTTCCCAAATAGCCTTAGCTGGGTCCCCCCGTATTACAAAACAGCAAACAAAACACGAGCCCCTGGGCTATAACATAACAGAAAAGTTCAGGGTGTTCTCTGCTCCTTTTAAAAGGATCCAACATCTTCCCTGGCATTAAGTGCCTAGTAGGCAAGGGTACCTCACTAGTCCTAAGTGCAGCATATCAGGTAATTGTAGTATCTCTAGGCTATTCCTCCCTGGAAGGCTCCTTCCCCTTCAGCTGCTGGAATGGAACTGAGCTCCCTAGTCCCAGCCCTGGGGTTTATATGGGCCCAGGGCCCTGCCTCTTCTGGCCAGCTGACCAGGTGCAGGTGCAGGCTAATTGGCTCGTTAGCCTGCTGCCATGGTAACCTGCACCTGGGGTCCTGTCTGGTTCTTTGGGCTCTCTCCCCAGGCAATTTCTGCTCTTACAGGAGCAGGCACCTTAGTGCCCTGAGACAGTGAGGCCCCAAGGGACCACGACCCCAAGAGGAGGGGAGTTCAAGAAGAGTGGTTGCTCCTCAAGGGAGCGATCATTGATGCACAAGCTAATGCTATTCCATCTTGGAGGAAAGGCAGCAAAAGGACCCAGGAGCCCCCTTGGCTCTCCAGGGAACTAGCAGACCTCCTGTGGCTAAAAAGAAAGACCTACAAAGGATGGAGGACAGGATACATCTCCAAGGAGGAATATTCTGCACTGGTCTAGATCTGCAGGGAGTGAACCAGGAAAGCCAAGGCTGCAATGGAACTCCAACTAGCTACAAGTATCAAGGATAATAAAAACTTCTTTTTTGGATATGTGGGGAGCCAGAGAAAAAGCAAGGGCAACATTGGACCCCTGCTAAACCAGATGGGACAACTGAAAACCGACGCCCAGGAAAAAGCCAACCTATTAAATGGGTACTTTGCATCAGTCTTTCATCAGTCCCATGGGACCCCCTGCCCATTACGGGACAGGGAGGCCCAGGTGAGGGATATTCCTTGTCTTCCATCAATGCTGACCTCGTGACGGAGCACCTTGAGAAGCTGGACACCTTCAAGTCAGCCAGCCCTGAAAATTTACACCCCAGAATACTCAAGGAGCTGGCTAGCATCATAGCTCAGACCCTGGCATGGATCTTTGAGAACTCCTGGTGCTTTGGTGAAGTGCCTGAAGATTGGAAGAAGGCCAATGTGGTGCCTATCTTCAAGAAAGGGAGGAAAGTGGATCTGGCAAGCTACAGGCCCATCAGCCTGATCTCTATCCCAGGGAAGATCTTAGAAAAGATTATCAAAGAGGCCATTCTTAACAGACTGGCTGATGGCAATATACTGAGGTTTGCTAGCACAGGTTTGTTGTGGGCAGGTCTTGCTTGACCAATTTTATTTCCTTTTACAAACAGGTGGCCTATCACCTGGACAAGGGAGAGGAGATTGATCTTGTATATCTTGACTTCAAAAAAGCCTTTGAGCTGGTATCCCATGATCACCTCTTGGC
>NW_017729034.1:12736352-12740447 GCF_001723915.1 Gavialis gangeticus
GTCCAGAGAAGAGCCACACATATGATCAGAGGTCAGGAAAACAGATCTTACGAGGACAGGCTGAGAGTTATGGGACTCCTTAGCCTGGAAAAGCACAGAGTACAGGCAATCTGATGGCCACCTATAAGTTTATCGGGGTGTTCACCAGGATCTGGGGGAACGTTCTTCACCAGAGTGCCCCAAGCAATGGCAAGGTCGAACGGTTATAAATTCCTGCATGACCGTTTCAGGCTGGACATAGGGAAGAATTTCTTCACTGTTCGAGCCCCCAGACTCCACTGTTCGAGGTCTGGAATAGCCTGCCATGGGAGGTGGCTCAAGCACCTACTTTGAACACCTTCAAGAGAAATTTGGATGTTTATCTTGCTGGGATCCTATGACCCCAGTTGACTTCCTGCCCCTGGGGCAGGGGGCTGGACTCAATGATCTTCCGAGGTCCCTTCCAGCCCTAATGTCTATGAAATCTAAGAAATTTAAGTTCAATCACTGCAACAGCATAATAGGCCAGGCACAGAAAAGTGAGATGTTAACTACCTTGATTGGCTGCACAGAACAAATTTTTCAGAAAGCAAGTTGTATATTAGAAAGCCAAAAAAGATCATTGTGATTATGCACCTTCACTTCTTCTACAATACAGGCCATAGGACTTCCCTCAATTAATTCCCTTGTTAATTACAACTTACCTTGTAGAAACATATTGACTTTTGGTTTAAAGTTTGCCTGTGAGACAGAAACTCTTGATGAGTTTTTCCAATGAACAACTGTGCTCACTGTTAAATATTTATACCTAATCTTGATCTAGCCTCAAGTTCTGGACACTTCTTATACCTTTGTCTGCTATATTTATGAGCCTTCTATTATTAAATTTTTGGGTGTGTCTACATGTGCGCTTTAATACAGAGTAGCCTATTTTATTGCACATTAAAGCATCATGTAAATTGTGCCATTATGTGAACGTGCAGTGAAATAGGCTGCTGCGCATTAAGTGTCACTTAAAAAAATGTATGCATTCATTACTGCATATTAAGGCAGCCTAATACACATTACTTTAGTACTTCACATTGGAGGTACTATAATTAATGCACATTAGAAAAAGAACCTTAATATATGCATAGTTGCATCCTTTGTTTCCCATGTACAGGGCATGTCTACATGAAATGCTGAGTGCACAGTAACTTGATACTACTGAGACAGTAAACACTGTGCAGCAGCATCTTGTGTAGACTCATCCACAGACTGAGATCAAGTCACCTATTAACATTCTCTTTGTTGAGCTAAACAGACTGCACTCTAGAAGCCTCTTACCTGATGGCACCTTTTCAAACTCCTGTATCATTCTTTTAGAGTCTCTTTGAATCCCTTCCAACTTATAAACATCATTCTTTGTTTCTGGACCAGGGTGAATAAAAATTGATGATTTAAAAAAATCAGATATTTTAAAAATTTAGATTGGATTTTTTAAAATGTAAATTATAATCCAGTTCCTTAAAAAAATAAACCATGTTAAAATGAAATTTAAATTTAATAAGCATCGGCCAAGGTATAAATTTAGTATAATCTTTCAAAATAGTGTGAATAAAATAATATATTGAGTCAATGAGCGTCTACTAAAAACTCTGGAATTAAAGGCTTCTATTACATTTTCTTCTATACAGGAATGAGGGGGAAAACATCTGACTTGAAAAATATGGCACAATATTTCATGTATTAGGGGCTTGACCCTGCAAGGGATTCAGGGTCTATATTACTGGATGCAAAGGATCAGGAAAGTCGTTATGAGTGTTAGAACTTGGCATCTGACTCCAGCAAACATTATGTGTATGCCTTGATCAAGATTATCCACTGAGCCCAACTGGATGGTATCAAACCCTTGTTTTACTCTCTCTACCTGAGCTCTGATTAGTTCTGCTCTCAAATTGTAAATGTTTGTGATTCTGCAGCCACAGTGGAGGCTTATTCCCTAGCTCATGCAAAAAAGAATCATCTATTCAGTAACTACCAACTGGCTGCTTCTGAATAGTTCTGGGTACTTAATTTGCATAAGTATAGGGAACATCTACATGTGTGTGTGTCGCAGGGCACTCCCGCGCCCCACTCCTAAGGAGGCTCAACCCCGGGAGGGGGAGAAGTGTAACAGGACACTGGGTGCCTGCTACTAGGAATAGTGTGGGCTTAGCGGCCAAGCTTCAGAGCCGCCCAGGTGAGGGTTGCTAGAGCGACTGATTGAGTCAGCTGACCGCCAGGGGGCAGGGCCGGGCCTTTATAAACAGCCCAGGCTGTAGCCTAGGTGGTAGTTACCTTCAGGCTGCTGGAGGAGCTGCGCTGCGCTGCGCTGCTGCATCATGGCAAGGGGGGAGAGATCCCTGACTAGGAGGTCTTACTGGAAGGCCAGGTGGGGCCTGGACTTTATTATAGCCGGTAGGCTTATTGTTCTGTTACAGCTGGTTGGCTTATGGTTCTGTTTAGTTCATTGGGTATATTACTGGAGGACTGGGTTAGGCTGTAGGGGTGTGAGGAGGCCTCACAGGAGATCCCCAGTAGTCTGGCGGTTTCCTGGGTGCCCTGTTTGGGCACAAAGCAGTGCTGGGGAAGCATGGCTGGCTGGCGCTGGTGGGATGTAGTGTCCTCATGGGAGCTCCCCAGTAGTCCGGGGGTTCCTGGGTGCCCTGTTTGGGTGCTGAGCAGTGCCTGGGAGGCGCAGCTGTTTGGTGCCGGTGTGGTGCGGTGTGTGGGGGTTGAGACCCCAGCCTGTGAGGGCAGTATTCGGCCCAGTAGGGCAAAAGACCCTGAGAAGGGTCAGGGGGCCAGGCACGGCTACAGGCCACCTGAGCCCCGAGCGCGGTTTAGCGTGGGACAGAGCCCAGAGAGGGCGATAGCATGGAAGGTGTGGATGTAGGCCCCAGCAAGGGCGCAAGAGGCGCGGCCACGAGCCCTGGAGAAAGGGGTGAGGGTGCGAGCCCTGGAGAAGGGCGAGGGGGTGAGAGGCACAAGGCATAGGCCCCAGTGAAGGCGAGTGTGGGGTGTGCGATTAGCCGTCCGGAGATGGGCGCGTATATTGGAGAGGCCCCGGAGCGGGCAAGTGTGTATATATAGACACGAGAATGTCTGGAACACTGGCGAGGCTTGGGCGTGGTATTGGGAGCGGAAGGAGCCATGTGATGCCCTAGGGTGGGAGCACGCAGAGACATCCGCATAGGGCAAGAGCACCGGGTCCAAGGAGCCCTGGAAAGGCAGCCTCCCCTTTAAATTTACATAAACAGCAAAGATGTGGCGGGTGAGACAAGGGTGCTAGAAGGGTGACTTGGCACGGTAGGGGCGCTAGGGGGATCACAGCCGCTCCTAGGGCTTGCCCCGTGACAGTGTGTTAACAGCCTATTTTACTGTGTATTAAAGTGGAGCATAAAAAACCATGCTAATACACTAATGTGCAGCAGAATAGGCTACTGAGCATTAAGCATAACCTGAAAAGTATGTACTTGCCCTACTATGCATTAGCGCAGCCTAATATGCATTTATTTAGTGCCTCATATTGGAGGTACTAAATTTAATGTGCACTAGGAAAAGTGCATTAATGCACACATAGATGCACCCACAGAGATGTAAATTTTCACTTCTCAAGTGCTCTATGCATGTCTCTAAACTAAAAACTGTCCCCAGGCTGACCTGAAATAATTGGTTTAATTCACTAACCACAGTTCATACATCCAACATTATACCACTTAGTAAGTTTCTTTATCCAAAACATTAAAGTTTTGTTTAATAAACTTGAAGTGCTGGTTTTGTGTGTTTTTAATTAAATTCAAGTTAGTATCTTAATGCAGCATGATGCAAATATGAGCAAAAAATTTAATCATCTAGTGAATAAGAAACACATTTTTCCACTTTATAGCACACTAAAAAGCAAGATTTCTAACAATCTAAATATGTTAAGCTAGATTTAAATATATAGCTTAACATAGTTTACAGACACGGTTGTGTGTGGGGGTCCCCTGCATGCTTGGTGGTGGACCTGGAAGTGGATTGGAAGTACTTCTGGTCCACGGCCGAGCAGGCAGGGGACACCTGCTGTGCCCCCCCCCCCCCCCCCCCCGGGCG
>NW_017729034.1:12740521-12740752 GCF_001723915.1 Gavialis gangeticus
CGGCCGGGCCGGCGGGGGCCCCTCGTTGTGCCCCCCCCCCCCCCGCTTGGTGACTGGCTCCAGGGAGAACCCAGGTACCCCCCAAACCCAGGAGGCACCAGTTGCTGAGCTGGTGAGTGGCAGGGGGGGTCCCATGTGCTCCATGGTGGACCCAGAAGTGGACTGGAAGTACTTTTGGTCTACTTCCGGGTCTGTCACCGAGTGCGCGGGGGACTCCTTCATGCTCCCGTG
>NW_017729034.1:12745752-12760888 GCF_001723915.1 Gavialis gangeticus
CGGGAGCTGGCTCCTACTTTGAGGATGTCTCCCAGCGTGGGCAGACAGGTTCTGGAGACAGCCTGAGTGCTAAGTGGGATGCTCCATCTGCCCCATCATCTCAGTGTTCACAAGTCGTGCCAGTACCTCGAGTTACGTAGAAAAAACATATAAAGCTGTGTCTATGGCTGAATTGTTGAATCTCTCCAAATCGAGAGAGCTTCCAATTCAATTAGGAGAAATTAATGGGTCTCCTGATTTGATTTGGATTTGGAGATTCGGCCGCTGATCCGGGCTGAATCTCCTTCAAATCAAATAAGCAACTGAAGCTTTGCACAGCCCTAATATATGTAGATATAAATAGTTTGTGTATTTAGGAAATGTATATACCAAATCTACCGTAAAAACCTTTGTAAATCAAAGTGCTTTTGTAGCAAGAAACCCTTTTTTTTTTTTTGCCTGCCTCACCCTCCAATGTGAAGCCCCTCTATATGGCATAAAGCTCCTTTTGCAGTATTTGCCCTCTTTGAGGATGCTTTCTCTTTTCTACCTTCTCTTCCTTCCTCTCTCTTCTTCTTTTATTATTATTATTATTATTATTATTATTATTTTTATAGAATATAAGGTATACTTGTAATAAAAATATAGTTGTAGATGCTTTTATGGGTATAAAATACTATTCTGCATCAGTATGTCCCCAACCTCACCATCGTATTTGGTCTATCTGTTGTATGTGCCATGACATTTCACCCATTTATGTTTTATATTCTATGCTTTTTAATTTTGTAACAAATGTACTTCATGTTTAAAAGTAAGTTATACCATGTAACAATGTTAGCAAGGGTGGGAATCTAACCACGGCTTCTCTGTATAGAGCAGGTCCCTGAATGACTCTTGATGTATTGTGTAACACAGTAGTTGGACAGGATAACAAGTTAATTATTGTGGCTCAGGCTCAGGGGTGATCTGATGGCCACCTATAAGTTTATCAGGGATGTTCACCAGAGACTCCCAAAGGATGACAAGGTTGAACTGTTATAAACTCCTGCAAGACCATTTCAGGCTGGATATAAGGAAGGATTTCTTTACTGTCCGAGCCCCCAAGGTCTGGAATAGCCTGCCATCGGAGGTGGTTCAAGCACCTACTTTGAATGCCTTCAAGAAAAAAATTGGTTGTTTATCTTGCTGGGATCCTGTGACCCCCAGCTGACTTCCTGACCCTGGGTTGGGGGGCTGGACTCAATGATCTTCCAAGGTCCCTTCCAGACCTAATAACTGTGTGAAATCTGTGTTAATGAGCAGCTATTAACACCTATGAAACCACGGACTAAGGAGAGGAAAGGATCAATACAGAACCAGGAACTTGAAACTTCACTGTTAAAGGTACAGAAGCCCTGGTTTGAACTAATCACAGCAGTGAATTAATCAAACTTCATCAACGGAGTCCTGAGACTGCATGTACCTGTGGACCTGACCCCTGGGGCTGACAGCTGCCATCCAGCAACCACCAAGGGGGACGGCCCATGAGGTAAACGACCACTAGATTGGGTATGCCTGAAAACTGGGGAGTCACCAAAGTCTACCAGAGAGGGATAAAAGGCAGCAAAGAATGACCCCCGATGGCACCCTCTTTGACCTGACCAGCACCCTGCCTGCCCAGCCAGAAGGACCAGCTGGCAACCCCCTTCTGAAGCAACATTGCACTGAAAGAAGCCTTGACTGGCTTCGATGGTGGACTCCAGCACTTAGGGATAGGTATATCTTGACACTGGTGCCTAGTGTTTATAACTAGCTAGTGTGTGTGTGTGTGTGTGTGTGTGTGTTTGAGGGGATCAGCCCTAAGGTTTATGATCTGAGTTTTGCATCCATCTAATAAACTAGAATTTTTATGGTGAGTTGGTCCTTTGTAGCCAACACTTTAATTGTTATATTAACCAATGAAATCTCTCCTTAAAACTCAAAAAATGTATGCTATGAGAAAGTTGATATAAATCAATTATTGAAATTGGGCTTTGGCTTGGTTGGGTTTTTTTTTAAGTCATGATTTATCAAATGAGCTGTAGTTAAAGTGCCCCCAGCCCCATTTAGTAGCCCAGGGGCACTAATACATGTGACACTGTACAGGTGCCCAACATTCCAGCAAAAGCTACATCAGAGATTCCCCTGTCTGTGTGTACAAGGATCGCATTAGCCATTTTGACCATGTTGTCATGCCTGGGCTCATGTTCAGTCAATTGTCCAACAAGACCTCCTAGTCCTTTTTGGGGTCATTGCTTCCAAGGAGAATCCCTTTTGCTATAGCTCTTTGTTTGCATCCTGTTTGTCAAGCAATTCATAATGTTTTCTGTAGCAATATTTAGGGAATGGTTTGCTGTATTGGATAGCATAACTTTCCTCCAGTCATTTCTAAAATTGTCTAAACAGAAGTAATCTGTCTTTTTTTTTTTTTTATGATTCCCTTATGATTTCTTTTATGCAAAACATACTTAATCCCTTTGTGCTCCACAAAACTAACCTCTGGAATTCTGACTGAGGAAGGTCAAGACCAGCCCATTGGGGCACGAGACATTCAGACTCTGGAAAGTAGGCATATCTGGTGTTGCTTGTGTGTGGGAAGCTGGCTCTTCTGTTTCCACCTAGAGAATAGAGTATAGATTAATTTTATGAAACGTTTTAAAAATGTTGATTTTTGTTAAGTGCATCGGTAGAACTATTACCCTGATTTTGTCACTTACTTTATTCATGTTTAATATCCCCTGCTGTCTGTCCTTTTTGTGTCCTTATGTGATAAGGTATTTAACTGAGTGTACAGATTCATTGGACAGGGCTGCTCTGTAAGCACTTCTGCTATGCCTTGAATTTATGACTTCTGGACTGTCAATCTGAGTGCTTGAGTCACCCCAGCCCCTCCTCCTTTGTATAGACAGCCATATATATTGCAGCTGTAGATGTCCTTTGTTTATTTTCTTGTTAAATTATAAATGATTGTTACACTGATCTTTAAAGAAAAGTCCTTGCTAACTACTCTTTTCTGTTGAGTTATTTCACTAATTTGCACATTGTGTTAGATGTTATGCTACTTCAGACCCATGTATAGACTGGGGGTAGCTCTAACTTGATTCAATAACAGTGGGTACAACTATAAGCGCAATTAGGGCAAAGCAATCAACTCTGGAGTACTATAAGCCACAGTTAAATATATCCAGGCACAGCATCTACACATACGCCTGAGACAGCAGCAATATGAAGTTGGGCAGAGCAGCCCTGGGCTGGCAAAGGGGACAGGAGGTCAGCCTTGGATTCTGGGTGGTGCTGTCAGGTGGCAGAAGGGCTGGCAGAAACCAGAGGCCCCCCCCCGGCTGGCTGTGCTGACCTGGCACAACTTGTGCCTGTGGTCAGCATCTACACATGCATTTAAGTGCACCTATTTACTCCATCATAGGATAGTACTGCTGGGGACAGTGGAGTTAATTAGTTTATTGTGCCCTAATACCTTCACATGTGTAGACTGACATTTTGTGGCTGCATCAAGATGAGATGCTGACCATGCAGTTGTTACTGAGCAGTCATTTAGGACTTGCATACACAAGTACTAAACAAATCTGAAGTAATCAGAGTTGCTATGCAGTAGCAACATCACATGGCTTTTTGGTGAAAGTGGTTGTGCAGTAACTCGTTACTACTGCACAGTAGTGTTGTCATGCTTTGTGTCATGTGATGCTACTGGGCAGTGGCAATGAACTACTGTGTAGTCAGTGTGTCATGTAAATGTGGCCAGGGAGAAATAGTGGTGGCAAGATATTTCCCCAGATTGCAGTGAGGAGAAGCAGCAGTGATAGATGGATTCCAGCACCCACCTGCTTCTGATCTAAGCTGGGTCATTCCAGCCTGTGATCTGAAAAGAGTTGCCCACTGTTGCTAAGCTAGTAAGCTAGTTTGGATGCCAGAATTGGAATAGCCAGAGAAAGTAGTGAGAAGCAGGATAAACTAGTCTGTATGGAACTCCACTCCACCATGATTAAACTGCTTCTACTACACAAGCTAGCAATTTTGTATGTCTTTTAAGATCCTTCTTAAAATGCAGTGCCTGAAACTGGACATATGAGTTCAGCTAAGGCCTGACTAGTGCTAAGTGTAGTGGTAGTAATATTGAAATCAAAACAGGTAGGCAGGTCCTGATGCTAGATCATTACACCCTAACTTTATTTTATTATATTTTCAACAAATTAAGTCTGAAAGTCTTGTGATAACTTGCTTTTTCTAATTCCATTAAGTCATGTAAGTCATAGAGGCTATGTGTGGGGGAAGCTGATGAAATCCAAGACAAGGGACTTATATTGCGACCAGGATTGGGTGTCTCTGGTTTATTTTCTAAGATTCTAGCCATTCAATGGAGTTGAATGTAACATAAGCTTAGACTCCAGACACATTTTGTTCTGAAAAATGGGGAAAAAACATAATTTATAAAATGCTTCCCCATTATTTTTAATCAGATCTAATAAATGATCAAGGCAGAGAAAGTTGCAGGCATGATAAAAATGTTTTTCTCTCCCTGTAGTCTTAGTCAATGACTAGGCTGGGTTGGGCCACTCTGATCCACTATTTATTTGATTAAACAATGGCACTGAAGGAAGACTATGCCAACTATTTCTGTCTCTTTTGGTGAGTTATTCCTTCAGTTAACTCTTATTTGTGATTTATGGCTATATTACAAATTCATTGTACTACTTACTGGTGAATATTCTCTTACCATTTTTTCTTCCTGCTTTGAAAGATCTTCTGGTGATGGAGAGACCACTTTGACATGGCTCATTTTGGCAGATGGCATGGATTTTGCTGATTTTTGCTTGAGTGATTTGTTGCTTTTTCCTGAAGAAGTTGAAGCAGTAACAGGAGCAAGAGTGGGAGCAACAGTCGGAATATGTACAGAAGGGATATTCAAAATTGTTGCCAAGTCAGGGTCTGTGTCATCTGGAGGGGAAGTAATATTTATTATGCAATAGGCCAGGGATGCCCAACTTTTAAATGGCTGTAGATCATATGCCCGGTGGGCACCCTAACTTCCCTCTCAGCTCCCCAAGCTATGGCCTGTACTGAGGCAGGGGCAGAAAGTAAATGCTGGAGGAGGGAGAGGAAGCCCGGAGACCCTGGTTTAGTATGTTGTAGCTGGCAACATTCAGTGTGCCAGTGGGTGAAGAGTAAATAGGTGGGAGTCTGGGAGCCACAAGTTAACCCCTCATGGGCCTCATGTAGTTCATGGGCCATGAGATGGACAGCTCTGCAGTAGACAAAAGTTGTGTACATGTAAATAAACATGTTTTGTTCCTGACAAGCCTTCATTCTTCAAGTTACTTCTTTTCAGTGACAAAACCAGAGGCCTTAATTTAACAGGGTTAAATGCATGAACAAATACGTAAGTCTCTTCTGCGGATGAACTACTGTCCTAGACATAAGCAAGGCTGAGGCTCTTGTGTTCCACAGAACCTCAGTTCTTTCAAGAAGTCTGTCATGAATGAAAAACACCCAGAAAGCAAGGTAGATGTGCTTTCATAACTAAATCATAGATGCATAAGCTTTTATATGCAG
Source organism: Gavialis gangeticus (assembly GCF_001723915.1). NCBI lineage: Eukaryota > Metazoa > Chordata > Crocodylia > Gavialidae > Gavialis > Gavialis gangeticus. Next base: position 12,751,318 of record NW_017729034.1, read on the forward strand.
CAGCTTACTTTATCAGATGCTATGGGGCTGCCAGAAGCAGAGCTTCAAAATAGAAACCAGTAATTGGAATACATAGGTGGAATACAAAAGGTAGGGAAGGGGGAGGAAAAAGGAGAGACAAAGTGGACAAGAGAGAAACAAAACTGTTAACCCACTGAGGGACACAAATTATAAAAACTAATCCAGGTAATGGGATGAGCATGGCACACAAAGCCATTTTGCTCGGCATGCCACGGCCAGCCCTGCCTCTGGGTAGCTGCTGCCAGCCAGGAGCCCGGGCAGCTCCCAGCAACGCTTGCAGCATCCCAGCTGCCCAGGAGCAGCCCAGACTCCTGGCTGGCAGCAGCTACCCAGAGCCAGGGCCGGCTTCAGCCAGGAGGCTCCAAACAGCTGTTCCAGGCTCCGGCACAGCTCTGTATCAGCGTGTGCACCCTTGTGTTGGAACAGGTGATGGGGGAGGGGCCTGAGGCAGTGCAGCCCCGGTCTCTCCCCTGCTCCCAGCACAGAGGTGATAGCAGGGTTCCAGAGCCTAGTGCAGCTGTTTGCAGCCAGCCTCGGCTCTGGGCAGCTGCAGTGAGCAGTGGGCAGGCTCCAAACAGCTGCGCTGGGCTCCACAGCTCCAGCATCAGCTCCATGCTGGTGGCAACTGCATGGGCACCTTGGGGCAGGCTACATTGCCCCGCTGTCTGCTCCTAGGTGCACACACAGTTGCCGCCAGCATGGAGCTGATGCTGGAGTTGCGGAGCCCAGCACAGCTGTTTGGAGCCTCCTGGCTGCAGCCGGCCCCAGCTCTGGGTAGCTGCTGCCAGCTGGGAGCCCAGGCTGCTCTTACTCAGCTTTCAAGTAGCTGGAAGCTCCTGTGGCATATGGGAATAGGACTGAATCAATATAGTCTGAAATGCCCTTAATGCTCTGTTCAGCATGATGACTAAAACTCAAGTGCTGAGCTGGGCCTACTCACAAAAGTTAAAATACAAAATATTGATGACAGTTGTATAGTGCAAGAGGATGTAAGTTTGAGGCTAGATCTTCTGAAAAGAAATGAGGGATGAGTTCTGGCTTATTTTACTATATTTATGATGATTTTAAGCAGACTCCTATGTGTCTGGTATATAACTGTGTGAAATAGCTATTCTTTATTAATTAGGATAGTAAATATTTCTTTTCAATAAATCATGTTTACATGTAGGAAGAGATTTTTCTATATGGACTTTGATAGGTGACTCCTCCTAATTTACTCTTGTTTTGCCTCCGTGGTTCCCTTAATCTTCCAAGGACAACTGTTCAGAAATGCTTTGTTTCTCCTGGTCATTAATCCATTTCCTAATGTTTCAGCTTATTAGAGATTGATAACCTCCTGTAGTTCAGTCAAAATTTGACCTTTCTGCTAACAAATACTGAACAGTTGAAAATAAGACCTTCTTGTTGTTGCCTGGATTTTTCTTTTACTCAGCTACAAAAATGCTTTGAAAATGCTGAGCTAAAGGGTATAAAAGAGGAATGAAACAGCTAACAGGGTGTGCTTCAAGAATGAGAAATCATTCTGGCAAGAACTGCTACTGTGTTCAGCTGATCTTCTAGTAAATGGATCCATGCCTTGAGAAGCTGACAAGACTGAGACCGCCTCTTTGCCTGTATTGGTGAGATACTATCACTTTTACAGCTAAATATTGTTAGACCTCGACTCCATGTGACACCCACTGACTAGGGAGACAACAGATCGATGCCATCACGCATCACCTACACACATTGCTCATCAACAGCTTTATTCAAAATGGAAACAGCTTCACACTAGCTCCAACAAACCGGGGAGCTGTGCCAAACATTAGTTTTTTCCATATTTATATGTCTTAGTTCATGCTCATTAACATTTACTCCACCTTTCTCTCCTTTGTTCCACACATATTCCATCCTATTTTAAGCTCCGCCTCCATTTACTGTTTACTTCATTAGCATGGAATTACCTATGCATTTCACTTATTTGCATGTCATTTTGCTATGAGCGCATGCCTAAAACCCTGACCCCGGCTTTTTTCGGTCATTTGCGGTTTCTTGCTGATTTCTTCACCATCTCTAAGGTCTTGCTTCTGCTTTATCTCCTAATGATAGTCAGTAGTTGCATCCTATTCTTCTTACAGAATGAGCTATATATCTTACAAAACTACTATATTGGTAGGAAAATGCTTGCCTAAGCACCTTGCAAGGTTACTTTTAACATACCATTCTGCCTTGTGGTTAGGCCACAGGTTATAAGCATAGCTGAATAGCCTTCTATTCAGCTTGAAATTCAATGTTCCCCAAGATCCAAATACAGTCACCCTAACAAATATACTGGACTTTGCTTTACTTTAGACTCATTTAACAGTGAATATTTGTAATAAAAAAACTATTTTTGTCACTGATTGAATGAGTTGTCATGTCAATCCTTTATACCCTAGTTCTGAATCCCATTTCATGACTTAACAAGCTCAGTATTCTGTTCCCTACTTAAAGATGATGAAGGAAGCAAAAGATTCCAAACTTGTAATGGCCATATCACTACCATACTGTATCAGAAACCAACCAACCACTATAGCCACTTACAGGTCAGCACCTTTCACCCTAAGCACACCATTAAATCCATTATCTGCAGCACAGCTCCACATTACAACAATATCTGCTCCAATCCCACTGACTGGGACACACCTTTAAGTATCTGGAGCAGGGATTCCTACACTTACAATACAACTCTAAAGCAGTAGTTGCTCTAATCAATGGAGCCAGCCTCTGAACCTGCTCCAGCCTACTACAATACCAATTCCAGAACAAAGACAACAGGGTGTCTTTGGTTGTTACCTACAGCCCCCAGCTTGAAAATTTTAGATGCAACAGTAATGACCTCCAACCACTCCTGGAAAATGACAGCATCTCAAGATAGCCACGGGAGAAAAACCTCCCTCAGCTTACAGGCAACCCCTCAACCTCAAACAACATCTCTCCAGCAGCAGACTACCTAATGCCTGTGTCCCAGGGCCACAAGAATGGGAGAATGAGGAACCCTGCCTGCAGGGAAACCTAGGACACATAAAAGAGAGAAACCCTTCTAGGATGCTGGAGGGATGAGGAAGTGTGCCAGGAAGAGACGACTATGCAGTTTATCAGCTGTGTTTATCTACAGCTGGGGCCAGGTGACTCCAGCAGGAGATGCCACCTGGTGAAGACCAAAAGTTGGCTCAGAGGATGGGAGAGCAGGAATGCTGGGAGCTGAAGAGACTGCAGGAGTTCCCCACACTGGGTGCACCCAGCACCGGCGGGAATCGGACAAGCTGACGTGGAGGCAAGTGGGCTAGAAGCGTGGAGCCAAGTCTGGGAGACATGCTCATCTAGGGCTCTTGGTTTAAGGGGAAAGGAGGGCTGCTGGGCCCAACGGTTTCCCCTTCTCTTTTCTTTTTCTTTTCTCTTCAGACCCCCCTCCTTCCTTGTTTTTGGATTTCCCTTGTATGTGTTCCGAATGTGCTAGTCCAGCTTCCTTGTCTTTTTTCTTTGTTCTATTTCTTTTCCCTACTTAGTGTAGGCTCGCTCATCGTTCTTTTGCTGGGTCTTGTGCCAGAGGTTCCTACCAGGAAACAGACAGTGTGAGATGTGGTGGTGAATGGTGGTGTCCATTAGGACCATCAGGGTATTAGAAGGGACGCCTTCGAAGCATAACATCCAGAGCCCCCCTCCGGGTCCAGTCGGAGCCTAGGAAGATGATTCAAAGAGAAGAGAGCGTGGGGATCTGAGGCAGACATCATCAGAGGGCAAGCTATACAAAGATCTTGAGGCTCATCTTGAGGGTTAGTGTACAGAAAGAGTGTAGAGGAGGGGGAGCCCCATGTACATCCACCAAGGGACGTCACTACTCTGGAGGTATCCTCAATGGGAGCCCCCTCCACTGAAGATCTATCCGAAGTCATGGCAGGTGAGTTTGAGGGTCTGTCCGGAAGTGGCAGAGGACCTCCCCGGGGCTTACACTAAGCTACTTGGCGTCCAAGACCAGACGTATGCACCAAGGCAGCGTGGGAGTGGATCACTGAACGGAGATAGGCACAGCCTATTTTCACAAAGGGACGAGACCTTGCTCCAGATCTAGATGCCAGCTGTACCTCCTCATCAACACAGACCACATCATTACTGGACCAAATAAAAATGGCTTATAACATCTGGGCTTTTATTCACCTGCTCCTGCACCAATGTCATATGCTACCATTTGCTTACAGTGCCTCTGTCTACATTGGGCAGACAGTGATCCCTACACGTAAGAGTGAACGAACATCAATATGACATCAATTTCAGAAAGACACAAAAACCTGCAGCAGAACACTTTATTCCACCACTGACCTCAGAATACCCATTTTTGACAATAAAACTTTAAGAACAACCTTGAATGGCAAATTAAAAAAAACAAGGAATCATCTATGGACAGGATTGTGTTACATAATGGTCTAAACCAAGTCCCAGTGATTTCCAGAAACTACATTCCCTCTCTCTCAACCTTTGGGAGGCTTGTGGCCTTACTCTTTAGGGGGCTCCCTGCCAATTCACCGCTAAAGAGTCTCTCCCAGAGCAACACCCACACCACCCTGCCTGCTGTGCAATCTTTTATCCCAAACTATTTTTGGTTCTCAAATCAGCTGTAGCTGGGGAGATTGGGAGATATCTATTCTCTCCTCTAACCTCTTAGCAGCTGTCAGGGAATGGATTGCATAAAGACCCTTCATACCCATATTCTTATCAAGGAGGACATTGAGGCACAGATATTAAAATCCAGTTGCCAAGCAGCATCTGAGAGCTTTTGGATGCTCAGGAAGATGGTATGTGCCCTTATAAATAGATAATCAGATAATTTCATAGAATAATAAAATCATAGAACTGTAGAACTGGAAGGTCTCCATAGGATCATTGAGTCCAGTCATCTGCTTTGGACAGGAAGTTATTGGGCTTAGACAAGCTTAGCAAGGTGCCTGCCCAGCCTCTTCTTGAACACCTCCAATGATGGTGACTGCACCACCTCTGGTGGGAGTGTTCCGGATTCTAGTGACCCTTACAGACAAAAAGTCCTTCCTTATGTTTAGCCTGAATTTGCCTTCTATAAGCTTATGTCTGTTTGTCCTTGTCCTCCCTTGAGGTGCCCTCCTGAAGAGTTGTTCCCCCAGATCTTTGTGTTCTCCCCTGATGCACTTATAGGTGGCCATCAGGTCTTCTCTTACTCAGGCTGAACAGGTCCAATTCCCTGAGTCTTTCCTCAGCCAAAAGGGCTGTTTCAACCATATTGGACTGGTCATCTTCACTGATGCTCTGGCTATGCCTTTTCCTCCATCCCTATCCCACAATCACCATGTTACATTCCAATTCATCCAAACAGACAACAGATGAAAACCCAAACTAATAAGTTAATCTCATCATTTGTCATTCCATGATTTGAGTGATTTTTTTTACCAGGTCCATTCATGAGTCTTTAGGTGACTTAAGAGTCCAATCTTTGAGCCATGGAGTCATCTAAAAAAGTTTCAGTTCTTTCCAAAGGGTAAAATAAATTGTAGGACAGGATTTCTCTCCTTTTACCTTCCTCCACCCTGTCTTCTCTGCTTTGAGGGCAAGGCACTTTACCTTGAAATGGGCTGGCACTTGGTTGAGGTTGTGGCACCACTGGAGTCATTTAGCAGCCAGCTCCTCCAGATCTTGATGTTGGTGTCTGTTTTCTTGAGCTATGCCTTCAATGAATCCTTGTAGCATTTCCTTTGGGTGCTGTGAGATCTCAGGCTATGACTAAACAGGGACTAGAGCATTTGTTTTGAAAGTTGAGAGTCTGGCGTCTGTACATAAAGTCCAGTCCAGTGAAGTAGACGTTTCAGAATCACTGACTCAATATTGGTAGTACTGGCTTCAGCAAAGATGCTGGCATTTGTAAACCAACCCTCCTATTTTGATGCACAGGATCTTCTGGAGGCATCTCCAGGTTCTGAGATGACAACGGCAGGCATCACCCACACTCGATAGCCGTTCAGAAGAGTGGGGGTGATAACTGCATTGTAGATCTTGATCTTGGTGTCCTTCTGGAAATCATAATCAATAAAAAAATATGCCAAAACAATTTCCCAAAGGAGGCACTTGTGCACCACATCCTATGCTGGATCTCCTTATCAATATTCAGTCTCTAAGAGGTGGGTACCAAGGTAAGGGAAATGCTCAATTACCTCCAGGGTCTTTCCCTCAATGGTAATTTAAGGAGAGGGGTTAAATTCATGGCCTGGAGCAGGCTGACAGAGCACTTTAGTTTTCTCAGGGTTGAGAGAGAGGCCAAAAGTTTGGTAGACTACTGTGAAGAGATCCATCACAGTCTGGAGGTTTTCTTCACATGCAGAAGCCCAGTGCTTGGTTTTTTGGTAATGTTTTAATGAGCATTAGATTAGTCTTATGCGCTTTAAAGCATCTTGTGTAGATGCACCCAATATGAAGGCTATACTCAAGCTAGAGTAAGGAACTTACATAAGTTCTCTGACACAGACTGTATCAGAACTGGCATGTAAAGGTTTAATAAAACATTTCTCTTTCATATAGTGTCATGTCCTTACAGTCCGCCAAAGTATGGATGCTATTCTGGCACAAGACAAGACATCCTTTTTTAGTCATTTATGTTAAAAATATCTCTGAATAATTAAAACTGGATGTTAAGTAAGCCAAATATTTTGCCATAAGCCACACAAAGAAGCATTCAATTGCAAGCTTATTTTAAGGGATGAAAAACTCTGGGATTATTTTCTGATCAGAGGAGAGTTTCACTTTTATGTGTATGATGTGTTCAGTGGCTTCTGAAATGTAATAAAGCAAAGAGCTTTGGTTAGATCTTCGTCAAAACACACATTATATTCTCTGTGGTTTTGTGAAGCAATTGCTTCTAGTTGATGAGTGTTTATTGGAAGACTGAGAGAAATCCCTCATTATGTCTGCACAGCTGTAATCTAAAGACCAATGTCCTGAAAAAACAAGAATTACCATAATCACCTATCTAAATTTAAAAATTATTAATCAGAAAACCTCAAATGCCTCAAAATCACATTTTCTTTTGCTCATACTAATTGGCTGGTTTTGATGGACTAGTTAATGACAATGCTGGTGACTTTCTTACTGTACTGGGCTGTTTTCACAGCAACTATAAAAGGCACAGTAACCTCTCCCCATTTTGAAATATGATTAATAAAATACATTTGATAAAGTAAACTCAGTTCAACTCCTGTTGAAAATTTCCAAACCATGTAGTGACAGCTGTTGAGAGTCAGGGCTGGATGCAGCACACTGTTGAGTTAATAGGCATGTGAAAGAAAGAAGAATTCCCATTATGGGCCTCAAATATCTCTTCTGTTTGCTTGCTTTACCTGCTGCCTTTCCTGTAGGTCCATAGTAGCTCAAGGACAGCTGGATTCCATTTTCCAAGGTGGCTGAAAAAGATCCAAACCTGCTCACAGTTTTCTTTTCATTTACTGATTTTCCTTAAAAAATACAGAAAAGGTTTGAGGTTAAAAAGAAAAATATATATTTAAAACCCAATTAAAATGCAGCCTAATGACTAGTATATGCATCATTGCTTGTAAGGGGCTGGGCTAGATAAAAGACATGATAATTGACAACAGGTGAAGAGACTTCTTGAACCCAATATAGAGTGGTTCCATAATTCTTTGGGTCTATCTTCTATCCCAAAATATAGAAATTCTGTCAAAAATAATGATATTTATATATGAGCAACCACAAGTTTTTTACACAGAGCCTATTACCGTATGTTGCCTTGTGTGCTAGGTAAGAATTGAAATAATTTCTTTCATAACCTGACCCTTGTTATGGCTTGCCCCTGTTACTGGAATACCTCTGACTCATAATTCTTCACAGCAGTCCTGGTGACCCACTGACCTGGCTCATTTTGCTGTCCTCCCAAAGGATTACTCATTTCCTGTGCTTCCCTTTCTGTCTGGGTTTTCTTGGGGTCTGTGATATGAATGAAGAAGCTGTGGCTGTCCTTTGCCACCTTCATCTTGACTAAAGTTGGGCCTGGAAAACAGTGGAATACAATCATGGTTTGTATTTACCATATTTCCTTAAATACAGACAAGATTCCCCCAGCCCCCAATCAGCATGGTGGGAAAAGCTCCTCATTCCTTGTATCCATATACAAGGAAACTTCATTAAATACATTGTCCATCTTTGAACTGATTCTGAAAGTAGCATGTGCTCTATAATGGAAACCAACTATGAAGTTAATTAAATGCAGTCAACACTGGCCACATCTGAACAGTAAGCATCTTGTGTAGTAGCTCATTGCTACTGTGCAGTAGCATCCCTGGGCACAAACTGTGTGATGTGATGTGATCCTACTGCACAGTAAAAAAGACTTATTGTGCAGTAGTAATGAGCTATTGTGCAATAAGTGCCACTAGGCAACCATGCCAGGACACTACTGTACAGTAACTAGTTGCACAGTCATTTAGTACTTGGTTATGCAAGTATTAAATGACTTTGCAGTAACAGCTGTGCAGTGGGTGGCTCATGTAGACACGCCCATTGAGCACAACTATAAAGTACATGGCTCCTGTTGAGCAAACGTGCTGATTGGAACCTACCACAAATATAGGTTAGTGAAACCCATCTGAACAAGATGTATAGTAGTGCTCAATAAGTGCAGCCCCCTTCAGCACTGACTTGATTTTTAAAATCATTTTGACTTTCTCTTCACTCCCACAGCTAACCTATGCCTTTCTTTCCCATTTCCGGTGATCCTTGTTTCTTCACCAACCTTAAATGTCAGGGCTCCAAACAGTTTACCCAGAATGCTTCTGTTGGTCCCTCTCTCAGCCTATCACATATGGGTTAGTGTGGTCCTGCTCTCCATGAGGTGAAGGCAGATCAGGTTGCCCTGCACCTCATCTGCATAGAAATTTTTGGAGCATCCCAGGACTCTTGACAAGAACACCCAGTTCCAGTCATGAGTGGGGGAGCTAATTAGCACATGGATCCTTTGTAGGAGGTATCTAGAGTATACAGCATACTGAGCAGTGCTGAGATGTCAGATCACCATGGCCTGGAATGCTGCTGACTCTGGTGGGGCCCAGCCCAATGAACTATAGTAAGCCTAAGTAGTAAGCCTCGTAAGTCATGAGCCTTTTGGCTTTGGATTAATATCATACATAGTTTGTATATTCAGAGGGGTTGCACTATCCAGGTGTGCTGGCAGGGGAAGCACCATGACCACTAAGGTGATTTTCCTAGTTGTAGGGGAAAACCACTTTCTTGGCAGGGGGTAGTACCCTGACTGATATAAGGGCTAGTTAACTTCTCACTTCCACTGGGAAGAACTTAACTATATGCCAACTTTATGGGAATAGGAGATGCCTTCCTAGCTTGCTGTTGTGGCCACATGGCTGAGGGCCAGCAAAACTTAAGGGCATCTGAACCCCAAGCCTCCATGTTTGGGCCTGCATGTAGGATGCCTGACAAAGAATTTGGAAGAATCTGAAGCCCCAGGGTGGGGGTGGAGGATGTTTGCTGGTAGTAGGGCCACATA
>NW_017729034.1:12760908-12764504 GCF_001723915.1 Gavialis gangeticus
ATTTGGCTGATTTGATTTGGGACATGAAAAATTTTCCTTAAAAGAAAAAAAGTTTGTACTATATACAAGGAGGTGCTAAAGTGTTACGTAAGGTGTGTTTTATAGAGTACTTTTGCTAAAGCTTGCAACAGTTTCAAAAAAGGTAAAATGCATCAATTTTGGATTAATTAAGTCTATAGGTACTATAGGCAAATTGCTATAATTATGTTTATTTCCAAATCATTTTTTTCAACTTTTTGCCTCACTTCCATGTGCACAGGGAGGGTACGGTCTGACAGTAAGGAGTAGGGGAAGGGGCTGGAGGGGGAAAAAGTTGGAGAGGAGGGACAGAGGGCAAAAGGGCTAGCCAACCTCCCCAGATTTATTTTTCCATTTGTAGCAGTGGGAAGGGAGAAAATTAAAGACAAACTTCCAATAAATAGATTTTATACCTGGAAAATTATATCAAATTTATAAATTTTCTGTAAATTGAATCTAATTTCTGGGGGGGGTCATCTTATGATCAGGGTCATCTTATATTCAGGTAAACACAGTGACTCACCATTATGATTACAGATACGGAAAGATGAGATTAGAAATTGTTGACGATGGCCAAATGACTTATTAGCAACAATAAGACAAAATTAACAATGTAAAAATGTTTATTAAATATTTGGCAAAACTTCCTGATATTATGATCTAGCAGACTGCAAAATAATGTTCCAAGAGAAATTGGGGAGGTCATTGCAAGGATCATTTAAATATAGACTGAACAAATCACCACAGCATGCAATGTTGGGAAGAGCTTAATGGTTAGCACTGGAAGGACTAGGTAGAATCAGTCTTCATGTCTAACTTTCTGATTCTTTGGTTCTCTGCCAATTATTAAAATATGCCAGCAAAGTATCAATATTATGAGTACAATGGGATTGGAAACTATTCTTTCAGTTTCCTTTTAAATGAATCTTTATTATATAGATATGCAAAGGAACTTACTCATATGTAAACATAGTGTTAGAATTTCAGTACTGAAGAAGAATAATGGCATCAAAAGAACATATTAGAGCCTTGTTACATGTTAATTTTAGGCAGGTTTTGGAGCTCTTAACCCCTGCATTGTCTACACATTAACACATGAAACTAGTTTTAAGCACTCTTTAGGTGGCTTAAAGTCATACTGCCCCTGCCTAGGTTTATCTCTGACCCGTGTTACCCAGCTTGTGCTACACTAATGTGTAGTGACTCTAGACTATATGTTAGTGTAAACCCCGCCCCCGTTGTTTCCCCTTCCCCCGTGGGCCTGGATCTGGCCCATTACTCCATCCTCCCAGTATTCCAGATCCCCATTCTCTGCCTCCCTCCCTTCAACTTACTCTTGGCTGCCTGCATTCTCTGTCCTGGGCAAGCAAACAAGGAAGGGTTAACAAAATCAGCAGTGGGGGAGGGGGGAATGAACAGACAGGTTAACCAGTCAATGTTTGCTCCCCTGAGACAGACAGACAGCAAGGACAGCTACAAGTAAGGGGGGGGACCCTGAGGGCAGAGGGGAGCCCCAAGATTTGGAAGGAACTGGGGGAGGCTTGGGTGGCAGGGGGAAACCTGAAATGGGAGGCGTGGATTCTTACCTTTTAACCCTTCAGGCCCCTGCTATCCCGAACCAGTGACTGCTCCAAACTTGAGCTAGCACTAACACAGTTCAAAATTTGAGCAGCTCACAATGGGTGTGTATACACAAGATGCTTTTCTGCTCAGTAGACTAATCTACTGTGCAGTAAAGTGTCATATTTAACCATGTGCTAGGCTACTGTGCAGTAAAATAGGCTGATACACAGTTATCTACTACCTGAAAATACAGGTAGTAGAGTAGCTACACATTACCTACTGTGCAGTAGCGTACTTGTAGATGCTGGCTGGAAGCAATTGGCACCCAGTCAGCCTAGGCAGCAGGGGGTCTACTGCTGCCTAATTAAGCCCTATGTGGTAGGAGCTATGCGGGCTGCAGGGGCAGCTGTCTCCCCACCATATGGGAATTGGACCATCCTGATCACCATATGGTCAAGAGACCTGTCCTGGCAGCTGGGATAGCTGCATTTCAACCAGGTAGGGATTGGGTTAGGACGTGATCCCCATGTGGCAGGGAAAGGTGTTCCCACCTGGAGGGGACAGCCATGTGGGGACTGGGAGGGTCCCGATCCCCACACAGCAAGGAAAAATATTTCTACCTGTTGGGGATGCTGCCTAGCAGCCAAATGTCAATTGGGACCCTCCGGATCCCCACATGGCTGCCAGGCAGCATCCCTGACAGACAGGTGGGGATGCCTCCTGGCTATGTGGGGATTGGGATCCTTAAAATCCCCACATGGTTGCCCCACCAGGCAGGGACACTTCTCCCAGCCATGCGGGGATTGGTTCTGATCCCCAACTGGCTGGGATACCGCAGTCCACCAGCCCCCAACCCCTTATTCCCCCAGGTTGGCACTCAGGGGGAGTCTGGAGCTACCCCTGGCTGCTGCAATGGGGCAGAGCAGGGAAGGGGGGTAGGAACATCTCTGTCTCACCTGTTCTGGTTGGGAATTAATTTGCTCCCAACCTAGTGCCTGTGTAGGCTCTTTTCCTGGGGGCAGTTTACTATGCATTAATAGCATGTGTAGATGCATCCAGTGTAAAGTGTAACAAGACCCCTAGATATTAAACTTCCCAAATAGTAGTTCTTAAAAGGTGTCCTATTTCATGCATATATTTAATTTAAATCCATCCCACCAATCAGAAATAAATTAAGATGGAATATTAACAATCACCTTTTATAAACTCTATCTTCTCTACTTGAATCTGTCCTCCATCTGCAGGGTAAAGGTATCGAGTGTTTCCAGAGACTTGGATGAGATCCTCTCCCATGTTGTAACCATGAAACTGGAAAAAAATGTCAAACTGTTTGAAATGTAAAGGCAGACAGACTGAAAGAGATAGATGGAGGACAAATCAACGTGACTAGGGCTGGCCAACTTTTGAGTGTATAGGAGTTGCAGTCTGCACAGACTGGGGACCATGTAGAGTTCTCCCCCCACTCAAAACACTGCCACATGCTCCCACCCAGATACTTCCTCACCATGTAGGCTCCCCCACCATGTGGGGCACCCTGGACCCCCACGCTCCATGGTTTGCACTGGCTTACCCCAGGAGTGAGGGCAGGAAGTGGAAGCTGGAAGAGGGAGTGGGATCCCAAAGGCTCTGGCAGCAGCAACAGGAGAATAATGCAGAGAAGCAGAAACCAGGTAGTTGCCCATAGGCCATGAGTTAACTCCTCATGAGCTACATACAGCCCATGGACCACAAGTTGGACAGCCATGTTCTGGGTATCTTTTTCTGTCTTGGGGTGTTGGGGTAGCAAAAGTAGTACCTTTGTTTAGGAGCTGCCTGCATCTAATGGACACTCCTTCTCAGATAAGGAGACATTAATGAGGTCAAGATATCAGAATCTTTGGGTATCTTTACACGTGCTCTGGGGATGGGGAGGCAGAGGAAGCAGGCTTTAATTAGCGCAGCTCTTGGGAACCTCTGTAATTAAAGCACCCACAGCTTCTCATGTATTCAGCATCCTGCACTTCAAAATGGCAGTG
>NW_017729034.1:12764515-12764730 GCF_001723915.1 Gavialis gangeticus
GTATTCAGCATCCTGCACTTCAAAATGGCAGTGGGGGTGCTTTAAACTAAAGCTTCTTTGAGCTTTAGTTAAAGAGCTCCCGCCACCATTTTGAAGTGCAGGGACACTGAAAACATGAGATGCCGAGGCTGCTGGAGTGGACTGTAATTGAGTCTGCTCCAATGTGCTGTAATTACAGTGCATCAGAGCAGACATCCAGAATGCCTACATGCAAC
>NW_017729034.1:12769730-12780642 GCF_001723915.1 Gavialis gangeticus
TTTAAACTAAAGCTTCTTTGAGCTTTAGTTAAAGAGCTCCCGCCACCATTTTGAAGTGCAGGGACACTGAAAACATGAGATGCCGAGGCTGCTGGAGTGGACTGTAATTGAGTCTGCTCCAATGTGCTGTAATTACAGTGCATCAGAGCAGACATCCAGAATGCCTACATGCAACCCTCTGAGAGGAGCAGTGTGCTAGACAGATCTTCTTATTTCTGCAGAGTTCAACAACTTACTTCTGACTTTAGTTCTATACCTTTTTAGCTTCTGATTTTGGCTCTACCCTCTTGACTCTGGTACCTGTCCTGGCTTACCCCTGGACTCCATTTACTTCCTGACTCAGTCCCCAACCCCAGTTTCTGGACTTTGCCCTTGGTACACAGGTGACTTACCTTGCCCAAATCGTGGTTCCTTATATCAGCTGAGATCTATATAACTGATGGATACTACTTAATCTGTGTTGCAGACCTTTTTCAGCTAATGTGGCATAAGTGAAGGATTCCCCAAGAACATAAAGATGTTTCTATTGACCATCTAGAAAGAAGGATAATCATTTCATATATGACAATCATCAAGAAGTCTCTCTAATACCTTGATTCCTGGCAAGGTATTCATATCTTTATGAAAATCATACTCAACTGGTCTACTTGCCAAATAGATGAAAATTCTTTGCCTGACAGCCATTGTGGCTTCAGAGAAGGAAGAGAAACAACAAATGTGATCCTTACCACATGACAGATACAGAACAAATGCAGAGAACAGAAGATTCTCATTTATTGTGTTTTTATAGATGCTTTTAACACCATCAGAAGAGAAGGTTTACAGAACCTTCTATCTAAGACTCACTGCCATAACAAATTAATTGTTATAGTTAGACAAGTTCATGTGGCATGATGGGAAGAATTATGAAAGTTGGTGTAATGACTGGGGTATAAGCAGTCTTGAAGAGTGTGTGGTTAAACAAGTACCTGAGCCTGCAGGGAATCTGGATCAGTAGCTAAAGCTGCACAAAGCGATATCCAGGGAGTCAAGAGTTGCATTTCTAGTTTGTAGTGATGCAGTCCAGGCCAGGAGCCGGGGGGTTCAGAACATACAGTAGGGTAAATAGGAGTGAGGTATTGGTGTGAAAGGCAGGGGCAAGGCAGGAACAAAGAAGCATGAGGGTCCAAGGAAGGAAGCTGCTGCAGGTTGTGAGGCATTGAGTATCAAAAGCCCAAATGAAAGGCCTCAGCTTATATACTAAGCCCAGCCTCCTGCAGGCAATTAGCTTAATGCTTGTAGCTGGTACAACTCTGATACCAGGTGGTACTGCTGTGGGTGCAGGTTGCTTTTTAATAGTTGGGGAATATCTCCATTCCATTTTCAGTAAAATGGTGTAAATCAAGTCTATGTCCTCAGTCCAATGCCATTTAGTGTTGTTTGCTGCCAAGAAGCTTTACACCAGGGATGTTCAACCTCCAGCCTGCAGGCCAAATACAGCCCATGGAACCATGCTTGCCTGTGGAGTACACTATGGATTGCAAAATTTGGTGGCAGGGGAACACTGGCAATGAATATGACCACCCTCTTCTGCTGCCAAATTCCAAAACCTGAAGTCTCATGCCCTGTGTGGTGGGTTGGAACTGGGCTGTGTCATGCCCCCTCCCCCAACGTGGCCAGGTCAGGGCTACACCATGCTCTGCCCCCCACCCCCATCCTCCCTATGTAGGGCCAGGTTTGGGTTGCATCCCCTTCCCCCCTCAGCCCCAAGGGGCCAGGCTGGGGTCATGTCAAGCCTCCTTCCCTATCCCATGGGGCCAGGTTAAGCCCTGCTGCCCTGCAGGGCTGGGTTGGGGCTGGGCTGCATCCCTTTCTCCCCCATCCCCTCTGTGCAGCCAGATGGGACTTGGCCATGCCCACCCAGGGCTCCAGATCAGGACCACCAGCTAGATCCAGCTTATGGACAGATTGGGCATTGCCCCCAGGCAAAAAAGTTGAGCACTACTACTTTACACAATATTGATGTGAGTATTTGAATTAGATACATAACTGATGGAAATCTGTATAATTCCTGAAAGTTGCATGTGAAAACAAGGGTACTTGAGAAATTAATCCACAAACTTGTTTGTTGATGACTGTGTCTTGCTACCTCATTCCTAAAAAGATTGCTTAGCAGTTGTATGCCCATGTTTTAGGCCATAACCTGCTCCCACATGCCACTAATTATCACCATGGGAGTGTATGTGTTTCAAGGTGCAGACAAACCCATCTCCCTGATTAGCCTTCTCTCATGTAAAGTTCTCAGTGATGATGAAGTCCTCAAGAAAACTCCTAAAGCTCAAACAGCCTTTAGAAGATGATATGAATGTCTTTGTAACAGGAAGGCATACACTTTGTAGCCAAATTAGCAGTCTATGAAGCAGTAGATCTGATTTCCTTATTCTATGTCTGTGAACCACGGATAACTGTGGATATTATACAAATTTGCCCCATTTTCATTTAAGCTGTTGGGGAAAGCTAATGAAAATAAGATGGCAAGATAGAATCCGAAATACTCAATAGTCTTCCATGGGTAAATATAACAAGGATCAGTGCTATGTTTATAAAAGGACAACTAGGACATAGTTGAAGTTAAGATATCTGATACGTGGCTCCCCAAGAAAATGCAAGGCTGGGATAGGTTTAGACAAGTTGTTGAATGCAGTGCACTTTTTTCATGTTCTCAAGAAAACTATTTTTGGAAGAATCTGATCTGGAAGACATTTCTGTGGTGGGAATCAAGAAAGATACAAGGACTATTTTAACAATCTTGAATCAATGCAGTCTGCGCAGTCAAAAACCTGGGAATGAAAGACCCATAAATGGAAGACACAGTGCAAATTGGTTCATGATATCATAATTAACTTTGGGAAAAAAAATGCATCAGGGACATACAGTAGACATTTTTAAAACAAAACTTTGGTATCAAAATCAGCCCTCTTGCAACATCTACAATCATCTGCCCAGTTTGTTATTCTACATTCCTGTAAAAATCTGGCATAGCAGTCACATGAGAGCCTCAAGGCTGAATAGGCTCAGCTCAGGTACCCCTGCTGGAGTCTGGGAGGTGCTGGACTAGGCCCCCACAGCTTTGGGGGTCAGATCCCACCCTGCAGCCCATCTCCTTCTTTTTGACAGCAGCAGGCAGGCTGGGGGAAGGGGTGCCAGTCCTAATGCTGGTGGGCCCAGCCAGACTACCCCTGCTTGGGTCTAGGGAAGTGCTGAACAGGGTGCATGTGGCCTTGGGGCTTTTGGGGGTATGCACCTATTGGGCACCAGGGAGCCTCTCTGTAGGGGGGGGATCTGGCCAGAGGCTCCTCAGCCCCGATTGTTGGCTCAACTGCCCCACCCCAATGCCCATCTGCATGGCTGGCTGTCAGGGCAGGTGGGGGAGCTCTGGGGGGTTCTGCATGCCCAAAGCCAGTGTTAGCAGGCACCAAGGACCCTCTCCCTAAGGAGGGGGGACCTAGCCAAGCCCCACCCAATCTCTGGCTTGATTGCCCCCACTCCCCCACAGACTGCATGGATGCAGGCAGCTGGTTGGCCATGTCTCCAGTTTGGCTGGCTGGCAGTGCAGGCAAGGTAATTTTGGGGCTTTTGCAAGCCATCCCGTGCCATGCCATGGCTTCCCACTTTCTGTACACAAGCAGGGAGACCCTGGAGCTGCATCAGGTCCTGCTGATCACCGTGTGTGATTCTCATATGATACATCACACATGACCTGCTAAACCTGATGCGGCAGTGGGAGGCCCTAGAATGCATCTTCATGCTAACACGCATTGAGCTGTTTGTTGTGCCTCTGCACCCCTGCCTGCTGAGCATCCATGACTGTGGCTCCAGGTTCCTTTTGGACAGTGATGATAGGACCATCCTGTATGCCATGAGCACTGGGATATTCTAGAACCATCTCCACCTGTCAAGCACACGGTTTAGGTGCACCCCATCAGCACCAACTGGTGGGAGCAGATAGTCCTTGGTACCTGGGGTGATGAGTTGTGGCTCCAGACCTTCCATATAAGATACGACACCTCCATGGACATCATCATCCAAGGGTCCCCTGCATGATAATGTCACTCACCAGGACATCATCAGCCAACATACAGCCAACCCTCAATTCGGAGAAGCAAGTGGCCATTGCTGTCTTGAAGCTGGCCACTCCTGGCAGTCTCTGCTACATTGCCAACCAGTTTGGTGTTGGCTTGCCCACGGCCAGAGAGGCTGTCCAGGAGGTTTGGCTGGACATCCAGGATGTCCTGGCAAACTGCTTCATCTGCATTATCAACCTGAAGGATGTAGTAGCTGGCTTCTGATGCATGTGCTTCCCCAATTGCACAGGGGCCTTGGACAGTACCCACATCCTGTCTGCTCAGCCTAGGATGGCTGGGCATTCTTCAACCACAAAGGGTACCTCTCGATCATCCTGCATGGAGTTGTTCATCATCACTTCACCCACATCTATGCTAGTTGGGCAGGCAGACCCCACAGTGTCCATGTCTTCCAAAACTTCCCTACTTCCTAACCTGATGAAGAGTTGGCACTACACCCTTGGACTCCCCAATTGCATCACTGGCAATGTTGTAACCCCCACTCCATCACTCGTGACTCAGCTTACCCCCTCCTGCTCTGACTGATGAAGCCCTATGGGGGTAGCTGGACCACCAGAAGGAACACTTCAACTACTGTCTGAGCAGGTGCCATATGGTGGTAGAGTGTAGATTTGGCTGCCACAAGGTACACTGGTGTGCTTCCAGCGTGCACCTTGAGGTTGATGAGGAGAACCTGCTGCAACTCATAGTCACCATGTGTATCCTCCACAGCATCTGTGAGACCAGAGATGAGGTATTCCTGGAATCCAGTTTTATTTTATGCAGATAAAACTCAGCAGCTAGACCAAGACTTAAGCCCCTTGTTTAACAAGAGTCCAGAACAAGGAGGAGTTTTCTAGGGAGTCTGCTTTGAAACTCTCTCTCACATTCCTTCACTGTAAGCTTGCTGAGAGGAAAGATGTTTGTAGGGAAAATGGAACCCTTCAGGATTAAATAACATCAAACAGGCCAGTTACAGAGGGAATGTCTGCTTGGAAACAGAGGAAGGAAGTGAGAGGCAGCAGATTAGAAGACCAGAGACATGGCTGGTGGACATCACAATCCCAGAGCCACTGCCACTTTCAGCTCTTCCTCTGCTTCCACCTGTGAGGTGTCTGTCTAGGCAAAAGCACACACCATCAAGGCTTCCACCCAGGTACTGGTTTGGTTCTGTGCAGATGGCAGCTTGGGGGTTTCTTCCAGTGTCAGCCAGGTGGGGGAGTGCCTGCAATGTGAGCAGTGCCTTCTGGTGGTGTTCCTCAGGGAGAAGACAAGAGACAGGAGGAGATAGCAATGCTCTAAAGCATCTTCTGATTCCATTCTGGAGAAAAACCTCTAAGACTGTGGAGAAAGGACTGCGAGAGGTGGTTCAAGAAAAGAAAGAGAGCATGGACTCCCAGGAAAGTGGAAGTTAGAAGATTGTGACCTCTGGCAGCAGAAGAAAGTCATCATCTCCACCTGCAGTGGTTTGCCTGGAGAAGATATGGAGCACCAGCAATGGAGGACAAGGAGCTCATTCCATTGGCGGAAGAGGCCAGGCCAGGAATCCCCAAGGTGGGGAAGCATCAAGATCACTGCCATGAAGAGGAAGTGATGGGTGGTAGTGGTTGGAGACTCCCTTCTGGGAGGGTGGGAGGTAGGTGGACGGATCCATCTGCCAGGCTGACCTTTTATCCTGTGCAGTGCACTTCAGCCATGATTTAGGTAGATCCCTAGTTATAAAGAGCAACAAAAACAGGCAAGAGGGCCCAACCCATAGATTCAGAGCACTGAGTCAGATTTAGGCACTCTAAGCAGGCCAGAGGCACATCTTGGTAATCTGGGGTGCCTATACAAACGCTCCGATGTGTTCTAATTAGAACGCTCTAGTATCGCTGCATCATCATGTGTATAAGCCCCTATGGGTTTAAAAATGGCTGCTGGGGCACTTTAACTATAGCTCATTGAGTGAGCTTTAGTTAAAGTGTCCTATGGCCATTTTTAAACATGTGGGGGCCTAATACATGTGACACTGCAGCATTTTAATTAGAGGAGCTCCCCAAGAGCTATCCTTGGTCTGAGCTTATATAGCCAGTGTGGCAGGGCTGTCTTCTTGAGGGATGTCTCAGCTTGATTTCCTGATTATTTCCAGGTAGGACCTGGGACTAGCGCTGTCCCCAGCTGGGCCTCCGCTTATTACAGGGAACTTTTAAAGTGTTAATCTTTTCCTAATGTGGTATTATAATCTTCTCACCTGATAAACTTTCTCAGGGGGTGGTGCTAGGATATTGTGCTCTTCAAGTTCAGGTGGTTTTGCTGGCTCATCTTTAGATTTCTCCTTGGAAACTTTCTTCTTCGAGCTCTTGCTTTCTTCAATGACTGGTACTTCTTTGTTCTGTCCTTTCTTTTTACCACCTGATTTTTCTTTCTTTTCAGCTTTTTTCTCTTCCTTTAATTGTTCTTCTTCTAATAGTCGATCATGTTCTTCCTTCCAAGCCTATTAAAATGTAAAAAAACAAATCAAGAAACTCAGGTCCTGTTTTCATAAGATGGTGCTTAATATTTTGTAAATAACAGTGTATATGCAGCTTTAATTCACTTCCTTATGCAAGTGCATTATATAACCAGATAAAAATTTGAAAAACACCTAAGTAACTTGAAAGACAAAGTGTGTTATTTTGGTGCAGGTAGCAATTCTGTTTCCAGCAGTGCGAAAAATGAGTATGCACTATGTATGTGGACTGAGCATACACAGAAAGCTGTGTATTGGTAAGACATATGTAAGCACCACTTATGGATGTGCACCAGCAACCTTCTATGGAAATGTAGGTGACCTAACGCACACACCCAGCAGGTGTTAGATGGAGCAGTAGGAGTGGTCTTCCAGTTTTAAGCCCAAATAGCTGAGCGGGCTGTGGGGAAGTCAGAGACCCAAATCCTAGGTCCCTGTCACCATGAAAGGAATTTGAGCAAGTAATTTTCTGACTTTCCAAAACACTACCTCTAACTACTATGCCACTAAGTTAGGCATTAGCTACAGTCCTTTCTAACACTCCTATAACATTTGGCCCCCTGGGCAGCCAAGAGAGGGATATATGTGTGGCCAGGAAGAAAACAGCAATTGTATGCATGGTTCAGTGAGATGGCTGTTCCCCTTGCAAGGAGCAGGGCCTAATTATCTTTATCCCCAGTGAAGGGCAGGAACTTCCCCACTATATTGCGCGCATTTTTCAGTGACAATTAAATGCAAGGGACAGTGGCTCAGCTTTGAAAGGAGTGCCAGAAAGGCAGCTGGATTATGCCTGACTTGTGATGGTTAGCACAGTGTACTAGGATGTCATAAAGATGCAGTTTCAAACTTCCTATGGGCAAGGGATGTATAGCAACTGTGTCTTCGACTTCCTGGGCAAGTGCCCTACTCACTTAGGTATTAGGGCTAAAATAAGGTAGAAATATTTTCATTCTCCTTCATTTTATTTCCAGGTACGTTTGCATATAGTCACATGCACATGCAGGGTTATGTATCTGGGAAACAGAATTCCTAGCTGTATGTAAGTGCCAAAATGCCACTTCTATAACTAAAAAGTGTTACTTAGATGACCAAAGGGATAAAATTCCACCCAGAGTTATTTGGGCTGCTAAGCCTTATGCACTTAAGCAACTTAAACAATTTTCAAAAGTTTGCTTACATTCTCTAATAAGATAAAACATATTTTTACCACAGGACTTTGCCTCATCCTTATCATATACTGTTGGATTATTCCTGCTTTGTCCCCTAAATGTGATAAAGCACAATGAGTGCAGTATAAAAAATATATATAAAAAAGGTTTGTGACCAGAAGGAAAGAGCAGCTGAGGAGCAGAACTCTGTTGCCCTTTAATGAAGGTACTCATTTAGAAAGTAGGAGTCCTAGGGTTCCTGTACACATTATGGGGTTTAATCCTCATTTAATTAAATAGGTTTCTAAAATTTAAACTTGTTTATTTTGGAGCATTGTGTCAGTGTTTGCACATATTAGGTTTTTGATTGAATTAAGCCCAGTGTGCAGTTCCCTGTAAATTCCAGCAGGGGAAGCCACATGTAAACCAGTAAGTAATGCACCAGTAATCCACCCCCTCCTCAGTCCCTGAACCACTCCTCCCCTGGGAAGCCTCATGCTAACCCTCACTTACTGCCTCCCCTGCCAAGCCACAGTCACTTAAAATATGTTATAGTAAGTGTTTGACTTTTAGTGTATAATTTGGATGTTTCTGGTTCTAAGATGGCCACTCCCCCCTCCCAAAAGGAGTATTTCTGGGGGACAAGGGGATGGACTTCTGGCTATTAAGGTCAGGGGTTAGGGGTGGGACTTCTGGTCCTAAGATGGCAGCCAGGGGGCATGGCACTTGTTAAGGGGTGGGGCTACCCATGCAGCCCTGAACAGTTGACCAAACCTCGTTAAGCAGCCCTCCACCTGAAGTAATTGCCTGCCCTTGGAATAGGCACATCCAAGAAGTATTTACTCAGAAAATAGTATAGTTGTTGGGTATGCCTCCTCATTCTCGAGTTACTGACCTTTGAAAGAAGCAGCTCACCAGAAAACAGGCCTGACCTGCAATAATCCTGTTTTGAAACAAACATCTCCCCAGAAAAGAGCTTTGCTCTGTAGTACTGCAGAAGAAAAAGTTGCCTGGCAAGAACCCTGGATTGAAAGCCAACAGTTCCCAGAAAAAAAAATTTGCCCTGCAACAGCCCTGGCTTATCCTGGCTGGAAAGCCAGCTCTCCCTAGACAGGAGCCTGGGCCTGCAAGAATCCTGGATTGAAATCAACCTCTCCCTAGGAAAAAACCAAACAGTTGCCCTGCAAGAACCCTGGTTTGAAAGCCACCTCTCCCCAGAAAAAAACAAAAAAAAAAGTTTTTCTGCAAGAACCCTGGCTTGAAAGCCAGTTATCCCCAGAAAAGCAAAAGTTGCCCTGCAAGAACCCTACCTTGAAAGTCATGCGTCTCCAGAAAAAAAAATTGCCCTGCAAGAACCCTGGTTTACCCTGGCTGGAAAACCAGTTTTCCCCAGGAAAAAAACAGTTGCCCTGTAAGAACCCTGGCTTGAAAGTCATCTCTCCCCAGACAGGAGCCTAGGCCTACAAGAATCCTGGTTTGAAACCAACCTCTCCCCAGAAAAAAATTGTTGCCCTGCAACAACCCTGATTTAAAAGCCAGCTCTGCCCAGAAAAAAAGTTCCCTTGCAAGAATCCTGGTTTGAAACCAACCCCTCCCCAGAAAAAAAAGAAGCTGACCTGCAAGAACCCTGGCTTGAAAGCCCCCTCTCCCCAGAAAAGAGTCTTCCCCTGCACTAGGCAAGGTTTGAAATGGGTGCGTGATGGACAGCGCTATGTCTCAATAGATACCATTAACACCTCTCAAAGGGGTGCCCACTGGGGACACAGTGCCCTTGATTTGGTGGCACAGTGAGGCTAGGGGAACTTAGGTCTGTAGGAAGAGCAGCCAGGCACAGGCACAGACACAAGTGGGTGTGATCATCACTGGAATATTATCAAGCCATCCCAATGGATAATAGGGACAATTTGGGCCAGGCTAAGCCTATCACCATTGCTTTGTTTGCAAAGGGTACTTGATCACATTGCCCTGACTGCCAGTTCTGAGACACAGTTGATACCTTCACAATTATGAGTACATGGAATTTTCAAAAAGGTTTGTTCAAGACATATTTATATAACAGCCTCACAAAGTTTGCAAGCAACTTTTCATGACTCAGCTGTTGTCAGAATACCTTGGTCTTGACAACATCTTGGCCATGAACACCTTCTCTGAAGTCTCAGAAAACCAAGTCCAGCACTATGCAGGCAACAAATCAGGAGGCTGATACATCCATTAATTGGGGTCCCAACTGGACCCAGGAAGAACTGAAGGACTTGGCTGACATTTGGTCAGAGGAAAAGATCATAGAGCAACTTAAAAGTAGGAGGAATAAGTTGGTGTTTTCAACTGCCAAAGAAATGAAGGTGTGAGGGTACAACCAGGACTAAACACAGTGCCAGAGCAAGATCAAGGCCCTGTGATTTATGTTTCACTGGGGGCAAGGATGCAATCTCTTGTTCTGTGGCAGGGCACACAATTGTTCCTTTCTACAACCAGCTGTATGTCATTCTCTCCAAGGATGCAGGTGAGGCTTTCTGTCTCCAGTTGTTCAGGACTGATGTTGTCCTGGAAAGCACACCTATGGAAGGAGCCTCAGTGTTCTGAGACAGAAACCATGACCATGTCAGAGCAGTGGAGAGACTACTCCATGGTGCTGGATGACAGGGACACCCAAGATGAGGTGACTCTGATCATGACCCCAATCTCTCCTTCTATTCCATGAAGTAGCACAGATGAGGAGGAGGAGAAGGAGCAAACTGCTTCAGATGTGGTTTCTGTTCCTCAGACCCAAAGAATGGTTTTTGTTCCCGGGACTCAAGAGGATGTGTGACCAGGAACTTATAAGTATGGGGGAATGAGCACTATATCCATTTAGGCCACTCTAGCAGTCACTTTTTCAGTGCATGAGGTTTGAATGTGTTGGGGGGTTAGTGCATGTAGTGCTGGAAGTGGGTCACCATCCTCTTGTGGGGGGTGGGGTGAAGAATATTTCACCACAACACAAACTCAAAGTTTTCCTTGAATTGTTTTAGCTGCCATGGGCAATGTCAGCTGGGGTTGTGCCTCCAAATGGGGGACTTAGAAATTTTGGGGCATGTGAATTTTTTCCATGTGGCCACTCTGGAAGGCACTGTTTTGGTGTATGCAGGCAGTGTCATAGCGGCGGGGGGGGGTGAGCAGCAAGTTTGGGG
>NW_017729034.1:12780682-12782298 GCF_001723915.1 Gavialis gangeticus
TGCACTTCTGGGCAAGCATGGGAGGAGTGTGTCCCCTGGATCTGTGCCTGGGGCCTTTGCCCTGGCTGCGTGGTAGCCAGCACGTAAAAAAAGGCGGGGGTTGAGTGAAAGGGAAATGAAAGTAGTCCATGCCCCCCCCCCCAAGGCACACAAGCAGTTCATTCCAGGACTGAACTGTGCTGTTCTCAATTAAAGGCTGCCAGCTACCATGGGTCTGTTGTGTGTCTGACCGTGGGGTAACCTCTTGTGCAATCGTGAATGGGGTGACAGGGAGCTGGCATGCAGCACAAGAAACCCCCCACCCACAAAGCAGCAACTGCGGGCTACATTCAAACTTTATTGATATGAACAGCACTGCCTGTGGGTTGCATGTGCAGGGGGGTTAGTGCATTTAGCACTGGAGGTGGGTCACCACCCACTTGAACGCTTGGGGGTGGGGGAAGGAAATCTGACCACACCATGAACACTTTGTTTTCCTTTTGTTACCAGCTACCATGGCCGATGCTGAACCTCGGATGTCAGCTCGCACTGGAGTGGAGTGCTCACAAGATTATTGCTGCAGGCAATGACACACCAGAGAGAGCATGATGGAGGCTTTAGTGGAGGTGCCACAAATCCAAGTGGCAGCCATGGATGGCTGGGGGACAAAGTCCAGGAGGCGCTTAGGTCTGATGAGGACCAAGAGAATCGAAGTGTGGACAACACAATCGAATTCCAGAAGCAACTCCTAGACTGCACAGGGCAGTTTCTTGACCTGGCCACACAGTGCCATGTCAATGTGCAGATGTCACAAGACTTGATTAAGGATCCTCTGCAGTGTATAAACAAGCACAGCTTCCATAAGCAAGTACTACCTCAGAAAGGGCACAGTAGGTTCGCTTGGCTTGCCTCTGTCCAGGAAGTAGCCAGACCATTACATGTGAGCCTGTCTGCCAAAATGCTGAGGGGTGCACGAGTGCCAGGAGGGCCAGGTGGGCACCACTGCAGTTCAGGGAGCAAAGGGCGGGTCAGCCAGGGAGGCATAGAAGGGAAAGAAGCCCAAGTAACCCCCTGCACAATACTTTGCTTGCATTACTTGTGTGTGTGCTCCTTAGAAATCTCTCAGGTGCAATAAAGTGGCATTTCCCCCTGTCTGTCTGCCTGCCTCCTTTATTGGGAAGGAGTGAAAATGCCTGCCTCTGGGTGCGATGTGGGGATAGGAAGAAAAGAAACCCCAAGCATTCCCTGGCTAGCCTCAGACCCAGTGCATTGGTGGGTGGTGTTGAAACTGTGGAAGGGGGAAGACCAGGAATAAACTGTTAACAAGCCCCTCTAAACTTCCCTTGCCCCTGAGAGAACAAAGTGAGGGAGTTCAACCTGAGAAGCTGCTAATTGCCCTCTTTGAAATGTAAAACCTTCCTTGTGCAATCCCAGTCAGCACAAAAAGGAAAAAAAACCCTATGGCTACCATGCTGCATTCAGTCAGGAGGAGGGGAAAAGTAGGGGGTGAAGGTGCTGTTCTCACCTTGGCCAGGGCAAGGCTAGGGCAGGCAGGCGGGTAGGGAGGAGGATGTGAATCTGACTGAGAGCTGAGACTGTGCAACTGTGACTGGCAGCAGCACAGGGGTGCATGGTGG
>NW_017729034.1:12782309-12786096 GCF_001723915.1 Gavialis gangeticus
TATGGGCAGCAATGAAAGCAAGCAACAGGGTAATTTTTAAAGTTTGGTATGTGGTTTCAGTGCCCCAGTATGCTAATGATTTCTCAGCCAAGGGGTAATGATAACAGGAGACTACCTCCAACTACTCTGTGAATTTGCTGCACACTGTTCTGTCCTAACCTTTCAACAAGTCAGATTGTCCTGAACTACCTGGTCTGCCATTTGCAGTTAAAGTAAATGACTCAGGGTGGTTTGTTCACACAGCCATTGCAAACAATAACCCCTATCCCAGCCCAGGCAGCTGCTCCATTACCTGCCCATCTTCCACCCCTGCCCCCCCCACCAATACCTCCTCACCTCCACTTTTGACAAAAATGTGCTGCCACACAGATGGCTTCTGGTGTAAATAGGCAATAATTTTAGTTTAATGGAAAGAACAGCCAGTGGTAGTCATCAGCAATGTCTGTAATATGTGCTGCCAGGCAAGCCCACACAAGAGCTGCCCGACTAGTGTCTCCATGATGGTATTGTTGCAGGCCATGCACTGCTAACTCACAACTCTGTCTGACTGCTGCCTCTCATGCTTCATCAACCCATGACTTGCTGAAAACCTCCCCCCAGGTTTCATAAATATTGTGGAGCACATAGGCTGCCACTATAAAAACGGTTATGTTTTCTGGCTCCAACTCAAGCCTGCGGTTAATCATCCTCCACCATGCTTTGAGGCAGCCACAGGTGCATTCAACACCCATCATGTATTTGCTTAGATGGTAGTTGAAAGCCATCTTCTGCAGGGTGGTAATGTGCCCCCCATAAGCTTTCATAAGCCAGGGCTAGAGGGGGTAAGCAGCATCTGCTATTAAAAGAGGGACCTGTCTTGGGGTCTCCAGGTACATAGTGTCCTTTATCCATCAAGCCAGACAGCAGAGAGTTTCTGAACGCACACGCATCATGCGCACTGCCTGCCCACCCTGTATAAATGTTTGCGAACGAGCCCCAGTGATCATCAACCATGGCTTGTAGGATCACAAAGGCAAATCCTTTCCTCTTCTTGAATGGCTGCTCTCCCTCCACCCCACCCCCCACGAGGGGGATTGCACATGGATGTATGTGCTGTCTAAAGCTCCCACGCAGTTAGGGAACCCCATGGCATTGGAGATCCTACTCAGCACTGGTGAGATCGCAGCTGAAGTACTGCATCCAGTTCTGTGTAGCACGCTTAACAAGGACATGGACAAGCTTGAGAGAGTCCAAAGAAGAGTCACCTGTATGAAAGAAGTCTTAAAAGGCAAGCCATATGAGGAAAGGCTGAGGGATCTAGGACTCTTCAGCCTGATGAAAAGAGGGTGGAGAGGGGACCTGGTAGCATCTTACCACTACACTAGGAGAGTAAATCAAGGGCTCAGTGAGCAACTGATCACCAGGGCAACCAAGGGGAAAACCAGGAGTAATGGCACAGTTGACACCTTCACAATTATGAGTACACGGAGTTTTCAAAAAGGTTAATTCAAGACATTTTTATATAACAGCCCTGCCACGTTTACCAGCAACCTTTTATGATTCAATTGTTGTCAGAATACCTTGGTCTTGACAAAGTCTTGGCCACAAACAGCTTCCCCAATGTCTCAGAAAACCAAGTCAAGCAGTATACAGGCAATGGAGTAGAATGCTGATATATCCATCAACCAGGGCCCCAACTGGACCCGGGAAGAACTGAAGGACTTGAAAAAGGAAAAGATCATAGAGCAGCTGGAAAGTAGGAGGAATAAGCCTGTGTACACCACAATTGCAAAAGAAATGAAGGCACAACTGGGACTGGACACAGTGCCAGAGCAAGATCAAAGCCTGAGATGTGCAATTCATCAGGCCAAGGACGGGAATTCTTGTTCTGGGGCAGAGAGCACAATTGTTCCTTTCTACAACTAGCTGTCCATCTTTCTCTCCAATGATGCAGGTGAGGCTTCCTTTCTCTGGTCATTCAGGCCTGCCATTGTCCTGGAGAGCTCACCTACGGAAGGAGTCTCAGAGTGTCCTGAGAGGGAAACCATGAACATGTCGGAGCGGTGAGACAACAGCTCCGTGGTGCTGGATGAGAAGGATGCCCAAGAGGAAGTGAGCCTGATCATGACCCCAATCTCTCCTCTGATTCCACAGAGTAGCACAGATGAGAAGGAGGAGGAGAAAACTGTTTTGTATGTGTTTTCTGTTCCTGAAACCCAAAGAATGGTTTCTGTTCCTGAGATGCAAGAGGATGCATGACTGGGGACTTGTAAGTATTGGGGAATGGGCATTATATCCATCTGGGCCACTCTGGCAGGCACTGTTTCAGTGCACATAGGTCAAATGTGTTGGGGGGCTAGTGCATGTAGCACTGGAGATGGGTCACCATCCACTTGTGGGAGTGGGTGAAGGATATGTTACCACACCATGAACTCTTGGTTTTCCTTTAACTGTTACCAGCTACCACAGGCACTGCCAGCTGGGGACACACCTCTGAACTGGGGACTTCTAATTTTCAGGGAATGTGAATTTTTTCCATTTGTACCACTCTGGCAGGCACTGTTTTGGTGCATGTGGGCAGTGACATACCAAGGTGGGGAGGGCAGCGGAGCAACCTCCCCAGGCACCGAAGTGAAGGGGCGCCAACAGGGGCTGCCCAGCTGAGGCGGGGCACAGGATGGAACCATGAGCAATAAGTTTGGGGGAAGTGGAGATGGGGTGAAGAGCAACTCCTGCCACTGTGTACTCTTGAAGAAGCATGGGGGGGCCATGCATGTGCCCCCTGGATCTGTGCATGGGATGAAGGCAGGCTGCCACTGCAGGCTTTGCCCCAGGTGCCAAACTTAATTGCTACAGCACTGCCTGTGGATTGCATGTGCTGGGGAGTTAGTCCACATAGTACTGGAGGTGGGTCACCATCCTCTTGAACACGTGGGGTGGAGGAAGGAAATTTCACCACACCATGAACACTTTGTTTTCCTTTTCCTGTTACCAGCTACCATGGCCCAGGGACATGCCTCTGAACCTCAGACCCCAGATCATACTGGAGCAGAGCACTTACAAGATTATCACCCCAGGCAGCAACGCTCCAGAGAGAGCATGATGGAGGCTTTGGTGGAGGTGGCACAAACCCAAGTGGCCACCACAGATGGGTGGTGGGACAAAGTCCAGGATGTGCTTAGTGAGGACCGGGAGAATCAAAGTGTGGACAACATGATTGAATTCCAGAAGCAGCTTGTAGACCACACAGGGCAGTTTCTTGACCTGGCCACTCTGTGCCATGTCAATGTGAAGATGACACAAGACTTGATTAAGGATGTCCTGCAGCGCATGAACAAGCACAGCATCCGTAAGTGGGCACAGTAGCTCTGCTCAGCTTGTCTCTGTCCAGGAGGTAGCCAGGAGCATTACAACAGAGCCTGTTCCCCAAAACACAGTGCAGTCAGCTGAAGGGCACATGACTGCCAGCAGGGCAAGGTAGGCACCACTGTGGTTTAGGGAACAAGTGGTGAGGGGGCAGCAGGGGTGGGGGGGGGCATAGAAGGGAAAGAAGCCCAAGTAATCCACTGCACAATACTCTGTTTCCATTACATTTGTGTGTGCACCTTATGAATCTCTTCAATGTAATAAAGCAACATTTTCCCCTATCTGCCTGTCTGTCTCCTTTATTGGGAAGGAGTGAAAATACCTGCCTCTGGGAGGGATGGGGAGCAGAGGGAAAGAAAACCCAAGCATTCCCTGGCTAGCCTCAGTCCCAGAGTGATAATGAGACTTCAGTGCAATGGTGGGTGGGGCTGAAGGGGTGCAA
>NW_017729034.1:12786124-12791138 GCF_001723915.1 Gavialis gangeticus
GCAATGGTGGGTGGGGCTGAAGGGGGGCAAGGGGGAAGACCAGGAATAAACTGTTAACAAGCCCCTCTCAGCTTATCCTGCACCTGGGAGAACAAAGAGAGGGAGCCTGGCCTGAGAAGGTGCTAATTGCCCTCTTTGAAATGTGAAACCCTCCTCTTGCAATCCCAGCCAGCACAAAGAAAAAAAAAACACAGCGAAGGTGCTGCATTCAGGAATGGGGAGGGGAGGAGTAGGGGGTGAATGTGCTGTTGTCAC
Organism: Gavialis gangeticus; assembly: GCF_001723915.1. Taxonomy (NCBI): domain Eukaryota; kingdom Metazoa; phylum Chordata; order Crocodylia; family Gavialidae; genus Gavialis; species Gavialis gangeticus. The sequence continues at coordinate 12,786,380 of NW_017729034.1, forward strand.
CCTGGCCAGGGCAAGGCTGGAGCCTTGGGGGAGGTGGGGTGAGGATGTAGATCTGACTGTGCGCTGAAACTGTGCAATCATGACTGGCAGCAGCACAGGGGAGTGTGGCAGCTACAGGGGCTACCTGCAACCTCTGCACAGTGCCTTGACACATGGGTGACTTTTTGGGTAGCCCTTGGGACTCTGTGGACAAACCTCCTTGGCATACCTGTCAGTACATGGCTCTCTTTTTACCTATATCCCCTTCTGGTGCTCTTCTGCAAAGAAATTTGCCAGGATGGCACCAGCATGTCTGCAATGAATGATACATTTTGCACTGAAATGGGGGCAGAGGGAGGAAACTATGCAGATTTCGGGTGCTCTGGTACCAAGAATCTAACTGTGAGGTGACCTTCCTTGGGCAATCCCAGCCAACACAAGGGGAAAAAAACACAGCTCTGGTGCTGAGTATTTTCAGGCAGGGGCAGGGGCAGGGGCAGGGGCAGATCATGGAGTGAAGGTGCTATTGTCACCCTGACCAAAGCAAGGCAGCAGCAGGCAGTAGTGGCACAGGGGATATTGCAAGGATGTGGGCCTGACTGTGAGCTGAGACTGTGCAATCATGACTGGCAAACCTCCCTGGCTTGCCTGTCAGTACCTGGCCCATTTCTTACTTACATATGCTTTTGGCGCTCTTTTATGAAACAATTGCGAGGGAGGTGCCAACATGTCAATACCAATGGGCTTTCTTGCACCAAAACAGGGGTGGGAGGAGTAAATTTTTCCTAACCTGCTGTACAGCAGCCCTAAAAATTGTGGAAGCAGTGGTTGGGGTACAGATACGCTGTATTGATCCAAGACGTCTGAGGCTGGGGAGGGACGACAGCAGACCAGAGACAGGAGAAGACAGCCAACCAGGGCATGTAAGACAAGAGCAACATGATCCTCTGAATGTTTTGGATGTTTCCAAGCATAGTTGTTCAGTGGGGGCACAAGAATGCAGCATTTGAGTTCTTGTCCAATATGAGAGCTGCTTTCCAACGTGGATTTCCAAGAGGGCATTGTGACATCCTCCACAATCTGTATGTCTATCCATTGCTAACTGACATCCCAACATGTGAAATGACACCTGAGATTAGGATGGACCCAGCGGGGGGGTGGGGGGGAGGTCAATGCAGATAAGTGACATGATACGTGGGGGGCAGCATTGTTTACTCAAAGTGACAACTAACTAGACAGGTGGGGGTGGGGTTTGATTGATGTGCAGGGACATGAAGGGCAATGCAAAGCAGGTCGGCTCTGCTTCCCAGTGAATACTGTCTAGGCATTCAGGGCAAGCCCTTCTTGGTGGTTTTTCCAGAAACCTTCCTACGTACTGGCCTAAACTCCACCCCCTCCCTGCCGCAATTCCTTCCTTCCTGTTTTCAGCTCTGGTTGATACACTGCCACTTCTACCATCATTGCCGCCAAAGAAGAAAAGCAGACCACATACAAAGGTGGTCTGAGAATGACTTCTGGACATGCCATCACTTCCTGCACAGTGTGGTTGAGGCACATCCGTGGTAACTTGCAATGGTACTACAGTTGCCTTCCATAAAAACCATGCATGGGGGCCGCATGGTAATGGCTGATAAATCTCTTGGTTAGCTCCTGATCGCTGTTACTGTTACTTGGTTGGTTGCATGGTGGGGATAGGGGGGTGGGGTTTGGCAGTTCTAGGTCTTTGTGTGTGCCTTCGTGCTGCATTTGCTCTCTGCCCCACTAGCCATGGGGTGCCCTCCCAGCTTGCAAGTGGACGCCAATATATGTCAAAGTGGTTATCTCCTGCTTTTCCCCCACATGTGACAAGGTCAATTGGTTGCTTGGGTGGGGAGGCAGCAGGTTTTGGTCTCAGTCTGTCTACATTACTGCCTGCCTTCTGCCTCTGCTTTCTGCCCCACTGGCCATGGGGTGTCCTCCCTGCTTGCAAGTAAAGGCAATAAATAAAGTACAATAAAAGTATAAATAAGTAAAACAATAAGTAAAAAAAGGATGGGAGCAGGCTAAGAGGGCCAAGGAGGGTCATGCCCTGCCCTGGCTCCAACATGGCTCAGCCCACCAGGGAGCCATGCGACCCGGCTGCAGGCATGCAAGCTAGGTTAGGGGGGAGTTACCCACCTGTTCCCACCCTCAGTGGAGGGGAGGGACCCCCCTTATCCCCCCAAAAACAGTGAGGTGCTGGCCCTTCTTCTCATGCGTGCAGTTTAAAAAGGGCCTGGCAATGGCAAAAACTTCATTAGTGTCCTGGCTCTGGTGCAAGACATGTGGATGTAAGCTCACTGCACCCCCATAAGCCTAAGGACCCCAGCAGAGACCCCAGGACCACCAATGAGCCCTGGCCTGCCCACAGATGAGCAGGGGCCTGTGGAGGGAGGGACCTAGTCAGCTGGGAATGGGCTAAGAGGGCCAAGGAGAGTCACACCCCCCCCGGCTCCTACTTCGTCCAGCTTCCCAGGGAACCACGCAGCTGGAGTCTCGTGAACAGGACGCGCAAACAGGCTTACTCCTGGGCCTAGCACAGGAGTTTGCACAGGAAGGTGCATGGGAGGGCCCGAGGCCCTGCCTGTGAGTCCCATAGAGCAGACAGTCGCAGCCGTAGCCAACCCACCAGTGGCATTACACGGATGTGCATGTTTCACACCCCGAGGGTCCCCAAGGAGGTCTACACCCCCCCCCCAGCTCATCAGAGGCCTTCACCCAGATGAAGCCCATGGTTCTGGGCTCCACGCAGACAGAGCCCCTGGCTCTCAGCTGTGGGGGCTGCCTGTCACTTTTTCAGGGACCGGGGCCCAGGAGCATGGCCACCTCCCCTTGTGAGGTCTACTCCCTACTGGGGTCTCTGGTGCACCAGCTGGAGGAGCTCCAGGCTGCAGCCCAGAGACTGCGTGCCATCAGGGACTGTGAGCAGGAGATTGACTCCTACTGCCAGGCCCTTCTCCCCCAGGAGACAGAGGGTAGACCACAGTATCCCTCCATGACAAGGGAGGACTTGGGTACCTCCCATTCTGTCCAGCCCAGGGGTTGGAACAAGGTGGTCAAGGGCCCCAAGGCCCGCCACACCAATGCCCCTGCCTTGCTGGAGCTTTGCAACAGGTATGAACCTCTTGCAGCCCCAGCAGATCCTGCTGAGTTCCCAGCTCCTGCAGGCAACACAGGCTCTACTGTAGCTACCACCCCCCTCTCCCCAAGACAAAACTCAGTGTTTGTCATGGGAGACTCCATCATGAGGGGGACTGAGGGGGTAATCTGCCACCCCGACCCCTTAGCCCAGGAAGTCTGCTGCTTCCCGGGATCCCATATCTGGGACATTTTGCAGAAGATCCCTAATCTCCTCCAGCCCACTGACCACTATCCTATGCTCCTCATCCATGTGGGCACTAATAACAAGGCTCGGAGCACTCCCAGTTGGGTCATGAGGTGCTACAGGGATTTGGGAGAAGGGCTAAAGGGTCTGGGGGCACAGATGGTGTGTTCTTTGATCCTCCCAGTCTCAGGCTATTGGGTGAGGGGGGAGAGGAGGATCCAGGTAGTCAACCAAAGATTGAGACACTGGTGTCATCAGGAAGGCTTTGGCTTCCATGACCACATCCCGCAACCCTTGCAAAGCCAGCAGACTAAGGCACTTAAGGGAGCCCACCCCTTCCCCAGCCCTAGAATGAACTGTAGGCAAGGCAAGGGCCCCCAAAGGGACACTTGTGTGCCTATACACAAATGCCAGGAGCTTGGGGAACAAACAGGAGGAACTTGTCCTCCTGTTAAATGCAAATAATTATGATTTCATAGGGATAACGGAGACCTGGTGGGACTTCACCCCTGGCTACACCACAGGTATAGATGGCTATACCCTGTACAGGAAGGATCGAGTAGAAAAAAGGGGTGGGGGCATAGCTCTTATGTTAAGGAAAGCTCCGCATCCCTGAAAGCCGACATTGGCACCCATGGTAGACTTGAGACCCTTTGAGTTAAAATCCATGGAGAACACGGCACAAGGGATACTATGGTGGGAGTCTACTACAGACCCCCTACCCAGGGTCAAGATCTTGACCAGGAGTTTGCCAGGGAATTGGCTGAGGCCATGCACTCCCAGTGTATGGTTGCCATGGGAGACTTTAACTACCTAGAAATCTCATGGGAGGAGCATTCAGCCAAATCTGATCAGGCACAAAGCTTTCCTTCATGTGTGGATGACCTCTATCTGATGCAGGAAGTCTACAGGCTGATGAGAGGTAAAGCACTGCTCCACCTGGTACTAGCAGCCGGGAACAACCTAATCAGTGACCTAATGATTGAAGGGAAGCTGGGTGACAGTGACCGTGAGCTGATCACCTTCACCATCCACTGTAAAGCTGGCAAGTCAGTCAGCAATACAGAAGTCCTCGACTTCAGGAAAGCTGACTTTCATAAGCTCAGGAGGCTTGTCAGTGAGTCTCTAAAGGGCCACAACCCAAAGTGGGGGGAGTTCAGGATGAGTGGTTGCTCCTCAAGGGAGTGATCCTGGATACACAAGCAAAGTCTATCCCATCTCAAAGGAAAGGCAGCAAAAGGGCACAGCAGCCCCCTTGGCTCTCCAGGGAACTAGTGGACCTCCTGCAGCTTAAAAGGAAGACCTACAAAGGATGGAGGACAGGAACCACCACCAAAGAGGAATACTCTGCTCTGGTTTGGACCTTCAGAGAGCAAACCAGGAAAGCCAAGGCTGCGTTGGAACTCCAGCTACCTACAAATATGAAGAAGAATAAGA
>NW_017729034.1:12796138-12797547 GCF_001723915.1 Gavialis gangeticus
CTTTTTAACATCTTCATCAATGATGTAGACATTAGTGTCAGAAGTGGGCTGGCCAAGTTCAACGATGACACCAAACTCTGGGGTAAAGCATCCACACCTGAGGATAGGAGGGTGATCCAGGCTGACCTGGACAGGCTTATGAAATGGGTGGATGGGAACCTGATGGTGTTTAACACCGAAAAATGCGAGGTTCTCCACCTTGGGAGGAAAAACCTGCAGCATCCTTATAGGCTTGGCAGTGCTACACTGGCTAGCACTACATATGAAAGGGACTTGGGGGTCATGAATGACCACAAGTTGAACATGAGCCTTCAATAAGTTTATCAGGGTGCTCACCAGGATCTGGGGGAATGTTTGTTCACCAGAGCGCCCCAAGGCATGACAAGATAAAACGGTCACCAACTCCGCCATGACCATTTCAGGCTGGACATAAGGAAGAACTTCTTTACTGTCTGAGCCCCCAAGGTCTGGAGTAGACTGCCGCCAGAGGTGGTTCAAGCACCCACATTGAATGCCTTCAAGACACTTTTGGATGTTAATCTTGCTAGGATCCTATGATCCCTGCTGACTTCCTGCCTTTAGGCAGGGGGCTGGACTCGATGAACCTCCAGGGTCCCTTCCAGCCCTAATGTCTATGAAATCTATTAAATCTAAGATGTTAAATGATAAATAAGTAAAAATAATAAATACATTTGTTGACTCCTACTTGTCCCCTACATGTACCTGTGTCCATTGGTTGCATGGCAGTACTATGGGTTGGTGGGTGTTGGTCTCTGTCTGCCTGCCTGCTTGTTCTGCTCTATACCTCATGAGCCAGGGGGTGCCCCCCACTGCTTTTCTTAGCTTTTTCACTGCTCTCTGTCCCATGACTTTTGAAAAGCAATCAGGAGTTCTTGGTCCACTCCTGACTGTGTCTGTAGAAAAGTAAAAGTGAATGTGTGTGGAAGGGGGGGCATACCTTTAAAGTTATTTTAAAAACACTGCATGGTCCATAACATAAAAATAGAACAATCTACCATTCAGGGTTTCCACCCAAGCTGGAGGTCACCTCAGAATCCAGCCTTGTCTTCTAGCTGTTAATCTGAAGGTTACCAAGGTTTTTTTCCTGCAGCTTTCATTTAAAACTCACAGCATTGTTGTTGCCATTCACTGAGTAACATTTGCTTCTTCACAAAAGTGGTGAGTTATGAATTTTTCCAAGTACTGTAGCTGCCTTTCAAATTAAACAAAATAGTCTTTTATAACCTGCCATTGCAAGCATGGTGGGTTATATATGCCTGTCTCTGCCTGCTTCTGCTGCCACCGCTACCTCTCTTTGCTCTCTGCCCAAACAGCCAGAGCCTCCTTCCTGGTTAAGAACAGGGTCCATTTGGCCAGGGCCAGGATGAGTGTAGCAGGCTTGCCTTTTG
>NW_017729034.1:12797558-12803265 GCF_001723915.1 Gavialis gangeticus
CGATGTGGGGATAGGAAGAAAAGAAACCCCAAGCATTCCCTGGCTAGCCTCAGACCCAGTGCATTGGTGGGTGGTGTTGAAACTGTGGAAGGGGGAAGACCAGGAATAAACTGTTAACAAGCCCCTCTAAACTTCCCTTGCCCCTGAGAGAACAAAGTGAGGGAGTTCAACCTGAGAAGCTGCTAATTGCCCTCTTTGAAATGTAAAACCTTCCTTGTGCAATCCCAGTCAGCACAAAAAGGAAAAAAAACCCTATGGCTACCATGCTGCATTCAGTCAGGAGGAGGGGAAAAGTAGGGGGTGAAGGTGCTGTTCTCACCTTGGCCAGGGCAAGGCTAGGGCAGGCAGGCGGGTAGGGAGGAGGATGTGAATCTGACTGAGAGCTGAGACTGTGCAACTGTGACTGGCAGCAGCACAGGGGTGCATGGTGGCTACAGGGACTACCTGCAATCTCTGCATAGTGCCTTGACACATGGGTGACTTGTAGGTAGCCCTTGGGACCCTGTGCGTGACCCGCCTTGGCATACCCATCAGTACATGTATCTTTTTTTACCTACACCCACTTTTGGTGCTCTTCTGCAAAAAAAAAAATTCCAGGATGGTGCCAGCATGTCTGCACTGAATGATACATTTTGCACTGAAAGGGGGGTGGGGGACGATTATGCAGATTTCAGGTGCCGTGTTGCCATGAATCTGACTGTGAAGTGATCTTCTTTGGGCAATCCCAGCCAGCACAAGGGAAAAAAATGGGGCTATGGCACTGGGTGTATTTAGTCAGGGGCAGGGGCACATCACGGGGTGAAGGTGAGGTCGTCACCCTGGACAAGACAAGGTTAGGGGCCGGCAGTGGCTGCGAAGTGGGGGGGGAGGTTGTTGTGAGGATGTGGGTCTGGTTGTGAGCTGAGACTATGCAATCATGTCTGGCCACTCTCCCTGGCTTGCCCTTCAGTACCTAGCCCATTTCTTACTTATACAGGGTTTTAGTGTTCTTTTGCAAAACAATTGCCAGGACGGTGCCAACATGTCTGTGCCAACTTTTTTTCCCCACCAAAATGAGGGTGGTGTGGGGTGTGAACTATTCCTGACCCACTGCAGAGAAGCCCTATAAATTATGGGAGCAGTGGCTGGGGTAGGGGTACACCATATTGATCCAAGATGTCTGAGGCTGAGGAGAGAAGGTAGCAGACCACAGACAGAAAACAGCTAGCCAGGGCATGTAAGACTAGGGAATGTGATCCTCTGAATGTCTTGGATGATTCCAAGGAGAATTGCCCATCAGGGGCACAACAAGACAGTGCTTGAGTGCAGGCTGAAGTCCAACATGAGAGCTGCTTTCTGACATGGAGTTGCAAGAGGGCATCGTGATGTCCTCCACAACCGGTACATTTAGCCATTGGTAAGTGACATCGTGACATGTGAAATGACACCTGAGATTAGGCTGGGTCCCAGGGTGGGGGAGGGGGGTGATGGGTGAATGCAGACAAGTGACACCATACATAGAGGGGGTGGGGCATTGTTTACTTCAGCTGACAACTAACTAGACAGGTGGAGGAATTTGATTGTTCTGCAGGAAGGTGAAGGGCAATGCAAAGCATGGAGGCTCTGTTTGCTGGTGAATACTATTCAGGGCAGGCCCGTTTTGGTGGTTTTTCCATCAATCTTCCCACATACTGGTCTAAAAATGCCCCCCCCCCCACATACACACATTCCTTCCTTCCTGTTTTCAGCTCTGATTGAAACACTGCCACCACCACCACCACCAAAGAAGAAAGGCAGACCAAGTACAAAGCCTGAGAATGACTCTAGGACATGCCATCACTTCCTGCACAGTGTGGTTGAGGCACATCAGTGGGAACTTGCAACGGTGCTACAATTGCCTTTCATAAAAACCATGCACGCAGGATGCATGGTAACAGCTGATAAATATCCCAGTTAGCTCCTGATCTGTTACTTGGTTGGTTGCATAGTTGTGGGGGGGAGGGCACAGGTTTGATGGTTTAAGGTCTGCGTGTGTGCCTGCCTGCTGCCTCTGCTTTCTGCCCCACTGGCTATGGGGTGCCCTCCCAGCTTGCAAGTAAAGACTGATATATGTCAAACTGGTTAGCTCTGGTTAGCTCCCACATGTGACACTGTCAGTTGGTTGCATGGGGGAGGAGGGTGTGGGACTGTGGTATTGGTATTGGTCTGTCTACAAGCCTGCCTGCCTGCCTGCCTGCTGCCTCTGCTCTCTGCCCCACTAGCCATAGGTGGGGCCATCTCTGCCTGCAAGTAAGGGTGATACAATAAAATGATAAATAACTAAAACAATGATAAATAAAAACAAACATTAAATCCCAAGTAAGTAAAGCAATAAATACATTAGTTGAATCCTTGTTTTCCCCCACATGTAATAGTGTCCATTGTTTGCATGGTGGGGTCTGAGTTGGCGGGTGTCTGTCTGCCTGCCACCTCTCCTCTCTGCTCCATGGGCCACGGGGTGCTCTTCCTGCTTTTCTTAGCTTGTTCACTGCTCTCTGCCCCATGGCCACAGAAGTGAGAGAAGTGGTTGGCTCACTTCTGAATGTGTCTGTAGAAAAGTAAAACCTAATGTGTATATGGCGGGGGGGAGTGGGGTTGGGAGGGTTACCTTTAAAGTTATTTAAAAAATGCTGCAAGGTCCGTAACATAAAAATAAAACAATCTACTGTTCTGGGCTTCCACACAGTCTGGATTCTGTGGTGACTTTCAGCTTATCTTGTCTTGTAGCTGTTAACCCAAAGGTTTTTGAGGTTTTTTTTGTGCAGCTTTCATTTAAAACTCACACCTTCTTGTTGCCATTCACTGAGTAACATTTGCTACTTTACAAGAGGGGTGAGTTATGAATTTTCCCAACTAGCTGCCTTTCCAATTGAACAAAATAGTCTTTTATAACTTGGCATTGCAAGAATGGTGGGGTATGTCTGCCTGCCTCTCTGCCTGCCTCTGCTGCTGCCTCCCTTTTTTCTCTGGTCCAACGGCCCTGGGGTCCCCTCCTTGTTTGGTTTTCTCCAAATGTAGCTGTTACCTGGTTCCATGGGTTTACTAAGCTGAAGAGCGCTTACTGCTTCTTGGCAGAAAAGGTTCTTTGGGTGAAATTGTTTACCTTGAAAGTTCTTTACTGGTTGATATTTATGTAAGTTAAGGTGAATAAATCATTAAACCTTACTTATGTAAAAGAAAATTATCTGCTCCCTTTTCTTTTGTGTCTGCGATCCTCACTTGCAATTTGTTTGAAACAGCAAGGGAAGGTCATTTAACCAGTACTGGAAAACCCAGGAAATCCCCAAGTGGCAACAGCATGGCACACGGAAGAGGGGAGACAGGGGCAGATTAAGATTCTTTGAGGCCCTGGGACCCACTCCTATGGCCCAGGGCCTCCCACCCTGTGCCCTGCCCCACAGCTGTTGGCTCCATCCCTGGCCGGTGCTGCAGAAGCAGCGGTCGGAGCGAGACACACTGCCCCCCAGGCATGGGGCCAGCTGGTCTGTGCATTAATCCACCTATGGGGGTGGCGAAGCCCTGACTGTGGGTTGGGAGTGATGGGCACTGCCAGGGCCGGGGTGCCATCATGAGTTAGGGTCAGCAGGATGGGGTGAGACTGACCAGTGCAGCAGCGCAAAGGAATCTGTCAGCTACAGGCACCAGCTGCTATCCTGCGTGCTGCCATGAGTTTAAAGTGGGGGCTGGGTAACCTTGTGCACTCAGCCAGTGCCATGGCTGGCAAGGAAATTTGGTGCCCAGGGCAAAGACTGCAGTGGCAGCCTGCCTTGACCCTGCACACAGATCTGAGGTGCACAGGACCCCCCATGCTTGCCTGGGAGTGCATGTAGTGGTGGGAGCCACCCTCCCCCTTTGTCTATGCCCTTCAAAATGAGCAACTCAGCTCTGTTCTGTGCCCTGCCCCAGCTGGGCAGTGCCTGTTGGGGTGGAGGGGTCACCCCATAGGAGCGGGGGTCACCGCACTTGCTTCCCCTTGCCATGGCACTGGCACTTATGAATGGTGCAACAGCCAGAACCAATGCCATGGCAAGGAAGTTTGGTGCCCACAGCGGCAGCCCACCCTCACCCTGTGCACAGATCTTGAGGGCACAGTCCCCCCTCCTCCCCTGAGGCTTGGCTGGGAGTGTACACTGTGGCGGGAGCTGCCTTCCTTCCGTGCCCAGGCCCCCCTCCCACAAACTATCCACTCGTGGCTCCGTCCCACAGCCCACCCCAGCTGGCTGGGCAGTGCCTATTGGTGCCCCTTGACTTCTGCAGGGGGAAGTCAACCCGCTCACCCCTCCACCCCCTTGCTATGGCACTGGCACTCAAGAATGGTGCAGCAGCCAGCACATTAAAAAAAAAGGGGGGTCAGCTATGGGCTGACAAAGTGTGCACCATTTAGCTGTGTCTGAGCAAAAGGGAAATTAAAGCAATCCATACCCCCCAACCCCAGAGGCATGCAAGTGGTTCATTCCTGGACTGAACTGTGCTGTTCTCAGTTAAGGTCTGCCAGATGCCATGGGTCTGTCTGACTGTGGGGCTATCTCACGTACAGTCGCAAATGGTGTGGGAGGAAGCTGGCACATGGCACGAGAAAAAAAAAAGCAGCAGCTACGGGCTATGTTTGGTCAGGGGCAGGGAATGGGGTGATGGCACTATTGTCACCCTGGCCAGGGAAACACATTACACCCATTTATCGAAATGGGGCAGCTGAAATCAACATCTGGTGGACAAAAGGATGAACTACAAAAATGTGGCTCATTACACGTCTTTGAGTGCCTTTGTGTTTGCATGTAATGAATCCATGGATGTGGTGCTTGAATTCATGGTGAGCTAAACTAAACTGCCTCTGAGGAATTTTACTTTAATACACCAGAAAGACTTTTAAAGCATCTGGAAAACCTACTCATGCAAAAAGGCACACCATTGCAGTGCAAGAAAGGGCAAAAAATGTGGTGTGTACATATGCCCCTAGGTTCTTTCTAGGACATAAAGGCTGCTTGCAGGCATTAACAAACAAAACAAAAGTGCTTTACTTTAAACTCGGCATGCTCCAATGCCAAACCCAGCTCACGCCCAGAAGAGGCAGTGCGTTAACTGGACCCAGCTCACCCAACAGCTGTATAGATCAGGAGCTTTAGTGAGGCTTTTTTGGTGCTTTTATCTAATAGGTGATTAACTTACCTTTAGATAAAAGTGCCAAAAAGCACCGCTGAAGCATCCGATCTATACAGATGGTGTGGAGCTAGATCAAAGTAATGCCCTGCTGCTTCTAGTAAAGCGTTTTTTTGGGGTTTTTTTAATAACATCTGTAAGCAGCCAACATGCTTCATATTAAACACTAAATAGCTAAATTGAAGAGAAGGATCCAGAACCCAGGTGTCTCACTCTTAAATGAGTGCCCTGGGCTGCCCTCTGCTGCAAGCTTGTACCTCCATACAGGAGGTGAGGCTCTGATTGCTAAGCAACCCCCCCAACCCAGCTTGGCTTGACCTGTCCCAGCCTGGCCCTGCACACTGCCACCATGTGTGGCTGGGGACTCTGGTGGGAGCGCTGTTGGGCTGGGTGGGGCTGGCCACACCTGCTGCCACCATGTGCAGCCAAGGGACTTGGGCAGGAGCTGCCTGTTATGGGGCTGGGTGGGGCTGGCCCAGCATGCTATTGACACCTTTGGCCAGGGACTTGGGTAGGAGTGTGGGGAGCTGCG
>NW_017729034.1:12808265-12818669 GCF_001723915.1 Gavialis gangeticus
TATCGGGAGTCGGTGAATATGTTTACTCTCTTGTCTGTTCCTATCTCCAGGGACTTGGGTAGGAGTGTGGGGAGCTGCGTGCTGTGGGGCTGGGTGGAGCTGGTCTGGCTTGCTGCCACCACATGCAGATTCAGAGACTGGCATGCTCTGGGGACTCCAAGGACACCTCCCTCCACACATACACACACCTACACTCTCCCATACATGGCACTCCACAGCATATCCCCAAACACATCCACATCCTCCCATGCACACCCCTACCCTCCCACCATAACTCCACACCTTCCCACAGCCCCCCACACACTCCCACACCCCTCCACCTCACCATGCTTCTCCACATACTTAGACCCTTCCACACACACCCACTCCCCACAACCCCCCACATGCACACCGTCCTGCAGCCCCCACCCCAACCACATACCTCACACCACACTCCTCACACACTACACCACACTGCCCCATGCCCCCACTCACCATACCCCCACCACCCCCCACCACACACACTTTCCCACCACACACACTCCACATACACCCTCTTACACCCCCTCACACAATATACAAGAGTAAGACTATTTTGAGCTATTATGGAATTGCCTCTAGATACACTACACAAACTCACATAAATCAGGACAAAATATTTTTTTTAAATAAGATTAAAATAAGTTATAGTAGATGTTTGATTTTTTTTTAGTATACGATTTAGGGTTTTTTTCAGTTTCAAGATGGCAGCATCCTCCCTCTAAAATTAATTACTTCCAGGGCAAGGGCAGGGGTTGGGGTGGGATGTCCAGTCCCAAGATGGCGAGTGGGGGGCAAGGGGCACCTGTCACCTTGCAGCCCTTGACAGTTCACCAAAACAGGTTAAGCAGACCTCCAGCTGAAAAAATTGCCCACCTCTGTTCTTAGGTGTCCCTCTTTCCAGTTGAGTTTCCTGCTTTTACTAGCAGGCATTATATAAAAGGTTGGCACTACCATTTCCCTTTCCTTGTCTTCCATCAGCAATTATGTTTTAAAAAGGAAACAGCTAGGAATGCATTTTGTTAGGAGAACAATCCTGTTGACCTGTGTTATCCCTGCTCCAAACATACCTACCATATTGGACCCCTTAGGAGTTTAGGTGCTGCTTGGCCTAGATTTTGGATCCAAATGTCACTTAGGTGGGATCTAGGCACCTAACTTCTTAGACCTGGTCAATTCTGGGCACGTGAAGAAGCATAACTGCAAGTCCAGGGAAACCTTCAGGTCTAAAGAAGAAGTGCCTAGTGAGTTCAGTCAGCTCCATGGTTAGGCAGCCACTCAGGAGGGTTTTTTTTTTAAATACGTTTTGGATACAGACACCTAAAGTCAGCCTAAGTCCTGTTTTGGGCGCTTATATATTTTTATGAGCCTGGCTTTATGTGATTAAATTTATGTATTTGGGCCATAGTGATTTCAACGATAATAGCTGTATAAGCAACCAAAGCTAGACACCATTGATCATTATTACTTCCAAAGGCAAGAATTCTTGTGGGTGATATCTTTTATTGAACCAAACTGTATTGTTGGTATACACAGCAAAGGGTACTCTGATACCTAAAAGTTTGCCTATGTCTATCCCAACCATACAGTTAATTCAATAACAGATATCACCCACAAGAACTCTTGTTTCTCACATATCTCCTGTACTATCACAGCAAGAACATCACCACATCACTTCCAAAGGAATATTTATCTTATGCAATCCCAACAATCTTTCCCTAAATATTTATAGTCAAAGCAACAAAATAAAAGATAAGCAAAATAAACAAACAATAATGAACCAAGAATAAGAAAAATTAAAATGGTCAGACAACAAATATATGAATTAATGAAGTTAATTCTACTGTCCCTCATCTACAATAATTAGTTTATTTCAGAAGATTTTTTTTGCATTTTTGGCTCACCTTGAGAGAACCCTCTCTGATAAAATATTTTTTTTCTTTCTCAGGTTGAAGTTCTGGAGTTATCTCTCCTTTACTTTCAGATCTTGAAGCATTGCCTTTGAGAAATGAGAAAGAAATAAGCAAAATTATCAATGTATTGGTAATATTAAAAAAAGCAAAACAGAATTCCTGGCTCAGTGGGAGGGCCAGGGTGGATTCCATGTTTCAACTCCTTTGTCCCTCTGTTTAGAAAGGTGACAGGGCAGAGACACTTGTTTCTCACAACCATCATTATTTAACATTTATATTACAGTAATGCCCTGAAATCCCATCATTATCAGGGTTCTGGTATGCTAGTCACTACACATAGGGCACGTCTACATGAGATGCTATGGCAATGTAGCGTTGGCAGGCACCAACCATGACACTGTCACTACTGCGCATTGCTACTGTGCAGTAGGGTCAAAAATGACCCATGTGCTGCTGGACTGCACAATACTGGCAGGTACTGCAGAGTCATTTAGTATTTGCAAGAGTAGATGCGCCTGTGGCGGGCCAGTAGGAGGTGCTCCTGCACTGAGCCACCCACCTCACTGTGCGTGACCACCTTCTAGGCTCCGAGTGCCTCCCTGCAGGGGGGTGGGCCCCACATCTGGCCGACCTGCTTCCTGGAGCACACCCATTGGTCTGGTGGTAATGCTGCCACCAACCAGAGTCTGGGCTGATCCTTGACCTGTGCCCTCTGGGAAACACAGGTCTATTAGCCCTTGAGGGTACCTGACCCACTGCAAGAACTTGGGGTACTTCCCACAGTCTGAAGCACAAATAGTGGTATCCCTTAGTCACCCGAACCAAGGGGACCTCAAGCCATAATTTAGACCCTCTCCCAATAAATCTCCTATGCTAGGTACAAAGGAGAACTTTATTGGTTACAAGGAGTAGGTTTGGAATAGGGTACAGGGTAGAGCATATCAGAGAAATCCCTTAGAGCAGGGGTGGGCAATTATTTTGGGCGCAGGGCCGCTTACTGAGTTTCGGCAAGCCACCAAGGGTTGCATAACAGCCAGCCCAGGGCAGATTAATATAAATTTTCTAAGTTTTTTAGGGGCCCCACAGGCCGGATAGAATGTCCTGGCGGGCTGCATCTGGCCCCCGGGCTGCATTTTGCCCACCCCTGCCTTAGAGCAAAGTGGCATGGTAGCCTTTGATCGTGCATCTGAGTCACTGTAAGCTACATATCTAGTTAGATCTCAGGTAGCTTACTCATGAGTATCATCCAGAGGCAGGTGGAGGTTCCCTCTGGAGGCAGGCAGTTCACTGATCATGAGTTTCAAGAGACAGAGTAAGTTTCAGATGGTCCAGCTTCTCTCTGAGTTTTCATCATGGCCACTGCCTCCTCCTGGGCAGTCCTTAACTTATATAGACCTTATGACCTCATTTACCTGATCCAATGAAGGCCAGCAACTGTTGGCTGCCAGCCAACTATTTTGAACTGCATCACTGGTTGCTGGGTAGACTGGAAGGTCTTTAGTCCCCTTCCAGTCAGGCTGGCATTGCTTAGAACAATAGGGAGCTTTAGCCCCCCAGCCAGGTATGTGATGCCAATCACATAGTCAGAGGGAGCACATTTCCCCCCTCCCTCAGGAATGTATCCAGCTCAGGTGACAACCCAGGTTACAACCTGGAGCCCATGGGACGTATGCCCTCTGCAGTGACCAGGGTAACCAAATTGTCACATAGCAAAGTTTGGGGAGTGACAGAGATGGTATTCTGCCACAGCACCTACACATATAAAGACCTGCTTCCTGCTGATAAGGACTTACAGTTGCAGGTACTGTTCTTAAAATTAGCTTTGTTGTTACGATGAGATGAAAAGTGCTGTATAAACACCAGGTTTTACATTTTATTATTATTGCTATTTTAGGATTAAGGCCCAATGCTTTAGCTGGCTAACCTAACCCTAGAACAACTGTAATGGCAGATTCAGAGATACTGCAATGATGGGGCCAAAGGACAAGACAGATGCTGCCAGACGAGCAATAATGTTGTGCTAACACCATCAAAATCTGTTGTAAGAGAAATACTTTTACTGTCCTCAACTTGGTTTTATGGTTTCACAGCTTTATCTAATGGAAAATAAATAGTTTGGATATTAGTAAACAGAAGAAAGAATGAAAAATGTGAAATGAAAAAAATGATTGTTAGTTTTAAAATGGTTTCTTTCCTAGTTTTCCCTATTTTTGAGGGTCCCACATTTAACTGTGGTAACTCAGGGTATGCACAAATGTATATTTTATCTGCTTTAAAAGGGGAAGTGGAGCTGTTGCACCTACCCATTTCAAAATCCTACATCCACTCGTTTTATGTAACCTTCTAGTGCTAGAAGGTCCCAAAGATAAAAAGATTATAAAGCAGGAGTGTGCAAAGTGGGTCCTTTTAGGTTGGGATTTGACCCAAAACAGGGACAGTGATTTGATTTATTAATTGATATCAATGTCCCTGATTTGATTCAGCCGAATCCAAATCTGAAGATTTGATGCTGATTCAGAGAATCAGCAATTCGGACATAGACACAGCTTTAAAAGTTGCTTCTACATACCTTAAGGTACAAGGCGTGGCTCGTGATCGCTGCAATGGTGGGGCACATGAAGCATCCCACAGGAGTGTGAGGTGGGGGGAGTGGGGCCCTCCATGTGCTCGGTAGCAAACCCAGAAATGGACTGGAAGTACTTCTGGTGCAATTCCAGGTCTGCCAGGGAGCATGCTAGGGGAGCCCCCCACGCCTCCCCAGCTCGGTGATTGGCTGCAGAGGGACCCCAGTTGTCACCCCCGACCCAGGAGGCACCAGTCGTCGAGCAGAAAGGGTGTGTGTGTGTGTGTGTGTGTTGGGAAGGGCAGTGCACTCCCCGGCAGATCTGGAAGTGGACTGGAAGTGCTACTGGTCCACTTCTGGGTCTGCTGCTGAGCGTGCTGGGGAGTCTCCCATGCTTCTGTGGGACATTCCATGTGCTCCAGCATTGCAGCACTCACAAGCCCCTGCTACCTAGAGGTATGTAGAAAAAACATTTAAAGCTGTCTGTATGTCTAAATCACTGAATCTTTCTGAATCTCTTCAAATCAATTTGGAGGGTTATGATTCGATTTGGAGAGATTAAAGGGTCCTCTGATTCAATTTGGATTCAGAGATTCAGCTACCAAATCAGGCCGAATCAAATCAGGGACTAAAGCTTTGCACAGCCCTATTATAAAGCATAGACAAAATACTGACAAGTCACACGTGATTCTTTTGCTATATATGACTTCTTGACAAAATAACAGACCTTGGGATTTTGTTGACTGCTCATAAATTATCACACATGCTGCTCAAAACCCCCACCTCTCAAAACCTTGCTCTGACCCCAGCTTACCCTCTAGTTTATAACCTGTAGCTTCTGACTTCTGATTTTGGTTGTCCCTCACAAAAGAATCCTTCTAAACTATATACCGGGCGCATCTACATGAGAGGTCTCACTGTGCAGCAGAGCTAATTAGTGTCTAGTAAGCATCCACATCTGCACATGCAAGTGTTTATGTAATTGGCTCTATTCAACAAGTAAATTTGCTACCTGTAAATGCAAGTAGCAAATTTACTTGAGATTACTTACTGTGCAGTAGTGCATGTGTAAACGCCTGACCAGGAAAAACTGTGCTCCTGGTCAACTGAGCAGTAGGGGTCAGGAGATTGCTCCCTGTCCCTGGGAGCTGCCTGATGCTGGGGTGCGCTCTGCCACCAGAACCCAGGCAAGGACAATGTCCCCCTGCCCCAGCACGAAGCAGCTCCCAGATCCTGCTCTCCGATTGTGGGACCGGCACTGGGAGATCCTTATCTCCCCAGCCCAAGTCCTGCAATCACAAGGCTGGTGCTGGGAGATCCTTATCTTCCAGCACAAGCCCCATGGTCATGGGATCTAGGCTGGGAGATTCTTCTCTCTCAGCCTGAGCCTAGTGTTGGCTCCATGACCACAGAGCTGTTGCTGGGAGATAAGGAGACTGCAGGACTTGGGCTGGGAGATAAGGATTTCCCAGTGCTGGCCCTGCAACCATGAAGTGGAGTCTGGGAGCTCCCTGCTGTTACCTCTCAACTCCATGTTCTTGGGGAACCCTGATACAGGACGCAGACTGTCGGACTCACAAAGAATCCCTCCTCCCCTCCCCTCCTCTACCTAAACAGAAACTGATTAAGATGCAGTGGGATACACACCTAAAACCCTCCAGATAAGGGTGACAAAAGCGAAACAACTGCCCTAGGTCTCATTTGCATCTGAGATGGAACCAGATGACCATTCATTTACATGAGAGATGGAGAACAGAAAGCCCGAAGCAGAGACCACAGTGAATTCTGGGATCAGAGAAGCAGGGGAGCACTGCATCATGGAGAATCTGTGCTCTAAATGCTAATCAAGCCACATTTACACACACCCAGCTCAGCATTTATCAGACCAGTTCTAATCTGGATTTGAAAGGACTCCCCCCCCCACACACAGCTCTAAGCAGAAGTAAAGTTTACTAGGCATCTCGGGCTGTACATTCCCCAGTGCCACTATGGGAGGCCTATTTAAACTTAATTGGCTAAAACTCACTAAACATCATCTTTTAGTTGAGTAAATACAGTACTTTAAAATGTAAGCAAACATAATTTACCATCAAACATTTTCACATGCCTTCATATGGTGAAAATTGGTTCTCATTGAAAATTTTCAGAATATTACTCTAAACAAATTTGGGTTTTAGCACTGAGTGTTTGGAAACAGTTTACTATGACAAAAATAGAAACACACCTACTTTTGGTTTTGGGAGAACCAGTTTTTCTGAGAGCAAAGGTAGACGATTTAGCTTCAGAAGGTCTTTCTGCTGTTACTTCAGCAAATGTTAAGGCTTTTAGTTCCTTAGTTATTTTTTCTTCCTGGTATTTGGCTTCTTCCTTCATCACCCAGTCTTCAACTGAACTGGCAATTAGCTCCAGGTAGTTTCTGAAAATAACCATGTTTGTTCTATTAACAATAAAAAATACTGTATCATGAATATGGTGTCAGATAAAAAAAAAGATTATGTTTTACCCTTTATTTGACTTCTTAACTGCATATTTGAGTACTCTCCCATAACCTCAGGGTGAAGTTTACCAGCTTTTTGAAATGAAAATGGTTATTTTTCCCTTACTAATCTTTTCCTAATGCATTTATATTTCAAATTCTGTCTTTTTTCTGTAAAGTGCATGAGAAACCCCTCCTTCAGAAAGGATCAATTTTCAAAGAAAATCAAGCTAGCTGTAAATCACCACTGATTCACTGAATTGTGAAGAGGGTCAGTAAAGAAGGATCAGAACATTATTTTCCCCTCACACTGATGTGACTTCAGTATACTGATATCAGCATAGTTACTCCTGATTTTTGTTCGCCCTCAGAAATTGACTTTGCCTTAACTAGTTACTTAGAATCTACATCCTATGTATATGTACTATTAGGCATACCTGCAGCACCAAATTCTAATTCTTTTTTTTCACAGGATCATAGGGCTGGAAGGGACATGATGGATCATCTAGTCCAGCTCCCCACTCAAAGGGCACATCTACACAAGATGCTTTACTGCATAGTGGACTAATTTACTGTGCAATAAAGCATCACTGTTTACATGTGCATGTGTTTACTGCACAGTAAATGAGTCTACTGTGCAGTTAGTTTGTTACCTGCAAATGAAGGTAGCAGATTAACTGCACAGTAATTACTATGCAGTAGCACATGTGTAGATGCTAACTGTGGGCAAATTTGCTCCTGTTCAGCCCCGCCACCAGGGGCCCACCCTCAGGCTAGCCCCAGTATCATGGGGCTGAGCTTTCCAGCTCCAGGGCTGGGGAGGCTCTTTGCCTGCTCCAGCCTGGCCTTTAAAACACTGTGGTGACCCTGGAGCCTCTGCCACCTGCTGCCTGCATTCTGGCCACCAGGTCCTGCAGCAGTGGCCCTGTGCCCTGCATGGAGATTGGCACTGATCCCTGGGTCAGCCCCACCACCTGCCTGCCTGCCTGCCACGAACTGTGCCCCTGCACCATAAGCAGTTGCTATGGCCTGGCAGCACCCGAACTCTCGGTTGCAGCCCCTGAGGGCCATTGATGGAGCCATGCTAGTGTCATCTTGTGACAGCTGAGCATTGTGTCTGTGTGGTGAAGGTGCTTGCTGAACACTCTGTGAGGATTAGACCACATGTTTCTTGTTGTTTGTTCATACATTGTGAGCTGTATGTTGCTGCTAAGAATTTAATTAAAGTAAAAGGAGTGAGGCCTCATAAGTAGTAAGGCCTTGTATGTAGTGACACAATTAAAATTAACCTTATTAGGAAAATGCAAAGCCTTATACTGCTATTGGTCAGTCATAAAAAAAGTTCGTAGTGTAAGAGTGTGTGGCTGTGAGTCAACAGCGTAGCTCAGAAGTTATAAATTGGCTAGCACATCTGGAAATCAGCAGAAGGAAGATGCAGCATTGTGAGAGAAGCTACTAATTTAAAGATTAGCTGCTGACCTGGATTCAGTGGGCCAGTGGATCTCGAGGAGCCTGAGGACTGAATACCAGGGTCCTTCCTGGTACTCCTCAGACACTGCAGATCGGGGACGCCTGATTTTGCTGAGCTTTATAGAAGAGGAACTTGTTGTACATCAGGCATCAGAGGGGACTGCTGATAAGTTGCTGATGTGAATTGTTATTGTCTGTCATTGTCCTCTTGTTATACTACGCATAGCTGTGTGTTTGTTAAGTCAATAAACCTTTCTTACCTTTTTACTCCCGACCACTCTCTCAATCCCAAACCCTCCCACAGGCAGCTAGGACATCATCTCTGACAACATACAGTGTCCTGGGTGCCCAACTGGTCCTCATGGAGTTGTGGGGTTACACTGAATCCAGAACCAATTTGCCCAGGGTGGGCACACCAACATCCATATCTATAAGTCCCTGGCAGGCTGCATGCAGGACTGTGGGCATGACTGGTTGGCATGGTAGTGCTGCATAAAGGTCAAGGCCCTGCAGATGCAGTGGGTCTGCATCACTTACTACAACCGCTGGTTGGGGGTTGCCTGCAGGACCATGCCCTTTGTGCAGCAGCTGAACCATATCCTCATGCCCTGGGACCTAGGTGAAGCTGTGCCATCTTCTCCAGCATGGGTGGCTTGACAGAGCCTCTGCCATGGCCGGGTAGTGGCAGTGAGTCTTCTAAGAAGGAAGGCCCCTCAAGGCACCAGGGGCACATTCCAGTTCCTTGCCCCCGGCCTCTTTCCAGCAGCTCTGAAAGCCTGGGCCAATACCTGCCATGCCAACTCTGGGTGTACAGCCCCACCCAGGAAGACAGCCTGGGGATGGTGACACCTGCCCTGATGAGCTCCAGCTCCTTCCTGGATGAGACCACTACTCTGCCAGCCTGGCGCTATGCCCCTGAACCTCAGGATGCTGGCAGGAGCTGCATATCTTTGCTGCCAGAGGGGACAGACTTGGTCTGCTAGGGACACCTGCCATGCCTATCCAGTAAGCCCCACACTGGGAGGAGGTCTCCTCTCCTTCCATGCCTGCCCCCACTCACTACTCAGCCTGGCTGAGCTTCCCCCTGGTCTCCAAAGTTCCCCACCACAGCATGCAGGGAAGTGGGAGACAGTGCAAAACTTTACTGAGCAGTCAGTGCCCCCTCAGCAAGGCAGTCACGGGCCTCTCACATGTGGAGAAATGTGTTGATACCTGTGGCAATGTTGTCCTCAGCTGCAGGAGGCAGGGATGCATAGGATAGGTACAGTTACCCCTACAGGTGGTGGCACACATTGGAGGGAAGTGTGGGCTTGTCTGCTGTACCACTGAAGCTCAGGGTCTCACGCCCAGTTCTTAAGTGTGCCCAGGGTACCAAAGTGATCAGAAGCAGCAGGGAGTAGTGGGCCAGGCACCCCTCGGTGTGTGAAAAAAACTCATTGTAGCACACCCAGGGCACTCAATAGGGGTACGCTCAGGGTGCAGGCCACATCTGGGATGGGCCTGCCCCGAGCTGCCTCTCCAAAAAGGACTCCTGGGAGGTTGGCTGAGAGCCCCATATACCCCCTGAGCCTGGGTAGCATGGGAAGAGCGGGCACACAGAGCACAATGTACAGGGAATGTACAGCTTGCACAGGGAAGAGGGTGGTTTACTGGCCTGGAAGAGGAGAAGTGGGGGAGGGGATCTGGAGCACCGGTGGCAAGTACTGCCCAGCCTGGGAGGGGGGCAGGGGAGGCAAGCTGCCTGCAGCAAGCACCAAGTGGCCCACATGCCCCTACAGAGTGAGTGGGAACACTGAGCTCAGCTGGTGGCTGCCTGTGCCAGATCCTGCCTTGCTGACTTATCCTGGTCCCTTGATCTGAGGCACAGTGCACAGCCCCCTGGTAGTACCTGTTATCTCAGAAATTTTGCAAACTCTCACAGCCTTTTTTCATAGTTTCATAGTTTCATAGATTTAGGGTCGGAA
>NW_017729034.1:12818680-12820340 GCF_001723915.1 Gavialis gangeticus
TCTGCAATCTCTCTCTCCCTGCTAGCGTGCTCACCTCCCTCCAAATTTTGGTGTCACCAGCGACTTTTCTCCTAGCTCTTCAGGTTCAGCTGCACATGGGAGAGAGGCACCAGTTGTCAGTGGGGATGCTCCTTCGGGGTCACCTGCAGCCTCAGCTGGGGCCCTCCATATGCGCCGGCTCTGGCAGGGGTGGACATAAGACTAGAACTTGCTGCTGGACTAGCTGGTCACTGTGGTGGAGGAGCAGCTGGTGGACTCATGGACCTGGTGTGCAAAGGACATTGCACGTAAACAGGACAAGGCCTGGGAGAGGGCCCAGGAAAACCAGGCATTCTGGTACAGGCTCCTGGCCCTCAAGGAGAGGCACATCACCCTCGAGAGGAAGCTGGAGGCCCAGGAGTGGCAGTTTGTCATGATGGCCAGGACACTGGAGACCACAGAGGAAGACCGCCAGGTGCTAGACACCATCTTTGCTCTGGCAGCCTCCTTCATTGGCCCTGGCCCCCTGTAGTGGTGCCTCCAGCAACCAGGGCCTCCTGTCTTGGCACCCACTCTGGATCCCCCACCAGCTGGTCCCTCTTTCTGGGGCCCCCCCTCCACCATTTGCCCAGGCTTCATGTGTCCCATGTGTGGGCCCTGATGGCTCTGGAGCTGCCCATGTGCGGGCCCTGATGGCTCTGACCCCAGCCTGCAGGAGGGCGAGCTGGCCACATTGGCAGAGCAGCAGCCACTCTCATCCCCAGCCGAGTCCCCTGCCTGCTGGCCTCACCACAGTGTGTGCACTCATGATGGTGTGGCCAGAAGCCAAAGCACTGGGCACCTGTACCTGGGATCTGCTCCATAGGTGCCTCCACCCCACTGCCCCCACCACGAGCGGGCACACAGAGCACAATGTACAGGGAATGTACAGCTTGCACAGGGAAGAGGGTGGTTTATTGGTGGTGGGTAGGGTGGTTGGTGGTGGGAATCTGATTTTCAGGAGGGAGGGTGGGATGAGTTCTGTGCTTGTGGAGGGAAATAGAGTGCTTTGCAGAAAATCAGTGAGTGTGGTGCTAGGGGTGTGTGGTAGATTTGGGAAGACAGGCCTAGAGTGCAGCAATCTTTTTTTTGCAGTCAGCCATTATGCTTCTTCATATCAGTGCTAGTTTTTCACTTGGTGGTATACCACCTGGGACTGGAGAAGTGGTTCTCAGTTAGCAGCTGCTGCACCTGGGCTTCCAGGACTTGTTGGGCAAAGTCAAGCGGTTCAGCCAATCCTTCCCAACTTGCAGGTTTCCCCAGATTATGGTGTCTGAGGTGGGCAGGCCTAGGACACTGACTGATAGGGGACTAGTCTCCATGCTAGTCCCTCTTCACTGAAAGGTGGTCTGGACAAATTGTCACACCGACTTGTGGGCAGCCAGGTCTGAGAATATTTAGGGATTGATATGCCAACCAGGGTCAGGAGGAGCGAGCAGAATCCAGGGACAAGTCAAGTCAGAAAACCAGAAGGTCAATCCAAGAGTAGGGATCAGGAGCAAGCTGAGTCAGGAAACTAGGAGATCAAGTGAAGAGCAGGGTGAGAGAGCAAGCCAAGTTGAGAAGCCACATCAAGCAGAGAGAGGAGTCGAACAACTATCCAGAGGGAACAGCAAAGCAACCTGGGATCAGGTTGAGCCCT
>NW_017729034.1:12825340-12827648 GCF_001723915.1 Gavialis gangeticus
AGAAAACCAGAAGGTCAATCCAAGAGTAGGGATCAGGAGCAAGCTGAGTCAGGAAACTAGGAGATCAAGTGAAGAGCAGGGTGAGAGAGCAAGCCAAGTTGAGAAGCCACATCAAGCAGAGAGAGGAGTCGAACAACTATCCAGAGGGAACAGCAAAGCAACCTGGGATCAGGTTGAGCCCTGTTGTCCAGACACTTCCTGTTCCTGTGCAGGGGTTTATATGGGGGAAGGGAAGGGTCAGGTGACCCTGACTGGCCACTCCAGTGATAGGGAGTAAAGGTTAGGCACTGTTGGATGCTTCAGCTGTGGACGTGCTTGGATGAGCAGCTATGCTAGCCATGCAAAGGCCCCAGGTTCAAGACCATGGCCTGAGACCCTCGTGCAGGCACAAGCAATGGCTCTTGCCACCAATGGGCTGCTTAACCCACCTGGCCTTTGCCAGACTGGTGCTGGGAGAGTGGGGGAAAGGAGTGGTGTGTGTGTATCTAGAGTCTGCTTGGTCCAAGCAGAGCTTCTCATTGCCTGGCTCTGGTATAGGCACTGGCAAAGTCCTCCAGTTCCACAGGCTGGATCCAGTAGCTTCATGGGCTATAAGTTGCTGACTGTGGTTCTAATTGATTTATACTGAAATCCAAAATCAACTTTAGTAAGATTGTTGGTAAGGCCTGAGAATAACTCTGTCTTTATGGAAAACAGTATGTGGGGAAGCTCACCATCAAATCATATACATTACTCTTTCTGTCTGAAAAGATTGCCACTAAAATGTCATTTTTTTATGCAGAGAAAGAATAATGGACATGATGACGTAGGTTTAAAAGGAGGTTTTGTTAAGAACAGAAGCACTGCATTTAAATCCTAAGTAGGTATTCTCTTTAAAGGAAGATATGAGTCAGTGCTTTCAGACCTTTAGATAACTTTTTTCCTCATCGCACTGTATATGTACATGACCCTTAACATTCAGATGAAAGGCAGACATAGTAGTCATATAAAACTAACTTGGAGCTCTGAGTGTTTGAAAGACAATATATAGTCCAAAATCACTGATGCAGTCTGCTCCAAAGATTGAATAAACCTCTGACTTGTCATCAACAGAAAAAAGTTTCTACTTTGCTTTAGAGGTCAGGTCTTACCGAGGGCTTTTTGTTCCAAATCAGAACATAACTGACGCCAACAGCTTCAATAAAAGAAACCCAAAACCCTTAACCATCTATATCTGCTTTAAGATGTATGGTCATTATGTCCAGATGCAGCACTAGACTGATTCTGTGAAATTATGTCCAAAGATCTGGAAATGGAAGAGAAGTGAATTTCACAGAATGGGCTGTAAGTGCATCAGGTCAGAGAATCAAGACTGACATTCCCAAAGAGGAGGTACTGTTATTGTTCTTTTTTTTTTTGGCCTTCTCCTGACACATTCTCCAAAATACTTGGAAGCATACAACACATCTTCTCCCACCAATTTAGAAATGCATCTGGCAGAAAACTTCCTTCTGAAAAGCAAAATACAGGCTTACTGTTTGTTTTTGTCCAAAACAAATAGGTCTGTGAGGAGATTCTCTCTTGTGGACTTATTTCAGGATTACCTGTTCTGGAAAAGAATCTATGACTATGGATACACATACATTTCAGAAGGGGAATGTTTCAGAAGGCCAGCAGCCATTATGTTCTAATTGTTATGTGTGGACAAGTCAGGAATAACACAAATAGAGCAAAAACCTCTCCAACTTTAGCACTATTTCAATTAGTGCTGAAGTCAGAGTGGTTTTGCTCTATTTGTATTATTCCTGCCTTGTTCATGCATAACAACCAGAGCATAAAGGCTGCTGGCTTTTCGAAACAGCTCCAAATGTATTTGTATCCATACTCTTTTACTTCCCTCTCAGGGTTGATAGAATGGCTGATGAATTGGTCTGTAATGTAGGAGCAAAGGGAAATGCAGTTAAATAAATAATCTAATGAAGGAGAAAAACAAGACCATTTTAGAGGTAAGAGGGTTGGGTTGTTATTACCTTTGGATTGCAGAGGGAACAGCAGAGATAGTAGGTAGATTGTAGTGAGTCATAAAGTCTTTGTTCAGGACATGCTTTTTAGTGTCCAGGAAGGTTAGGAATGTTTGTTCCCAGGCCTCTCTTGAAGGTGTTTTTTAGGCTTCCCTTGAGTTTAAGGATTGTGAGGCTAGAAAGGGAATGATTTTCATGTGAGAACCATCCTCATCCTATGAGAACCATCTACCGGTGATTGTCTCTCTCCATTCCTTCTCTCTCTTGCACATTGTTTCACAACCATCCTTCATTCCTAAAGGTGAACA
>NW_017729034.1:12832648-12834897 GCF_001723915.1 Gavialis gangeticus
TCATGTGAGAACCATCCTCATCCTATGAGAACCATCTACCGGTGATTGTCTCTCTCCATTCCTTCTCTCTCTTGCACATTGTTTCACAACCATCCTTCATTCCTAAAGGTGAACAGTTCCCAAACTCTGACAGATTGCGCACCACCAATTTAAAATGATACAACCTTAAGTACCACCAGCAAATTTTTGTCATATAAAGTAATTATAACAAATCTATTAACATGTACCACTGACAGGTTGTATGTGTACCACTGGTTTGACAGATTGGGAACTGCTGCTATAGGTGACTGTTTTCATTTATGTAGAGTTAAACACAAGACATTGTTAACTTAGACTACATCTGCTTCTTCCCCAGATCTAACGAAGGGCACTATGGGTGCAGACAGAAGTTACATTTGTCATGCATTCTGCCCTCTGAATATGCTGTACAGCAGGGGTGGTCAACCAGGGGTACGTATGCATACCTCCAGGGGTACTTGGGAGGGCCCTAGGGGGTATGTGTGGGTGGGCAGGGTCAGAGTGCCACCACCTAGCACCCCGTGCCTCTGCCTCCCAGGAGCAGGGCCAGGAGGGGAGAGGGTAGCGGCAGCCCTGTGTGGGCTGAGCAGGCACCGCCTGGCTGACTGGATGTGGGGGGGGAAGCTCACTTGCAGCAGTGGTTGCTGCTTCCCACCACGCCATGCTGCCACTGCTCTGCATCCAGCCACGTACCACTTCCCTCCCACCATGTCCGGCCACTGGGGGTACACTTACTAAAAAAGGTTGAAAACCCCTGCTCAGCAACTATGCCCTGACACACAGACACAGCTGCAGAGTGCTTTAGGAGTGGCTGATTGTGTGACAAATAAATCATCATTAAATGAGGGAAGATGAAGATGCTTCACTTTGGAACACCTTAGGGAACTCGTATTTCCAAGGGTTAATTTGTGGCACAATCAGGGCTGGGCTGACCCTGGCCTGCACCCAGGTGTGTCAGCAGACAGGGAGGGGGAAGGGAGAGCAAGCTGCTGGCTGCGGTTTGCCTGGCCTGAGCTTAGAGTGGTGGAGTGGAGTGGAGTGGAGTGGAGCCCCACTGCCTCATGCTCCCTGCCCCCCTCCCCCACCCCAATCCTCTCTTTTCCAGCTCAAGCCAGGCAAACACCAACTGAAAGCTCACTCCCCCTGGGAGGCGGGGCAGGGTGGGACTGGAGAAGAGGGGTGGCTTCTTGGCTGCAGGCAGACTCCTTGGGCTCCTGCAGGCAGGCTCAATCTCCTCCCCTTCCCCCTGACTTAAGAAGTGAACATCTGTTGGGTTGGGGGGGTGTGGGGGCAGCATTCTAACTCATGGCACTTTATGTAAAGCACTATGAGTTAGAAGGGAACTTGCACATCTGTCAGTGCCCTTCGTGCCCCAAGCTTGTCCAACGTCTCTCTCAACTATACAGTTGGACCAATAAAAGATATCATAAACAACCCTTTACTTTTCATGCATTTCCTGGACCATCATAGTTATAACACCAGTCTGAGCAATAATATATCTATGTATAAATGAGACCGAATCTCACACCACAGACCCTGTATCTGAAGACTGTTCAAGTGTGAGTCCTGGACTTGCTTGAGCACATCTGTCACATGACTTTTTGGGTGCTCTTAGTGCTAACTCTAAGGAGTGTTGGTATCAAAGTTAGTACATGCATGTTTCTGCCCCATGGGGGTGGCTGCCCCATGGGGAGGACAGCCCCACGCAGGCTGTGAGCAGCTGCAGCATGGGGCACTGGCCACGGGGGGGACATTTTCCCCCCATGCTGAGCACTAGCTTGTTCCCTGCAGGCGAGCGTGGGGTCAGGGCTGCACACTGCTTCCCACCTGTAGTGCAGGGCTAGGGCAGGGGCACTGGGAGTGAACGAGAATGTAGGAGCCAGCGGCAGCCAGGCAGGAGCACACGGCCTGCACCAGTGTCCTGGGACCAGCGCCAGCGGGGCCCAGAGTGGGGCAGTTGGAGAGCGGGGCCCTGGCCAGCAGGGGCTCTATGGACCTAGGCCAACTCCCTCCTCCCTCTGTTGGTGCAGCCCAGCCTGGCTGCACAGACCCCTGCCAGCCTGCACCCTGAGCTCCTACTGTCCCACTCTGGGCCCCACCAGCGCCGGCCCTGTTACATTGGTGCAGGCCCCACGCTCCTGCTTGCTTCCACTCCCCCCTGCCGCTTTCCCCACTTTCCTGACTGGCCACTCTGCACTACATGGCTCCCATATTCACGTCCATACCCCCCC
>NW_017729034.1:12834923-12862765 GCF_001723915.1 Gavialis gangeticus
CCCCCCTTTCCTGCCTGGCCCCTCTGCACTACAGGGCTCCCAAATTCACGTCCATACCCCCCCCCCCACACATCTACACATTCCCACAAACCCCCATATGCAATCACTTCTGCATATACACCAAAAATGCCCACAAATCAGGACAAAAATATATTTTCAAATTAAATTAAAATGTATTACTATGGGTGATTGATTTTTAGTATGTAATTTGGCTTTTTCCCCCTAAGATGACAAACCTTCTTCCCAAAAGGAGTACGTCCAGGGGCAAGGGGAGGGACTTCCAGTGGCAAAAGCAGGTGTTAGGGATGGGACTTCTGGTCCCAAGATGGTGAACAGGGGTGGGGTACCTGTCAAGAAGCGGGGACAGGTTAGAAAGGGTATGAACCATTAATATGGAACTCTTAATGTGCTTGGACAACAATCTAACTTTAATGCCACCTAACTTTTACACATGGTAATTATAACATGTAACTACACCCCTCCAGTTTTGGGTGCCGTACTTCAAGAACGATGTTGATAGACTCAAGAGGGTCCAGAACAGGGCCACTCATATGGTTAGGAGCTTACAGGACAAGTCCTATGAGGAGAGACTGAGGGACCTGGACCTCTTTAGCCTCTGCAAGAGAAGGCTGAGAGGGACGCTCACTCCAGGGACAGCAGTTTCAGGGGAGCAGGAAAGAGCCCTGTTGGAGAGGGCCAGGGGTAAACCCCAGGGGCCAGGAGGGAGACAGGAGGTCTGCTGAAGAGCTGGCAAGCAGGGGCAGATTTGGCAGCTTCTAGTCATGCACCTGCTCACTAGCTCTCCTGTGGCAAGTCCAAGCAGTGCAGGTTAGAGAGGGTATGAACCATTAATGTGGAACTCTTAATGTGCTTGGACAACAATCTAACTTTAATGCCACCTAACTTTTACACATGCTAAGTATAACATGTAATTACCCCCCTTCTATGTAGCATTGGTCAGACTGCAGTTGCAGTACTGCATCCAGTTTTGGGCGCTGTACTTCAAGAAGGATGTTGATAGACTTGAGAAGGTCCAGAACAGGGCCACTCGTATGGTTAGGAGCTTACAGGAAAAGCCCTATGAAGAGAGACTGAGGGACCTGGACTTTTTTAGCCTCTGCAAGAGAAGGCTGAGAGGTGATCTTGTGGCCACCGACAAATTCATTAGGGGGAAACAGCAAGGGATTGGAGATGCTCTGTTCATCAGGACACCTCTTGGGGTAACAAGGAACAATGGTCACAAACTGACAGAGAGCAGATTTACTCTAGATATCAGGAAAATATTCTTCATGGTGAGGGTGGCCAAAATTTGGAATGGGCTTCTAAGGGAGGTGGTGCTCTCTCCTACCATGGGGGTCTTTAAGAGAAGGTTGGATAGGCATCTGGCTGGGGTCATCTGACCCCAGCACTCTTTCCTGCCTAGGCAGGGAGTCGGACTTGATGATCTGTTGAGGTCCCTTCTGACCCCAGCATCTAGGAATCTATGAATCCCTTAAGAGCAAGGTGACAAAAGATGTAAAACACAGAGGCAGGCATTTAGTGTATCTGTTCAATAATACAGAGATGCCAGCACTCTTACAACTTTAAGACCATGCCTGTAAGCCCCATTCTGCATCTCCCAGCACCCCAAGTATTACAGAAGAGGACAGGACAGCTGTGCATGCCTAACATTGCTATGTTGCTTTTTTGTGGCCCTTTTTTAAAAAAAAAATTGCTATCAGGATTTCCTGGTAGCAAATTTTGCCCCTGTGCTGCAAATTTGCAGAGCAGGGCACATTTTAATGTGCCCGGGGTATAGTCTGTGGCACCAGACAGAGGTTTGCTATGCTACAAACTGCATGTGCCTGCATATCTGGATCCAGCTGATAAGTTCAGAATTGCTCCATGTAATTAACAGTCTCTGACTGATGTTAAGGTAGACATTTCTTCTTTTATCACAAATCATCCAAAATTGTGAAATAGATGCAGAAGTATATTAACTAACTGTTGAACCTAACTGAAAGATTTCCCTTTTCTACCATTTTCTAAATACAGGAGCATTTTTATAACTGTTGATGTTGGGGACTACCATTACCATTGCAAGTATTCTCCATGCAATAGGTCAAAAGATCAACCCTGTTCTAATAATCCTGTACTTGGCTGGATGATATAGTTGGGGATGGTCCTGGTTTGAGCAGGAGGTTGGACCAGACGATCTCCTGAAGTGCCTTCCAACCCTAATTTTCTATTATTCTAATACTGATTGCATAAATTACAAATCAGAGGAATCTTCTGTATGCCAGATGACTGTCTATGTGAAAACAGGAGAAGTCAGTCTTTTCTTTCACAATTTTTGGCATTTACATGGATATTTTTAAAACTGTTGAAGGTAAAAGAATGAGAAATTTAATTTGTCTTAGTGAGAAGACCAAGGGCTAGTAATTTTCCTTTTTATTTTGGGCACATATTTATGTCAGGATAAGGACTGATGCTATCACAATCAGTATCTGGTGTTATCTTTCTTGCCTGCCACATCTTTGATCTTTAAAGTTGAGAGCTGGTTATGCTGGCTGATAGGTCCAGGCCTGTCCCTCAGATGATTTTCTTTGTGGGGCTCTGATTCCCCTTACACCCTGCCCTTATCACATCCTAGATGTTATTTAAGTTCTTTTGAGTCATAACCCTTGTAACAAGTATGGCAGTCCTTCCTATGCCACCATGATCCTAGTCAGGCACTTCTAATCAATTCATTAGAAGTCCATCAGTGACTCAATTCTATTCAGTCTCCCACTCATTCAGGGTTCATCCCCTTCTATCAACAGTCTCACAGGTAAAAAGTCTCACTGCATGAAATGACACAGGTAAATCAACTTAAATCAATTCCTTTAATTCATTAACCAGCTCTGAAAGAACCTCAACTGAAGTTCATTCATTCATTTCAGGTTCACCCCCCTCTATCAATTTATTAACAGACCCAAAATATAAATCAACTTAAGTCCAAATATTAATTCAGGGTTCATCTCCCTCTGTCAATTCATTAACTGTTTCAACATAGAAATCAACTTAAGAGATGAATTCACACCTGGCTGGCTCTAGTGCCCTGCTCAAAGATGCTTGGGCTCCCGTGCCTCATACCACCCATCTCCTGGGGTACCTATTTCAGCCCAGGGTGTCAATCCTTCTCTACGCAAGCTGCCCCAGCATTTTGTCTGTGGTCCCCATATACATTGGTAGTCCTCTGACCACTCATGCCTGCTGTCATACATCCCTTTATTGTAGCTTGCTGCAGACCGATGCAGACAAGAGAGTCCTCTGGCATCCTCTCTCCCCAGATGCTGCAGTCTTTCCCAGCTGTCCCTCTCCAGGGCTGGAAGTATTGCTTCATAGATTCATAGAGTTGGAAGGGACCTCAGTGGGCCATCTACTCTGACCCGCTTCCCCTGGCAGGCAAGAAAGAGTCACGAACCCTGGGGTCATGTGATCCCAGCCAGGTGCCTGTCCAGTTTTCTCTTGAAGACCCCCAAGGATGGGGAGAGCATCACCTCCCTTGGAAGCCCATTCCAGATTCTGGCAACCCTGACCGTGAAGAACTTTTTCCTAATGTCCAGCCTAAACCTTCTCTCTAGTAGCTTATGGCCATTGTTCCTTGTCATTCCAGGGGGTGCCCTGGTGAGCAGGTTGTTGCCTACTTCATGTTGCTCTCTGCTTATGAATTTGTACGCTGCCACAAGGTCCCCTCTCAGCCTTCTCTTGGTGAGGCTGAAGAGGTTAAGGTCCCTTAACCTTTCCTCATTGGGTCTACCTTGCAGGCCTCTAATCAGGTGAGTGGCTCTTCTTTGGACCCTCTCCAGGTTGTCCACATCCCACTTGAACTGCGGCATCCAGAACTGGACACAGTTCACGCCAGCTGTGGCCTGACCAGTGCCATATAGAGGGGGAGAATCACTTCCCTGGACCTGTTTGTGAAGCACCTATGGATGCGCGACAAGGTGTGATTGGCTGTGCCAGCCACTTCATCACATTGGCGACTCATGTTCAGCCGGGAGTCAACAGTGACTCCAAGATCTTTTTCTGCCTCAGTGGAGCTAAGAAGGTTGCCCCCCAGCCTGTATGATGGCAGTTCTTCCTCCCTAGATGCAGCACCTCACACTTGTCCTTATTGAATAGCACCCTGTTGCTCTCTGCCCACTTCCCCAGCCTGTCTAGGTTGGCCTGGATCTGGTTCCTCCCCTCCAGGATGTTAGCTGCACCCCATAATTTTGTGTCATCTGCGAACTTGGACAGGGTGCTTCCTGCCCCCTCATACAGATCACTGATGAAGATGTTGAACAGCACCGGCCCCAGAACTTAGCCCTGAGGGACTCCACTGTCCACATCTTTCCAGGTTAACACCAGCCTATCCACTGCCACCCTCTGAGTGCGATCCTTGAGCCAATTTGCTACTCAGTCTACTGTGTAATCATCCAAGGCAAATCCCCTCAGTTTATTTATAAGGATGGTATGGGATACCATGTCAAAGGTCTTCTTGAAGTCCAGATAGGTAACATCCATCTCAACTCCTGCATCTAAACAATTGGTGGCCTTGTCGTAAAAGGAAACTAGGTTAGTCAGGCAGGACCTGCCTGCTAAAAACCCACGTTGGTTACCCCTCTGAATCACATTAGCCAGCAGGCTTCCACAGATGTGCCCCTTGATAATTTTTTCTAGGATTTTCCCAGGGATCAAGGTAAGGCTGACTGGTCTATAATTCCCTGTGTCCTCCTTCCTCCCTTTCTTAAAGATTGGGATGACGTTAGCCCTCTTCCAATCCTCCAGAACCTGACCCAAGCACCATGAGCATTTATATATCCTTGCCAGTGGATCAGCTTTGACCCCCACTAATTCCTTCATTACCCATGGGTAGAGTCCCTATGGTCCCAGTGATATGAATACGTCCAGTCCCTCCAAGTGTCTTTTTACTGTGTCAGCACTGACCATTGGTCGGCTGATGTTCCTTCCCTTTGTTGTTCAGCAAACTGCAGAATAAACCTGCAGTAATAACTGGCTAATCCCAGGAAGGCTCGTATCTGTGTCTTATTCTGTTGGCGACAGTAATTTTTTATCTCCACTTTATCCACCAAAGGTTTTATGCGGCCCTGCCCCAATTACAAACCCAAGTACTTGGTCTTCACCTTTCCCAAGGTACATTTCTTTGGGT
The DNA here is from genome assembly GCF_001723915.1 of Gavialis gangeticus. Classification (NCBI taxonomy): domain Eukaryota; kingdom Metazoa; phylum Chordata; order Crocodylia; family Gavialidae; genus Gavialis; species Gavialis gangeticus. Next base: position 12,840,100 of record NW_017729034.1, read on the forward strand.
TAGTCATTAGGCCAACCTATCTTAAATCTTGTAAGACAACCCTAATAGTTCTCATATGTTGGTCCCATCGTTCAGTATAGATGACAATATCACCAATGTAGGTTGCTGCAATACCCCTGATGTGGGGCCAGTACCTAATCTATAAGCTGTTGGAAGGTCGCAGTAGCTCTGTTGAGGCAGAAATTCATACAGCCCCCAAGAACTACCAACAGTGGTTTTGGCCTGGTCCTCTAGTCTTAACGGGATCTGCCAATATTCTTTTGCAAGGTCGAGCATTGAGATAAACTTGGCTTGCCTAATTTACTCTAAAAGCTCACCTACCTGAGTCATAGGGAAAGCATCAAATCATGTAATTGTATTTAATTTCCAAAAATTTATGCACAGGCACAGAGTCCCATCAAGTTTTCAGAATGGTTACAATTGGGCTCCTCCAAGGACTTCATGACTCTGTGATGACCCCATGCACTATGGGCATTTGTACACATACATGCAATGCATTATTGGGAGCTTTTAAAAGCACCCAGAGCTGAGTTGGATACATTTGTATAAATGGCGAAATACATGTCAGCACTGAGAAAACCATGGCAGTGTGCTTTTGAACTAAAACACACCGATGGTATTTTAGTTTCAAAGAGCACCGCTGCCATCAATTTGTGTGCTCTGTTCTGCTTAATTGAGTCTGCTTCAATGTGCTGGATTTCTGGCGTATTGGAACAGATTGTATGCATGTATGTATGTAAATGCCTTAACATTTTATCCATCTCCTCTTTGATAGGCTGGTATTAATAATAGGGTATTGTTCTCCACTTTTCTCAGACTTTTTTCCCCTCTGGCATAATGATCTTATGCACAGCACCCTCTTGCTCGCCTCAGCACTTCACTAAAGACATACACAGACTCCTGGACTACCAATCTCAACTGTTCATGTTGCCTACCCATGAGATTTTTCCCTAAAGGTACCCTACCTTCTGGCTCTCTACGTGTTATGACTTCTCCTACTTCCTGTCTGAATTCCTCCTTTTTGTGCAATGGGGCTGCTAAAAGGCTTTCCAGCTCCTGCCATAATTTCAACAACTTTACATGGTAAACTTGTTTCTCCTTTCTATGATCAGGTTGGAATACCTCATAGCCAACTGGGCCAGCCCACCTCACAATTTCCAATGGGCCTTGCCAACAGGTAAAAAATGTACTAGTGGCGCTGGGAAGGAGGACCAGGACTTTCTGGCCAACTTAAAACTCCTGCTTCCTGGTGTTCTTATCATACTGCTCCTTTTGTCTACTCTTCACCTGTTGTAAATTACCTGTGGCTACCTGCTTGGTGATCTGCAGCCTCTCCCTCAGGGACATTGTGGCAGAATAACATCTATGTCTCTCCCTAAACTCTGCTATCTGACAATTTGGTTACCATGGTCACTGCAGAGGACAGACACCTCTTCCCCCATCAGCTTCATGTAAAACTAAGTTGTAATCTAACCTGAATACATTCCAGAGGGAGGGGGAAACCTGATCCCTCTGCCTACATGACTGGCCTCACATACCTGGGTAGGAGGCTCAAACTCCCTATTGTTCTAAGCAATGCCAACATGACTGGGAGGGGGCTAGAGACCCTGCCAGTATACCTGGCAACCAGTGATGCATTTTAAATTGGTTGGCTGGCAGCCAACAGTTGTGGGCCTTCACTGGATAAGGTAAATGAGGTCACAATTGCTATATAAGTAAGGAGGAGCAGTAACCATGATGAAAAGTCAGAGAAGCTGAACCATCTGAAAATCTCTCTCTCTCTTGAAATTCATGGTCAAGGAACTGCTTGCTTCTAGAGGAAATCTCCACCTGCCTCTAGATGATGCTTTTGAGTAAACTATTTAAGATCTAACTAGATAGATAACTTGCAGTAAATCAGATGCGTGATCAAAGGCTACCATGCCACCATTTGCTCTAAGGTATTTCTCTGATATTGCTCTTCCCTACATCCTATTCCAATCCTACTCCTTGTAACCAAGTTCTCCTTTGTACCTAGTATAGGAGAGTTATTGGGAGAGGGTCTAGATTATGCCTTGGGGTCCCCCTTGGTTTGACTGACTAAGGGAGACCACTATTTGCGCTTCAGACTGAAGGAAGCACCCCAAGTTCTTGCAGCAGGTCAAGTACCCTCAAGGACTACTAGCCCTGTGTTTCCCAGAGGACGCAGGTCCAGGATCAGTCCAGACTCTGGGTGGTGGTGGCATTACCCCCAGGCTTGTGGGTGTGCTCCAGGAAGTGGGTTGGCTGGACGTGAGGCACCCCCAGGGGGGCACTTGGAGCCTGGAAGTTGGCCATGCACAGTGAGGTGGGTGGCTCAACACAGAAGCATGCCCTACTGGCCCACCACACATGGTGGTAGAGGTGGGATCAGGCAACCTGCTACCTTGAAGGCATAATTTGGGGAAGGTTATAGAGTCACTGAAAACCCTTGAGCAAACAATCTCTAATTTGGCATCAGGTCAACTGGACAGTATAGATAGCTAGGACGACTGACAAGTATGACCACCTGACCATGGACCAATTGGTGGAGAAGCTGAAGGAGATAGGCATCCAAAGAAAAAGAAGGCAAAAAAGACAGGACCTGATTGAAGTCCTGCTGGACTATTAGCAAACCAGGGAAGTGCACATCCTGGTTCTGAGTGGGAGTGGAGATGATGGAACCACTCTTCCCAACAAGCCACTGGGAGGGGAACCCCCCTGAGCTAGAAATGCCTGAGGAATGACCCCCTTCTCCAACCCATGGGTTGGACCTCCAGAGATACAGGCTGGTGCTGGAAGCTCAAGAAGCCCAGTGCAGGTGCATAAGCTCGAGCTAGAGTTGCTTAAGATGGAACTGTCAATGAGGGAAGCACAGTGCAAGCATGAGGCTAGAGATGCCCAGTAGCAGCATGAAGAGAGGGAGGCCCAGCGCATGGCGGGGGCCGAAGAGGCAAGGCTCAAACACGAGCATGCACTTGAACTACTTCAAAGGCAGCATGAAACTGGAAGCCAGATTGATTCACCTCAGCTGGCACCTGCTGCGTCCCCCAGACTGAAAACCTCAGTGTTCTCTCGCTACAAAGATGGGGATGATCCAGAAGTGTGCCTAAGAAACTTTGAAAACCATGCGTGCCAATGGAAGTTGGAAAAGGAACAGTTCATGAAACATATGGCTGCTTTGGCTGAGGGTGACATGTCTGTTGTCCTGAACAGCCTGCCCTTGGAATCGACAGATAATGAGCTCACATAGCAAGAGGTGTCCATCCTGACCTCTTTGTCAGTCTCCCACCCTTCCCGTACCAGGTCTAGCAAACTACAAGGAGAATGCTCATATATCACATCGAAAGAAGCATAGCCCAAAGAGACCTGGGGAGCCTTCCTAATTGTAAAGAGCAATGGAGGCACTAAAAGGTCCTATGTCTTAGGGCCTTCCTGGAAGTGGTGAAGCATATTTTTCAGAGTCCCACTGAAACGTTCAACTAGTGTGTCGGTCTGGGGATAGTAGACTGAGGTCCTCAAGTGCTTGATCTTAAGACAGAGGAAAATGGAGGGACAGAGAGCCAGAGTCTTTGACAGAGCCAGAGCCATGAATGACATGTGCCTCCAGTGGCTGTAAGCGGGGAGCTCCCACAGATGCTTCCGGCACTGTTGGCGGCGGGTGGGGGGTGGCGAGTGCCGACCAGGGGTCGGCAACCACCCACAGATGGCATTGGCAGCATCATCAGCAGCCAGCAGCGATTGCTGACTGCCCATAGATGCCACCAGTGGTGTTGGTGGAAAGGGGTGGCGGCGAATGGTGACCGCCCACAGGAGCTGCCAACAGTGTTGGTGACGCCTTTTTGTAGGGTGTGCCAGAGCCAGAGCCAGGAGAGGACAGGAGAGGAGAGGAGACTGAAAGAAGAACTAGAGACAGAGATGGATGTGGCTCTTGAAAGGTCCCCAAAACTCATTACGTGGCCCTCCAGCTGAAATAATTACCCACTCCTACTCTATGGCTCATGGCTACAGTGAATAGGAAGACCAAATGGATATTACTGGCAAAACCTCCTGTCCTGGAGATTTTCAAAAAGTTATCATCAGTAGAATTCCCACTGGGACAAAGACTCAAAAAACTTTGTGATCAAAAAGCAATTGTTTAAGGCAACCTTTTATTGTGACAGTGTAAAATAATTCCCCAGTTTCTTTTTTTTCTCTCTTTCTTTCTCTTTTATATATTTATATCTATAGATATTCATTCCCTTCCCTTCCCCAACTATTTCTGACTTTTCTTCTCCCTCTCTATTCCCTATAGATAATTATAAGTAAGCTAAGATATAGGATAAGCTTTAACATTTTATTTTAGGTAGTAAGTTTTATTTTCCTCTCTCCTCTTTGCAAATAGGTGCCCTATTTTGATACCAATACCCACTGTTTTACAAGTGATAATTATTATGTTTGTATTGCTTTTATATTGTATGATTACTGTTTTAGGCCTAAGTTCGGGTAAGTCATGTCAAGTTTCCACTTTGCAATGTCAAGCCTCCATGCCCAGTTGTGTAACCCATGACTCACTACCCCTCCTATGTAACTTGGTTCCTGAATGAATGGGGATGAATGAGGGTGCTTGAGAGACAATGGCAGTAGGTTTAAAAATAGCTCCTTCTAAATGACTGAACTAGCAACACCAATACCTGGACACAATATTTCGTTGTGTCACCCTCAGCATTCAAGAAACAAAAGATGAGGCAACCCACCATTGTGCCAGTCTTCACATGCTCAGTAAGAACATCTGGAACCCTCTGGAACAGGACTGGCATTGCCTGGACAGGCCCTCCCCATAGGAGATCAGAGGTAGTCTGCTCCATAAAAGGGGTAGTGAAGACTGACTCTTTGGGAATGCCATTTCCATCTGGATCAGACCAGCTCCACATCACACTGCCTATCCACCCAGAGGCCCTGCCGGCAACCCCCTCTGGACAACTTTGAGCTGAAGGAGACCCCGACTGGCCATTGAGGACCCACTTTCAGCCTGGGATACGCAGATATCACCTGCATATTTCCTCCTCCAATTTGGACTCTCTCTCTCTCCTCCCAGACTTGCGTCCCTGCACCAAGCCTCTTTAACCCCTGCTGCCATTGTCTGTGTGTGTGTGTGTGTGGGGGGGGGTGCGCAAAGGAACCAATGAAATATTGTGTCACCATCTCCCCTGTTCAATAAAACCACTGTCATTTGTAACCCCAAGTTGGGTTGTGTTTTACTAAGCTCCAGTCCCTTCCCTATCTTAAATTCCAGTCTCTGTTTCTCTCAGCTCCGGCTCCCACCTCCCCACATTTTCCTGATCTCTCAATTCTGTCTCCCTTTTCTGCCACCTCTCAGCTCCTCTTTGCCCCTTTCTGCAATCTCTCAGCCCTGTCGCTTTCTGCAAGCAGTTAACCCCGCTCCTGCCACTTTTGCATCCTCTCAGCCCTGTGGATTTCTGCAATCTCTCAGCCCTACTCCCAGTTTTCCTCTCCCCACGTACCTCTCAGCTCCTGTGTAGTCTCCTTGCTCTGAGTCCAGTCTCCAGGCTCCTCCCCAGCATCACTCCTTTGCTCTGCCAACTTTCTGCTTTCAATTAACACCAATTAACCTTAAGTTATCCCAACTTCCTCTCCAATCTGTCAGTTCTAATCCTGGCACTGGCAACTTTCATCTCAGTCTCCACCAGCAGTAACCTGAAGTAACCCCAAGCCTCAGCTCCTAAACCCAGCTCTCTCTAAGTCTACCGGTTCTAATCCTGGTCCTGGCAACTTTCACCCCCTACACTTTCTCTCTCTCTCTACCTTAACCTCCCTCCAAGCACATACATACGTACACACCATAAATTAGGAACTCACTAGAGTGTAGATGTAGGTGACTGGTATGTATGTGAACTGATATACATGTATGTCACTGTGTGCATGATATACAAATTAGTGATCTGTGTATGTGTATTGGGTGTGCAGGTATTGATAATTGATTCTGGTCTAATTTCTTTTGGTCTGTATAGTGTGTGTAGGTACTTGAATTGCTGATAGGCATGCATTTGCCTAGGCTGGTAATTTTGGATGTGTATGTGCCTGGATTGGTAGTGTGCGTGTGCATGCCTGGTGGGGGTGCATGCACCTAGAGTGTGTATATGCACCTAGTGTGTGTGTCTGCACCTAATTGATTTCTGAGTGTGTGCATGTTCAATTGTACACCACATCCTCCTGTTCAACAGCGCAATATTGAGATCCTGAGGGTTGGCCAGCCCCCACAGGGCAACAGCAGGACAGAATGATCCAGCTCAGGTCGAAGGTGGGCTTGCATTAGGACCTGGTCATTGCTTTTCCCCATGGCCTGGCTATGGAATGGCATGGGCAAAGCTTCCTGCTGCCTGGCTGTGGCAAAGAAAAATCTTGGCTACAGTGCAGCACAGGCAAAGGCCCCCACCACCATAGTCCCCCACCACCTGGCTGTGGTGTAGCTCTGCCAAAGTCATCTGCTGCTGGAATGCTGCTGAAGCACTCCAGACCTGTGGGCTGGTTCCAGTGGGTCCAAAGGTTGATCCTGTTGTCAGGCCATAAGTTGCTGATCCCTTATTTAAGGTATTAAATGGAACTTGTCCTTATACCTTTTCCTATTGCAACATTTGACCTGTTTGTATATTGGAAGTCAAAGTTATCAATAATGATATTTTTGTTAGCATTAGTTGCCTCTTTGGTCTTCTACAACAAAGTGTCCTTGATATCATTTTCCTGATGTGAAGAAAAGTAATATAGCCCTAGTAGCATATTTTTATTCTTACAAGTTGTGATTTGTAGTTAGACAAATTTACTATGTTTTTCCATCACTCAATGCAATGTTTTAGATACAGTACATTATTTCCTTTCTATGACCTACCTCATAATTTTTTCCTGTCCAGTTTATGGTCCCATGTTAGAGTTAACTCACTATTTTTTTATGCCACCATGTTTCATAAATGCTTGCTACATCAAGTTCCTTTGCCATTACTAAGCTTTAATCCGAAGTGCCCGTTTAAAGATAATATCTAAAAAAAACACATACTACCTGAATCCAACGTCTGAGTGCAGTGCAATATTCCAGGATTCCCAGCACTGATGATGTTTATTCTGGGGATTGTGAAGGACTATAAGCAGAGAGTTATCTTGGGTGTGGTGATAGGAATCAATGCACCTATACTGCTGTGTTGCTTTGTGAAGGACCTGAAAAAAATGAATGCTTAGGATAGACATAGAAGTAGCATATCCAACCCCTATAAGTTTTTTGCAGTGGATACACCATTTTTGTGACATCTACTTTTTTTATAATCTTCTTTATAGTAAGTCCCACTTTCTTTATAATAAGTACCACAAACAGCCTGAACATATGGAAACTCATTTTTTGTAACACTATAAGGTCATACATAGTGTTACAAAAGTAAAGTGTATCCAAAGCCTGAAAAACTATTGAAGTTACTGAATGACTTTGGTCACCTTCTAACTGGTCTAAAGCTGATCTTGGACTAGCTGGGAAACACACTGTATCCTACTTATCCCCAAGCCATTATTTCTGTAAAAAAACAGCTCATAAATACCTGGAGAAGAACATGTGGTTGAAGATGTTCGGCAAAAGTCCAATCTGTCAAACACCGCTGCTGAATCTTTTGTATATCCACTAATTCTATCCTTAGGCCTTTCTTTTCTGGATTCACCTCAAAGTGCACCAAAACAACAATGAAATAAAAAATTCTGCATTCATTTGTTTTATACTGAGTGTAATCTTGTTGGCTTAAATGACAGCATCCTGTGCAGTATCACAATTAATTGCATAAACTTGCACACAAATAAACCCATACGACAATGTTTTAGTAAGAACAAAAATTGTCAAAAAGTTTTGCTTTTGACTTCTTTTACGGACAACTAAATCTAAATATTTTTATTGTTAGGTTATATGCTTCTGAGTCCTGTAAGCAATTACAGACTTATAGGCAGGTCGTGTGAAGTCACTTTAACATGGTTTCACTTATTGTGGGCTATATGGCAGACAGGTGTTTGTGAGGATGTCAAGCCACATAGTATGTCAGTGGGACACAGTTTGACAGTTTCTTTCAAGCTTCCATGCTAAAATAAACCACGTAGAGTCAATGAGGCTTGCCATGGGAAGGTTTCTTTTACCCCCTCCCCAGCCTTAGGTAGATTATTACAGAATTACCCAACACTGATTTTACACTATATAAAAGCTGTTGGGCTTCATACTGCTGATCACAAAACACAACAGAATCAACCCTCAGAGATTTGCCAAAGAATCCCCAACAGTAGCAATTTGCTTTGTAGAGCATCTTCTTTCATGTCACATTATAGAGCATAATGTATTCCATTCACTACAATTATAATTTCTGAAGTGTGGAAACCAATCACTTACTTCCTTTAAAAGAGGATCAACCAGATCATCTCCTCCACCTTTGCCATTCTTTTCTAAATGCACTGAAAATTGAACACAAAAGAAATATGCTTTGTTATTTTGTGGCCTACTTAATTCTGTAATATTACTCATGTGTTGTGGCCAGCCTCTTGCCCACCCATCATAATGTTTTGTGTATCTCTTTTAACTTTGTTTTGTCATTATGTATTGGGCCCTGCTTTGATGATGCTAAAAACCTTTTGACCATGCTGAAGAACGTAGGGCCTCCAATTGATCTATCAGTTCCACAATTGTGTCATAAGTGGTGATCATTAATTGATTCTACAGAAAGGAAGAAAATACTGATATTATACTTTGTACAAAGAGATGTACCAAGACAGAGTTACTGCATTTTCTTGTATACCTCCCCATCCACCCTGAACAAGCCGCACACTTGTGTTTGAAAGGTGGAATGAAGACAAAAAAGGATTTTTCCTTGAACATACTGTCAAGCACAGTATTCTTGTAGGGAAAACAAGCAGCTGCAGTAGGGCAGGGAGACAAAAACTCATGTCTGCTTTGTTAACTCTGCAGGACATGGACAGTGACACAGGACAGGAACTTGGGGTTGCCGTGTTCCCCTTTAGTTACCCTCTATACCGCGCCAAGCTGCCTATCTGCACTTCACAATCTCGCCCACCACGTCTTTAGTCTTATGTGACTTATAGGGAGGCTACCTTTAGTCTTCCTGGTCATGGTTCTCCTGTCCTATACTGGGCCTGTAGTCTCGAATGGGGTTCAGGTGTTCCCCAGCCTTATGGGCTCTGTGTGGCTCCAACCACCCCTGTACCATGCCCCAAGCCTCGCGTATGTATTGGACGTTCTTCGGTCTTATTAGATGCCTTCTTGCACTGCCCTCTCTCTCTCAGGGCTTCTCGCACTGCCCTCCCTTGGGGCTTCTCACACTGTCCAATGACGTGGTTCCCCTATGAGGCCTCCTCCATCCCTGTATAGTCTCACCCAGTCCTCTGGTCTTACAACAACAACAAAACAATAACACAAGCCCCTGGGCTATAACACAAAGCTAAACTGCTCGGCTAGCCTCCTTTGAGTTGCCCTTTGCAGGTGCTCCATCCTTCATTAGCATAACCGACTGCTCTCATTCAGTTCTTTCCCCTTTGCTTAGTCAGGCAGCACTCCTTCTCCTTGGCTGCCAACCAAGAACCCCTCTCTTGGCCTCCAGCCTGTGCTTTATAGAAGTCAGCCCTGCCCCTTCTGGTCAGCTGACTCAACAGGTGTGGGCCCCTAGCTCCTCCTGGTTGCCCTGGCAACTGGCACCTGGTGGCCATTCCTGCTCTTCAAGTAGCAGGCACCTTAGTGCCCTGCTACAGACAGGTGCTGGAAGCTGACCCTGCCAGGCCATCTGAGGGCCTGATCCTAGCCAGCAGGAATTGCAGAGTCAGTGGAGAACCCACCTTGCTTGAGAACAGGGGTTGGACAGTTTCATCCCATCAGAACTGGGCACTCAGCTGAGTCATTTGGCAGGTGCTGCTGACTTTACATCCAACTCAGCATAAGAAGAGAAAAAAGGCTAGGGATGTCATTTCAGCTAGTAGCACTTGCTGACTGAGTCAGTTGAGTGCCCAGTTGCACCAAAGCTGAACCGTCTGACCCGTTTTTGAGCTGGGTGAGCCCTTAGCTGACTCTACAGGCACCACTGGGTGCCCACATGGCTCAGAAAGAGGAGCCAGGCAGTTTGATTCCCTCCCACAGGATCAAACCCTCTGGTCCCATATTTCCTTGTTTAAGAGATACACCCCCTCTTTCCAGGAGCCAATTTTCAGAAAAAGTTGCGTGTTGTATTTGAATAAGTACAGTGATATCTTCATTTACTTTGTTTAATTTACATGCCTGAAATATGATTAGCCCTATTTCAACACATGCTTTATAAATAGTAAGTTTTCATTGTTTTATTTCTCTAAAATACATTTTATATCAGACACAATATAAGACTTTTTCAATACTATGTATGTTATGCAAAGCTCTCCTATATAGACATTGCTTTTTAAATAAAGTTTAAATAAACTGTTTAACGATATCAGACAAAATACCCAGCTCATTCAGGATTTTTACTTAGGTACCCAAACACCACCAAAAAACAAAAATAAAACAGTATGCAGGAAATAAGTGATTGATAAAAAGTTTATAAAAAGATGCGATTGATAAAAAAGATTTCCCAACAATAGGAAAAACATGCGTGGCAGAAGGCTACCTGTTTCTCCCCCAAAACTCTGCTCTGTGACCGTTTGGTTAAGATGGGCCTTGCAGAGGGTACACACCTTACCCTAAGGGTACACAACTTACCCTATCTCTTTAGGTAACCTGAGCTGGATACATTCCTAAGGGAGGAAGGAACCTGCTCCCTCTGCCTACGTGACTGGCATCACATACCTGCGTGAGGGGCTTGCGTTTCCTGGGGAGCTAGGAACTGCCAGTCTGCCCAGCAACTAGTGATGCATTTCAAATTGATTGGCTGACAGCCAACAGGTGCTGGCCTCCATTGGACCATGTAAATGAGGTCATAAAGGCTATATAAGTTAAGGACTGCCCAGGAGGAGGGGGCAGCAGTAATCAGGAAGATGCAGAGAGAGAGAGAAGAGCTGGAACATCTGAAACTTGCTCTCTCTCTCTCAAAACTCATGATCAAGGAACTGCTTGCCTCCAGAGGGAATCTCCACCTGCCTCTGGATGATACCTGTGAGTAAGCTACCTGAGATCTAACTAGATATATAGTTTGCAGTAACTCAGATGTGTGATCAAAGGCTACCCAGCCATGCCAGTTTGCTCTATGGGATTTCTGATATTGCTCTACCCTGTATCCTATTCCAACCCTACCCCTTGTAACCAATAAAGTTCTCCTTTGTACCTAGTGTGGAAGACTTATTGGGAGTGGGTCTAGATTATGCCTTGGGGTCCCCTTGGTTTGGCTGACTAAGGGAGACCACTACTGGTGCTTCTGACTGAGGGAAGCATCCCGAGTTCTAGAAGTGAATCAAGTACCCTCGAGGGCTACTAGGCCTGTGTTTCCCAGGGTGCGCAGAGCCAGAATTAAGCCCATCCCTGGGTGGTGGCAATGTTACCCCCAGGCTAGTGGGTGTGCTCCAGGAAGGGGGTCGGCCAGATGTGAGGTGCCCCCAGGGAGGCACTTGGAGCCTGGAAGGTGGTCCAGCATAGTGAGACGGGTGGCTCAATGCAGGAGCAGCCCCTACTGGCCCACCACAACATGTAAAAGAAAAAACGTACAAAATAGCTTGTTTAAAATCTTCAGCTAGGGACCGGAATTACACAAACTGGTATAAATGACTGGAACCAGTTCAAATCTGTAACATAAGAGAAGTTCAGTGCACATAAACCACTTTCAAAATGTCCAAAACCAGTCTAAGATAAACCTGGATGGTTATAGTATCAGACTTAACTGATTTAGATTAAATTGTTTTACTGAACTTCTGTCCCAGATCCCCTTTAGATTCAAGTTAACTCACAGTCCCCCAGCATCCTAGGATGCTTTGCACCTCCACTGGAAATCCACCCCCATTGGGGTCGGTGGGCTAGTCTTGGCCCAAGCTGTCTGCTCCAGATGAGTGGGAAAGTGTGCTCTAGCACCCTTTGGTTTCTGGCCTGGGCCACTGCAGGTATGTGGCTGCATTTCTGGGATTGCAAATGAATGTCTGTTTACTTGCTTATTGGTTCAATTAATGCAGCTTAGACTAACCTGAGAAGATTGAACTGATTCAGCCTAGGGCTTTCTGACTGTCTGTACTTGGCCTTCCAGAGTAACATTAATAGATGTGCCATACCTGAGCCTTCAGGAATTTTCTCATCAGGAGCATTTTCCATGGTGGGTAGTTGTCTCAGCTGTTTTGCAAACCTGGCTGGATTATCCCATGGGATATAAGATACTTCATAATCACCGCCAAGCATCAATCCTGAACTCTCCAGTAGACCAGAGTCATCAAGCTCAGTCAGCCTCAGGCTTTCAAAAGTAAACACTTTGAAGGCTCTTTCTACTTCAGCCCAACTCAAGAGTTCTGCAAGAAAATTAAAACCATTCATAGAAAGTGTCCTTATTGTTCAGTAAAAGATGAACAGCAGACTAACTAGGTGTATTGTCCTTGGCATCTCTGCTAAGCCTGACAAGGAATATAATGGTGATAATAATTTACTTTAACTTGTCTCTTTCTGGAATCCAATTTCCTGAATTCTAAAAGACTGAAATTACACACTGAATTAGCACTGTTAAAACTGGCATATATTACACAGTGCTACTTGAAAAGCTTTTCATACATATTGAAAACACTGGATAAAGAAATGTATAAAAGTAGGGTTGAAAGGGATCTTCAAAGGTCATCTGGTCCAACTCTAAGTCAGAACTATCCCGATCACCCATGAAGCGAGGGAGCTCCCGTCTAGCCCTCCCTTGTCTGCCAGCTGTGGCAGGACAAAGCCAGCAGGCAGCTCCCTCCTGCTCTCTTCCCCCTCCCTCCCCTGCTAACAGTCACCTGGAGGCAGTGCAGGGCTGGGAACAGAGGTAGTTCAGGCTTCTGCAGTGCCCCCGCCTGCTGGCCAGGGTTGATACAGGCAGGCTTGATTTTGCCCCACCCCCCTCAACCCCTGTTGGGTTGGGGATGGGGGGTGGGGCAGCGAGCTCTAACTCATGGTGTTTTGTATAAAGTGCCATAAGTTAGAGTATGACCCTAACATCTGGAGGCACCCTAAGTCAGTTGTGGAGCTCTGCTTCATTTTCCTGCTGCTGAGCTTGTCCCCTCCAACATTCACATGTTCTGGGTTTCAGAGCTCTTCTTAAGATCCCATGAGCTAAAAACAAACAACTGGTTTGATGCAGCCCTAATTAGGACAGGCTCAACTATTTATATACTAGACTTAAATAGCAATTAAGTCAAATTCATTTGAATAATTCACTGGTACTTAATGTGGGATAATGGACTTGTAAGTCTGGGAGAGTTACAGTTTGGTGCAAGACAAGAAGCTGAAATGTGAACCAAGCCAGTTGTCTGTTTTTAGTCCTAGCAGTATGTGTGTGGAGTGTAGGGGGCAAGGGTAGGGAAGTTCTGAGCTTCCAACTGTTGCCCTTTACAGCACACATAGGTTCTTGAAAACCTCCAGTGATGGAGATTCCACAACTCCCCTAGGCAGTCTATTTTACTGCCTCACTGCTTTAACAGGGAAGATGTTTTTCCTGGTAACCAATCTAAATTTACCATATCTATTTCTTATTTCCTATCTGAATCCAAAATTAGAGAAATGGCCAAAAACATTAACTTGAAGGAAAGCTCTCCGCTATGGTGTAGTCCACTGAATGCCACCAGAACTGATATCTACTGGCTGGTACCATATACAAATATGAAGCATTTTTTAAAAAGTTGCATCTTAGTAATAATTATTACGTATATGCTGACAACTAAAAGCAATATAATTAGTGTATATTAATTTCAAGCAAAGCATAATGTGTCTGCAGAAAATGGCAGCAAGTAAAAAGAGTTCCAAGATCTATGCCCAATGACAGTAGGAAAGGAACTGGGGGGGCAGGGAAGTTTTTTATTTTGTGTAGCCATTGTGTGAACATGCAGACTCTAGAATGCATTTCATGTGGCTTTTCTAATTGTTTCACACTGCACATCATTCTTGCACACACAAATAGGGTAGGAGACCACAGTTCTTGATGGAGAAATAAGCTTAACTTGCATATTTGAATAAAAGACTACTGTAAAAGCTGTTGTACTATTAATGCAAGAATCTCAAAGGGAATGCAATTTGACAGCCATCATTATTTTTAAGTAATGCTTGTTGATCAACATAAAGCTTTATCTCAGTCCAAAAGTTATTGCACTATATATCTCAGTGGTTTCAAAACTCTGTTATCTGCATTTGGATTGGCATGAAAGTTCTTGTGATTAGCATTTTTTGCCTTTCCTCTTTTAACCTCAATAGCAAACCTACATAACCTGTGAGTTCTGACACTGTCAAGATCCAGGCCTCAGTCCTTTGGTCTCAGACAAGCATTGTAACTGGTTTGCTCAAAATCTAGAAACTGACATTTGGATTAGCCAAAACTTCATGCTAGATTAGGGTGTGAACAAGTGGATTTTACAAAAGGGCTGGTTATGGAAAATAATCTTATATTGGGTGATCATGAACTGATTCAATTCAGTATACTTTACAGTATAGACCAAGGGGCGGGCAATTATTGCGGGCAGAGGGCCACTTACTGAGTTTTGGCAAGCTGTCAAGGGCTGCATGACAGGCAGCCAGGGGCAGATAAATATTAATTTTCTAAACTTTTTAGGGGCCCCACGAGCCGGATAGAATGGTCTGGTGGGCTGCGTTCAGCCCATGGGCCGCATTTTGCCCACCCCTGGTATAGACAATAGTGTCCATAACTAGGACTTTGGACTTCCAAAAGAGAAACTCTGAGAAACTAAAGAAACTCTAAGATGAGGGTAACAGAGTTGGCTAATCAAACTATATTTCAGCCAGACATTTGATACCGTGCCTCACGAGAAACTACTAGCTGGAATGGAGAAGATGGGGATTAATACCATACTTTTATAGTAGATAAAGACTTGGCTAAGCGGGTAGGTTATACTTAGGGGTCTATCTAAATGGCAGGTGGATTTACCAATTTTCACAGCCCAAAGCTCTAATTCTGTGGTCATTTCATGGTGGCTCCACCCTTTGGTGCTCATTAATGGAGAGACTCCACTCTTCAGTGCTGACTGGTGGAGAAACCCTGGGCAGGGGGTAGAAGGGATGAGGGGGCAACTGCCATCTTCTCTGCTGCCCTTCATGTCACACCACTAGCTGGTGCCTTCCCCTCCTGGCAGTGAGGACTGTTGGCTCCCACTGGGGAGCCAGACTTTTATTTTAAAGGTTTTTTTGTGTTGATTTTGTGGTTTCTGCAAAATCCAAAGAACTGTGAATTAAGTACGTCCCCAGTTATACTTTAAGAGGAGAGGGGCTACTTGTGGTGTTGTTTAAGTCTTGGGGCATATCTAATTAAGTATTTTCATCACTGACTCTGGTGCAAGAACCAGATGTGTCCTTACAAAATTTACTGGTCACATAAATTTAGGCAGTATTGCCAATACAGAGGAAGATGAGTTTATTATTCAGGGGGTGCATCTACACATACAATTTACAGCACCTGAATAAACTGCGTAGCTTATTGCTCTGGAATTAATAGCTCCTGGGCATACCATTTGAATGTGTGCCGGGGAGCAATTAACTCTGGAACAATAAACTTTGTGGTTTATTCAGGCACAACATGTGGAGCCAAGGCACAGCAGCCCTGGCTGGTAGAAAGCCCTGGGGGTCAGCCTGCCAGCCCAAGGTTGCTCTCCCTGGCTCAATGTGATGGGGAAGGCTGGCTGGGGCACAAGGGAGCTTCAGTGTGGGGCTAGCTGGCATGCAATCCCCACTCTGAAGTATCCTTGTGCTTCAGCCAGCCAGGCAGCATTGACACATGTGCTGCTGCAGTTTTTTACTCCATAACAGGATAGTACTCGAATTTACAAGTACTATCCTGCTGTGGAGTAAATTTGTTTACTCTGTTTTTGCCTTCCTTTACAGCATGGAGTATGGTCCATCTGATAGTGTATTGTGAATACCTGCCATTACAAATCTCCCGCTATTACAATAGCATAAATATTATTGGCGCCCTTATCTCACTTGCTTTCTTTCTGTGACACTTAGTTTCTCTTGCATGCCACAGCCACAGAGCACCTACTAGAAAACCTATGAGGCTATTTTGTAGACCTTTCTGGGCAAAGCTGTCTGTGAATGCAGGGGAATAGAATCAGTGGGCCTTCCAATCCTGCATTCCTACATTCCAAAGAATGGGAATTGGTGACGACTGGCTAGTACAGAGGTAGTTTTAGTTGGAAAAATCAAAAACTTTCCCCCCAAAGAATGGGTTCCCACTATCTCACAGGAATCTATCCTTAAACAACAACAAAACAGCAACAGAAAAGAGAATTCACCATTGGTACAATAATGCATGAGCCCATGGACTCTGGCCAAACGTTTAGTGTTGTTCCCAGGTGAAGGAAGGGGGAACTGAAGAAGTTTCACAAGTGGAAGCTTGTCCATCATTTTCTTTTCAATCTTTTCTGGATTTAAGTCCTCTTGGACCTGGAGCAAGGAGTGAAATTTAAAAAACAAGGTAGAGTTTCATAACAAAGGATTTCTCAGCATTAATTTAAAATATAAGGCAAAACATTTAAGTATGTGTTAACTCTGAAGTCAGTGGGACTTAAGCACATGCTTAAGCATAGCAAATGCTTATACTTCTTACTAAATCAGTGTAAGTAGAAGATGAAATGAGCTGTTTTTCTATTCTCTTCATTGTGGGGGAGTGGTAACTTAGTAGGAAGAAAAGAGAATAGCTGACAGAAGGCAAAATTAATAGATGTTTGTTAAAATCACAAAGACCATTTGCCATTATTAAACAGAAACTGAAAATTTCCTGGAATATTAAAATTATGTATTGATGTAATCTGTGAGAATACAAAGAATACTCCTTTATTAGCTTTTTTCTTCCACATAATCTTATCTGATCTACACTATTAGCTATAGTGGCAGCCTCCACAAGAGAGAGGTCATAAAATTCAGTCTCACTGGGTATGTCTACACGTTTTTACACGTGCCTAAATGGAATGTGCATTGGTCTAACGCACATTAAAGTGATACAGGTATGTGTCTAAGGTGCATTAATGCAGTGTGCAGACTGATTTGGTACTAAAGTTAGTGTCCACCATGTACTGAAGGAATGTGTCTCTGCTAAAAAGTATCTTCCTCTTTCACCAGCCAACCATACTATCTGCCTTCTGTTGGAATACCTTCACTATCTGACAACTTCAATCTGCTTCCAATTTTCACTTAAAATGAATTCTAAAACCCCAAAGAACTAATTCTATATAAAGAGGTGTCTTTTTATGCTGAATACTGTGTTTGTCTATTCTATTCTATTCTAGTTTATTCACTGCACTTATCACTAAAGCATCTCAATGCCTGATCTGGTTTCTTCAGAGTAATAAACTTGTGGTCCAAAGCAGAACCCACAAAGTTCCATGAAGTGCCATAAGGTTCCACAACATTTCATTTTGTTCTCATGATAGACAACAAAATGAACACGAGCCACCAATGTGATGCCATAGCTGGCAGAGCTAATCAAACACTGGCATGCATCTACTGAGGCATCTCGAGCAAAGCTAAAGTCTTTAACCTAAAGATGTTACCCTTCTGCTCTACCTGGTGAGACTGCAGCTGGAGTACTACATCCAGTTCTGGGTGCCACACTTCAGGAAGGATGTGGAGAAGCTCAAAAGAGTCCAAAGAAGGGCCATGTGCATGATTAGAGGCCTAGAGACCTGGTCATATGAGGAGAGGCTGAAAGGCTTGGGAATGTTCAGTCTGAAGAAGAAAAGACTAAGAGGGGACTTGGTGACAGCCTATAAGTATATCAGGGGAGTACATCAGGGCCTGGGGGAGCATCTGTTCAGCAAGGCCCTCCAAGGGAGGACTAGAAATAACGGGCACAAGCTGATTGAAGATAGCTTCAGACTAGACATAAGAAAAAACTTCTTTACAAGTTGTGTACTGAGGGTTTGGAATGGGCTCACCCCAGAGGTGGCTCAGTCACCCACCCTGGTAATCTTCAGAAAGCATCTTAGGGCCTTTGTACACACCATGGTTTTTGCCCTTTCTTGCAGTGCAACAGCATGACTGTTTGCAAGAGAGGGTATTCTGGACACTTTAAATGTCTTTCTGGCACATTAAAGTAAAACTCCTCAGATGTAGTTTAGTTTGGCTCGCCACAAATTAAAGCATCTTGTCCATGGATTAGTTGCGTGCAAACACAAAGCCACTCAAAGACATGTAATGAGCCTTTTTGTCCACCAGATGGCACTCCAAATTTTTTGTAGTTCACCCCTTTAAATTGCTTCGCTTTTTTCTTTTTCTTGTGCCATGTGCTGGCTCTGTGCTCCCACAGTTGCATGGCAGGGCATGGGGTGGAGGGCCCTGGGCCGGGGGTGGGAGGGAAGCACTGGACCATCTTGCTCTCCTGCAGCACCAGCTAGGGACTGGGCTTAATTCATTCAAAAACCAAGTGCATGCAAACACTGATATGACACTTCAAAGCTTAATTTGTTTGAAAACCTAGTGCATGCAAACACTGATGCAATGCTCCAAAATAAACAAGTTTAAATTTTATAAATCTATTTAGTTTAACGAGGATTAAACCCCATGGTGTGTACAGGCTCCCTCAATGCCCATCTTGCTAGGGTTATCTGATCCCAGCGGTCTTTCCTGCCCAAGTGTAGGGTGGCTCTACCCGATGATCTGCAAGGTCGCTTCCAGCCCATAAAAACTATGAAACTATAATGTACTAAGGCTGTGCGAAATTGTGCTGGCTGTTTCATTTGGACACTGTTTTGACTTATTTTGAGCGTGAAACAAAACAAAATGAGGGCAGTAGAAATGTTTCAGAAGTTTCAAAACATTTCATATTTTGAAGCTGAAGCTGGGCTTCCTTGCAGGGAAACAAAGTAAGGAGAGGGAGGGCGAAGAGTGGGGAAGGACTGCTCTGATATCGACTGTAACTGTTTGGCTACCTGAGATGCTGCTGGTGCTGCTTACTAAGTTATTACCTGCTGTTGTTTAAAGTGGTGGACCAGGCTGAGGCTGTAGGGGAGGAGGAAACCTCACTGGGGAACACTACCATGTCATGTAGAGGCCCCAGCACCAATGAGGGCGCACCTTAACACACCCACACAGTCACATGTCAAGAGTGTTGCTTGTCAGTAGCTTGAGATACAGTTTCCCAGAAACCCCTGCACCTATCTACTTGTAACCTGGCAGGCTTCATGGCCTCAGCAGGGGCTACCATGTCTCCAGTTTTCACCCTACTGTGCCTTCACACACACGACAAGTTTTACTCATCAGCAGCTTGAGGTGAAGTTTTGTAGAAATCCCTGTACCTATATCCTTGAAACTTGGCAGGCTTTGTGGCCTCAGCAGGGGCTACCGTGCCTGCTGTTTTCACCCCATTGTGCTTTCACACTTACAAGTGACATGAGTTTTGCTTTCAAGACTTTGAGCTGCAGTTTCCCAGAAACCTCTACACCTATCTCCTTGAAACTTGGCAGACTTCATGCCCTCAGAAGTGTCTAACATCCCTGCTGTTTTCATCTAAATCTGCCAAAAATAGCAAAGTTACAGGCAGTTTCATGCTTCCCCGTTATAGCCTATGGACAAAATGTCAAAACAGCATCAAAACAGCGAACCAGTTTCAATTAAACAAAACAGAACAGTGCTTTCGAAACTAAATGAAACTCAAAATGAAACACTGTCCCATAGAAATGGCAAAACAGAAGTTGAAACGAAATGGTGCTGTTTCGCACAGCCCTATAACATAGACCATCTTATTGTTTACATGGAGATTGCACTCAAGGATGCTAAGCACTATGCCCAGACCACTCAAGACCTGTTTCAGTGTACTTGAGATGGAACGCTCCCATGGCTCAATTCAGGACTTCCTAAAATGGGGTGCAGCACACTGCCCCTCAGATCAGGAGGAGATTGGGGTGAGGTGTTGCTGGAGTCCCTTGGCTGGCAGGCAACACTGAAGAGTCAGGCAGGGAGCAGATGTACATGGGTGGGGGTAGTGGGGGAGGATCATGCCTGGCACAGTTGCAGCTGTCCCTGGTTGATCTGGGGGTAGGGGGAGTCCCAGAGCTTCACCTGTCCTTCTCCAGCCATGGACTACTGGGAGCATCTGCACAGGGTGCTGGGCTTGGACAAGGACTGCTTAAGTAAGGAGACGGAGGGGGAAGAGTGGGGAAGGACTGCTCTGATATCGACTGTAACTGTTTGTCTACCTGAGATGCTGCTGCTTAAGCAGTTGCTTATTCCAGTACCTGCTCTCTGCCCACTCCCTGTTCCTCTAGGTGTACCCTGCTAGCTAGGAGCAGGTGCTAGAAGGAGGAACTTGCATGCCACTGATGCTTTCTCCAGCTGAGCTCAACATTCTGTGTAGCTACTTCTGCAACCTGCAGCTGGAGCAGGTTAAGAGAGGCTTTGGGGCTCCACCTGTTCCTGCACCACCTAGGGACAGCAGTGCCAGCATGCAGGTTTCTCTTTCCAATGCCTGCTCCTAGCCAATGTGGGACACTTTGTGGAGGGAGTGATAGGCAGTGAGCAGGTGCTGGAAGACAGAACCTGCATACTACTGCTGCTATCCCTTGCTGAGCCTGGCCTCTGCACAGCCATGGCCCATGGTTGGAGCAGGGCAGAAGCAGCCCTGGAGCTCCCCTGAGGTCAGCCAGGGATGGGGCAGTGGCTGAATGGAGCAGGGTAAGACTGCAACCCCATGTCTTCATAGATTTACCCCAGATGCTTCCAGAGTGGTTTCACCACTATAGTTCCAGGTTTGGCTTGTCAATGTAAGATAGGATAGGCAGAACATGCTCAGGACTGTCCATGGTGTAGAAACATCTGAAGATTAACATGGTGCACTGTATGCCAGGATCTGCATTATCCCTGGGTGGCTTCAATCTGTTCTGGATGATCCTTAGACTTTTGATATGTGGTTAAAGTTGCCATCAAGTGGACAAAGTTTGGGCTCTTCTACTCTGTGTTGTTGAAACAGTACTCTGAATTAATGACCCCTCTGTCCTTTCAAGTGTATTAATATTCACTGCCTGTAGACTTTAAGACTGCTGATATAAGACACAGAAGTATACCTTTAAGAGGTGCAGCCGCTGTGACATAACGTCATGGTAATTTAGTAGAAGAGGCCATTGGGGGAGGATTTTCATTTCTTCATCGTCTTTAGGAAGAAACAAGCTGTAGAGATTCTGTTAAATAAAAGGGCAGATGCACTGAAAATAAATAAGCAAACTTAAGAAGGGGCAAAAGGTTTTTTTGTATGGTATCTTTTATTCAACCAAATGTTAGACATACTTTTGGGCATAAAGCACCATTCTTTAGATCTGGGAAAGAAGTAGACACAGCCTAAGCTAGATAACAGAGAAACACGGTTTACTTTTACCTCCAGGTAAATGAAAGCAGAAGCAGTTTCAAAAAAGTGAAATGATCAGAAGCAGTTTCAAAAAAATGAAAATGCAGCTGAACAGACACCCTAGTTGTATAGAAGACCAAGGCCAGTCAAAAGGGAATCTCACAATTATGAAATCACTGAAGCACAATTGAAAGATGGGCCTGGAAAGAAAAATTAATGTCCTTTCTGGGTGTGTCTACAGGACACAATTTACTGCATGGTAGACTAATCTACTGCACAGTAAAGCATTACTGTGTAACTGTGCACAGGAGCTACTCTGCAGTAGATTAGTCTACTGCAGTTTTCTACTAACTGGAAAGACAGGTAGTAGATTTACTATGGTTACATAGCTGATCAGGAGCAAATTTCTCCTGATCAGTCCAGGTAGCAGGGGGAAAGAACTCTCCCCTCCCTTGGGAAGCTACTTGTTTCCCATCTGTCCTCTGCCCTGGCAGCTGCCTACTGCCAGGGTCAGAATCATAGAAAGTTAGGGTTGGAAGGGACCTGAGGAGATCATCTAGTCCAACCCCCTGCTCAAAGCAGAACTATACCCAACTAGATCACCCCAGCCAAAGCTTTGTCTAGCCCGGTTTTAAAAATCTCCAAGGATAGAGCTTCCACCACCTCTCTGGGTAACCCGTCCCAGTGTTTTACTACCTTCCTAGTGAGAAAATTCTCTCTCATATCTAACCTAAACTTTCCTTGCTGCAACTTGAGACCTTTGCTCCTTGTTCTGTCATCTGCCACCACTGTGAGTAGCCTAGCTCCATCCTCTTTTGAACCCATCAGGTAGTTGAAAACTGCTATTAAGTCTCCTTTCAGTCTCCTCTTCTCTAGATTAAATAAACACAGTTCTCACAGTCTTCCTCATAAGTCATGTCCTCCAGCCCCCTCACCATTTTTGTCACCCCCCGCTGGACTCTGTCCAATTGCCCACATCCTTTTTTAAAGTGTGGGTGGCCCAAAACTGAACACAGTACTCTAGATGTGGCCTCACCAGTGCTGAACGGAGGGGAAAAACTATTTCCTTGGACCTGCTGGCAACTTTCCTACTAATGAAGTCCAGTATACTGTTAGCCTTCTTTGCAACAAGGGCACACTGTTGGCTCATATTCAGCTTATTGTCCACTGTAATCCCCAGGTCC
>NW_017729034.1:12862892-12894965 GCF_001723915.1 Gavialis gangeticus
CCATTTGGCCCAATCCTCCAATTTGTCTAGGCTACTCTGAATCCTAGCCCTACCCTCCAGTGTACTCCCCCCACTCCTCCGGTTGGTGTCATCTGCAGACTTGTTGAGGGTGTATTCTATGCCATCTTCCAGGTCACTCATGATGACATGCCACAATGTTGCCTCCCGCATTCAGTAAGGGACCCACACTTTCCCTAATTGTTCTCTTGCAACCATCATACTTGCAGAAACCCTTCTTGTTACCTATCCCTTGATAGCTGCAATTCCAATTGCACTCTGGCCTTCCTGACTTCATCCCCGCATGCCTGAGCACTACTCTTATATTCTTCCCTATTTATTTCTTCAAGTTTCCACTTCTTACAAGCTTTTTGTGATTTAATTTACTGAAAGGTTCCCTGCTAAGCCAAACTGGATTTCTGCCATACTTGCTAGTTTTCCTGTGTATCCGGATTTTTTGTTCCTGCACTTTCAGTAAGGCTTCCTTAAAGTATAGCCAGCTCTCCTGGACTCCTCTCTCCCTCAGCCTGGCTTCCTAAAGGGATCCTGCCCATGAGTTCCCCGAGTGAGCCGAAGTCTGATTTTCTGAAGTCAAGGGTCCTTACTCTGCTGCCCTTCATCCTTCCTTTCCTCATGATCCTGACCTCAATCATCTCATGGTCACTGCTGCCCAAGTTGCCATCCACTACTACATTCCCCACCAATTCTACCCTGTTTGTGAGCACCAGGTCAAGAAGAGCATGGCCCCTAGTTGGCTGTTCCAGCACTTGCACCAGGAAGTTGTCCCCAACACTCCAAAAACTTCCTGAATTGCCTGCACACTGCTGTATTGCCCTCCCAGCAGATGTCAGGGTGAGTGAAGTCCCCCATGAGAACCAGAGCCTGTGACTGGGAAACTTCTGCTAGCTGTTTGAAGAAAGCTTCATCCACCACTCCCTCCTGGTCTGGTGGTCTATAGCAGACCCCCACCATGACATCACCCTTGTTGCTGTCCCTTCTCACCTTAACCCAGAGACTCTCAACAGCCCTATCTCCAGTTCCATACTGGAACTCTGAGCAATGATATAGCTGTTTTACATAAAGTGCAACTCCTCCTCCTCTTCTCCCCAGCCTGTCCTTCCTGAACAGTTTGTACCCAGTTCCTGAACAGTTTGAACCCAAGCAGTGAGCTCCAATCACAGAACCCAGGTGAGGACAATGTCCCTTTGTCCTCACAGCAGGCAGCTCCCAGCCTCAGATCCAAGATCAGAGCCAGGGCCAGGAGCTGCCTGCTGCAGGGGCAAAGGGACATTGTCCCCACCTGGGCTCTGCAATTGGAGCTGGGCCCAGTAGCAGGCAGCTGCCTGAGACAAGGGGGCAGGGTGAGAGGCAATTGTAGACACGCTGTCAGGGAAAGCTTACTGTGCAGTATTTTACTGCACAAGAAGCTTTCTGTACATTAATTGCACATGTAGATGTGCCCACTGGGCATTAAAAATAATGAACTAAACACAGGCAATGACTAAAAAGCTGGTGTCTACTTCTTTCCCAGAGCTGAAGAAAGGTGTTTTCTGCCTCAAATTTCATCCAGCTTCTTTCCCAAACATATAGTTGGCTCACTGGTGATGTGTAGGGGGTGTACGTAGGTGCACATGCACCCCCTGAGCTTGGCAGTGCACTCCCTGAAAAAAGCACTGCCAATGCTGCCAGTGGTGCATCATGGCTGTAACAATGCTTCAACCCAAACCAGATTTATTGATCTATCAAGAGCTCTGAAAATAAAAAGACAATACAAACCTTTTTTCCACTCTCAGGAAGGACAAGTGAAGGAAGGATAGAGACTATGTGATCTGCAATGCTATGATCCAGGCCATCTTCTCGGGGCTCTGGGACTACCAAACTTGGTGGTGTAATGTCTTTTTCAGTTGCAACAATCTACAAAGAGGAAAACACAAGATTTTTTTTACAGCACTGACTGCTAATCAGCTTAATTTAAGAGTATCAAAGTATAGTCACATATTCATAATTTCTCAAAAATCATTATCCTCATAAGTTCTTTCTTAGTATTGGGTGAAAAAGGCACAAGTAAAACATGGAAATTTTCACCGGAAATTTCCAATACTTGGCTTCTGATTGAAGGTTAAGGTTCTGGAAAAGTATAGTAACATTCTTTCACTATTTTATGGCATTATGAAAAAGGAAAGAAAACCTTTCTGACAGAAAAACATTTGAAAAATTTAATGTACTGGGACAATTAAAAATGGCTGCACGTAAGAAACTGAATCTTATATGAATTGTCTTTAGTAAAGTGAAAGGCAAGGCTTTTTGTAGATATAACAAGCTCATACTTTTCCCTTGTCCCAGGTGCAATGTTGCTTGCATTTCCTGCTCTGCCCTAGCCAGCTCTCCTCCCCAGGTGTCTGTGCTTATCTCACTTTCCTTTTCTTGATTCTACTCCATCTGCTGGTAACTAGAGAGAAGGAGCATCTAGTTAGCAGAGTTCATGGCTTTGCTGTTACGCTTGATATTCCTCTTCCTCCCTGCAAATAAGTTTTTTGGGTTCTTCTTCCCCAGGCCAGTCTTTTCCTTTTAAAGCTTCCAACTCAGGGGTTGGCAATCTATAGCCCACAGGCCAGATCTGGCCCTTGAGGAGATCCAGGTCTGATCTTGCATGGGGCGCTGGGGGCATGGAGCTGCCCCAAGCCACCTGCTGCTTCATAGCATCTCAATTTATGCTTACTGCAGAGGGATTGGGAATTTTTTAGCCAGCCACTCATAGGTGGGGACAGGCAGTGTTACCCATAAACAAGCCTAGTGTTCTTCCTTTAAGGCATTGTTAGTTGTCTACAAAAACTCCTACCCAAACTCAAGTTTTTGTCCTGGTGCTTGCATCCAAAAGCTGCACCAGTTTCACTCCTTTTCTGCCTGGAATCCCTCCACTGGTCATACTGAGGGCTCTGCCTGTCTGCAAGCTCCAACAAACACCTTGGAACTTCGACTGGTTCAAGCTTCGCTGAGTGGTGAGATCCCAACTCTTTCTCTCTCTCACTCCAGGAACCTTTTACTCTCTTACTCTACGCACAGCTTTCTAAACCTGACATTTGCTGATCAAACTTGATCTAGACTTCCCCAAATACCTAACTGAAACTATGAAATATTATAACTGTTTTGTCTGTCTCTCTTGTACGGTTATTACTACTGGTATCATCATAAATTTATATACTTGGCAATACATAACTTTTATGGTCAAGTTGGTTGCTATACTCTCTCTCTGAACCTCACTTAGTCTTCCTTCCCCTTGACCTCCCCATTTGCTTTGCAGCATTTGTTCTTTTACCTAAGTCAAAGATCCCTGTAATGCCCAAAACTATGGTGAGGTCTGCTCATCAAGTGAGTTACTACTAGGACCATAGTGACAAGAAATTGGGATGTGTTGAGTTTTAAGGCGTGTGAGGGTATCATCTGAAAGTGCTGATCAGACCCAGCCTGCTCAGATGTACTCTGCTAGTATGTGTCTCTAACTGCATTTATTACTGTCCTTCTGAAATAAGGGATGAACCAAATTCAAGGCACATGTGGGTGTCAGCCTGTCAATGCTGAATAACCCAGCCTGACTCAGATGTGCTCTGTTAACCCATGTGCTTGTGTCAGACTGCATTTTATTGTTGCCCTGAGGAAGTGAGTTCAAGGCATATGAGGATGTTAGCCTGTCAATGCTGAATAACCTGGCCTGGCTCAGACATGTCCTGTTAACCTGTGTGTGTATGTGCATCTGATTCAGTGATTGGAGGAACTTAGCCCCATTGAAACTGAGTCCTGCAAGATGGCTCCATTGGGGGTGAGGACTTGCAAAAGGGAGAGATACAGCTCCATACAGAAATACAAGTAATACAAGCAGCATATTTATAGAACTACAGAGACCCCAGAAACGTACCCCTAATAAATGAGCATACCCCAAAGTGACGGGCAAATCTGGTAACAGCAGAGACTTTTGCTCCACAGTAATGGCTGGATTGTAAGCTGTGACCCACGGTGGCACAAGGCTGCTGATTTTGCTTCAGTTTCTGAATAGGATCAGTACCAAGCCTGCCTTCTCTGTAGCCTGCTAGACCTCCCTATATTATCTGCAGGCTTACTCCAGTCACTTCATCTGGGTCTCTTCTCTTCCTATTCCAAACAGAGCTCTTGCTTTCCCCCAGCCAGAGGGCTTTCTAGTCCCCCCTCACCTTTCTGCTGCTGGGGTTCTTCCTTTTGCTCTCAGGGGTACAGCTTCCAGCCTGTCTGGCTGCTCCTTTAAGGGCCCTGTCCCTTCTTTCCTCTAGTGGGGACTGAAGAAGCCCTGGTAGGGTGGATGGTATCTTTTACTGAAGCAACTGCATGGTTCAATGTTTGAGATAGGAGACAACCTTCTGAACACAATGCACTCTTCTACAGGTCACCTCAACTATACAGGTCACCTGAAGAAAAATGCCCTCCATTTGAAAGTTTGCCTAAGTTTATCCCAACCATACAGTTGGTGTAATAAAAGATATCACCAACAAAAAGCCTTGCCTCTTGCATATGTCCTATATTATCATGGCTACACTGGGGTGGGCAGGGAAACCCACAGCCAAAGTTAGAATAAGCTGGGGTCAGAAGCTGAAGCCAGAGCCAAGGTAAACCAAGAGTCACAGCAGAAACACAAGTCAGAGCTGAAGGTCAAACCAGACCATGAGTGGGGACCAGAATAAAGGACTGCCAAGGGTCTTAACAGAGTCAGAAGCCAGGGTCAGAGCCAGGAGTCAATAGGCCACCATGAAAAAAGTGTATAGGTGATTAGGAGCAAAGACCAAAGACCTTTGCCCAAACAAGGAGACTGGGGCAGGACCTGGCTTTTAAAGGTTAAAGCAAGTGGGGCCTGCTGCCTGTGACTTCAGGGGATAGGCTGCCCTGATTGCTTCATTCAGCCCAGCTGGAACCAGGGCACTGCTCTGGCCTTGGTGAAGGTGGTGCTTGTTCTGGGGATGACTTGCCCTAATCTCTTGGTTGGCACCTGCTGGGTCAATGGTTCTGGCTTGGCCTCAGTACAGTAATCCCTTTTCTAGGGCAACCTTTGGGTGTTTTTGGACCTGGTTTCTCTGGGTGGGCCTGATGGAATGCTCAGACTATGTCAGGGGCATGCACATTCTCTGCAGGTTCCCATGAGTGGTCTGCTGGCCTACAGCCTTCCTAGTCAATTAAATATTAAAGTCTTTCCCACATTCTTCAGATGTCAAGGGCCTCCTTGACTATAAACTTATCATGCCCCTGGACAAGCACAGGTGAGGGAGGGGGAGTGAAGGCTCCTGGAAAGGGGTTCTCAGTGTATGGTTTCAACAGGGAGATGTGGAACACAGGATAGACCTGCATGGAATAAGGAAGCTTCAGGCAGAAGGCCACTGGGCTGATAACTGTGGTGATTGGGTAGGGTCCAAAGTATTAGTGATCGAGTCTGGTGGAGGGATGGTTGGTTTTCAAGTGCTGGGCAGGTTATACCTTGTCCCCTACTTTAAACACAGGGACTTTGAAGTGGTGTTAGTCTGCATACTGCTTGTAAGCCTCTCTTGCCTACTGAAAATAGCTTGTCAGGTCCTCATATATGCTGCATGTGGGTCATCAGGTTGACAGTTGTAGGGGTTAGTGAGGCAGAGGGTACAATGGAAGTAGGGGTGGAGGCCATAATTAGCATAAAAGGGGCTGTGCTGGGCAAAGAAGTGGTCCAGATTGCTGTAAGCTAGCTCAGCTGGGGTAGGAGGGTGATCCAGTCATCTTGATGGAAGTTTAAAAACAAGGCACTGCAGGTACTGTTCTAACACCCTGGTGAACAGAGCACCTCTGATACCTTTCTGTGCCCTGCTAATGAATTTGTAGGCCTCCTTGGTTCTATTCGTCATGTACCTGCTGATGCTTGATAAAGTGTGGTTAGCTTTGCTGGTGATTTCGTCACACTGATGACTCATGTTCCTCTTGGAGTCCACTATGACTCCAAGATCCCTGTCTGCTTCTGTGTTGCTGAGGGGGTCATTTCCAAACCAGTAGGTGTGCTGGATATTTTTACGACCTAGGTGCAGCATTCTGCATTTGTCCTTGTTGTACTGCATCCTATTGTGTTCTGATCACTTTTCCAACCTGTCCACGTCTGCCTGTAATTGTTTCCTACCCTCTGGACTGTTCAGTTTACCCCACAATTTAGTATCATCTGCAAACCTGGATTGAGTACACTTCATGCCCACATCCAAGTCGCTAATGAAGACATTGAAGAGTACAGGTCCAAGGACCAAGCCCTGCCCACTACCCACCTCCTTCTAGGTCAATACCAACCCATCTACTACCACTCTCTGGGTGTGACCCCCAAGCCAATTTACCATCCACTGGACTGTGCAAACATCTAAGTCACAGCCTCTTAATTTATTTATGAGACTGGGATAAGATATCATATCGAAGGCCTTCCTAAAATCCAGGACAATGACATCCACCTCTACTCCTGTGTCTAAGTGTTTTGTGACCTGGTATCCTGTGTCTGACAGTGGCAGAACTGGATTGTCTGTAGAGCAATTTATCCCCTATTCATAGATTGTAAGGCTGAAAGGGACCTCAGAAGATCACTGAGTCCAGCCCCTTGCACCAGACAGGAAAAATGACAGGTAGGGTTAGGTGACCCCAGCACGATGACTGTCCAGTTTCCTCTTGAAGATTTCCAGGGTAGGAGATTGCACCACCTCTGGAGGGAGCTTATTCCACAGTCTGAACATCCTAACTGTGAGTAAATTTTTCCTAATGTTGAGCCTGAAATGGTCTTCCAGGAGTTTGTGGCCGTTACTCCTGGTTTTCCCTAAGGGTGCCCTGGTGAAGAGTTGTTCACTGAGCCCTTGATATACTTCCTTGATGTAGCAGTAAGCTGCTTCCCAGTCCCCTTCTCAGATTTGTCTTTTTCAGGCTGAAGAATCTCTGGTCCCTCAGCCTTTCCTCATATAGCTTGCCATACAAGCCTCTACTCATATGGGTGGCCCTTCAGTCTATGAATCTATGAATATATGAATTCAATCTATGAATCTATACATCTATTCTATACCATCCCTGGCATCCACCATTTATCAAGTTACAGATGCCAAAGGAAACACTCCCAACCATGCAGTTCAATAGCCATTCATAGATCTATCATCCATGGGTTTATCTAGTCCCTTTTAGAACGTGGCTATCTCCACCACCTTCTGTGGTAATTAATTCCAGAACTTGCATAAATAAAGTACTTTCTCTTGTTACTTAAAACCTATCTATCTCCTAATACTTTCAGGAGGTACCCCCTAGTTCAAATATTCTGTAACTTGGTTAACAACAGTTGCCTTTCACTTTGGTCTACACCCTTCATGATTTTACAGATCTCTATCATTGCCCTGATTCAGCCTTCTCCTCTCCAAATGGAAGAGTCCTAGCCTTTTTAGTTTTTCCTGGTATGGTGACTGCTGCAGGTCCCTGATTATTTTGGTTGCTCTTCTTTGTACTCTCTTCTACTTCCACTATATCCTTCTGAGATGTGGGGCCCAGAACTGCACACAGTATTCAAAATGTGGGCATACCATGGATGTAATGTTCTCCATTTTGTTTTCAATTTCCTTCTTAATGATACCCAACATTTTACCGACTCTTTTGGTCACCCCTGCACATGGCGCTGACATTTTTAGAGAACTATTTACAAGGATTCCAAGGTCCCTTTCCACCTAGTTCAGAACCCAGCATTGTGTACACAGAGTTGAAGTTATTTTTTTCAGGTGCATTACCTTACACTTGCTGACACTGAAGTTCATCTGCCAATTTTCTGCCCACTCACTTAGCTTGGTGAGATCTTTTGGCAGCTTCTCTCTATTAGCTTGGGACTTTACTACCCAGAATCATTTAATATCATCTGGAAACTTGGAGATTTCACTATGTATCCCTACAACAGAGAGCTTGAGGCTTCTGTTACTTTAAGGAGAAAAACATTAAGAGAAGCCAGGCAATGGCAAAATCTCACTGCCCAAGCAGACGCGAGGCCCATCCGGGTAAAAGGTTGCACCTGCTGTTAGTCAGGAGAACTCAGCTCAGGACGAACTCATAGCCAGTTGGAGACCAGAGGCTATGAATGCTTACCTCAGGCCTTGCAGTCTACAATAAGACAACAGGGCAAAGCCTGGCTTGAACAGCAAGAGGATGATACAGCAGCAGTTCTAATCTGCCATGGCAACCAGCCATTAGGTTCTGAGAAGAAACACTTGTGGCTGGATAAGGAGACATCTCACTGAAGGGGCAGGGCTTAGGCAGTATATAAACCCCAGGCTTGAGCCACAGAAACAGTCTAGCTCTGCAAGTTGTTGGGTAAAGAGTTTGGGGCTAGGAAGACTGCAGGAGAATACCTGAATGACTTTAGAGCTGCTCTCAGGACTACCAGCAGAATACTGGTACTTTACAGAGGGACACAACCATGGGTAAGGGGAAGCCTTGCTCCAAGACAGTGAACTATTAATATTATTTGCTATACCTAGAACAGGTTAAGTTTATGTTACAGGTGGTGTACTTTTTCCCTTTGTTACAGTTTACAACTGGTGATTTGGGTTTGGGACTGTCAGGGAAATCCAGAAGTCCCAGTAGTGCAGAGGGCATGATAGTGTCTTGAGCCTGGCTAGGGGCTCAAGATACTGGTCAGGCTTAGCCAGAGGGTTGAAGCTGGATAAAAATGGCTGAAGCAAGGGCCAAAGCAAAACCAGACTGGGGGCCCATATCACCTGTATCTCCCTTATCCATGTACTTGTTGACACCCCCAAAGGAATCCAGCAGATGGGTGAGCACTGATTTCCTTATACAAACCCCATGCTGACTTCCCTAGGAGATCATATTTGCTTATGTGACTACTGATTTTATTTTTTATTAATTCATAGATGTTAGGGTCGGAAGGGATTAGATTATCGAGTCCGACCCCCTGCATAGACAAGAAAGAGTACTGGGTTCAGATGACCCCAGCCAGATGCCCATCCAACCTCCTCTTGAAGACCCCCAGGGTAGGGGAGAGCACCACCTCCCTTGGGAGCCCATTCTAGACCTTGGCCACTCTAATTGTGAAAAAGTTCCTCCTAATGTCCAATCTAAATCTGCTCCCTGCTAGCTTCTGGTCATTATTTCTTGTGACCCCCAGGGGCGCTTTGGTGAGTAGGGTCTCACCAATTCCCTTCTGCGCCCCCATGATGAATAGGCAGCCAACAAAGTCGCCTCTCAACCTTCTCTTGTGGAGGCTGAAGAGGTCCAGGTGCCCTAGTCTCTCCTCATAGGGCTTAGCCTGCAAGCCCTTAACCATACAAGTGGCCCTTTTCTGGACTCTTTCCAAGTTATCCACATCCCTCTTGAAGTGTGGTGCCCAAACCTGCACACTGTATTCCAACTGCAGTCTAACCAGCGCCTGATAGATGGGATGTATCGCCTCCTTGGTTCTGTTTGTCATGCATCTGCTGATGCATAATAAAGTGCAGTTAGCTTTTCTGATGACTTCGTCACACTGACAACTCATGTTCATCTTGGAGTCCACCAGGACTTCCCACTTCTGTGCTACCGAGCAGGTCATTTCCTATGCAGTAGGTGTGCTGGACATTTTTCCTCCCTAGGTGCAGCACTTTGCATTTCTCCTTGTTAAATCGCATTCTATTGTTCTCTGCCCATTTGTCTAACCTGTCCAGGTCTGCCTGTAGTTGTTCCCTGCCCTCCGGTGTGTCCACTTCTCCCCACAGTTTTGTATCATCCGCAAACTTGGACAGAGTACACTTCACTCCCTTGCCCAAGTCACTGATGAAGATATTGAAGAGTAGCGGTCCAAGGACCAAGCCCTGCAGGACCCCACTACCCATGCCCTTTGGTCGATACCGACCCATCCACTACCACCCTCTGGGTATGACCCTCTAGCCAATTTCCCACCCACTGGACTGTGTAATCATTCAAGTCACAGCCTCTTAACTTGTTTACCTGTATGGGGTGGGATACCATATCGAAGGCCTTCCTGAAGTCTAAGTAAATGACTATCCTATTAAGGATAGTTCCTTTCAACTTGCTGGGGATGGAAGCAAGACTCACGGGTCTGCAGTTCCCAAATTTGCCTATGGAGCCCTTTCTGAAGATGGATGTTATATTGGCAACCAGCCAGTCCTCTGGTACAGAGGCTCTTTGTAATGATACGTTACATATTATTGCTAGCAGTCCTGAAATTTCACCGTTTAAGTTCCTGCAGAACTCTTGGGTAAAAGCCATCCAGTGCTGGTGACATATTAATATTCAGTTTATGGATTTGTTCCAAAACTTCCTCTGTTACTTCAATACAATTCAACTCTTCAGACTCATCTGCTAGAAAAGGTTGATCTGGCATGGGAATTTCCCCAGTAACTTCTACAGTAAACATCTGGGAAGATGGTTCCTGACTATAACTGTTTATGAAACACAAATGTACGGATCTATCCTTTTTCTTGATGAACAGTATGAGTGCCCCTGCTGGGGATGTGGAGGGGTGAATTAATCCTTTAATCCCTTATCTATTACCAGAGTTGGACCCCCCTGTTCCAAATCAGGTAATAGATACAGATGACTGAAGGGCAACATAGCCCCAGGCTGTAAATTTATAGAGGAGTCATAGGGCTGATATGGCAGCAGGGTGTCCACATCCTTCTTGCTAAAAACACTGGTGAAGTACTAGTACTTGGAGGACAGTGTGGTGGCTGATTCCTGGGCTGGGGCCTTTGTTAGCATAGGCCCTGTTTTCAGGGACACCACATCCTGGGCTACCACTAGCCTCAAGATCCAGGGTGCACAGCGCCCCTTTGTGGGGGAAAGCTGGGTGTGGCAGATTAGATTTCTGGTGAAAGTCAGATTCAAACTGGATAGTTTTCTGCTGCCAGTGAATTGGTGGGTTATGGAGGGCCAACCAGGGACTTCCCAATATCAGGGGCAAGTTGTGGACCAAATCAAGGCAAAGTGCAGAGTCTTTATATGATTCTGGACGGAGACCCAGAGTGGGGCATTTTAAAAGGATAGGAACCTGATATGAGGGGAGTGTTATCAATCCACTTGATCATTAACAGAGGGGGCTTACATCTTACTGGAATATGCTTCACTCTAGTGAAACTGATGTCCATACAACTGTCTGAGGCAGCCAAGCCCACCAGAGCAGATAACTGTATTGTGGACATTGTGAGGTGGAACAGGTGCATGGTGAGCAGCAATGGAGAAAGGAGCCACTGCAATATGCAGCCTGCTTTTGAGACCAAGGGGGCAATGTGGGTACAGGGGCAGAGTATGGACCCATCATCTGGATCAGATCCCCTTACTCCAGGAGAGCACCTCTGTGTGGGGGTCCTTCTCAGAGGCCCTCTACTCTAGACACTGTCTAAATGAGGCAGTAGTCAGTCCAAACACAGAGCTCAATCAGTGGGCCCAAGTGGGTAAGGGACTTAACCCAAGCAATTTCATCCTTCAGCTCCTGACTTAGGACCTGGAGGAACTGGAGCACCTGGGATGCCTCATTCCATGTGGTATCTGCAGCTAATCACTGAAAGTCCATGACATACTGGATCATGGGCTAGCTGCCCTGCTGCAGAGTTTGGAGGACTATTTCTGTGGATTAGGATTGCAGGGGGTCTGGGTACATGCAGGACACTGCATCTAAAAACTCATCTAAGTCCTCGAAGAGAGAACTGGTGACCTCCAGGAGAGAGGATAACCACGTCAGGGCACTTCCTGCAAGCAGGATAATGATTAGTCCTATCTTGGCCTGGTCTGTGGGATAGATATGGGAGCACAGCATAAACAGCAGGTAGCACTAATATAGGAACCACTGAAACTTATTTGGGTCCCCACTGAAGCACTCAGGGAGCAGGACTTTGGGTTCAGGTGGGGCCCCTGCCAATGGAGATGTTTTGCTGCTGAGGCTTTGTTCCCTTTCAGAAGGGTCTCACACAGTACCTACCAGGCTCCAGCCTGGGCCTTGTGTCTCCTTCAGGCAGCCTAGCAAGGCTTGAGGTCCCCACCCCCCCTGCAGCTGCTCAGTCAGAGCCTGGATCCACTGAACTATCTATTGTAGATGACTGATCATGTTGGGGGATTCAGACACTTCTGTGGCGTTTGAGGTCTAGAAGGGCAGAGTGGATTTCATATCTCTAGCCCTGGGTTCTGCCCTGCAGGGTCAAAATGTTGATTTGGACAAACTGGGAGTGTCTAACCATGTGTTTAGTCTGGCCTAGATTTAGTCTGGTATAAACTAATTCAGAGTAAGTGTTTTTGGGCAGGTATCTACATATGTGGGGATTAGGGAGCAGATTTGCACCCAGTTTCCTGCAACCCTTCAATGGGCCCCTATCACCACCAGGGGAACCTCCAGGCAACTCCTGGGTGCTATCCCAGGGGATGGCAGGGAGCACAGGGCCAGGAGACAGATGTCTCCCAGAAGCAGGGAGCTCCGAGCCCTGGCTCCATGAAGGGGTAGGAGACTTGGAAAGAGCTGCAGGGGAGGGGCAGGTCCCAGCTCCTGCCCTGATCTGCCAATGGGGCACCTAGCAGCTCACTCACTGATAGCTGCCCCACCAGTAGATTGGGACGGGGGCTGGGACATGCCCCACCCCTGCAGCTCTTTCCAAACCCCATGCCTTGATTACCTGATCAGGGCACAGGGCTGGGACCCTGACCAGGACAGCTCCCAGCCCTCACCCTGAACACCGTGAGTGTGGAGCTGGGGGGGCGGTGACAAGTTCCCTAGCCTGCTTTTTCTGCCCCCCACCCTCCTCCCAGCTCTGCACTTACGGAGAAGGGCAGGGAACAGGCTTCCCTGCCTCTGCCAGCAGGGAGTCACCAGTACCCGGTCTGTGACTGTGAGGCTGGTGCTGGGAGACCCTGAGCTCCGTGGTTTCTGGGCTCCGGCTGGGAGATCCTAATCTCCCATTTCCCATTTATCTATGCTTTCCCACCTAGGAAGATCTTTGAAACCTATTAGCAATAACTTACGCATTTAGGAACTAACTTTTTGCATTAACATGTATAATGTTTGAAATGTTAGGATTTATTTAATGCCTTATTTGCAAGTTAGCCTGGAAAAACACTTTTAGTAAAGGTAGTGTTTGTAATGAGGCTAGGCCAGAATTCTGAACTGATGCTGGTCTCTTGATTAGCACCAGCTAAGGCAGGGAATCCTGGACACCATTCAAGCCAGCAGTGACTTTCAAGGAGCAGGGCTCAGGCTGGGAAACTCTTATCTCACAGCCTGAGCTCCGTGGTCATGGGGCTTAGGCTCAGAGAAAAGGGTCTCTCAGCCTGAGTCCTGCTTCTAGGTGATGCTGACTGCACAGTAGCTCATTACTATGGTGCAGTAGTGTCACATCACACTCCATGCCACGTGATGCTACTGTGAAGTAGAAACGAGCTCCTGCGTGAACAGCATCGCATGTAGATGCGTCCTCTGAGAAGCTGACAAGTATGTAGTATGGTGATCACTTTCATTTCACTGTTACATTCCATGGCTATGCTAAGAATCCTGAGTGTAACACCACTCTCCAAGAGTTAGTGTTGGCTAATTAAGCACTAGCCCTTACTCTGTTATGCAAGGAAGTAAGGAGGGAGAATAACACCCCTTTTTGATTTTTGCTTGGCTGACTGAAGCTGTTCATATTGCAACTCCAAACATATTGGGTAGGGAAAAAGAAGCAGGAATTGCTTGCCTTAATACTCTCCTCACTAAGAAGGTGAGTTGGAAGGGACACAAAGGAGTGAATATGTGGCCTGTCATACAGGGGGTGTCTCTGCATGGGATGCTTTACTGTGCAGCAGACTAATCTGCTGTGCATTAAAGCATCACCATCTCTACTTGTGCACAGCAACAGGAGCACAGTAGACTAATTTACTGCAGTGCCAGATAGTCCCATCATATACAAGTGGCATCGGGCAGTGCAGTAAGTTATTGCACTTAAACACACGTTGATAGTACAATTGGGATTAGTTTACTCTGGCTCAATTTGAGCCAGAGGATATTCAGTTGCATTAACTGCACATGTAGACATGCCCAGGGAGAATGAACTACACCCTGAAACAGGATCAAGTAACCTAAATCTTTCCTTCAAAGGAAGAGAAGGCAGAAGAGCATCCAAGTCACAGACCCTTCCACCTGAACTTCCCTAGGCAGTACAGGTATGTACACCACTGCTGTCTTCAGGCTCACTCATTTATCTCCTCAGTCAGTTCTCATAACAATGCTCAGTGTGAATGACACGCATATTCATATGATGGTACACTCACTTGTTCCAACATGCAGTTCAACATTAAAGGAATGGAAATGAACTCTTCAGGAATCTGATTCAGCAAGTCATTATAATACCTCATGTCCACATACGTAGTCAGAAAGCATTCTTCTTCCACTGTAACAGGTGGAAATAGCACATTAAGTTTTTCCTGAAAATGTACCTCTTTTCTTTAGAAAATCTGGAAAACTTTTGACCAGCTTCATCAATGGGTAATCAGTCCTACTTAAAATTCTAATCAAGTTCATGCTTGTATAACTTACAACAGTAAAAGGAAACAGGAATATTTAGATTAGTAAAGCCAATCACTACTACTACTACAGTTACAAGTGATCTGTGGCTTCCATAATTTAGTCACCCCAGTAGGTCTTGCACAACATCAATACTTTACAAATGTGTGTAATACTTTACAATACTTTACAACAATTTGCAATATTTTACAAATATTGAGATTACATAACAAATGCATAGGTGAAAAGACAAAGAAAGAAAAATTTCAAACAACACAGTCATTTTAGTGCTTTAAGCCTACCCACATACCTTGTGGTGATATTAGTAGCATTTCTTCTGTTTGGCCTTTCTTCTTTGGAGGGGCAGTCTGTAAAACTGGATGTACCTAAAAGAATATAAATACTGATCACACAAATTTGGAATGATGCAGCCATGTGAGGTTCGCCACTTGTAAATATTAAACATTCAATCTAGCAAGATGATAAATGTTTTTATTTCCCAATTAAATCAATGGGTGCTGGGACTTTTCAGCATCTCTGTGGATGAGACCCTACTAAAAACAAGAGTATTGTTGGGGAAAATGAAACAAACTGCTCAACAAACAGGTCCCCTACCAAAAAAATAAAGGCAAATTCTCTGCAAGGGAGCTTTGGCAATTTACAAAAGAGAATCAAAATTCAAACTTTTCTGCAACAGATTTTTATGGCATGGGGGAAAAAGATCAGGGTAATGTAAAATATTACACTGTGCTGAATGTAAAAGAGCTCAGAGTTCCAGTATAAAACTGGAGATAGGCCTGCTGAAAGTCTCTGGGTTAAGGTTAGCGGGAAGAACAACAAGGGTAGTATCGTGATGGGTATCTGTTACTCCACCAGTCCAGGAGGGTGAGGTAGATGAAGTTTTCTTGAGCCAACTAGTAGACATTTCCTGATCACAGGCCCTGGTTCACAGGGGGAACTTCAATCATCCTGACATCTGCTGGGACGGCAATATAGCAGTGCACAGGAAATACAGGATGTTTTTGGAGAGCTCTGGGGAAAACATCCTGGTGCAACTGTTTGGAGAGACCAACTAGGGGCCAGGCTCTTCTTGACTTGCTGCTTAAAAACAGGGAAGAACTGATGGGGGATGAAGAAGTGGATGGCAACTTGGCCAGCAGTGACCATGAGATGATCAAGTTCATGATCTTGATAAAAGGAAGAAAGGAGAGCAGCAGAGTATGGACCTGGACTTCAGAAAATCAGGCTTGACACCCTCAGGGAACTGATGGGCAGGATCCCCTG
This sequence comes from Gavialis gangeticus, assembly GCF_001723915.1. Taxonomy (NCBI): domain Eukaryota; kingdom Metazoa; phylum Chordata; order Crocodylia; family Gavialidae; genus Gavialis; species Gavialis gangeticus. The sequence continues at coordinate 12,878,692 of NW_017729034.1, forward strand.
GGAGGATAGGCTGAGGAGGAAAGGAGTCCAGGAAAGCTGGCTGTATTTTAAAGAAACCTTACTGAGGGTGCAGACTCACCAGACTACTGCACCTGGCAGCACAGTTTGGGGCAGTGAACAGCCCTCAGTGCTGAAAGAAGAGGTCAGGAACTATTTAGAAAAGCTGGGCATGTACAAGTTCATGGGGCTAGATGGATTGCATCTAAGGGTGCTAAGGGCAGTGGTTGATGTGATTGCAGAGCTGCTGCCTGTTATCTTTGAAAACTTGTGACTACTGGGGGAGGTCCTAGACAACTGGAAAAGGGCAATTATAGTGCCAATCTTTAAAAAAGGGATGAAGGAGGATGCAGGGAATTACAGACCAGTCAGCCTTGCTTCAGTTCCTAGAAAAATCACAGAGCAGGTCCTCAAGGAATCCATTTCTAAGCACTTGGAGGAGAAGAAAGTGATCAGGAACAGTCAGCATGAATTCAACAAGGGCAAGTCATGCCTGACCAACCTGATTGCCTACTATAATGAGAGGACTGGCTCTGTGGGTATGATATACATTGACTTTAACAAGGCTTTTGATATGGTCTTGCACAGCATTCTTGCAAGAAAGATGAGGGAGTATCAGTTGGATGAATAGAAAGCTGGCTGTATCATCAGGCTCAACAGGTAGTAATTAATGGCTTAAGGTCTATTTGGCAGCTGGTATCAAATGGGGTGCAGGGGTTGGTCCTGGTGCTGGTTTTGTTCAATATCTTCATTCCCAATCTGGAAGATGGGATGGATTGCACCCTCAGCAAGTTCACAGATGACATCATGCTGGGGGTGTAGTAGATAGGCTGGAGGTTAGGGCTAGGATTTGGAGTGACCTAGACAAATTGGACGATTGGGTCAAAAGAACTCTCATGAGGTTCAACAAGGACAAGTGCTAAGTCCTGCACTTAGGATGGAAGAATTTCATGCACTATTACAAGCTTGGGACCAACTGGCTAAGTAGCAGCTCTTCAGGAAAGGACCTGGGCATTGCAGTGGAAAATAAGTTTAATTTAAGTCAACAGTACGTCCTTGTTGCCAAAATGGCTAAAAGCAAACAGGCCTGCATTAGTGTTGCCAGCAGATCAAGGGAAGTAATTATTTCCCTGTATTCTGGTGAGGCCACATGTGGAGTATTGTGCCCAGTTTTGGGTTCCCCACTCCAGAAACAAATGTAGAAATATTGGAGAGAGTCCAATGGATGGCAACAAAAATGCTTAGTGGGTTGCAGCACATGACTTAGGAGGAGAGGCTGAGAAAGCTGGGCTTATTTAGTCTACAGAAGAGGCAACTGAGTAGGGTTTTGATAGCAGCCATTAATTACCTGAAGGGTGGTTATAAACAGGATGGAGCTAGACTTTTCTCAGTGGTGGCAGATGACAGAACAAAGAGCAATGGTCTTAAGTTGCAGCAAGCAAAGTTTTAGGTTGAATATTAGGAAAAACTCTCTCACAAGGAGGGTGGTGAAACACTGGAATGGGTTACCTAGAGAGGTGATGGAATCTCCTTTTAAGGCCTGGCTAGACAAAGTCATGGCTGGAATGATTTAGGAGAGCTGTGCAAAACTTCAGTCCCTGATTCGATTTGGCGGCCAAATCTTTGAATTGAATCGGAGCCCCATTTAATTTCTCTGAATCGAATCTGAACTCTCCAAATTGATTCAGAGATTTGGACATAGAGACAGCTGTAAATGTTCTTTTCCACATACCTCTAGGTAGCAGGGGCTCATGAGTACTGTGATGCTGGGGTGCATGGAGCATCCCACAGAAGCACGGGCAGGATGCTCAACAACAGACCCAGAAGTCAACCAGAAGCACTTCCGGTCCACTTCTGGGTCTGCCGGGGAGTGCCCTGGGGAGTCCCCTCATGCCCCCCCAGCTTGGTGACTGGTGCCTCTTGGGTCAGGGGGGCACCCAAGGTCCCCCTGCAGCTAATCACTGAGCTGCGGGGTGCGGTGGGCCCCCCAGCATGCTCCCCAACAGACCCAGAAGTGGACTGGAAGTACTTCTGGTCCACTTTCAGGTTCACTGACAAGCACATGGAGGGCACTCTGCATTCCTGTGGGATTTTCTATGTGCCCCAGCATCACAGCGATCACAAGCTTTGCCTGCTACCTCAAGGTATGTAGAAAAAACTTTTAAGGTTGTGTCTATGTCTGAATCGATGATTCTCTGAATAAACACTGAATCTTCAGATTCAGTCGCATCAAATCGGAGACCGTGATCCAGATCAATGAATTCAATCACTGTCCCTGATTCGGACTGAATCCAAAATGAACAGGGCCCACTTCACCCACCCCTGGGATCTAGTTGGGAATGGTCCTCCTTTTGAGCAGGGCATTGCACTAGAAGAGCTCCTGAAGTCTCTTCTAACCCTATATTTTCTATGATTGTAATAAAAAGGGTGACATTCTATCCTTTCTTGGTAGTCTAAGTAACCATTTTTTGGTTATCTACAGGATATTTCTGGCACTTAAACACCCAGGGGAAATCTACTCCTTATGAATAGTCCTATATGTATAGATAATCATGTATAACTACATAAGTATTCATTGAGCATGTAGAGTCTGCTAAAACTGACTGAGATCACTGGGGGACGGGTCAGCAACTATTAGTACAAGCCCAAGAAATGGCAACCTTGAAACCACCATACCAACAAGAAGCATATTCGGACACTGACCAAAAGACAGCTTATTCCACAGCTCACTAGGAAACCTAGGGCCTCCAATGTCAGGCTTAGTTGCCTGTACACAAACGCCACAAGCATGGGAAATAAGCAGGAGGAACTGGCCCTTCTGCCAACCAACAAGCAATACGATCTCCTAGGGAATATGGAAACCATGTGGGACTCCACCTACAACTGGACCACAGGTATAGGGGGATGATCCCTCCTATACAGGGTGTGTATTGAGGAGAAGGATGGAGGAGATGCTTTCTATATGAAGGAACATTACACCTCCATAGAAGTGAAGATTGGAAACAAAAAAGGGAGACTTGAGGTCCTCTGGGTCACGATATGAGGAGAGCATGGGGAAGGGGATTTGACCATAGGAGTTTACTACAGACCTCCAAAGCAAGAGGAAGAGCTCGACCAGTAATTCTCTGGAGAACTGGTAGAGGCTGCATGCTCTCAGAGCATAGTCATTATGGGTGACTTCAACTACCCAGACATCTCATGGGATGAGCACTCAGCAAGATCTGATCACTCACAAAGCTTCCTCACTTGCACTGAAGAGCTCTATCAAACTCAAGAAGTCTATGGGCTAACCAGGGGCAAGGCACTTCTAGACTTAGTTCTGACGAAAGGGATAATCTGGTGAGCAACCTGAAGATCAAAGGGAAACTGGGCGACAATGACCTTGAGATGATCACTTTCTCCATGCACTGCAAGTCAGAGAAGTCAGACAGTTGGATAGAAATCCTTGATTTTTAGGACAGCTGACTTCCACAAGCTTAGGAGATTGGTTGGTGACCCTGCAGGACCATGGTTTGATGAGAAAGGGAGTACAAGAAGAGTGATTGTTCTTTAAGGAAGCAGTCCTAGAAGCACAAAGGAAGTCCATTTCATTTTGTAAGAAAGGCAGCAAAAGGGCTGGGAGACCCCCTTGGCTCAACAGGGAAGTCATGGACCACCTGAAATTAAAAAGAGTAGCTTACAAGAGATGGAAGTCAGAAATAACCACCATAGAGGAGTACTCAGCAATAGCCCGCACCTGCTGGGAATGGATTAGGGCAGCAAAGGCACAAACTGAATACAAACTGGCAACTGGAATTAAGGACAACAAAAAGTCTCTCTTTAGATATGTAGGAAGTCAAAGAAAAAATAAGAGAAGCATAGGGTCCCTGATGAATGAAATGGGATGGCTGATAACTGATACTCAGGATAAAACCAAACTCCTAAACTAATACTTTGTGTCGGTATTTCACCAGTCCAAGGGTGTTTAACCTGCTTGACAGGATACAGAATGATCCAAGCTGGGGTGATCACCCTCCCATAGTTAGCGAAGATCTTGTGGAGGAGCACCTAGAGAGGCTAAATATCTGGAAGTCAGCAGGATCAGATGGACTACACCTGAGAGTGCTGAAAGGACTGGCCAACTTCATCGCGTGACCTATGTCAAAGTTATTTGAAGACTTGTGCTCGGCAGAGGTCCCAGAAGACTGGAAGAGGGCTAATGTGGTGCCCATCTTCAAGAAAGGGAGAAAGGAGGACCTGGGGAATTATAGGTCAATTAGTTTGCCCTCAATCCCTGGTAAAATCCTGGAAGAAACTATCAAAGAATCCATTACTGATAAGCTAACAGAAGGTAGTATCCTAAAGGATAGCCATCATGGCTTCATTATGGGCAGGTCATGCCTGACCAACCTCTTTTCTTTCTATGATCAAGTAACTCACCACCTGGATAGGGGAAATGAGGTTGATGTCATATACTTGGACTTCAAAAGGGCCTTCAACCTAGTCTTTCACAATGTCCTCATGGTAAAATTAAGTATGGTCACGCTCCATGATAGGCTGGCAATACAGGCTGACCTGGACAGGCTTGCAAGATGGATGGACCTCAACCTGACAATGTTTAATATGGATAAATGTAAAGTGCTCCATCTGGGGAGAAATAATATGCAACACACTTACAGACTTGGCAGTGCTACACTTGCCAGCACCACAACTGAAAGAGGCCTTGGTGTCGTGATAGATCACAAAATGAACATGAGTTACCAAGGTGATGCCGTAGCTGGCACAGCTAATCAAACACTGGCATGCATCTACTGAGGCATCCAAGCAAGGCTAAGAATGTCATCCTCCCACTCTACTCAGCCTTGGTGAGACTGCAGTTGGAGTTCTGTGTCCAGTTCTGGCCACTGCACATCAGGAAGGATGTGGAGAAGCTCAAGAGAATCCAAAGGAGGACCACGTGCATGATTTAGAGGCCTAGAGACCAGGTTATATGAGGAGAGGCTGAAAGACTAGGGACTCTTCAGCCTGGAGAAGAGAAGTCTCAGAAGGGACTTGGTGGCAGCTTATAAGTATATTAGGGGTGTACATCAGGGCCTGGGGGAGCATCTGTTTATCAAAGCACCCTAGGGGAGGACAAGAAACAATGGGTACAAACTAATTGAAGATCACTTCATTCTGGACATAAGGAAAAACTTCTTTACAAGTCAAGTGCCGAGGGTTCGGAACAAGCTCCCCCCAGAGGTGGTATACTCACCCACTCTGGCAATCTTCAAAAAGTATCTTGATGCCCACCTTGCTGGGGTCATCTAACCTCAGCAGTCTTTCCTGCCCAAGTACAGTGGGGCTGAACCTAATGATCAGTAAGGCCCCTTCCAGCCCCTAACATCTATGAAACTGAAAAACATGACTACCAGACACAGACTGAGGAACAGAAAAGAGCTGTGCATGTATCTCTGGGCAATCACATGGAAGGTAGAAAATTTCCACAAAAAATTTCAGCCATAATTTGCTGCTTTCTCTAACACTCCTTTTTTACGCTGAATCACTAACATAGTCATTGGGGGAAAAAAAGGGATGAGGACAGTGCAGAGGAAAACTTCTGCCTTACTGGAAGCAAGGACTCCAGACATGGGTGACTGGTGTCTCCTGAGTCTGGGGGTGTATCTGAAGAAGCTGCCAGTGGCACGGATGGGGCTGGCAAGCACCCACAGAAGCCACCAGGAGCACCATTGGTGGTGGGGATGGCCCTGTCAGAGGGCAAATGCCCCCACCCCCATGCCTCCCCTACCAGTTGCCTATGACTCCAGATAAAACCCAGTGCCCCTTCCCTTTCAGGGAAGCAGGCACCTCGCTGAGCACCCACATTCTGGCTTGCTTCCTTCCTCCTAATCCTACATATCTGCTTCTCATAGTTGCTTTTTTTTGTAGCATGGTGGCTACAGTACTGGGCTGGGAAATGACAGAGCCCTAAGTTCTCACCTCCTCTAGGTGAGGAAGGCACTTAAACCCAGGTCCTTTGGTCTCCCAGATGAGTACTATACCCACAAAGGTATTCAGATCAAAAGATGCAAGGTTTCTCACTTCCTTGCCCAGTCTGGACACATTTTATTGTTGTCCATATGTGGAGGGCTACACATCCATGAATACAATTCCCTTGTGTGTATGGGTGCTAAAAATGCCATGTAGATAACAAGGAAAAAAGATAGACTGTTACCCAAAATGTAAAAATTGTAAGCCTTGTGATTTGCATGCTTATGCACGTGAAAGTCACAGGAAGTCTGGATACTAATTACCCCAAAGTCTATGTAGCTGCTGCTACATGGCAATTACTCTGATTATTTTTATATTTGTGATTACAATTACTGATCATTATATATTTAGATTTAATTCCATTATTGAACTATTTATTACATTTACTCAAATCCAAGATGAGGAACCCCCCAACAACACAGGGAAAAGAAAGCCTCATCTTAGATTTGAGTACAGGCCGGGGTGGGAGGTGGTGGCTCAGCTCTAGCTTTGGCCCTGGGGTTGGGATAGCTTATATGGCTGGGCAGAGGGCACACTGAGGAAATGTGATGGAGACTGGGGGGGGGAGAGTAAGCGCATAGGGGAGACCCACCTGTACAGCTTGGGGGACACCAAGGTAGACTGCTCACTACTAACCCCCCTCCAGCACCACTGCATGCCTTCTACTGCAGCTATGGCCCCTCCAGCCCTAACCCAGGTGGGGCCAGAATTGCTGCCACTACTTCTGCCGGAGAGTCAGAATGGGGCTGGGCTGGGCCTGCCATCACTTACTGCCTCAGAGCTGGAGCAGAACAGATCAGAGCAGCAGCAGGGGTTGGGGAGTGCATGGGGTAGAGTGGGGGGACAAAGGGGTCACAAAGGCATAAAGGCACAAGGGTGGAGGGGTTGGCAGCAGAGGGGAGCAGGGTCTAGGGGGAAAGGCTTGCGGGGACAAGGGTTGGGGAACAGTGTATGGGGGAGACAAGCACAAGTGGGGGGAGGGAAAGGGGCAAAGAGATAGACAGCAGGGGGTTAGCACCTGGGGGGGCAACAGGTAAGAGGCATCAGACGCAGGCATGAGCAGGGGCCACATGGTGGGGGGGCAAGTGGTGGGGAGGAATGTGGACAGGTATGGGGAGGACACAGAGCACAAAGCAGGGGGGCAATGTGGTAGGGAGCAAGTGCAATGTGGCAGGGGGAGCACAAGCACAGGCACGGGGGGAAGGGCAGGGGAGTTAGGCAGGGGGAAAGGGGTGGGAGTCTGGCCCCTTATCCCTGCCCTCCCTGCCACAGTAGTGAGGAGACAAATTTAAGATAATCTTCCATTCATTATGTTATATACAACGTGAGTTAAAACAAATTTGTAATTTTCCATTTGTAGAATCTAATTATTGGGTGGAGGATGTCTTAAATTCAAAGTCATCTTGGGTTCAGGTAAATATCGTGAATTTCCTTCTTTTATTTCAAACTTCATATGGAACATGACACAATAGTTATTCTGAAATTATACTGTTTGTATAAAATTCTACACCTAGGAGGTTCACTACGTAGTTTTGTTTTATTATTTCATCACAATATAATTACAGTGCAACTACAATTACAGTAATTGTAGTTGCACTGTAATTATATTGTAATTATAGTAATGGCATTAGGAATTAGAATACATTTTGTAGTGCCCTAAGGGAGACCAGGGGAATCAGAACTTGTGGCAGAGGTGATGTCTTCTATTAGACAAACTAGATATTTGGAAAAAAAAATTACTTGCAAGCTTTCAGGCACACTTGCCCTTCTTCAGGTATAGGAGAATGCAAAGATTGTAGAATTTCTCCTAGGCGGAAATAAATTCATATTTCTCAGGAGAGCTGAAGGTGTTAAACTATTCCAACCAGGAGATCTTGCTACACCTTCAGCTCTCCTGTGAAATATGAATTTTCATTTCTACCTAGGAGAAATTCTATAATCTTTGCATTCTCTTATGCCTGAAGAAGGGTGAGTGTACCCAAAAGCTTGCAAATAAATAACTTTTTTTTGCAAATATCTAGTTGGCTTAACTCTGCCAGAGTTCTGATTTCTTTTGCCTGTAGAACAATACAGCTACAGCTACACCTGTAACTCTAAGGAGACCACAATTTTTAAGAGCTCACATTTATTTAAAAGAAAATTATTTTTTATATAGTCAAGTAAAGCTACCTGTCCCAAATGCCAGATTTCAGGTCTTTGTAGCTAGAACAGCAAAAAAGTGATTCAAGAATGCATGAAATAAGATGCATTGTTTTTCACCTCCACTGAGATAAAACTTGGCACAAAGGAGTTTGCTGAAAATGTTCTCGTTAAATTCACCTTTTGACACACAAAATATGGAAAGTGCAAACAGTTTAGAGTCTTGTATATGACTCAGTCTGTGGTTCTCAAACTTTCTGGACTCAAAGCACCCCACAATGGATTCAAGGCATCCCTCTAACTTTTGTAAATTTGAGTGTTACCCAATTTGAAAAGTTAATTGATATATCACAGCTCTTACCTCCTTGCAGAGGAGTTGGGGAATGGGGAAGGAGGGCGGTACAGCAAAGTGTAACACCCTGGTTGAGAATCTCTGTACTAGATACAGCACCACGGAGTACTTACTAAAATATTACAATGATCAAGTCGTATCAGAATAATTATAGTCCTTGTGCAAATAACTATAAAAATGTTATGGGTGCAAAGTCAGTATCAAGACGTTAAGCAATGCCAGAATTAAAATTGCCCAAATAGTATTAATTCAGACCCTAAGAACCTAAGTACTATGATATAGGCTTTAATTACATGATCACAAACCTTTTTGTACACTGTACCTGTCTCATTCTGTGTAAATGATGGTGCTGTTCAGCAAATAATCAACTATTCAAGTTATTTTATCTTCATTTTTCAGTATGTTGTACCCTGCATAACTTACTCCATGCCATTCAATATCAAATTTTACTTTAGCTTATTTATTTGATTTATGGGCTTCCTTGCCCAGAAAGCTCAGGGCAGCTTATAAAAGCAAAAGTCAAGTCATAAAACAGATAAATAGTAGATAAAATTCCCCCGACAGGGTGAGAAGCCCACAATGAGTTGTCGCTCCTTAAGGACGCAATCCTAAAAGCACAAGGGAAGTCCATTCCAGCCCGTAGGGAAGGTAGCAAAAGGGCTGGGAGACCGCCTCCCCCCTTGGCTCAATAGGGAACTCATGGACCTCCTGAAACTGAAAAGGGAAGCTTATAAGGGACGGAAGTCGGGAAATACCACCAAGGAGGTTTATGCAGCACTGGCCTGCACCTGTAGGGAGTGGACCAGAAAAGCTAAGGCTGAAACCGAACTCAAACTGGCTACGGGAATCAAGGACAATAAAAAGTCCTTCTTCAAATATGTAGGAAATCGGGGAAAAAAAACAAGGGCAACATTGGACCCTTGCTGAACCAAATGGGGCAGCTGAGACCCAACACCCAAGAAAAAGGTAATCTCCTCAATGATTAATTTGCATCAGTTTCCCATCAGCCCAAGGGGATCACCCTGCCTGACAGGACACAGGATTATCAGGGTAAGGGCAAACATATGCCTATAACTGGTGAAGATCTTGTGAGGGAACACCCTGAGAGGCTGGATATCCACAAGTCAGCTAGCCCAAATGCAATGCACCCAAGAGTGCTAAAACAGTTGGCTGACATCATAGCGTGACCAATGGCAAGGATATTTGAGAGCTCGTGGCACTCGGAAGAGGTTCCAGAAGATTGGAAGAGGGTCAATGTGGTGCCTATCTTCAAGGAAGGAAAGAAGGAAGATCCATGGAACTACAGGCCAATCAATTTGATCTCAATCCCTGGAAAGATCTTGGAAAAAAATAATCAAACAAACAATCAACAACAAACTAATGGAAGGCAACATTCTGAGAGAGAGCCAACATGGCTTCATTGCAGGTAAGTCTTGCCAAACCAACCTGATTTCATTCTATGACCAAATGACACATCAGCTGGACAAAGGAGAAGAGGTTGATGTCATATATTTGGATTTCGGAAAAGCCTTTGACTTGGTCTCCCATGAGGTCCTCATGACAAAATTGGGGAACTGAGAACTGCAGTCTTGACAGTCTTATGGTCCAATGGGTGGGGAACAGCTCTGTGGTAGGACCCAGAGAGTGAAAGTCAATGGAACCGAGTCAACATGGTGCATGGTGACCAGTAGGCCTGTGCGAAGCAGCAAGAATTCAATTTGGATTCAGTTGATTCAGAGGGACAGTAATTTAATTTGGTGATTCAGATCACTGTCCCAATTTGATTCAGATTCAGAGATTCAACGCCAATTCAGAGATTTGGCCATATACTATAATGGGGAATCACTAAAATACCTATAACTTTGTCATTTTTTTGCAGATTCGGATGAAAACAGCAGGGATGGTAGCCCCTTCTGAGGGCATGAAGCCTGCCAGGTTTCAGGGAGAGTGGTGCAGGGGTTTCTGTGAAAGTGCACCTCAAGTTCCTCAAAGCAAATAAAAAAGGCAAATAGGTGCTGAGTGAGGAGGGTGGCATTCACTCTGTATGCATGTGGAGCTTGTGTTACCCCAGCAGCAGGAGGTTCAACTTCAAGAACACCACTTGCTCCACCAAACCAGGATCCAAACAGGTGTGGTGGGGTGTCACAACATCCCCACCAATGCTGAACACCCTCTCGCTTGGAACACTGGTTGATGGAAAGGACAGGTGTTGCTGGGCAACCATGGCCAGATCCTGCCACACCTGGCTGCGGGTTGCCCAATAGGCCAAGGTGTTGCAGTGCAGTGGCTCCACATCCTTAGTGAGCTAGGTAGCCACCAAGGCCTCCGCGCTACCTGCCTGATGATGGGGTCTTGTGCCTATGGATCCCAACACTGAAGCCATGCCCTTGGCCCACATTGGCAGCAGCTGTGGTGGAGGAGGTTGGCTTGTGGTTGGAGTGCTGGCACGGGAAAGTGGATCCCCCTCTTCCACGTCCCCCCACCTCTAACCTTCTACCTTCCTGATTCTGTTCACCAGCACCTCTGTCCGGTGATTGAGGGTTTTGCTGCTGCAAATGCTTCCCTTCACCTTTGGGTTGCACATGCCCACCAGCATGTGGACTGTACTGGACTGCAACTGATTCAGCCATTTTTTTGATGCCCTCCTTCAGCTGCTTCACCGGTGTCTGCACCTCTGGGGAAAGCGGCTTGCCCCAGCCAGGAACACTGATCCCCTAAAACTTCTCCATTTCATTCTCAAGTTCCTTCACTATGGGGATCACCTGGTTAAGAAGGGCATTGCCAGCGCTGAGGCTCCTGGTGGCCTCGAGGAATGACTTGAGGACCACCAAGATCTGGGAAATGGTATCCCACTCCATTTTGTTAAGGGGGCCACTGATCCTAATCTCTCTGAACAAGGCTGTCTCATGGATGGCCTTTTGTTGCTCCACCAGCCTTTCCAGCATCAGATATGTGGAGTTCCACCAAGTCTCCACATCCTACGTAACTGTGTAGGATGCAGGATGTTCAGCTGTGCCTGTTTTGTCCCACAGCATCTTGTCCCCCTTGATGCTGCAATGGAAGTAGCCCACCACGTACCTGCATTTCAAAATAAGCTGGCTGGTAGTTATGCTACCATCACTGGGAGCCCTGTCTCACTCCAAGGCGTCCCTGACTACAAGGTGGAACTTGTGTGCTACACAGTGGATGCCAACAAAGTTAGCATCACGCATCACCTTGACCATATTGGCCCCATTGTCAGTGACCATGAATCCACAGGTGAGCTTGCCCTGCCCAACGAGCCACCCCTGCACCATGCGGTTCATAGCCACCATTATTTCCCTTCCCACATGGGACCCATCCATCACCTCTGCTTGAAGGAGAGCCCACTGATGCCCTGACTGATCAAATCAGTGCCCTGTGAGGGAGGAGGGAGAGGTAGACAGGATCTCCACCCCAGCTGCTCCAGAGGTGAAGTGCAAAGCTACCTGTGGACCTGCCTTCCACAGCTCCTCCCCTCAAGTGCTCTCTGCATGCCTCATACAGGGAGGGCACTACCATCCTGATAAAGATGGTGTGTGTGGGCACTTGGTACACTGGAGCCATGAGCCACCTGAAGCCTGGACACTCAACAAAGGATAAGGGCTGGCCACCCAGAGCAAGCATCTCCCCAATGTTCTGGGTGACCTTGCTCACCCTTGGAATGCACCCTGCTTTGTCTCTGCTTTCCCCCCACTGGTCCAGGGTGGCCTGCCTTTCCTTCTTGGGGATGGGGGCTTTGGAGTGAGAGGGGGACTTATTTTTGGGCATGCTCCCACTGGTGCCAGGCTAAGGAGGAACAAGGACAAGGGGGTGCTGCCTTCTGAGATGAAGCAGCATTGCTATGGTGGCAAAGTGTTTCACATCCTTGCTCTGGCTGACCTGCCTTCAGCACTGCTGGCAGGTAGCATACCTGGGATCATCTGCCACCTCAAAATGATCCCACACTACACTACCCACCTGCTTCTGGGTTGAGGATGGGAATCCTGTTTTATCCACCTCCTAAACAGGCAGAGGCACAACAACAGGAGAAGCTGAGCCACCTGCCCCCACAACCTCCTGCATAGTGCCTTCCAGAGAAGGAGAGCTGCCTCTAGGGGAAATTTGATGGGTGTGGAGCACAAACAGATTCCCCCTCCTTCCCCAGAATTTCCTTCACTATGGCCCTCAGCTCCTCTGCTTCCAGATCCAGCTCCTCCTTTGGCACTGGAAGGCTCAGGCTGGGAACTGAAATTGGGGTGAAGAATGTCATGCTGCTGCTGGTTAGTGGTGGTGGTGCAAGTGCAGGCACTGCTACAACATCCTTGTTCCCACTAGCAGCGGTAGACTCTTCACTGCCAGGAAAGGGTGCATCTGTGTTTGGAGTGGGGGGAACTTGAAGCTCTCCCTCTGCCCCCTCTCTCTCTCCTGCCAGAAGGCCTGGCACCTGCCTTTTCAGCATGCTTCATAATGTGTGTGTGTGTGTGTGCGCGCGCGCTGTGCTTTTCTGCACAGTGATGATACACTGTCAGGGAAAATACAGATTTCTTTTTGTGGGTGGAAAGAATCACAACATACTAACAAGAACAAATAAGAGGATTTGGGGGGGAAGAATAAGTTGAAAGGAATGAATAAGGATAACAATAGGGATTGTAGGCAAGAGTAAGTAGGAAAGGATTGGATACAACTTGCATGAAGAGATACTAGCTACCAAGAGACTAGGTAGCAAGACAGAGCCTTTTAGATGCTGCTGGTCCAAGAGAGAGAGGGCTCAAAAAAGGCGCAGATCACTTCAGACACAGCTTGATATGGTGTTTCTATACACTTGATATGTTGTTAAAATACACTTGAGAGACACAAGCAAGGGGGAAGCCAAAACCTTTACAGTCTGCACCAGTCTGACAGTGGAGTAAAATTCCTTCCTGATCCCAAATACAGTATCAGTCTGACCTTGCACAGAGATCCTCTAACCTGGAACCTCCGGGTTTAAGTTGCACCAGGGGCTTTGGCATACCCCAGTCAAAATCCTCAGCCTTGGCTGTAGCCAACATCCAATGCTTCTGAGGAAGGTAGGGGGGAAAAAAACCCTGATTCCTGTAACAACAGTAGGGGAAAGAATTCTTCCTGGCCCCATGTGGCAACCAGCAAAGCCTAGAAGCATGGGAAAAGCTGAAATACTTTCCAAGCTCTCTGCAATCTGGAGACAGCAACCAACTTCACACATCACACCCTCTAACTGAAGAGTCAGAACTCCCTTTTCTGTAATCCTGTCCTGTCCATAAACTTATCTTAACTCCTTTAATCTTGTCTTTTACTGAATGTCATTCAATTAATTTTAGAACATTTTTCCAGTTTATCAAGGTCACTTTGAACCCTAATTCTATTCTTCATCGTCTGGAATTCCAGCTGCTGAGATCTGTATATTTGCCAAGTGCGAGCTCAGTCCCATCTTCCAACCAATTAAAGAAGATATTAAACAATTTCCCCAGGATAGACCCTTAGGCGATCCCATGTGATTCATCCTCCAAACTAGACATTAAGCCACTGAGGAGTAGTGTGCATTTAGGAAACAGCTTATTGAAAGCAAGACCCTACTCCCTCAGCATCTTGGGTGCGCATAGACTGGTGTAACTGTGAAAAGTTTGCTGGGTTCTGTGTGGATATAGATGTCTGGCCATACTTCTGAGCCTGCTTAATGTAGCTATTTATGCCAATTACAGTTACATTCAATACTATTTAAGATTAACTTTACATCTGTGTGATTTTTTTCAAGTTTTTTTTCTTCTGTTTTTCCCTATTTGAAGATTTAACACGTAAAACAAAGGGTCTGATTCTTCTACACACAGGTGGAAAGTGGCCTGTGTTTAATTTTTTGGAGTACAGAACTTAAAACATAGTTCTACTTAAATTACTATTTAGGTTAATACCAACCTACTACAAAGTGTTCCTACCTCTGTCATCGGTGATTGTGCCAATCTGCTCTTTACTACTACAGGAACATTAATAAATTTGGCATTATCCAGGTAATGTTTATGTTGTCTTCTCCAATCCAGGCAGTCATACATTAAACATGCAATGCTTTCAAAAAGTGCAGTTCCAAACTCAAGCTATGAGAATAAAGAAGCATATGAAGGATCAAGTTTGTATACAAAGCAGAGTGGAACTCTATCTGAGAGTAGCAACTCTCAAAGCAAGATTTTGAATTGTTTCAAAACGTTGCAAGGGATTTTTTTCTCATTTATTCAAATTATTTTTAAAGGTTAGTGTGAAAACACCAAGGATTTCTTATCTTCCCTCTTTATTCCTATGATCATCACCACATCACATTTTACAATATACTGACTACAGACATATAACATTGTTCACAATGGTTGGACTTGCATGAAAAATGAAAGGGTTAATTGCTGTTTTCACATATGGAAATGTTCCCCAAGTTGGGCTAACTGCTATCACTTTTGGTCTACTAACAGGCAATAATAAGCTGTCTTCATTTTTTATGTTTGTATGAAACATAGTACTGATATAATATGTGGTCTTGTATTTTAGCAGTCTGACCTAAGTGACAAATTATCGGTTTGCTTATAGTCAGCTCTGGTGACAAAACCCTTCTCACTAGAAAATGGCTGAATACATATTGAAGGAGCCTATTAGCATACCTACCAGACAGATAGGAAATGAAACTCTGAGATCATTAACAGAGATAAGGGATATTTACATGGAATAGAATGTATATCCAGCAGTGCCTGAGTCGAAGGGGTCCTGGTTCCAGAGAACTGATAGAGAATTGACAAGGAAGATAGAGAACTAGTAATTTAAGGAGAGGCCACTGTGGGGAGAGAACAGGGAGGACACCTTGAATCTAGGGGAAACAAGGAGACCAGAGAATCACCCAAGAAAGTAGTGGACAGCGAGCTCCTTGTAACAGAGAACAACGGGAAGGTGCGGGAGGCAGGACAATTCATTCCTTGAACAGGTGCTATCTGCAGCAAACCCAGAACAGCACCCTGCTCCCATCTAGGCTGAATGGGGCAATCAGGGCAGCCAATCCCTTGAACAGGCAACAAGCACGACCTGCTCCAACTCTTAAAAAGCCAGGCCCAGCTGGCAGTGTCATTTTTTGGGCAAAAATGAAAGTTCTTGCTCCTGACCCTCCGTGTGCTTTCTTGCTGGTTCTCTGGTTTTAACTCCTGACTTTGGCTTCTAGTTCTGGTTTAACCTTTGGTTTTCTGCTCTTAATTCCAGTTCTACCTCCAGCTCTGGCTTTTGGTTTTTGATCCTTCTTACCTTGTCTCCAGCTCTGGCTTTTGACTCTGGTCTATCTTGACCTTGGGTATGGATCCCAGTTCCAGCTCTACAGTCAGACCCTTTTGTAAGCCCAGCTCCTGGGAAACCAACTTTGAATGCACCCATTCTTCATGTGCCTAACCATTAGATAAGACCACCCACATGCTGTTACCTAGGAGTTTTCCTGTCTTTACACAATAAATGCTTTTGGCTTTTTACTTTTAAGTTTGTCTGGTGATAAGATATATTTCAGGGCAGTTGACAACAAAAGACATTCTCTTTCTACGGGGATAGCAAACCTATTTTTTGTGGGGTGCGGGAGACACCAACCACATTTCTGGCCCCATGGGGAACCCTATTGGCCTGGATGGCATGTCTCCATGGGTCAGATCTGGCCCACAAACTGGATCCTGGTCATCCCTGGCCAATGGAGTTTAGAAACTCACAGAGGATGGACAAATTTAGTCAGAGCATCTTCAAAAAGGGGGGGGGGGGG
>NW_017729034.1:12895019-12898516 GCF_001723915.1 Gavialis gangeticus
GGGGGGGGGGGGGCTCTTGCTAATGAAACAGTTATATTGCAACTGTTACATCTGTAAGAGCATGCAGACATACAAATGAGCTACCTTATTTTCTCACATGCAATACACCCAGAATAAGACAAATCTTGTTTTTGAAAGGCAGAATGCAAGAAAATAATACTTCTCTGCAGTAAGTAACTGAGTAGCAGCAATTGTGTAGCTGAGCCTGCTCTTAGCTCTGTTCCCTGTGGATCATACATAGTTCCTTTTGCTTTTGCCCAGTTGAAGCTTAAGTGTTAGGAACTGCTGTTACCTCACTTGTAATGTGCAACCCAATTTCCAGCTGCTGTTTTCTGGGGAAAAGGTGTATGTTGTTTCAAGAAAATGTGGTAAATCACCCCCATTTTGACACAAATGAAGCAAGGTAAAAGTTAGAGATGTTTTCCTACATTTGTATGGCTGCAGGTTCAGGTGTGTACAACAGTTACAGCATAACAGCTGCTGGGGATGCAGAGCAGAAGCACCCTCTTGCCATTTGAAGCTGCTACCAATATATATTTATCCATGCTAAATCAAGTGTACTGGTTTAAAGCAAAAGTGTCAAAGCCACTGGGCCCCATGGGCTGGATGAGTGACATGGGGCCAGTCAACTCATGTGGGGCTGATATGCCATGCATGCCAAGTTCACCATGTGTCATGGACCAGCCCTGCTCACTGCATGAAATATGTAGCCCTGACCCTGGCATGCCAGATCCAGCCTTGCCCACCACACGCAGGTCCAGTCTGAGACCCACAGGCAGCACCATGAGCCTGATGATAGGGCTCCATGGGCCAGATCCAGTCTATTGGCCATATCTTTGACAGCTCTGGTTTTGTAAGCCAAATATTCTCACTCATTTTTACAGACATACTAAGCTCAAATTCCAGTTATTCTCAAATTAGTGCTAAATGAAGTTCACTATTAAAAAGGAGACCACTGACCATCATCTCACTGTCTGTCCAGACTAGGGGAAACGTGTTTTCCTTAACAAGGTGATGAAGTCTGGCAATGTTAAAGAGATTTGATCCATTCTTCCCACTGTTAAGAACTGGCTCCAAGTATTTCCAGAATGTTTCCAGATCCTTGGTACCTTTATCCTTCTTCTTTTTTTCAGCTTCTATAACTACAGATACATTATAATTAGATAAGTTATACCATGATCATATCCTAGTATCTTCCTTTTACAGGAAAATATGACGCATTTTTATGGACTATTCAGAGGGAAACCTGAATTGTAAGTTTACTGTATTAATAAAATAATCTTAAATCTCTCACCAAAAATGTCAAAGGTCAAATGCATACAAAAATGCAGAGGGAGAAGTCCTTCATAGTATTTTTATTTTTTTAATGAAACACTCTGCGTGTCTGAAATGTAGCCATTAGGAAGTGTAAGGTAAAAGAGTTCCTTGCATTGAGCCAGAGCCAAAAAGGGTAAGCTAAGTACAGTAAAATCTCTGTTATCTGG
Organism: Gavialis gangeticus; assembly: GCF_001723915.1. Lineage (NCBI taxonomy): Eukaryota > Metazoa > Chordata > Crocodylia > Gavialidae > Gavialis > Gavialis gangeticus. The sequence goes on from NW_017729034.1 coordinate 12,896,504, forward strand.
CATTTAACTAACCATAATACTTAATTAGCCAGAATTTCAGTGGTGGGATGCACATGGCACTGCACTGTTTTGCTGCCTGCTGCACTGCTCTGAGGGTACCCATGCAGGGTATCTGAGTGTGCGTGCTCCTCCCCCCGGATGCAGCAGCCTGCAGCCAGGCTGCCCTGGAGTTTGGGGTGACTGAGTATTATGGCATTTTTATCTGTATGCTGTTTTATTCTTTACACAGTATGTTATACTGTAACGTATTGTACACTAATTCTTTGAAAATTTGCACTGTAAGTATGGGACCATCTTCGTTGAGAATAACTCTCAGATAACTGGAATTTTTGGATAACTGGCACCCTTCATTCCCCACTCATGTAACAGAGATTTTACTGTATTATTATCATCATTTTATAGATGGTAAAACAGAGGCAAAGAAAGAAGTCAGGGAGAATTTAGCTACAAGAAGTATCAGTAGGTTCCCCATTTATTTCATTATAATGATCAATTATCAGATGTGCTTAGTCTACAAAAAACATTTTGTTCTTCTAAATGCCAGCTCTGTAATATCACTGTGGAATCTATGGCTGTTTGCAGACATAAAAAAAGTGGTGCTTTACTTTAAACTTGACATGCTCCCGTGCTGAAGCCAGCAAATGCCCAGAAGAGGCAGTGCATTAGTTAGACCCAGCTCGGCCGACATCAGTATAGATCAGGCATTTTAGTGGGGTTTTTTGGCACTTTTATTTAATAGCTGATTCAATCAGCAATTAGATAAAAGTGCCAAAAAGCCATGCTATCTATATAGATGCTTGTGGAGCCAGGTCAAAGTAACTCACTGCTACTTTCACCTTTTTTGGGGTTTTGGGTTTTTTTTTTAACATCTGCAAGCAGCCTAAAAGTGTGCCACAGCTTAATACCCTAATTTTCAGAGGTGTGGACAATCTACAGTTAGGGTTACCATATGTCCGGATTTTCCTGGATTCTTTTTGGATCCTCTGATTTCCATCTGGGTGGGTTTTTTTTTTAAATCTGAAAAAGTCTGGGATTTTGCCCACTCTGCTGGTGGGAGCCAGGGGAAGGGTGACTGGAGAGATGGGCACCACATGTTTCTGCGTGCATATGCATGTGTGCACACACACGTCGCTGGCATGAAGCCATGCAGGCTGGTGGGAGCAGCCCTGGAAACTGGGTACGGGTAAGTCTATGGGGAGCGGGGGTGAAATGCCAAGGTGTGTGAGGGGGGCAGGTGCCTGCCAGCATTGGACTAGAGGGGTGGGTGCCTGCCAGCGTGTTTAGGCGTGAGGGCTGTGGCAGGGCACAGAAGCAGGGGGGAGGTGCCTGTCCATCCAGGGGGAAAGGGGATGGAGGCACCTTCAGGAGCAGTGCCGAGCTGTGCAGCCAGGCTGGCAGTACCAAGGGTTAGTGGCCATGCTCATGGGGGCACGGCATCTGGGGGATGTTGCAGAGGGGGAAGGGTCATAGCCAGGCTGCCTGGCACAGTGCAGAAGCCCCAGCCTGGGGTGGGGGGGTGCTACAGGTCTCAGACCCTGTGCTTCTGCCTGGTGAGATTAGGGCCAGCTGGAGGCCCCCTCCAGCAGGGCTGGGGGAAGCAAGGGGCACTGGGGAGGTGGGGGGCTGTGGGCTGGGAGTGAGGGGCACTGGCAGTGTCAGAAAGCTGCAGGTTGCAAGTGAAGTGCACCAGCAGGGCCAGGGGTCTGTGGGTCAGGATTGAGGGGCAGCAGCAGGGATGGAGGGCTGCAGGTTGGGAGTGAGGGGCACTGGCAGGGCCAGGGGGATGTGGGTTTGAAGTGACGAGTCCCTGCAACAGGTGTCTTCTTTTTTGGAGCTGAAAATATGGTAACCCTACTACAGTTCTACAGCACTTCACTACATTTGGCGTTCAAGACACCCAATGCCTCTAAAAATCAGAATCCAAGAGTCAGATTTATCCATGGTATAATTCCAATGACACCCCTGTGCTTAAATTTGATAACTAAGATAGTCTGTGAAATGTTTTGAAAATGT
>NW_017729034.1:12898588-12904817 GCF_001723915.1 Gavialis gangeticus
TTAGGCTGTGCGCATGGGATCAGTGAGGGGCACTGGCAGGGCCAGGGGGATGTGGGTTGGGAGTGAGGTGTCCCTGCAACAGGTGTCTTCTTTTTTGGAGCTGAAAATATGGTAACCCTACTACAGTTCTACAGCACTTCACTACATTTGGCGTTCAAGACACCCAATGCCTCTAAAAATCAGAATCCAAGAGTCAGATTTATCCATGGTATAATTCCAATGACACCCCTGTGCTTAAATTTGATAACTAAGATAGTCTGTGAAATGTTTTGAAAATGTGAGCCTAATTATCTTTTCCAAGATCAGACACAGAATCTGTAGGGGTGGTGTTACATGTTACCTTTAAACTGTTCTCAAGACACTTAAAACTGGAGTGTCCATGCATTAAAGAGGGTTAAATTGTGCTAAGTACCATTTAAGCATCTTAAAGAATATGCCATTTTAGAGGAGGGTTAGGTTGAACACCTCAGTGGTATCTCAAGCTAGGTTATTGCTAGTCTGTACTATGGAGATAAAGTGACTAATACGCAGTCATCCAGTATCCCAGGATTCATGGTTCCTAGCCCCTCTACTCCTGACAAACTTTCCACCCTCCCAAGCTCCACTACCCAAGATATGGTACTGACCCCAAGTGAGCACCCCCACCTACAACCATTGGGTATGACCTCAACGTTGGCCCAGTTTCTGGCCTCAACTTTCCCATTGAAATTTGTGATTGAGAGACTGTAGTGTTGAGGCTTCCTTTGACTAGGAGTCAGGAGGGAGAGTTCTAGACCCAGTGAACTCTTGACTCCAGTGATGTCATGACCTATGTCACAGGGACACAGGGTCAGGCTAGAGGGAAGCCTCAGTCAGAGGCTGACCCCTGATCAAAGAAAAAGAAAAAAGAAAAACCTGCTGCAGGGGCCTGGGGGAGCGAAGAGGCATGCTGTGAAAAACCGCCTGAGCAGTTTATCAGCTGCACCCATCTCCAGCTGGGACTGGGTGACGCAACAAGGAGGCGTCACCCAGTGAAGATAAAAATCAGTCCAGAAAGCGCAGGAATGGGGACACAAAGGGCTGGAGGACTGGCGGGGAACCATCAGACGGACACTGTCCCGCTGCTGCAGTCAGCAGCGGCGGTGGCTGCAGGAGCTGTGCAGATCCCCAAGCCGGGCAAGACCGGCAGGGATTGAAGATGCTGGCAGGGAGGCTGGCAGCAGTAGCGGAGGAGGCAGCAGGAGCTGCAAAGGATTCCCATGCCAGAGAAGACCAGCGGGGAAGACGCCGGCAGGGAAGCCGAGCAGAAACCATGAGTGTTCAGATGAGTAAACAGATGTTCAGGATTTTTCTCACAGACCAAAAATGATCTCTCTGAAAGAAAAATAACTCAGGAACAACCAGGGTTAAATATCTCCTTGGAGAGAAAATGTCTGTACACTTTCTCTTCTGAGAGAAGCACAGTCCTCCAGCATCCCAAGGTACTCTACTCTTATCTTTCTCCCCCAGGTGATAGTCTGTTCCCTGGGCTGGACTCTGCTGCTCCAGCTGAGTCAAGGAAGAACACACCGCCTTCACAATCCCCATATACTGCTGCAAGGAGACATGGATGGAGGAGTTATTCAGACCCAAGAGACAGCTGTGTTCATCATGTTCCTGTCTGTAGTCTCCTAGCGTGCGGTGTTGAGGGGAGGCACATGTGGCTGTGTGAGACAGTACTAGAAGCTGCACGTTCAGTTGTCAGCAGAGGTCTACTCTGGAGCCATTGCTGGGAATATTCCTGTGTGTGTGGGTGCAGTGTTTGTTTGGAGAACTGCAAATGCAATGCTTCTGTCAGGGTTTTGTTCCCTACTGGCATCTGTGGCACAGACTTTGCTTTCATAAAGACAAATGGGTAGAGTTGTGCTGCCACCAAATCTCTTCAGCAGGAGTCTCACAGGGAAGTGAAATGTGTCTATGGGTATTTGAGTGATGTAGTGGGTGATTTTTCATTGTAAATTGGTTTTATAGCTTGTCTGGATTTCTCTGCTGCCCATATGTACAGTTAAGGGCAAGTGATAGGGGAAAGCAGAATGGAGAAATAAGAAAGAACAAAGCCAAACACAGACAGAGTGGGGGAGAGAGGGAAAGAAAAGCAGGTATACACAGAACAAACTCTGAGCATGTGGGGGTAGCTGTCTTTGGGATCTGAGTAGCCATGCAGATCCCATGGGTCTCACACGTCCTTCCAGTCAGTGCTGTTTGCTCTCTTTCTTGCAGAACATCACCTTCCTCTCTAAGTCTTTTTCCCCACCACGATCCAGAGAGGACTATTCAGCTCTGCTGCATGCCCTTCACTCTCTCTCTGCACATTGGAGGCCATTTACAGAAGTAGCACTTGCTACATGCATGTCCATGGAAATGTGGGAGAAGGCCTGACTCTGGCACCAGGCAGTGAATAGCCCTGAGAGCATGCACCCTATTTAGGGAGAGGTGGGTCAGCAGTGATTTACGGTCAAGCAGAGACAAAAAGTAGAATCCTGGTGCTGCTGGAAGATGTGAGCAAAGCATGGGAATCCATTCCTAATCCACATCAAATGCAGTAGAGGTTGTTCAGCCACCGTGCCAGTCTCTTGGCTATGACCAATGTGGCCTCCTAAAGCTGCTGGTTACAGTGGGGTGGCCCCACCAGGCCAGGGTCAGGCAGGAGGGCTTCTTAGGCAGACACAAAGTAAAGGTTGCTGGGAGCTGTAGATGCCAGGCTACTTAAACTGCTAAATCCAGCCCACAAGGAGGAGACTTGAACTGAACCTGAACTGGCACCATTATCTTAATTCACTGACTGGGCACCTGCCTGTTTTACGGGACAGAGAAGAAGGGAAGGTCTCTTAGGATGGAGGAAAAATACATGTCTATTATTCGAGTTTGGTGCCTACAACTTCACAAACTCTAAATACCCTCCCACCCCATTGACCTGGTTGGGAAAGCATGAGTGGATCCAACCAGAGTACATGCTTGGAGGCAAAGGAACAGTAATCAAAACAAATATTCACAGCTGGAGGTTGCTGGTGTCTTAGAAAAGAGAAAATGGGATATAGGAGGAAGCCACCTCTACTGTAAAGGAGACAAAGGGTCAAGTGGGGTAAACATAAGAAAACCAGGGATTTCATCTACCCTTCTCTATTAATGTATCCTGGACACAGAGAACTCTACACTGATGGATCAATACATAAGATAAGGAACATGACTTTAATCCTTGTTAGGCAACAATCTTAGATGTACCTACAAGGACAACTGTCCAGTGGCTCATTCACATCATGATCATTTCCTGGGCTTGTGAAAGGCACCATTATCCACTATGCTGGAGTACAAGGGCAAGATTTTCAGAAGTGCTCAGCTCCCAGTACCTGCTGCTGTTTGATGTGGGAGCAGGTTGGCACAGCACACTTCATCTGCATGTTGAAAGGTGAGCTGAATTCTCTGCAAAATCTGGCTGGGTGTGTGGGTGCAGCCCCTACCAGGGCAGAAATAGGGCTGTTCCCTTCACAGCTGAGGCTAATATTTCAACAGGAAGCTGGAATATAGGACTGATTCAAGGAATTTTTACAGATTGTAAGCTCTTTGAGTCTGGGACTCTGTTTGTCTCATGTTTGTGCAGCACTTGGCCGTGGTTGTGCCTCCTAGGTGTAATGATAATCCTGATCCACAAGTGAATGCGCACATGATAGGAACAGGTGTGTTGCACATGCATATGTGCTTGCACCCATGTGTGTAGATTTAAATAAACTACCCTGTAGTACCTAAATTGCAAGCCAACTCAAAGGGGGGCTGTCTACACCATCTCTGGAGAGGGACTCTCCTTCATGAGGCTCTTCCAGTAGGGATGGGAAGGTGAAGTGTCTGGCTGTTGTCAGCACTGGAGAATCCTGACAGGAAGTATAGCTCTACAGGGAGGGAAATCCAATGCAGTAGGATACTTCTGACAATAATAACACTATTGACTCCCTGCCTGGGGCTTGGGTAGCCCAACTCTATTTCCACATGGCTGCTTTTATCTGGTCAGAATGGTTCTATGGACTAGAACAAAGCAGAGAAAGAAAAAACAAGGGAAAGAAATAAAACCAAAAAGAATACAACCAGTGCTTACTCTCCAGATGTGCTGTCTCTCATTCTGAAAATATATGGAGGATAAACAAGGGGACAGAAAGATAAGATAGAGAGGGCACCAAAACAAAAAAGAACCATAGAAGCAGACCACGCCAAAGCACCATGAAGCAGGGACAGCTCCCAGCAGCCACAGATACAAGCAGCTCTCAACTAAAACACAGCTACAGTCAATGGTTTTTTCATATTTGGAGTTAGGACCCTTCATAGTCCATGTCAGTCCTGGCTGCCTCCTCTCTGTGTCCACTGCTAGGTAACTCAACTTCTCTGTGCATGTCTGTCTGCTCTGAATACTTCACACCACCCCCTGCCTTCCTTACTGACTCCCATCTATGCTTGCTCCCACCCTGCTTGTCCATCCTGCCTCTCCCCATGCTCTCACCACTTCCCAGAGGGACTTATCTAGATCACTCCTGGCCTTGCCTCTGCCCAGATGATATCATACTGGTCCCAGCCATAGCTCCCATACCTATGGCCAGCAGAGTCAAAGGGAGTTTAGTCACTACCTCTGCTACTTCCCCTGCCTGTCTACACTCGTTACACCATGCTCTCTTACACACTGAAGTTGTCGTGGTCTATGTTCCACCTCTGGCACATAGAGTTGCCATTTTGAAACAAAACTCATTTAAGACCTAAAATCATGAGCAAAAGAATTTGATTTTAGAGAGACAACAGGCCTAGAAGGTATAGAATTGCAAAGCCAGACACATGTGCTGAGTTAGTGGAGGAGGGTAGAAAAGACTTGCTTGTTTCTCAGGACATGAGCAAAAAGCAAGTTCCAGCCTCTTCAGGTTTGTCCACACTGCAATCCAGACTGCATTTTTGGCATACCCCAGGCAGCCCAGACTAACCAGCCTGTATAATGACAACAGGGCATGTGTGGCAACATGGATTTCGGGTACCCAGTACTGACCTATGTTTAGGCTGTATGGCCATCGCTGAAGAGGGAACAGAGGAGGGCCACTTGCATGATCAAAGGGCAGCAGGGCAGGCCATATGAGGAGAGACTAGAGGGCCTGAACCTATTCAGCCTCCACAAGACAAGGCTGAGGGGGGAGCTGGTGGCTGTCTACAAATTCACCAGGAGGGGATCAGCAGGGAATAGGAGATGCCCTGTTCCCCTGGGCACCACATGGGGTAACTAGAAATAACAGCCACAAGTTGATAGACAGCAGGTTCAGGCTAGACATCAGGAGGCATTACTTTATGATCAGGGCAGCCAGGACCTGGAACCAACTTCCAAGGGAAGTGGTGTTTGCTCCTACTTTGGGGGTCTTTAAGAGGACGCTGGATAGACACCTGACTGGGGTCATATGACCCCAGCACCCGTTCCTGCCCAAGGCAGGGCGTTGGACTTGATGATCTGTTAAGGCCCCTTCTGACCCTAGCTACTATGATACTATGAAGTCTGTGCTGTCATGGCTGTCAGCACTTGAACCAGATAGATGAAAGCTAGCTAGAGGCAAGTCTAACATGAGCTGCAACCACATATCAGGATTACCATATAAATACATCCTGAGATACCAAGAAGAGAGGTGCAACATAAAGAGTAGAAGACCTGCATGTCAGTATCTGTCCAATGTAACACAGTCTCTTCTCTGTGACTACCGACTCATTTCACATCAAGCATGCTAGAGCTGTAGGACACTGTATACAGAATTCAACACATGGGAGCTATCAGACATGGGCACTCAGCTACCACCAGGGTAGTCCTTGTTATGACCACCTCAGAGTCTAGGCTCTAGTTTCTCCAGGAGCCAGGTCCTAAGCCACCTCACTCTGGGTCCACCAGGGTTACCCATCATGGATACCAGAGCTCCATCTTGCAGGTTCAAAGCCTGCCTGAATGTATCCCAACATTCAACCAGAACCCTGCAGCGAGGGGTACCCAAATTCAGGTAGAGGATAATGTGACCCTAGAGATACCCAAGGGAAAGAGGAGGTGGCGGTGGCAGAGGACTTCTTAGCAGGATCACCAGGAGTCACTTCCTGGTATTACCCTATGTTTTTTGGAGTGGGACGGGATGGTATGGTATTTATTTTTCATCTTAACTCTGGCTGGCCAGCACGTTAATGGGAAGGTAGGAAAAGACCCTTTTCACCTGCG
>NW_017729034.1:12904950-12914804 GCF_001723915.1 Gavialis gangeticus
GGGGGGGGGGGAGTAGCCCGGAGAGCCCGATTATGAGAAACTACAAAAGCAAATCAACATGGATTTGTCATAGCTGACTTAGCATCTAGTCTAGACCAGAGGACTGGGGAACTAAGAAGCTTATGATGTCCCCAGTTCAGCACAGCATTCAAATTTATTCTCTATCAGTTGTCAGAAAACCATTTATGAGCATATTTAAGTACTTTACTAAATAAGGGCAGGCTACTAAATGGGGGAAAATTTCTAGGCCAATATCAACTTTGAGTCAGACCATGGGAGTTTAGACCATGGAGAACAGGAAGAAACTTCCCTGCACTAGAAAAAAATATCATAGCGTGAAGATTCTTCAGCCCTGACATTGCCCTACCTGGTGCTTTCACGTCAGGTCAGATTACACAGAAAGGAAGAACAGGACAGGGCCAAACTCTTCATGGAAAGAAGTGGGAACTTTAACCAGTCCATCAGGGATTTCAACTACCCTTATCTATTAATGTATCCTGTAGACACAGAGAACTCTACATTGATGGATCAATACATAAGATAAGGAATGTGACTTTAATCCTTGTTAGGCAACAATCTTAGATGTACCTACAAGGACAACTGTCCAGTGACTCACTCCCATCATGGTCATTTCCTGGGCTTGTGAAAGGCACCATTATCCACTATGCTGCAGTACAAGGGCAGGATTTTCAGAAGTGCTCAGCTCCCAGTACCAGCTGCTGTTTGATATGGGAGCAGGTTGGCACAGCACACTTCATCTGCATGTTGAAAGGTGAGATGAATTCTCTGCAAAATCTGGCTGGGTGTGTGGGTGCAGCCCCTACCAGGGCTTCTTGGCTCCTAGCTGCTGTGGGGAGCTGGGAGCTGTGCAGTACTGCGATGGTGGTGGCAGCGAGCAACCCCATCCCTGTGGGGAGCTGGGAGCTGAGCAGTACCAGGGCTAGAGACAGTGAACTCTCTCATCCCCTGTGGCCTCCTGTTTGTGTGGCTAACCAGGAGCAAATTTCCTCCACAAAGTCTACAAGAGTGCTAGATTTGTCTACTGTGCAGTAAAACATCTGGTGTAGATGCATTCAAAGAGAATCATGGGTCTACTTAAGCTTCAATAGCCCATCAGGATAGCACAGTAAAACCATGTCAGCTTCTGTGGCCTATAGCACATGGAGGAGTGTCACAGGGCGGGGTCCCAAGAGCAGCCATGATCTCTCCTAGTGCCCCGCCCTACCGCACCAAGTAGGTGTCAATACACCCTCGTTCTTGCCCGCCACGTCTTTGATGATAAGAGTATTAAGGGAGGCTGCCTTTTATCCTCCTTGACACGGTACCCCTGACGTACTTCAGTCTGTGCCCCATCTACGGTGACTTGGTGCCTTCCCACCTCAAGGGCTACGTGTGGCTCCTACCACCCCTGATACCACACCCCAAGCCTCGCGGATGTCCCAGACGTTGTCTAGTCAATTTCTCAGATGGCCTGCGTCCTCACAGACGCTTTCTGGCCTCTCCTTCCTTACCGTCGCCCGCGCTCCCCATGGATGCTCCCAGGCCTCTCTCGCGGCCAAGCCCACACCGGGCCTTCTCTCGCGATTGGACTTTCACTCACAACCCTGTCTGCACTGGGGTCTAACCTCGTGATTAAGTCCTAAGCGCACGCCCTCCCTGGGGCTTCCCGTCTGTGCGCCCTCCCTGGGGCTTCCCATCTGTAGGCGCGTGCCCTCCCTGGGCTCCTCACCTACCTGGGGCCTCTAGTCTGTGCGCCCTCCCTGCGGCTTCCCATCTACAGGCGCGCACCCTCCCTGGACTCCTCACCTATGCGCCCCCTCTGGGCTCCGCCCGCATTGGGGTTTCTCTCACATTCGCCTGCACTGGGGCTTCTCAGCTGTGTGCCCTCCCTGGGCTCCGCCTGCACTGGGGCCTATCTCTGCGCTTGGGGCTCAGGTGGCCATAGCTGTGCCTGGTCCCTAAATCCCCTCCATGGATCTACAACTCCTGTGGGCTCAGGCGGCCTCGGCCTTACCTGGCCCCAATCCACTATGCCCCTTTGCAGGGCTGAGGTCAACACCCCCTTAATGCTGTGCCCTCTCTGGCACCAGGGTCCCCACACCACTGTGGAGCCCCATGAGGCCTCCTCCAACCCCTTATAGCCTCACCCGGTCCTCCGGTCTAACAACAAACAACAGAATGCAATAACATGAGCCAATCTGCTCCAACTCAAAGCTAAGCCTCCTGGCTAAAAAGTAACCTCTAAGCCATCTGGCAATTTATCATCCCAAATCCCCACCCGGGGCTTCCTCCACCCGGTCTCCTCACATGGAAGCTGTTCAGGCCATCGGGCTACTCTGCTCTGCTTGCTTCACCAGAGCTCCAACTTCCTCGGCGGCCAGATGGGAACTGCCTCTGGTCTCAGCCTGCCTTGTTTATATAGGCCAGGCCCTGCCCCCTTCTGGTCAGCTGACCAAACTGCGGTTGCCCTGGCAACCGGCACCTGTCCTTCTTTCTAGGAGCAGGGCACTTCAATGCCCTGCGACACACCTTCCCCTTTAAGTTCAAGTCTCCCTAGGAGCGGGGCACGGAAGTGCCCTGCGACAAGGAGTAATGTGGATAACATTATTTTTGGCCACATTTGACTCCCTAATTCAAATAATAAATGGTTATTTACAGCTGGGTTGACTGGGGTCAATTTTCAGCATGAGTCTGAAGCAAGGGTCAACATCTCACTTCTTTCTCTATATTAAAATAGCTTAACTACAGAGCTAGCACATCCCTCCTAAATACAGAAGAGAAGGCAAAAACCCAAACACTGTTTTTAAGGTGGAGCTTGATCACTTTCTTACATTAATTATGAAGGGGTCCCTTCCTGTACTATATTACTCACTGTGACAGAAGACAGCTCAGTATGAGACTTTGACAGCTGCAGAAATTTTAGAAGAGGAGGAAAGTTAATATTCCTAGAGGCACATCATACAACTGGAAAAAGTTATTAGATGCATCTCTATGAACAAGGTAATAGAAATTATCTGACTCGACTGAACTCAGAGGTTGAAATCCTGGCTTTACTGAAGTTAATGGAAATCTTGCCACTGTCAGGTTTTCACTCAAGTGTCTTTTGGGTACAACTTTAAAATAATCCATCTTAATCTATTCTGCAAATGGCTTTCTAGTCACATAAAAGAGAATTAATAGTTAATACAATTTTGAAAGTGTGAAAGAGTTTTTCAGAACTCATGGTAGAGGTGGTATCTTTTATTAGACCAACTAAATAGTTGCAAAAAAAATTATTTGCAGCTATTTAGTTGGTTTCTCTCTCTGCCTCATTATGAAGGAAGACATTGCATTAATACCTACCTACTATATAAGACTAATAAAAAAAATAACAAAGTAGAAAATTAGAAAATTACATTTTTCTGGATTGTGTGGCCTTTAACATATTTTATTTATTTAATAGGAATGTGTTTGCAAAGACTAAAAAAACTTCTGGGATTTTACCAAAAATGTAATCCCAAGTACAAAAAATTGGAAGAAAAGACCTAACCTAACATTGTAATGCATCACAAAACCTCAAGTTACACTATGGACTTCCTAGGACTGGGATTTCAGTGTCAAATTAGGTAGCAAACAAGGGATAGATGCTTTAGAATATCTCCATAAGCCTTTGATTTGGAATACTGAGGGAGAGCTTCAGTTCTCTGTTTTGCACAGACTCAATGTACTTCTGGAAGATGAATCAACTGAAATCAAGTATTCCAGCAAACTGGGAGTCGCTATTGCCTCTGTCTTACAATAAGGTGGCTCCATCCCCAAATGAATAGATTATGAACTTTATGTGATAAGTTCTGCTTCAAATTAAGGAATTTTTCATAAACAAAAATGAAAAATCATAACCCAAGGAATGTTATTTTGTACTTGAAAGCTTTTCTAACTCTCTTCCAATTGAGTAGGTGGTCCAATAAAGAATACCTCCCACAAAATCCCTTTTCTCTTGCATATTTCCTTAAACATCACATCTACATCACTCCACTGCAACATAAAAATCTAATTTTGTTTTAATGAAGCCGGTCATGACACTTGCACTTTATCTCTATTAAAGAGCTCATCTTTCTGTAATTGATAAATATTTTAAGAGGCTCCATAGATATGTTTGAAGAATTTGCTGTGCTTTCACTGAAAATTTTGAACTGGAGGTTTGAACTACACTAGCACTGTATTACACCTGTAATTCTGACATGTAGTCTAAGTGCTATCAGTTCATAGGGGAAATAAGAGAACGAGGAAGAAAATTAAGTAAATGTTGCTGAATCTCTTCTATAAATATTGGCCAAGGAAATATTATAGTCAATCTCCCATCTGTATTAGCTATGATTTCACAAACTATGTTATGTTAACTAGAAGGCAGATTAACATATTTATGCATACCCAAGACAAGGTTTTCCCCCTCCATTCAGTATGGGGGGGAAAGCCCCTTGTCTTTGATCTTGGATTCAGATACAAGTGCGGGGTGAGGCAGGGCTGGCAGCTGGCTGTGGCTCCAACTCTGGCTTTGATTTGTGCTCCAGTCATGTCGTAGTAGTGCTGGCAGCAGCTCCAGCTCTGGAGCTGCTGCATGCCTGGGCAGGGGCTGGAACCAGCAAGTGGCAGGGGGTAAGGTGTGTGTGCATGTGTGTGTGTGGGCGGGGGGGAGGCACAAGCACAGCAGAGGGAGCAGTCTGCAAGGGAAACAAGACTTGGTGGGGAGGCAGATGCCGTGGAGTGTAGGCACTGTGGTGAGGGGGAGAGGATAGGCACCGGGGCATATAAGTGGGGGGAAGAGGGGTGCAAATGGTGGGGAGAACAGGTGGTGGCGGAAAGAGGGCAGCATTCAGGCCACTTGACTCCCCTGCCATCTGCTCCCTTATCACTGTCCCTTGCTGCTGCTTGCCCTGCCACACTGGTAGGGGGTGGAATTTAATTATTGGAGGATCATATTAAATTCTATACATGGAAGAGTATAACTTATTTAACTTAATAACGTAATTATATAACTTAACTACTGTAAGAGAAGGCATTCTCAGGGCCAATCTGTCATTGGCCTGCCCACCTTTTTCTGGGCCAACACCTGTTTCTGGGCCACCCACTCCCAGCAGGGTGCAGTTTTAGGTCATGCCCAGTACCAGGAGCCTTCAAACCATCCTCTTAAGCTCCTGCCCTTATCTTCAGGATGTTGCATTCAGCCTTGCAGCCAGGTGATGTTACTGCCTGGCTTGGCAGCAGCAAACTGCTCTGTTTATATAGGTGGCCAGAGACCTAAAATGGCCACTGCAATCAAGCACCTGCTGGCTGATTGGCTCAGCCCAGCAGTGCCCTGACACAGTGCCCTGACACAGTTATAATTTAAATTTTTCATGTTTACAATCTAAGTATTGGGGGGTCACCTTAACGTTGGAAGTAGTCTTGGATTTAGGTAAATACAGTAGCTATCAGCATTTGTGGCCACAAAATTCAAAGACCAAATAGCTTGACTAAAGGGTAACATATACACTGAGGTGACCTCCTGCTGTAGACATAACTATTTGTAACTTTTTAAAAAAGAGAACATACGTTTTCAGATGCCACATGAAATGTGAAAAAAACATAAAGTAACTTTAAAAACTGTATTTAATAATGACATTTTTTCCTATTGGTAGCCTACCTTCAGGTGGATGTAATGGTTCTTCTTGCAGTGTAGCTGCTTCCAAGTATGTTTGCAATGGTCCATAATTCTCTGAGGAAATCTTAATTACACTTGAAATATTGACCCCAAGCTCAGTTAACACAGGTAATAGCTGAGGATAGCAGAAACCCAAAATTATGAAGTAAAATTGGGCACCATCATCTGGTTCATCATCTGTTCAAAACAAAGAAATCAGCAAGCATGTTACAAAAGTAGACCAAATTAGATGGTAAATTCAACTGTTATATAATTACAACTCAGTTGTATATGAACAACGTCAGTTAAGGTTGTATTCCCATTGTAATCTAATTTGTTCATTTGCACATAAGTTTATGAAACTTTCATTGATTATGATGATTTTTTCTTCAAGCTTGGTTCTGTAGCAACCTAATAGAACTTGGATAGAAGAGCAAGTAGCAGGAAGGAAGAGACTAGAGGCTGCCCTAGAAAGTCTGCGTAAGTATAACAAGGATGCTAGCTGTAGTTGCATGATTTTTGTATACAACTCTGAAAAGAGCAATTTCACTTTCAGAAACATGGACTTGTTTCGTAATATTACCCAGCAGGCGGTACAAGAATCAGGAGTCAGTCTAGTGAGAACTACAGCAAGGAACATAACATGATTAGCATGAAAATAAAGCAACATCTAGAAGCATTACAACACAATATTGAGGGTCTCAAACCATAGGAATACTGAGTTTTCAGGCTAAAAGCTCTGTACAGGCATGAACGCAATAGAACCAAAGTGAAAAAAATGAAGGTACAAGTTTCTTATTATACTGCTGAGGGAAAAATGCAAGGAATGAAATACTTGCAAAAGAGAGGTGCCTGTGACACAGGAACAGCTGATTGGTTACTGTGACCAAGCAGGAATGTGGATTCTTGTAGAGAGATACTATTTTTTAACCTACAAAGCAGAAGGAGGAATAGATACTTATATTACAGAGGTCAAAATTCTGACACCTACATGTGTCAAGACATAAGAGATTCCCCAATGACAGAGATATTTGTTTGTGAGATACATGGGCACTTGTACATGTAATGGGGTTTAATCCTCATTAAATTAAATAGGTTTATTAAATTTAAAATTGTTTACTTTAAAACACTGCATCAATGCTTCCATGCAATAGCCTTTGCAATCAATTAAGCCTGGTGTGCAATTCTCATTAAATTCCACCAGGGGGAGCTGCACACCAATCCACCCCACTGCTTTCTTAGCTACTTGATTACTGCAGGGGGCGCCCTCAAACCAGTAACCCCTGGACCACTGCAGGCATGCTCTACCCCTGCTCTACCCCTCCAGGCATGCTGTACCCCTGCTCTGCCCCCATGCATGCCTACAGTCAGTGTCCCAGCCCCAGCCATTTATCCACATACCCCTACTGCACCCCCAGACCATGCATCCCCCATTCCCACACCACACAGCCCCCCTCTGTCCTGCCACGTTCCTCGCCCTATGCCAGTGCTGCACAGCTTCCCCCACCCACCCACGTAGGCATCCTGCCCCTTGCATCCCCCCAGCCCCCACCCAGCACTCCCAACTATCATCACTGTGGGTGCTCCATTGTGGTAGGCAGGGATCTCCACAACAAACAGCGTGCATCCTCTCTCACACCCCCAAACCATGTGAACTCCCACACCATTCCGCCTATAAAAGAAAACATGCCAAATCTTTATTTCAAATCTTTATTTTAATTTTTTTAAAGGCTATGATTATATATTGTTACAAAAAAAATATAGTAAACAAATTTAATAAGTAAAGAAATAAATGAAAAAATGAATAAATATAAAAATATAAAGATAAATAAAATATAAATATAAATAAGAAATATAAGTAAAAATAAAAACAAACATTCTAAAACATAAAAGAGTATGAAACATATTAGAAGGGCACTATGAAAACAAAAATATTATAAAAACATGGTAAAATCATTATAAAATTATAAAACATTATAAAATATTATAAAAACAATACAAAAAATAAAATATAAAACATAAATCATTTATATTATTGATACTATCTATACATTTCTATTTCTACTCTATATTCTATTTACCTAAATTTTATTTCTTTTTATTCTTTTTACATACCTACATCCATCCATCCATCCACCCATTTCTAATCTAGTCTCTTATTATTCCTTCATTATTCTCTTATTCTATGTCTTCTGCTTTTCATGCATTATTTTTTGCTTCTATTTTTGATCTCAATCTTTTGCAGCAGAAGAAAGAAGAATTTTGGTTTTGGCCCATAGTCCCAAAACCACCTTCTTCACCTCCCCCTTTCAGGATGCAAAGTTGGTAGGATATTTCTGACATTACCTATATATTACTTGGGATGGAGCGTATCCCAGGGGGTGCGTCTGGCATGCAGTGCCTTCCCTTGCTGTTCCTTGCGTATCTGAAATGCAATTATAAGACATGTGAAAGTTATCTTGAAGTACTGAAGTACTAACAAGAGGTGCCACCCCCAGTCAGCTGTGAACTTACCATTTGCTGCTGCTGCTCCTCATCCTCCTCCATGGTTCTGGTGGGCGTGCATGGGGGAAGGATGTAGAATATTTGTGGTGGTGGTGGTGCTGTGTGCACCACCAACACCACAGGGTACCACAGTATGGTAAGCATTGGGGTGGGGAGTAAGAGCCTTGTTCATCCATTTTCTTTTTTCTGTTTAAGGACTACATTTCCCAGCATCCCCCGCAGTTGTGTCTTGGGCCGGTTTCCATGGAGACCCCTGCAGCAGCTGCAGTGTGATGCTGTGAATACCTGCCCAGATGCACCTGGCTGTAAGCATGGCTCTGTGCAATTTTGGGACAGATATAACTGGCTATAGCCCCCACTCCCCACCCAGCTTGCTGTCGGACCTGCTGGCAGGGCGCACGGCATGTCATGGAGCTGTTTCACCAGGAGCGGCATGGCATGTAGTTGCATCACAGCACATCCAGTAATAACTGTATAAAACTGACACCTTTATTTTCTTCCTGAAAATATTTTTCACACTTTACTTGGATATAGCATTAAAAGTATAATCAAATAATAATATTGTTGCAAAAACAAAGATATAAAAATATAAATTTGCATTATCTGGCTTTTATAACTTGCTTACAAAATCAATAAATAGGTAACTAGGTAACTACAAGTACTTGTACACATGTACGGATAAATAAATAGAAAATAGAAAACCTGCAGAAGCAATATAAACATGCTTTCATTAATTTATTCTATATTCTACCCTACTCCTATTCCATATTCTAATATATTCTATATTATCTATTCTATTAGTACTCTCTATTCTATATTCTGGTAATCAATTCTGTTCTGTTGTATGTCTGTTCTATTTCTATGAATGTATTTCTATTTGTATTTCAGTGTCTATTCAGTTATGACTTATCACTTTACTTTTGAACTGTCTGTATTCCAGTCTTGATAACTGTCCTCATACTGACCCCCCCACCAAAAAGCCACAGACTCCTGTAGGTTCACACCAACCCCCTCACCCAACCTGCGCCAAGGAGTGGTTTTATTAACACTTCAGAGGACATGGTCCATCCAGGGAAGCTAGGCTAGCTAAGGTTGTGGATCTGTGCCAGGTGTCGGGCTATGAGTCATGTGTGGGTACTCCCCCTCCCCCCACACACAGGGCTTTGGATCCAGGGCCATGAAAATGCAGCTGAAACTACCCCAGAAGCACTTGCTTCCGCTTTTGTCCATGGACTTCTTTCTAAAGTCCAGGAACAGTTGTGCACTATTGCTGTAGGTTGGCAGACTAAGCCACTTGCAGAACTAGTCACCATTGCAAATCACTGTACAACCTGCCAGGAAAAGAAAAAGGAATCCACGGAAACTAAGCTAATGACATTACAATTACTGACTTTAGGCAGGGGCAGAAGCCAAGGTTTCCATCAAGGACAGTTCAGAGGCAGGGGACGTGGTCGTGGGATGGAATGAGGAGGGTTTCAGTCCCAAAATAATGACAGGAAAGGAAAAAGGCCTCTACCTAGCTCCTGGTTCTTGAGGTGGAGTTGGTTAGCTGTGATTTGGGTAGTTCTCAGGATTTCTTTTTAGATCATCTGATATGAACTTGACTCATCAGTTATGAGAAACTCTGTAAAGCAAACTACACTTCTGCACCAACAAAGAAGATCATTTCATGAAAATGTGTTCTTGTCTT
>NW_017729034.1:12915291-12917080 GCF_001723915.1 Gavialis gangeticus
TTCCTTAGGCTCTACCATCATTTATAGTTTGTTGATATTGTTTGTTGTTTTTATTGGAGTATGCCTAGGGTTTATGATAATATAATGTTGCTTAAGTTGTGCTGCCAAGGAAATGCGGAATAGCCCATTAACCAGAAATGAAGTATATAATGTGTATGTTGAAATAGCAGAAAGTAAAAAGAAAGAAAAACTAGAAGTTGAAAGGCTAATGGCTATAAATATCTAACTTGTTAGAAAAAAAAGGAGGTAATGTGGTAATAAATTTAATCGGGCTCCTAACTACTTGACTAAGAAAACAGACAGAGACCAGAAGTGCTGATACTGCTTATTTCAGTTACATGTTCTGAGATAAGGAATCCTGCATGCCTTGTTTTGTCTTGATATATTACCCTGTGCTTCCCTTTTCTTTAAGTAAACTGTCTGTGTGTCTGTGTGTGATTTACTTTTGTTTTGTTTCTCCAAGGTCGTATTTTTTTTTCTCCTTCTCTGTCTTAAGTATAAATATGCTTGTAAACTTATAGAGATCGAGAAAGCCTTTGAAACAGACAAGTGGGTGATTCCCCTTGCTGTATGGAATTCTCCCTGTGATCACAGTATAGCCCTAAATAAAGAAAAGCTGGCTCTGTCAGTCCTGATTCAACCACAACACAAAGTTTGATTTCTTCCACAGAGGGAACAGAACGGTCATTTCTGTTCCACGCCCGGACTCCCAGTGTAAGTGAGAATCAGATCCTGATCAAGGGACCTTCCCCTGTAATCCCTCGGACAGCGTCGATCTAGGATGCCTGACTTCACTGGAATCACTTGAAACTTACTTGGCATTGAGGGACTATTGATAAGTTGCCAACCCATGTCTGTCTATCTGTTGTTTTGAACAGCCACTCGTAGTGCCCAGTTGGCCTGTGACAGAACTGATCTATCTGTTGTTATTATCTGCTATTTCCTATTAGCTCTTTAATATTGCATTATCTGCTTATTGCATTTATCTTTCTGTTAACTGTTGTGTGTGTGTAAGCTCTAATAAATTTGCCTTCACTCCCAACTTTGCCTCCACGATCCAAAACTGAATCAAACAGCCCAGTTGGCCTGTGATAAAATTGATACACTCACTGTGCCCAGCTGGTCTGTGACATGTCTGCAGTATGATTTTAGTAGTTCCATGAACCCTCATTGTATGTGCACTGAAGAAGAAGACTGACATCTGTTCAACTGCCATATTTGTAAGAATGTTACTATATCAATGACAAATCTGATTTAACAGATTGCAGAGCCAGCTGCAAGGTTATGCTAGGAATACTGAAAAGCAGATATATTAAACTCAACAAATCTGAGCAAATGCTAGGAGTTAATAGGCATGGTGCCATGGGAAGACAGACTGACAACAAGAAGAGATTCTATGAGTATGCTGGCCAGAAAAGAAAGACTAAGGAAAATGTGGGTCCATTGTTAAATAGCCAGGGTCAATTCATATCAAGATGTAAAGAAGGCAGAACTACTCAACAGGTACTTTGCCTCGGTCTTCACAAAAAAATCAGGCTGTAACCAGACAGCTAAAAGGATTATTTGGATAAGGAAACAGATAAAATGAGGGATGACATAACAAAAGACAGTCAGGGCATGTCCAGGCAAGTGCAGTCATATGGTATGTGGCACCACAAACACGTCTGCAGCACCATATACCACACAGTCCAGTGTTTTCCAAAGTGAGGGCACACTGCCTGAGCATGTGCTGTGATGAGTTTTTTTGACCCCTGGATATCCAGGGGTAAAAAACAAAAAAACAAACAAA
>NW_017729034.1:12917363-12936577 GCF_001723915.1 Gavialis gangeticus
AAAAAACAAAAAAAAAAAAACCCCATGGAACCCCCCCCCCCCCAAGTGCAACGCATGGTCAGGCAATGTGCGCTGCTGAAAAACGGAGCTGGGCTGCCTGGAGCCACGCTCCGGTGCTGGCCAGGCTCTGTGCAGCAGAATCACCATGACTGCAGTCCTGAGAGGCCCCCAGGACCCCAGGTAACGCTGCCAGGGTGGGTCCAGTGCTGGTCCCAGCCTTCCCTACCCCACTCAGGGCAACCTGCCGTATACCAAAGCATGCATGGTGCAGGCATTCCCTGGAACTAGTAGTGGTGGCACAAGGGGCGCTGCTGCTACTTGTCCCTGGGGAACCAAACATTCACGCACATCTGGATATGCTCTCAGAGAGCTTTTGATGGATCTGAATGAATTCAAATTGGTAGGACCTGAGGAACTTCACCCCAGGATACTGAAGGAACTGGCAGAAGGTATCTTGGAGCCCTTGGCAATGATATTTATGAAGTTGTGGCAGATGGGCGAGATATCAGACACCTGAAAAAGGGCCAGTGTCATGCCTCTCTTTAAAAAAAAACAAACAAAAAGGAAGACCCAGGGAATTACAGACCAGTTAGCCTCACCTCAATACCCTGGAAGTTACTGGAACATATCCTAAGCAAGTTCATTTGCAAGCATCTGGAAAAGGAACAGCTTCTCACAAGCACCAAGCATGAATTTACTAAGGAGAACAAGTCATACCAAACAAACCTGATCTCTTCCTTTGACAGAGTAAGGTAGCAGGACCATGCCATGGGGGCAGCTATAACACACCCTGGTGGCCACATGACAACTGTCCCCACTCTGGCTCCTCAGGGTACCCTTCCTTTTCCTCACTTGCCATGCCTTGTTGGAATTGTTACTGTATTAGGGGAGGCTACCCCAGGGTCACAGAGTGAGCCCATTTGCTTTAGCTGGCTGATACTTCTTGTACCCAGTTGGTCACCAGTCTTGTCACTCAAGCACTAATTTATGGACCTCCTGGCCCTACCAGTGCTTCAGGGCACCAGTTGACTTATGGGCTGAATTCATGGCCTCCCTTCTCTGCAGCCATGCCCATGCCTTACAGATGTTACTCAATGTTCATTACTCAATGTTTAACCCCAACACAGCTTTTGGCCCTCAGGCCCCAAATCTTTATCCAAGCCTCAGCCTTCCCATTTATTCTGGCTGCACCCATGAGCCCAGGTCCACTGCTCTGGACCTTGGCTCCTGGGCCCCAGCCCTATCTTGCATTTGAATCTGCCCTCCGTTGCTGCAACAAATGCAGTTGCTTGCTGCAGTAGCCAGCTGCTCTCCCCTCTTAAAATGACAGGAAGATTGGACCCTGTTACAAGTAACTACTTGGGTATCTGGACTTCAACAAGGCTTTTGAAAAGGTCTCATGTGACTTTATCATTAAGAAACTGGAGAAAATGGGCTAGATAAAATTATTATAAGGTCAACAGACAACTTGCTCAATAGCTGCAAACAAGGGTAAGTATAAATGGACCCATGTCAGAATAGCAGGAGGTTTCGGGTAGAATCCCATAGGAGTCTGATATGGTCCCAGTGCTGTTCAACGTGTTTAATGATTTGGCGCAGAAAGCTTCTTGAGTAAGTTTGCAGCCAACATGAAACTGGGAAAGACTGAAAACATGTTGAAGGATTAAAAAGCAATTCAACGGGGTCTTGACAAAGTGGAAAGCTGGGCTGGAGGTAACAGGATAAAATTCAATGCTGAGAAATGCAAGATGTTACACCTCCAGAAAAATAATCAAAAATAAAAATATAAAATGGGCAACACATGGCTGGATGGCTGCACTATGGAAAAAAATCTGGCAGTTTTGTTAGATCACACATTCAGTGGACATGTCTACATGAGACACTTTACTGTGTAGCAGACTGATCTACTGTGCAGTAAAGCATCACAGTCTACGTGTGTGTGGCATTTACTGTGCAGTAAATTAGGTACTAAATTAACTGCAGTAGTCACTGCACAGTGACTACTTGCAGATGCTGCAAGTAATCACTGCACAGTGACACTGCACAAGTAGTCACTGCACAGTGGCACTGTTGGTGCCTGCCACTTTAAGGGCTTAGCCAAGCAACCAGCAGGTGCTTGACTGTGGCAACCATTTTAGATCTCTGGCCACCTATACAATCAGAGCAGTTTGCTGCCGGCAGAGCAGGTAGTAACATTGCCTGGCTTCAAGGATGAATGCAACATCCTGGAGATAAGGGTAGGAGATGTAGGGGATGGTTTGGAGGCTGCTGGTCCTGGGCATGACCTAAAACTGCACCCTACTGGGAGTGAGTGGCCTGGTGGAGCTCTCAGCGGTGCGGGAGACCCCAGGAAATACCAGGCCAATGACCACCTCAGTGAAAGGCTGGTTGGGGTGCCTTAATAACCCCAGCTCCCACAACCGGGTGGGTTACCCCATGGTAGGGTCAAGACAGTGGACCCAGGTTACAGAGTGGGCTATAGACTCAGAAACCTGACTTAAAATACCCTGGACTAGTCAATGCTGGGGCTAGGACCAAAATGGTCAAAAGGGCCAGGGCTCCATTGTGAGGGATGTCCAGAGCTAAGGGCCCAGGTTTTCTGACTGGCCTTGGAGGTGAGGCCAGGGCCTGTGTGGCCAAAGGTCCTGGGAAGACCACGCCTGACAGGGTAAAGAGTTCAGGGAGCCAGGCAGCCCAAAATGAGGACGGAGTAGGCCGCTTGATTGGAAGGAATCTAGTTGAGGGTCTGGATTGGAGGATTCTGGGGCCCAGTGCGGGGCCAGTGACATTAACAACTGTGAATGCCATCTGCGAGGCTTGGGCTGCGATGTAGGGGAGGAATGGAGCCGCAGATCGGGGCAAGAAATGGGCAGCCTCCCACCTAATTAATATCATAATTATATATCATCAAGGCATGGCAGACGAGAAGGCGGGCAGTTGGCCCATAAACAAGTGGGCAGACCATTGGTAGACTGGCCCCAAGGAAGCCCCCTGTTACAGGACCAAATCTTCTTCCAACAGGGTATAATTGCATACGTGCTTCCTGGGATGGCTTACTGTATTTTACTGTATACTGGAAGGTTTAAGTAGCTTGAATGTCAGGTCTACAGTAGGGGGAGCATTCCTTGTGCCCCTGCCAGAGTCATATCATTGGAAGCTGTGCCCACATCACTGCTGCTTCTCCCAGCCCCAGGCTGTGGTGTGAGCACAGCTTTTAGCTAAAGTGGAGCTGCACCGAGGCCAGCTACTTCCTGAGGCAGGATCACCCCTATCCAAACCATCCTATACAAATCCATTGTCTAACTTACTAGCAAAACTACACGGTCAACCCTAACAAAACTACTACACACAAATCCCCAAATAACACCCTAAATAAGACCTGTTTTTGGAAGGTCAAAAGTAAAAAGATTTTTATAGAGTTATGGAAGAGTGAATGAAGCAGCTCACTTGCCATCAGCCAGCTGTTTCAGGCAAAAGTTAGTGTTAGCCTTTCATAGCTATTTGTGAAAGGGCTTAAACTGGACTCTGCCCCTGCTGCTTGCTAGCCCTGGGAGAAACAGAAGTTGTTTTGACAGCCATTTTAGCACAACATCTCTATGCTTCTATTCCAGTGAAGAAAATCAGCCTCTCTGCTTAAGACACATATCCTAGTTTAGGAAGGCTGGGTTTTCGTAAAAGGGTGCATGTGGTATGCAAATAAATGTGGTACTCTACCAGCTAAAAATCTTACAGGTCACACCTCAAGAGGCATCATTACTCATCACACGGACCTTACTGTAAAGTACTAGGCCTTTTCAGCTCTTCAGCTCCTACAAAGGCAAACCAATATATATGCTAATGACAAATGAAAAAAGACCAGTAGGTCAAGGTAGCATGAGATGCTTCAAAGTGCGAGAAGGCACTGAGGAAGGGTGGGAGGCTCTGTCTACTCTATGCCCTTGACTGGAGGCCCAAGGACAGGTAGGGACCTCCTGCAGAAACAACTATCACAAGTCTTTGACTTGGTCAGCACATGCCTACACTTGACAGATGTGTGTGCAGGAGCACTTCAAGAAGAAATGAAAAATCTAAGCTTTTATCCATAACCTTAATTCTGGTTCCTTGAGGACATTAATTTGGATACTTTCTTCATGTATATCAACACATGCTATTACTTCTAGATGATACCTGTAGAGAGGGTTGCATCTGTCAGGGACCCTAACTGGCAGCCCAGCCCAGCCGAGCCCAGATGAATTAGTCAGTTGGCCAAACCTGCCAGAGGTTCTATCCAGCAGCTCCACCCTGGCTGATGCACCAGCTGGCCACTCTTAAGGTCTCCTGATTGGCTGCTGAGAGCAGTCTCCCCATTCAAGTCCACTTGTGGCAGTCAACCACAGACCAGCCAACAGTTCTCCCTGAAGGTCTGCTGTGGTAAACCTCTGGAGCTTGTGCTTTAGGTTTTCTGGTTTCTGACCATGCTTGGCTCTGCTTCTGGACTCCGGCTTTTTGGGAACTCTGTTCAGCTTGGGTAACTTGGTACCCGACTCCAAAACCCAGCATACTCTGGCCAGCATACTCCAAAACCCTGACTTGGACTCTGCTTCTTGTTTTTCTCCTGAATTTGGCAACTTGGGCTGTCTATACACGTGTCTGATGTGTTCTAGTTAGAACACTCTAGCACTGCTGCAGCATCATCTGTATTAAGCCCCTCTGCATTTCAAAATGGCTGTGGGGATGCTTTAACTAAAATTAATTGAATAACTACAAGAGTGTGAGGCATTTAACAGCGTCTCCTCTAGAACCAAGAGGAGAGGGCTTAAATTTTCATGCCATATTCCCATGCTAAGTACACTGCCAGTCAGTGATAAAGAGCTATTCATCTTCTCCAATATTTTTGGCTTCAGTGGAGGTTTATAGTCATGTCCACTACGTGTTAGAAATAAGATTTTTCTCAGAACTGGCTAGTACATTATTCATTAACTTGTGCGGCTCATTTTTTAAATAGATTTCTTCAGATCTTGGTGCTTTCCACACATTTTTTACAACAAATGAAAACATATGGCTCTTTGTGCAGAATCTGGCTTCATTCCCAAGTAATGATGCAGAGCTTTGTGATGTTTTATAACACAAAGAGAAGTTGCCCCTTGAATATAGTGATAAATGTAACAAGCTCCTTTGAAATCTACATGAAAGGGTAAAAGGGATTTGTTTTCTAGTTTTATATTGTTTTTATCTGTACTATATTTTAATTTTGTCATACTTTATATGAATCTTTAGGATTCTGTTTTTTGGACTCTAAAATGTATCCTATTTGTGTAATTTCAAGTCTGAAGTATAAAGCCCTTTTCATGTACAGTATAGTAATCCTAATGCATCTTCTGTCTTGACTAACTGTCTTTACAAATAAAGCCCTGAATTAACAATGACATTTCCTAATGCATATGTGTTTTGTGGGTGACTTGTTCAGCAATATACCTGCATTTCTTACATACCAATGTATTTTTCGTCCTCATCATCTTCTCCCCTCCGTCTTAACTTTGTGTCCTTTTTAATAATGCTTGCTGATGCTGGTGCTGTTTCAAGTTTTTTTCCCTTTCCTCCTTTTCCAGCAGACTTGGCACTGGGAGACTTGTCCTTCTTGCCAGGAGGTTTAACTTTCCCTTTATCCTTTTCCTTCTCTTTTTCTCGCTCTTCTGCTGCCTGTCGAGATGAAGGAAATAAACTTGCATCTTAACCTAAACATGTGCAGAACAAATGGCTGACTAAAGTTTTAGTTTTTGAGTACACTTATTTTAATGTTTTTCCTTCTTGCCCTTCAGCATTTTGTTTTGCAATTGTCTTTCGTGCTTCCTTTTATCCTCCATAAACATACCCTTCAGTTTATTATTTGCCTATAAAGTAACAATTACAAGACATTGTGTTAAAATAATGGAGTACTATACAGACGAAGCTAACAGTATGTTTTTTAAGTAAGTGAAATTTCTTCAGAAATGATGAAGCCTCTGATATTTTAGCTAAGCAGCAGTTAGAGTACTTACAGCAGCAGTACAATTTTCCATGACCTGGGCTATGGACAGACATTCCACATAAACCAGTTTAAGTGATCAGAAACTGGTTTCAACCTATAACAAAACATAAGTTCAGTGCACATATGCCAGTTTCAAAATGGCCAAAACCAGTTTGAGATAAACCTGGTTAAATGTAGTATCAGACTTAACTGATTGAGCTCAAACCAGTTTATGCAATGTCTGTCCCAGGCCCCTTCCTGGTTTAAGTTAAACTGGAGTCCCCCAGCATCCCAGCATGCTCTCTGCTCCAGCAGAGCGGGGCTGGCCCTGCCCCTCTGCTCCCTAGCTGGAACAGGAGACAGGGGTGGGGGCCTGGCCAGTCACTGGCCCCAGGAAGGGGGCAAGGAAGAGGTTTATTCTCCTCCCTGCCCACCCCATTTCCCCTTCCTGTCCCACCAGCGCAGACCTGCATGTCTTTGCTGGCTGCTCCAGTGTTGGGGGTGTGGCCAGCCCCAGCAGTAGCTCAAACTGAACTGGCCAGGGAGGGGGTTGAACTGGCCAGGGAGGGGGTTGAATTCTCCCCTCCCTGTCCCACCAGCACAGACCCAGGCCGGGGTTCACCTTGTGTTCACCCCTCACTGCTACAGCAGCAGGACCAGAGGCACAGCGAAGCACCAGGCAGCATAGACTCTGAGGCAGAGGGACAGGGAGAGGGTTATTCCTCCCTCAGCTCCCACTGCCCCTAGGGGACTGCAGCAGGGTCTGCCCACCATGACCACTTGCTCTGTGCGTGGGGCAAGCGGCGGGATAAGCCCCCTCCACCAGACACTGGAGGGAGAGAGGAATAACCCACCTCCGTGCCCCCGTGCCCAAGGGGCCCTGCCAGCCAGCCTCTGGCCAGGCCTGTGACCCTGCCACTGGAGCAACAAGGGGGCAAGGCCCTGACGGAGGCTGCAGCCCCGTCCTGGTATCCGTGGAGCATGAGTCTCTTTCCTGGAGTGGGCAGCAAGCAGGGGCCGGCACTGCCATGGACTGCATCAGGCAGCACCAGGGCTCGAAGGGGACCGTTGCCCCTGCATTGCCACCACTGCCGTTTGTCTGTCATCATTGGCTTAGAGATACATCCCTGACCTTTCTGTTTAATAGTTATTAATTAATTTGTCTAGTTCATTTTTGAACTGGCTATAATATCTGCTTCTACAACTGCCTGTGGCAATGATTCCCACAAGTTAACTATGCACTCCATTAAAAAAAACACTTTCTCTTTTTAGTTGTAAACCTGTCTTCTGCAAATTTCAGTGGGCACCCCATAATTCCAGTGTTCTGGGACCTGGTGAAAAACAGTTCCTATTGACTTTGCCCACACCTTTGATTTTGTAGACCTCTATAATATTACCTCTCAGCCTTCTCTTCTCCAAACTGAAAAGTCCTAACTTTTTTATAGGCAGACAAGGTTCTTTGGGTGAATCTGATATCTTCTTTGGATTTTCATTCTATCCAGGAAGAACACATACCAACTGCTGAAACTTCCTTAGCCTGATGAAGGGTTTTTGAACCCAAAAGCTTGCTTAAAAATTGTTTTCCAACTATTTAAGTTGGTCTAATAAAAGATATCAGATTCACCCAAAGAACCTTGTCTGCCTATGTACTTAGACCAACACGGCTACAAGCTACACCCCTGAAACATTTTTATATCTCTTTTGGTATGACAGCTGTTCCATAACCTTGATCATCTTGATTGCCTTTCTCTGTACCTTTTCTAATTCTACTATATCCTTCTTGAAATGCTGAGACAAAACTGCACACAATATTCAAGATGTGGGTGAATCATGGATTTCTATAGTGGCATGATATTTTCCAGTACGTTTTCAATTCCCTTCTTAATGATGTCTGAAATGTTATTGGCTTTTTTGGTCACTACAGCACATTCAGCTAACTTCTTTAGAGAACTGCCTATAATGTTTCCAAGGTCTCTTTTCTGATGCATAACAACTAGTTTAGAGCCCAGCATTGTATACATAGTTCTCAGCCAGCACTCTTTGGAAATGGTGCAGGTTGACTTAGTACACTCAGCTGTTTTACCACATCCAGCTGGAAAAGCAGTTATTCTGGTCGTGGAAATGGTTGTTTTAGTTCAAATTAGAAACCAAAGCAGAGACTCTGTTCACCCTTTGTTCTGTAGGATCTGTCTGGTTCTAAACTCCTTTAGAGCCATTCAGGAGTATCTCCAACAGCATCTTAAACTTTCTTTTTCTTGGATTGATGGATTCCAATGAATTCTCAGCATCCCGTTACACATTTATTCCATTTATAGACATTTCAAGGTTTTGTTTTAGTTTTTTTGGACACTTAAGCTAATGAACACACACAATCAGTTATATAATCATCAGTTCCATAATATTTAAAAAAAAACAGTTTTATTTGTTACATATGGATTGCTTCCTAGATTTAAGTCCTAAACTTATCTGATTTTAAACGAAGTGCTCTGTCTTTAATATCACCAGGGCATGAATAGTCATTGCATTTGTAATGTTTTAGTCATGAGACAAAAGTTTTTGCACTACAACAAATTATGGATGGACATGGCCCATGAACAGTGACAAAGTGAGCTGAAAGTATACTAGGAAAAAGGCACTTTCCCTTTGTTCCAGAACATCACCAAAGATTCTTTACGCAAAGCTCAGTACAGTCAGCACCTACATCAGCTACCTAATCCCAGGGGCATGCAGCAGGACCTGTGGCAAGTCATAATGGTCAACAACCAGTGATCCTCACCTGCAAGAAGAGACACATCAGCACCACCTCAGAACCTGCTGCACATGCAACCTATGAGCCCAAACTCCCACCAACAATCCCTTCTCAAGCCCCAATGCTCCAGTGAGCACTTTGCCGAGGACTATAGCAGGTGGGGACATGAGCTTGCCTCTTCTACCCCTGTCCCAAGATACTTGTTGATTCTAATGCAGATGGTTCCAGGCAAGGAGAAGTGAGAAGCCCGCCAAGGGATGGAAGGCCTTCAACCCATGGTAATTAACATCCAAAGTCACTGCACCAGTTCCTGAATACCCTGGTGCTGTGGACCTTGCTCAACCAGCTGGGACTGACATGTGTAAAACATCTGAGGTGGTCCACAATGCTATCCAGCACAAACAAGAAAAGAGCTTGCAGATGATGAACTCCCAGGCATGATACACAGGGGAAAGGAATGGCTATGTGTGTGCCATTGATGGTCCCAGTGCAGTTTGGGACCTCTATGCAGGCAAAACCAGCTACAACCTCCCACAGGTCAGTAAGGCAGATGAAACATGGAGCCAGCACCTATCTGACTGCCCGGCACACATCTCACACTGCCAGTCCCATGGTGCACTTACCAGCACTGAACTGGTTGGCGGATGTGATTGGAGGATGTGAGGGGCAGCAAGCGATGGTGGCACTGCTGATGGTCTTCTTCCTGGCCAGAGATACTCTCATCCTGCAGGCTTGCTGCTCAAGAACAGGAGCCAGCTTGGTGCAGATCTCCATGAAGGTCACCCAGAACATATGGAAGTCCATCTATCACTGTTCATCATCCCAGATGATGCAGCCTTACCAGTTGCTCCTCATTTCTTTGGACAAGAAGTACTGCTCAAGTTCAGAGTTGTTTCTACAATGACCTGGATAACTTGTTTTGCTGTACAGCTTCCACCTCTTCAGAGCCAGAAGCACAGGCAGAGAGGAAGACCTGGAGATAGTTAAGGATGTGCCTCTCTGGGTCTTCAAACATGTACTCTCCCATTAGGCTGACATAAACCCCACCTGACACAGACTGCAGGTGCTTATAGTCAAATTGGCTTTGATAGACCACAGGAGTTGCCTTGATTGCAACAGCTGGGTCATGAGCTCCCAATGCTGGGCAACCACAGTCCACAATGCAAGAATCCATTACATGTCTATTCTCAGTTATCTCAGCGGTAGCAGTGGAAGTGGTCTGGAGATGTTGACTGGTTACTTTTGATACAGTAGTGGGGGTAGGATTCCCAGCCAAGCAGATAATAGATGCTTTCCTTTTCACAAGGAAATCCCCATGAACCTCTAGAGATGGGGCCACTGTGAGACACGCTGGTATGTGTATAACATGGTGGCTGCCTGCTGCTGCTTGGAGTAACACTTAGAGGTGGCACATCTGTCTGTCTTGGTACTGCAACTTTTTAAAAATATGGATCAACACCATGACAATTTGCCCCACCACAAATGCTACATCTGTCCAAACTGCCAGGGTTATAGGCCTTTCCTTTTGTTATTGCCGTTTCTCTTTTTCTATGTCATATTTTCTGTTGTGTACCTGACAGAGATTGCTTGCGTTTTGCAACAGAAAGATTCTAGCTGTTGCATTGGTGTGGACCAATAAGGGTTGGTTTTGCAAAGAGCTGACTGCTTTGTTACATGTGATTTTGGGTACACTCCATCCCACTGAAGAGGTAAAGTCCATCTTAAGGAACGGAACCAGGAGATAACAAGCTGAGGGAGGACCAAAGATAACTGGGGGGCTAGAGACCAAAGAGCCTGGTCTTGGAGTCCCAGAAACCAGGGGTTTACCCTTTCTAGAAGCTATGCCTGGACTGGCTTCTGGGGGTACTTCAAGACACTATATAAGTGCTTCCCTGGAGAATCTGTGACAGACATTAGTATATAGATTTACAATTATCATAAAGTTAATGAAATAAAGAATTTTCAGCTTATTTACAGAGGAGGAAAAGGATGAATAATGACACCTCTTGAAAGCAGTGCTCTCTCCCTGACCATTTTGGTCAGCTTGTCTGTATCACTTGGGGTGGTAATCTTTTCTTTTCCTCATTGCCTGAATGTTCATATATGTCAGGGTGGATAAAAATCAATGATTTTTAAAAAAAAATTAAAAATCAGGTTTAAAAAATTTAAACTGGATTTTTTTTATTTAAATCGGATTTTTTTAATCATCAGTAAAATACTAAATTTCTCTCTCATTTAAAAAATAACAGTTACAGTTAAATCTCATCACAAACATGCCAAACCTACACTTACAGTCTCATAAAAATGAATTAATGCCTCTGTCACACACACACATTGAGTTACCTCTCAGTCAAACATGGGCAGTCATTTCAGTTTTTCATCTCTCATGAAAATGGCTCTAGTCTGCCTGTCCAGCCTAACTACCAGTTCTTGCTTCTTAAAATGTCTGGGATTTCAGTTTCTGTTTCTCAGCGGACTAAAGTCACACAGGCAAAGAAAGACACAAGCTGGATAGGATTGTTGTTCTGTGCGTAGGTGGTGGTGGAGCTGGGCCAAGCAAGGCAGAGGAGTTAGTTAAGACACTGTCTTAAAGACAGAGAGACAATATAGGAAAGGATGGAGGCAGAGTAGAAAGGAACAGTGGAGTGGACTGGAAAGAAAAAGGGACTGCATTATTCGGTAGTACACACACAGCTTCCTATATTCCCTCACACTTTTGCCACAAAAAACTGTCAGGGTTTCTGGGTGTAAGAGAGACCCTATCTAGGAATATTTTGAAGAAATTCCTTCCCTGGGTAAAAAAAAGGAAAAATGTGTCAAGTGTAATCAGTGGAAGAATGAGATGCAGGGCCTAGTTGCAAGAATGAAACATCATAATGAAAACTGCTTATTGGGAGAAAATGATGTGGATATGTCTGAAAAACAATGTGGATCAACTGGTTAGTAAATTAAATAATTCACTTTGCAGTGCATCATTCTTCAAGACCCTCTCTATGTCTTTTAGTATAAGTGTGATTTAACAAGTAAATTCCCAAGCTATTTGCTATGTTGGATGTTGCTAGAAAAAAGCTAATCCTTATGACCTGTTTAATTAGTTAACTAGGTTTAGAATCTATCACCCAAGGCCATGGTACAGAAAGCTGCAGCAAGAGAAATCTAGAGTTGTCATTTGCCACTGGGTGTCATTTTCTTATTTTATATTACATAACACATGTCCCTTATTTTGTAACATCATGATGTGGCCCCAGACCATAATAGTGATGCCATAAATCTATTCCCTATTTTACTTCAGCAAAACCCAGCTTTCCCAAGGAAACCCCATCCTATACCTGTTGTCTCAAAAAACAGAAGTGCCAGTAAGTTCAATGGGTCTTAATCCAAAATTAAGCACACTTTAAGTCTTAGCTTTTTTGGTAATTTGGAATCGGATCTGCATCCTCGATGAAAAAAATATAAATGATTAACTGAATAACAGAGTGAGAAGAACTGAGAAGAATGACTATTCAAAAATTATTTTTGTCTCAGGATCCCATTTATGCATAAGAGACTTTGACTGTCTATCTGCAACAACTTCAGAGTCATCCATTGGTACTGTTAGCAGCAGTGCTGCAACTAAATGTATTTCAGACAACAAAGTATCAGTAGCAAGCAAAAGCTTTCAATCATCCAGTAAAACCACCACCATGGATGGGTTTGTAGTAAGGACAAGCAAATATCAACAAGACACCATAAATTAAAAGATTGCTCAGTTCATTTATGCCACAAATTCTCCTTTTCGCATTGTTAACCATTGACGTGGTTGAGTCCTTATGACCAGGCTACGCTCCACATGGTAGAGCAGACATTGGTGGAAGGTTGCTAGATACAGTGTATGAGAAGGAACTTGAACAGTATGTAAGAAATACTGAGGGGAAATTTGCCAGTTTAAGCTTTGGTGGGTGGAGCAACGTACACAATGATCCAGTAATATGCGCCTGCGGGACAACAGAAGATGGGGTTGCATATCTTTCAGAAACAATAGATACATCGGGAAATGCCCACACAGCAGAATATTTACAAGAAGCGGCAGTGAACGCTGTAATAAACTGTGAACAAAAATTCAACTGTTGCGTGCACAGTTTTGCCACAGACAATGCTGCAAACGTGGCAAAGATGAGATGATACTTAGAAGAAGAAACAGAAGGATGCTCGTTAATAACATATGGCTGCAGTGCCCATTTAATGCATCTTTTAGCCAAAGACTTAAGTACTTCTCCAGGAATAGAAGAAAATGTTGAAGTCGCAAAATACTTCCATAACAACCATTTTGCTTCACTGAAGAGAACAGGAGGATCCAAACTAATTCTCCCTCAAGATGTTCAATGGAATTCTGTGGTTGATTGTTTGGAACAATTTATTAAGAACTGGCCTATTTTCATAAAAATTTGTGAAGAAAACCGTGATAGTATCACTTCTGTGACAGTGGAAGTATCTCATCCAAAGTATATAATATTGGATTAAAGAGGAATGCAGAGGATATGCTCAGTATACTGAAGCCTTTATCCATAGCCTTAAACAAATGTCAGAGAGATTGTTGCTGCATTGCTGATGCTGTCGAAATTTGGAAGTCACTTCAAGAGACATTGAAGAAAGAAATACCTAATCAGAAAGTTAAACTGCGGGCAATAAAGAAACGAATGGATCAAGCACTAACTCCACCTCATTTTCTTGAGAGCATTCTCAACCCCAGATATAAAGGTAGATGTCTAACTTCTGAAGAAGACGATGCTGCCATGGCACGGGCATCTCAAAATCACTCCTCAGTTATGCAAGTCATAATAAATTTCAGGGCTGGAGGGGAGCTATTTAAACAGTACATGTTTACTGATGATGTTTTGAACAAAGTCACTCCCCTGAACTGGTCAAAATCATTAACTAGTCACCTTGAATCAGAGTTCCTTGAGTTACTAAGCCAACTTTTCACAGCAATAGCTTCCTCTGCAGGCACAGGGAAAATATTTTAATTGTTTGGTATTATTAGTATGAGAATGTTTTCATTATTTGGTATTATATTTCATCATTTGGTATTATAAGGACAGATGTTTTAAAATGCCGTATTGAGTTGTAAATTAACATGTTACAGTGATCAGATTTGTGCCATTGTTTAAGAAATATGTGAAGAAGTATCAGTGGGAAATAATTTAAATCAGTTATTTAAATCAGGGTTCTCATGGTGATTTAAATTATGATTTAAATCACCTTGATTTTAAATCAATCCACCCTGATATTTGGTCATGTATATGGCTGCCTAAATGCAAAAGAATGCCACTTAAACACAGGTTGAAATGCTATTCTTAGCTGCATCCACCTATACATGTGGAAACTATGTACATGCATGGACTGAGCATATGCATTAGCAACAAAATGAGAGTGAGAAACCTCCATCTTTTATTCCAAATTGCTCAGTGTCTAGGGCACTTACCTGGGAAGCCCCATGCCATGAATTCTGAGCCTGCCTCACCAAGGAAGCATGTAAAAAATGGCCTCTCTTGTTTCCCAGAACAGCAGACTAACCATGATGCCATAGGTCAGCTGTTAAGCAGGCCATTCTCCAGCACTCCTTCTGCAGATGGCACCCTGCGCAGCCATGAGGGAGCCAGGTAGGGCCAGTTGAAGGCAAGCAAGTCAAGGGATTTTTGGCTCAGTGAGGTGGCCGCTAGCCTACAAGGGAGGGAACCCTGGTATTTAGGTGGGGCCCTTACTCCCAAGTAAGGCAGAGGCTTTCTTCTGCACTGCCCTCTATCCATTTTTTTCCAGTGACTATATTCAGGTGCTCAGCTTCTAAAGGAGTGCTAGAGAAGGGACTGTATAATGGCTTATCTATGGCACGGTAGTTAAAATGTTTTGCTAGGATGTCAGAGACACTGAAATTTAAACACCCTCTGGGCCATGGGTAAGCAGCATTTTTGGGCAGAGTGCTGAAACAAATGCAATGTTTACTTTGGAAGGTGTCAGAGTGACGGCATGACAGAAAAAAAAAACTGGGGTGGGGTACATTGCAGGAAACACTGAATATTAATATAGTTAATAATCATAAATACTTCTCTCTCTCTCTCTCTTTTTTTTTTTTTTACAGTAAATACTAGGTTTTCTAAAAATTCGAAACTTGGTGACAAATAAAACTTCATATATTACCTTTATTCTTGTGTATTTTTTTTGTTAAGCATGTTGTGATGAGAGAGAGAGAAAGATGGAAAGAGAAGGAACAAAGTGAAACAGAGGTGAGAAAGAAAAAAAGAAAAAGGAGCCAAAAAAGAGGGGAGAGAGGGAAAAAAAGAAAAAGAGGAGAGAGGAAAAAAGGAGAGAAAAGAGAGGAAAAGAGAAAGAGGGTATGTCCCTTTCTGCCTATGTCTCCCACTGCTACTGGCTATGGCTCGGGCCCACTGGTCCAGGGCAGTGTTCAGCAGGAGGAGGCAGAGACACCCCAGCAGCAGCCACCAGTGCCAGAGTGCTTAGGTCTCCCTGATGGTTCCAGATTGGGGGGAGGCTGGGCCCAGAGCCGGGAGGGCGGGCCTGGCCAGTACTCAGGCAGAGAGGCCCCATCCCACCAGACGGGGGCAGCACTGGGGCGCTGAGCTCCAGGACTGAGTGCTCGGGGCAGAGTCTGGGTGGGGCAAAGTCTGGGTGGTGCGGAGACAAGCAGGTGCATGGGGAGCTGTTGCAGGCAGGCCCACCCAGCCAGGCCCTTGGGAAGGCAGAAGCCAGAAGAGAGTCGGGGCTGGGTGAGAAGCAGAGGATACTCTGGGGCTCTGAAGACTAAGACTGTGGTAGGCAGGGTCTCACAGGCAGCACCCAAGGTGGGGCTCAGCCTGGCCCATGCAGCTCAATGGGGATGGTTTGCAGCTGCCCTGCCTGCAAAGGGACGCCACATGACTGGGGGGGGACATCAGGCTCAGGGGGCTCCCAGGTCCAGGCTTGGCCTCCCTGTGTACCAGGCACAGCGTGAATGGGGCAGAGTCACCCACCATACAAGGGCACGACTACAGGGCCTGACTGCAGGAGCCCCAGCCCCAGGAACACCTGCTGAGGTCAGCACTTGGGGCTGAGCCAGCCAGGAGCCTCAGCACAATGGCCCTCCACAGCACCTGTCCAAGCCCTGGCCTCGCCCACTTGCAGCTCCCCTCCACGGTCTGGGCCAGGCTGGAAGGTACAGCCTGGGAACAGGTGGTGGGGTCAGCAGAATGCAAACAGCATTCTGCAAACAGCAGGAGAACAGGTGTTCTCCTGACTCCACTCCCAATACTTGCTGCAGCTCTGGGACCTGTGGCTGCTCTGGAAAGCCTAGAGCAGCAACTTTAAAAAAACGTTTTTTTAAACAATTTCATTGCACACCTCCTGGTGTGCCGAAGAAAATGTCTCTGCATGCCACTGACTGGCATGCATGCCTGGGGTCGCCAATCCCTGCTCTGGGCAAATGAAGGTCTAGAACCCAGGACCCTCCAGCTCTGTAGGTGAGTGCCTCTACTGCTCAGCTGTGGGGGAAAAGAGCACATGTAGCCCCTTTCCATTGCAGAGTCTATGTCTGGTAGTCGTGGGTTTTGACTGATTCCTTTTTTGGGGCATCTAAGGCTGCAATGCATTCACAAGGGCTACCTGTACGGGCCTTGGCTCTTGCTGCATATGCCAGCTGCATGACTTCTTTTAAGGAAAGAAAGCCAAAAACAAATCCTCCTGACTTCACGAAGGTCAACTAAGAGGGCCAGGGAACACACAACCATCCATGCAAAGGAGCTATACCCCAAAGAACAGAATTCCAACCTGTGTTTAAGTGGGTTTTTTTGGCATTCAGACAACCATAATGCCATTTAGACTGACAAATCTAGACACTTAGATGACCAGGAAGGGAAAAGAATGCCAGTCTTGGTAACTAGATTTTCCTAATTTAGTCTTCTGTAGACACGCAATTTAGTTCGTGCAGTTTTCCCAAGTGTTTTTTCTGAAAAAAACAGGTATTTTAGGGTTGGTAAAAAGGCTCATTTTTCTAAGTAATAGCCCATGTAGTAAGAGAAAACCCATGGACATGATTAACAGGTGCCTTTCAAAGGCAATTTTCTCAAATATTGTCTATACTGCTTCAATGATGTGTCCCAACACTGCAGAACCTAAGCACACCACACCCACCCAAGTTTGCAGACATAATTCAGTACAGTAAATCTGCCCATGAGGCTGACCTGCCCCTAACTCACTACCAGTGTACACTCTTCAGCCCTAAGGCCCTCAGTAGTAACTTTCTGATTTTGAAGGGTTCCCCTGATGGGTGTGCAGGGCTTGGTCAGGGCTGCTCAGGCCCTCAGGTGGTAGGATATACTGCTGCAGCCATACAGACAATCTGTCAGACTACTTTGGCTGGCTGCAGCTAAATTCAGTCATTTCTTAGTAAAATCTCCAAGGAATTTAATTAGTTTGCAGAGATCTGTGAATAATGAACAGAGCTCCAGACCCTCTATCACAATCCTATATAATTACCTATGTGATCTTTCAGAGAACTTTTCATCAAACTTGAACAAGCCCCAAACTTTCCATCCTGGAGCAGTCTCATAGTATGATCATTATTGGAAATGACTGTCTCACAAAATCAATCTATCCTATAGTATTCCAGTAAATTTAAACATTCTCCTTTATTACTATATCCATTTACTACTTAAGATGCTTGAGCTTAACTTTAAACATGGAAATTTTCTTGCCACTTAGATCATTCACAGGCATTAATTATTTTGTAACTGTAACCGGACACTGAAACAGCCAAGGCCATGAGGATGCAAACTGCTCATGAAGTGAGATAACCACTTAAACAACAGCTACATTCCAGAGAAAAATCCCCAACTTTAATAATTAGGAACAAAACACTACCACATAACAGAAGACAGAACATATGATAAAGTTTAAAACATCCTAATTCCTAACACTTCCCTCTTACATTTGGCCAATGGTTACTTCTCAGGCCCTGGCTGGTTACAGTAGAAGGCAGGAATCATCATGGTCTCTGCAGCAAATTCCTCCTCATCCCTGGAGGTCTTGGCTTCTTTGCAGCCTTCAGCAGGTTGCCTCTGCCCCACTGCTCCAACTGCAGTGCCCACATGGCGGATTCCCTCCATCTCCACTCTGGGACTTCACACAAGCAGGCTTCAGTGAACTCTAGCAGGCTGCAGGCTGGCAGACACTCACAGGGGCACACACACTCACTGCACTTTCATTTCCCCTTATCTCTCCCCTGCCCCAGCTTCTAGAAAGAGCTGGAATTCTGGGGAAAGGGGCCCTTTCAGCACCATCTAGAGGAGCAAGTGCCAGGCCACAACCAGCCCTTCTGCAATTCAGCCATTAACCTTTTCCCCATCAGAACAAAACCTGTCCAAAACTCCCTCCTTTCAACATATAACATCAAAACAAACAATACAACCACATAATCATCACAGATCTCCTCTTCAACATGAACACAAAGAGGGGTTGTTTCTCAACAAAGCCACACTGGAGTGTTTGTCCCTCAAACATTCCTTACTGACAGAACATCTGCAACCTCGTTGTTCTTTCCCTTTACACTGTTAATACACATCATGTTCTTGCAACAACAGACTCCATCCCATCAGTTTTGATTTCTGTCCCTTAATACTCAGTAGAGACTAGTCCATATAAAATATAGAAGGTTACAGTCTCCTTAAAGCCCAAATATGGCAGTTGCAGTTTCCTTTGCTTAGGTAAACCACTGGAGGGAACACGCCCTTGTCATCCTTCTGTTTCAATTCAAGACAACCTCTAAACGAGCTGTTGATGCATCCATAAACACAGTTAGGGACTTATAAAACTCAGGGCTCACCCAAATGTGTTCACCCACCAGAGACTTTTTTAACTGATCAAATGCCTGTTGGCAAGTTCCAGTCCAATGTACTTTGTCTGGGTTACCCTTCCCATATAAATCTGCTAAGGAGGTGGAGTGCAATTAGTTAGGCCATACCCAGCCCTTGTGCAATCCAGCTGTTAACTCTCTCCCACCAGAGTAAGACCTATCCAAAAACCCCACTTTCAATGTATAACAGTGAAACAAATAATACAACCTGATAATCATCTCAGTAACAGGAAAGCCAAATAAATTCTTCTCTACCCTCTCTAAGCTACCTGTTCCTCTTTTCTTGATCTACAATAACTCCAGCTAGAAAGTGTTTTTCCCCAACCTTTTCTGTGGATTGTGTGTAGCTTCTGTTAAATATGACTGGGCCTTAAATTATTACCTTCTTTATATTATACTTTGGTTTACACCCTATTCAATTTACACAAAAGTAAATCACTATTTATAAGTCATATGTTCTACAATAATTAGCTCCTCAACCAATCTCTAAATTAAGTCCATCTTCAATATTTTTATTTAATCTCTGAAAAACAAATTGTTCACTTTGTTTTAATTTTCTGCATTCTACATCAGAATTCATTGAACCTGCAGTGTGTGTG
>NW_017729034.1:12941577-12943599 GCF_001723915.1 Gavialis gangeticus
GTTTTAATTTTCTGCATTCTACATCAGAATTCATTGAACCTGCAGTGTGTATGAAACAGTTTCTAACAAATGCATCTATTTTTATTCCTCTATTCTATATTACTGTTGCTGCCTTAACCTGCTATATACAATGCAGCATTAAGATCTCCTGCAGTTGCATCCTATAGGTTTCTTTTTATGTAATGCCTTATAACAGGGGTGGGCAAAATGTAACCTGCAGGCTGACTCTGGCCCATCAACAGATTTGACCTGGTCTGCTGGTAGACAACTGCCAACTCGCTAGATCTAGCCTGTTGGCTCCAGCCACCTTGTGGTTTCAGGTGGGCAGGGGGGAAGGGGAATGGGACTGCTTCAGCCCAGCAGCATCAGGCATCAGCTATGGACCCAGGTAGGGTTTCCTCCACAGCTGGCTGGCAGCAGCATGAGCTATGGATGCTGAGGGCAGGTTCAGGAGCCTGGATGCAGAACCTGTTAATGGCATCCGCAGTCGACCTGCCCCCTTCCTAGTGTGGTGAAAACTCCCACCCAGAGCCCCAACCTGGAACCTGCCAGCAGCGTCAGCTGTAGATCCAGGGAGGAGCTGCTGGTGTGCTGGGTGGGCAGCAGCTTCTCTCATTCTCTCCTCTCTTCGTCTCTCTTCCCCCTCCAGAACCCAGCTGAAGCTGATGCCATCACCCTCCCGGCATGGCAGAAACTCTTGCCTGGGTCCATAGCTGAGCATTGGAGCTCCTGTTGAACTACAGCTTTGGCTAGGTTCTGGAGACAGGGAGGGAGAGGGAGGGAAAGAGGGGGAGAAACAGGGAGATAGACAAGGAGACAGACAGAGACAGACAGGCAGATAGAGAGAAGAGAAGAGAAGAGAAGAGAAGAGAAGAGAAGAGAAGAGAAGA
Organism: Gavialis gangeticus; assembly: GCF_001723915.1. Classification (NCBI taxonomy): domain Eukaryota; kingdom Metazoa; phylum Chordata; order Crocodylia; family Gavialidae; genus Gavialis; species Gavialis gangeticus. The sequence continues at coordinate 12,942,468 of NW_017729034.1, forward strand.
GAGAGACAGAGAGACAGAAGAGAGAGAGGCAGACAGAGAGAGAAAAAGAGAGAGAGAGAAGACAGAAATAGGAGAGAGACGAGAAAAGAGAAAACAGTGAGACAGAGGGACAGAGATGGATATGGCCCTCAACAGGTCCCCAAAACTCATTAACTGGACTTCCAGCCAAAATATTTGCCCATCCCTGCCTTATTAAGTCCAGTCCCCTTTACAACTATTTCCTTCTGATTCCTTTAATAAAGACCTTTTTTTCCTGGCTTGGCTGCTTTTTATTTTTTTTTCTCCTGTCGCACATGGTCAATCTAAATATAACTGTTTTCAAAACTTAATAAAAATGAATATTTCTACTTGTTTGCTTTAAGCTTATTGTAAGTTTAAAATACATTTCTTGGATAATATTTTCTAATAACAAAAATATTAGACAGTGGATGTATTCAGCCAATATGTAATTATGCATTTTGGAGGAGTGGAAGTGGGATTATAAACCTTTTCAGCAGCTCTTCTCTGAAGATCCTTCTGTTTGATGAAAAGTAGTTGAAATTTCAATAGTTTTCCAAGCAATGTTACAGGAAGCTGTTCTCCACTATCCAGAATGGCTTTGGCTACCTCAATCACCTGCAGAGAGGTACAAAAACAGTTATTATTAATATAAGTCTGATATTACACTTGACATATTCTTTGTATGCTGAAAAGATGGAATAGTATTTTGCATGTTCCAACTGTTCAAAATCATGACACACCACTAATATATAGTCTTTCCACCATCTCATTCTTTGGCTCTTGGATCCTTCTTGCTAATTGGTTGGAGTGGTGCACATGATAAGAATCTGAGACAGAAAAATCATTCTGTATTTCATTTTAGTGTTAGACAGAGATCCATGTCATACTGTAAAAAAGTCATTTTTTTAGGTTTTAAGTAGAGAAGTAACATTATACAGCAGTGTATTAGAAAGTAATAAATTAAAGGATGTTAAACAAATTGACTTTTATTAGTAGATGTTTAGGATTGTGAATCCAAAAAAAAGATGACAAAGCTGGTAGGGAAATACATATCGCCCGAGTGAGGGACTAATATTAGAGGGATGGGGGTGAGGATAGGAACGCAACTAGGTTACAGGAGATACAATGTTAC
>NW_017729034.1:12948599-12959783 GCF_001723915.1 Gavialis gangeticus
GGAAGGGAAGGGAAGGGGTTCGCAACGCTGAGAGAGAAAGATAGATACACACAAACCCGTTACAATGGTCCGCAATGGTGGAGGAAGTGGTACGAAGAAAGTGTCTCAGTCCATATAGAGTCTCATCATGGGGGTCCTCTTTGGGTGGTGCGGGGTAATCTGTTGCTGAAGAATCCTCTCAAAAGTGAAGGTCTATTTGGTGCAGAGATGGGGTTCAGGTGGTCCCCTCTGGGTCTGGTCTGGTGGCGGTTCGTCCGGTGGGGTCGGAGTACTGGCGATGACCCATAATGTGTTCCACATAGATGCAGCGGGACCAACAGATGGTGTCGGACACCATGAGGCAGCGCATCAGCTTGGCGTAGCGGCAGGAGACGTGGCAGGCACACAGGACACTCTTGTTGCTGGGGTCCCAGGCTCCAAGCCTTCCCACAACGTCGTAGCCATGGCCCCTCAGGATGTCAGCCAGCGGGGCGTACTTCTCCCGCTTGCAAGCCCGGGCATCAGTGAAGGCTTGGCGCTGGTTCTCGAAGGGGATGGTTACGTCCACAATCACAACATTCTTGGCCTCTTCGTTTGTGATGACGATGTCAGGTCGCATCTGGCTCTCGCAGCCCGGGATGGTGCGGTTCATGGAGATCTCCCCCGCTGTGGCCCGGATGGCCCTCACCAGGCTAAACCAACTGGGATAGTGTAGGCCACCATTCACAAAGTGGCTAGTGTCTGAGGCACTCAGCCTGAATGAAAGATACAAAGTGCTTGATGGAAATTTGAGAGGGGCCATTCCAGTGCAAAGAAACCCCCTTCCTGTTTAATGCTGATTCTCTTGGGACACAGCCTAATTGGGTTGAAATAAGGCTATTGACTTTTCTTTGAGTGACAACTGCAGTGGGAACATACAGCTGCATTGTCCAGATGCATGGCATTGACAGGCTGTTTTACGACTATGTTTTTTACAGCTTGTTTCCACTAAATTTCATACAACTCACTAACATCTGGGCCACTTTCCTTGGAGTCTCGTAACCACTTTATTTACTGTGAAAAAAATAAAACAACATAAAAATACCATAAAAAAGTTGATCCATGTTTCTTTTCACTTGTGTTGTCTCTGTAATAAAGTTCACCTATATAGGAAGTACTGCTGAGGAGTAATAGAACCATAATATTTTCCTATTTTTGTTTTTAAGCAACCATCAGATTTATAACCTTAGGGTGAATTAGGTGTTACTCAAATGTTCTGACGTTTCTTTTTCTGCCCCTTGGAGCAATTATGCTTAGGCACATATGGTGTCAATTTCGCTCGCTCAAATTCAGACAATAAAGGTGTACACTACATCTCACTGAACTGTGTCTTGTCTGAGACAGACAACACCATTTGCTTTGGACTTTCATGTTTTCTGGTCCAGTTTCTTAGGAATTTCCACCTACCAAGTGAAAAAGCAGAGAAAGTAATTGCAGCCTCTAAATATAAATGACTTTCTGGTTAAAATAAACCAACATGTAAGTGGAACTAATATTGACCTGTATTAAGGGAGGAAAAATGTGCACAGAAATATCTTATAGTCCAGAGTTCCTGGATCTCAGAAGAGAGAGACAAAACAAAAGAAACAGTTCCACACATATAAGAGAATAAGACCAACAAAATCCACAACACTGGTAAATCTGGGAGTTTGCTTACTCCCTGATTAGGAAAATATATGACAGCTATTGTTAATTTTGCTTTGCACACCAGAATATCAACTTTCCAAAACAGTTCTTGCCCTTTATCTCAGTTAGGGTACTGTGCAACTCTGTTCAAAGACACTGGACAGAGTCTTATTAACATCAGAGATGGACCGGTCATTGCTACCATGTTCAGGAGAGACTTGGGGCATATTTACACAATGGAAGCAGCCTGCCTTGGACAGAATGGCCTCAAATATCCTATGCCCACCCACTCTTCCATACACATGGCAAACCCAGAAATACATCAGCAAGGTTGATCTGGGGCTATCTCTAGCAACTGCCCTCAAGGATATGGAAGACAGTAGGGGTGTGCGAAATGGGCCACATTCAATTAGGATTTGGCCCAAACTGGAGACAGTGATTCGATTTTTGGTTTGGATCACTGTTCCCGATTCAATTCAGCTGAATTGGAATCTGAAGATTCGATGCTGATTCAGAGACTCAGTGATTTGGCCATAGACGCAGCTTTAGATGTTTTTTCTACATACCTCAAGGTATCAGGTGTGGCTTGTGAATGCTGTGATGGTGGGAGGGATTGAGCATCCCACAGGAATGTGTCCTCCTTTCTCCCCGCCCCCCCGGCGTGCTCAGCAGCGAACCCACAACTGGACTGGAAGTACTTCTGGTCCACTTCCAGGTCCACCAGGGAGCGAGCTGGGGGCCACCCCCCTGTGGCTCCCTTGGCTCAGCAAACAGCTGCAGGAGGAGCCCTGGATACCACCCCCCAACCCAGGAGGCACCAGTCACTGAGCTGGGGGGAGGCAATGGGGGGCCCCTCAGTGTGCTCCCTGGTGGACCCAGAAGTGCTTCTGGTCCATTTCTGGGTCTGCTGCTGAGTGTGCTGTGGAGCCCCCTGCACTCCTGTGGAATGCTCCATCCACCCCAGCATTCACAAGCTGCATGGTACTTCAGGTATGTTGAAAAAACATTTAAAGTTGTGTCTATGTCTGAATCTCTGAATCTTTTGGAATCTTTCTGAATTGATTTGCAGGGTTTTGATTCTATTTGGAGAGATTATAGGGTCTCCTGACTTGATCTGGATTTGGAGATTCAGTCACCGAATCAGGCCAAATCTCTGCTGAATCAAATCAGGGACTAAAGCTTTGCACAGCCCTAGAAGACAGTATGCCCCAAATGTTTTCATTAGCATAGTCCTGGGCTTAGAGAAAGCAAGCAGAAGTGGGTAGATGAGGCACAGACCTGGGCTGTCTCAGCAGAAGCATGGTGCCAGTCCAATAGAGATGCACCTTTAGAGAGCTACAGGTATCCTCAAGTCTACCAGTAATTCATTTGTAATGAAAATCATTCAACAGGAGCTAACTCAGCACAGAGTCTCTGTCCAGAAAAAGGACTTGGTAAAAGTAAGAGAGTCACTCCCAAGGGAGAAATATCCTTGTACTATTTTAGTCACTGATTCCTTCTGTCGAACACAGAAGTTAACAAGTTGCAGAAGGGGATGCATCCTAACTACCTAAGCTACAAAGGTTGGTCATTGAAAACAGATATCTTCAAACAAAGTAAAGAGGGAATGGAGGAATCTTGGAAGGATTCCCCAAAAACTATATAACAAATGGCTTTGGTGACAGTTGCAGATATACTGTTTGAGGACAAAGCAGCTTAGGCACTTCTATAACACATTTCTCTGAAGAAACTCAAAAAACCTCACAATAAATTATTAAGCCTCATGCTCTCAGTGGTATAGACATTTTGTAAATAGATAATATAGATAGAAAGGCTTGTCCAAGTTCTGCAATAATCTGGGGAAAAAATATTACTGAGTAGGTGGCATTGACAAAGTTATTGTGGTTTGTGCCAATCTTTTTAAGCCCAAAAAGGCCCAGACAAAGAAGGTACTGACAAAGTGAGTACCCTGAAAATTGGACTACATGGGGAGATGGCTATAAGACAAGCACACTCCTCAATTAGTTTTTAGTACGCTAAATAAAGTATGTATAATGCATAAATAAATAGTAATCCTTCATAGCTAATTAAAGATAAAAACCTAACACCCAGGCACAGAATAAAACTACTATTACTATTATGGATGTAAATGAGTAGCAAGCATCTGAATTTGCCAGGTTTGGAGCTACCTAATTTACTGCTTAGACTTTGGAGTGCATAATTGCTTGATGTGTGGCCAAGTGGTATATGCACACACCTCACTCACAGAACTTGCTAACCAACACTGACTGCTGAATGACCTGAAAGCAGCATCTTAGGAATATGCATGTGTGGTTTAAGGATTGATACAGGCTGTGGAGATGCATCAAAGTTAATTAATAAAAATTATAATGAATCTGGTAACAGGATGGTCTAAAACATGCAAGATAAAGCTAGAATGTACAAGAAATAGGACATTCATTAGATACAAGGTCCAGTGCAATTATGATGAGAATAGAATGCAAGATGTTGTTCTGAGAGGCATATACAAGAGAATAGGAAAATCTTGAAACTTTGTATTAGCCGAAGGGATGGATGTGGTTTGTGCTAATACCTTGTCACATACATTTATTAACAGCTGGTAACCTATTGGCTGCATATGGTAGAATGGAGTTACGTGTTAATCTTGCAGAATGCTAAGTGTTGGGCAGTCCTGAACACCCCTGAGCCCTTTTTGCTGTGTTGGGTATGTCGCTACATTCCTCCTCCAAGATACTCTGATCCTAGAAGCAATTCAGTCTGAATCACAATGATTAGCATGTGAGAGAAGTGGATGGTGGGGGATAATTTCAAGCGAGCTGAGATGTATAGGCCGGTCATCATACCCAATGCTAATAAGGCGACCCTACGAAAAAACAAGTCTCTGAGGAATGGGCAGGAATACAGAAATCTGAACCTGAACTGTATAAAACTCCCCCACACAAAGGTAGAGATATAGGAGTCTGAAATTTGCCTAAAATCCATCCTCAGGGTTTGAAGGGGCCCTGAGACCTCACTACCCAGTACTTAGTATGTTTGTTTACTCTCTGCTGCTCCTGTTAACATTGCCTGGTTAATAACATCCCAGTAAAACAATGCATAGTTTGGAAGAACTTGCTTTGGCTTCTCTTGTATTTCTCCAGATAAAATGAAAGGCCTCAGAGACATCCTGGGTGTGCTATAAGCTGTGTTAAAGTTTTAGAATATGCTGTAAACGGTTGCGCATTAAGGGTTAATATGGTTCTTTGCCTGCACAGCTCTGACTGGCCCCTAGAGGGCTAGTGAGCAAGAGCATGGCTGGGAACCAGGACTCCTGGGGTGCTGACACAAGTGACATTTTTTGTGCAGTCAGGCCTCTGAAAGCACTCTACAGCCATGACTTAACACACACAGGGCTGCAAGGTGCTTTTAAAATGGTTGATGATGTAAAAACTCAAATGCAATATTAAATTAAGGTGCTCTAAAGCAAAGCACCTTAGGGAACTTTTGTTCCCTCCAGGGTTAATTTTTCATGTGGCAGCAGGGCTGGGCTGGTGATCACACTAATGAGCACCAGTCCAGCCCAGCCCTGCTTGCCGGTCTATCAGCTGGGGAGAGATTGGGAGAATCTTGAAGAGGCTGCTTTTGAATGACGAGAGCTGGAGTGGGGAGCAGGGTGGAACAGATCTTCTTGCCTCATGGGCCTGGCTTAGCTACACCCAATACCCCAGCCGTGGTAGCTGGCAGGGGGCCCATGAAGGGTTTGTTCCACCCTGCCTCACTCCTTACCTCTGGCCATTCAGAAGCAGCCAGTAACTCTGTGCTGCCACTCCTTATCCTTTTCCTTCCCCACTGACAGCCCTGGAATGGGGAGGGGGAAAGGGGGCTGGGATGAAGGGCAGTTTAGCAGTTTCCTCAGAGGATGCTGAAGCACCCCTGCCTGCTGGCCAGGGATGGTCCAAGCAGGCTCAAGCTCCCGCCCCCCAACAAGTGAATGTTTGTTGGGTGGGGGGAGGGAGAGCTCTAACTCACTGCATTTTACATAAAGTACCATAAGAAAGCACACTTGGTCTCTATTTCTGCTCTGGGTATGGGGGTGGGGGGTCTGGGAGTGGTGCTCCCTGGGATGCTGAAGGACTGTGAATTACTTGTTTTAGCTTCATGGACCATATTGAAGTTATCCTAACACTAGCTAGGTGGCATGGCCCAAAGTTAACTCTTGCCTGAAGTGGCATGACTTTCAGATGCCCAGAGGGCAATTAGCATGAATTTTAACAAGTTAATGAGCTTTAATGTGTGGATGCTTACCTTTTTAAGTGCCTGTAGGTTGGCCTAAATGTAATGTGTAACCCTTAGTGAGTGGTATTTGATGACAATAAGCCTGAGTAAACCTTCACTACCAAACCAAGCCATATGTCATTCTTTCTACAATACTAAGTTTTTCTGAGAGAACACATGCTGACAACACTGACAACAATATACAAATAGGTCATGTTGTAGGAGGTTATCTGAGCTCTGAGATGTTCCTTCAGTTGAGAACACCTCTTTAATGCTTGAAGGAATCTTGTGTAGATTAGAGAAACAAGCTCAAGTAGATGTGATAGGTTTCTGTTAACAGAGAGTGGCTCAGCATTCCTTATACAGTGAGGGTCATAGCTTTCAGATGGAGACAAGCTGCACTGGTATGGGATACGGTCATTGGAAATATCCATATCTGGGAATGTTGACAGTGAGAGCCATAGAGAAATTTGCCTCCCCGTTGCAAAGGTGGCAGATCTCAAGACATCCAAGGAAGTCACTAATGAGAGCTGACAGGATTCCATGGTTGTGGTACATTTTGGTATCACTGGTAGAAAAGAGAGAGGTCTTAGCTGCTAAATTCAGATTACTAGGCAACAGATTTATGTCAAGGGCCTGTTTGATATCTTTCTGTAAAATGCTTCCAATTCCATGAACAGGGCCATTGCAGCTGCTAAATCACTACCAGATGAACTTCCAAGATGATAAATTGCTTCATCAATTCCAACTGTTTCCACACAGTCCTGGAAGCTAGCATCCCATGCTCTGAAGAATGGTCAATCCATTTCATGGTGAAGTTCACCACAATCCAAGATAAGCTCTTTAATAAGACCCTAGAACTAGAAATACCCCTCTTCCCTTCCCAGTCTTTGTTTCTATTCTACAATACAAGGCTCTTGAAACACTACAAGAAATCCATGCTGCCATGTGATGTAATGCAATTTCTCTTTCAGACTGTTCACCTACGGAGACTCTCAATGCATTGTTCTCTCTCCTGCTCTCCAAAATTATCATCTGCATGAAGCCACTGGGGGAAAGGATGATACATCAGCCTCATGTCAGTAGTACACAAACATATGACACTGCATCGCGTTCACTTCTGGCCAGACTGACTTTTACCTTTGTTACTTACTGCTCAATTACTGAATGAACAGAATGAACATACACATTAAAAAAGCTCCAACTACTGTAAATCGCAGCAGCTTGCCTTCTGAGCAACACTAGGGACCAATGGCTTCCTGTCGGACACAGGGTTAATTTAAAGAAAAAATAATTATCCATGAACCAACCTACTTACTTTGGCTCAAGTATCAAAACCCTCAAGACAGTTATGGAACACAAAGACATTTCAACATAAAAGGTCAAACTTCCAAGAGTGCAGCATAAAGTTTTCTTAGAAACTGGTTTCAGACTTCAGAATTGCTTTCAGAAATGATGACAAAAGATCACAGACTTCACTGACTTAATTGAAAAGTAGCCAGAAAAATGCCCAAAAGACAGTTGAAAATACCCATATTGTTGGGATTCAACAAATGGAATCAATAAATTTACTAAACATATTTCTGTTGCAATGAAAGATACTTAGCTGTTTTTACAGCTATTTCATATGGACCCATAAATATTACAGGTACCAGATTATATACTTAATCTAACATTACAATAGCATTAACTATGGCAGTGCCCCTGAAATGAGTTAATGTAAGAGCTGATCAGATACAACAGAGTAAATGTTCAACAAACTAGCATAGCTATGCCAGGTGGCTCCAACATGAATCCACTAGCACTGACAAAGAACCCCTCTGTCTTAGTTTCTTTTATTCTCCTTGATTTCCAACTAATTACCTCATCTTTTTTTGTGATGTGCCTCTTCCACAAACTAGTTAGAATCAGCCTGCATCTGGTTATTCTTTATGTTTGCCTGTTCAGGACAGCTACCTATAAAGTTATACTTTTCCTCTTTCAAGTGCGCTTTGTTCCCTCTCCATCCCCTCTCCCTCTGCACACAGAAGCCATATAGGTCTTTGACTCAGGTTTTTTTATTATACTTACCCAGAATTCGACACAGGTAAGTATCTATGCAAAGAAGCTTCTTGTTACAATCAAATTTGTTCTCTTAACTTTAACTAAAGACCTGGGTATTTTACTATTGCAGCTCATCTCTAATTTACCTGGCATTTTTCTAGCACAGTGAAGCATACAGCAGATCTTTTTGCCTTATGAATTTTAAAAGCTCAGCTGAAACATATCTGAAAAAACCCATACTTTTCTAAACGATATAGAAACTACATTACTTTTCTCTTATATACAAAAAGCCAAAATACACAATTTAGCCCATGGACAGGTGTTACATTTGTAACGAACAATTAAATCACCTTATCTGAGAGAACAAGGTCCCAAGGTGAACTGAGCCAGACAGCAGCCTGGGACAGCATGGCCTCTGGGAGACCATGTGATACAAGCAAATGAAGACCACTCCAGAGGCAGCCATTTTGGAAAGGGGAAAATGGCTCCCCAGGGATCATGTGATAAGGGCAGATAAAGCCTGCTCTGGAGGCAGCTGTTTTGGGGAAAGGGGGAGCTTGGACACAGTGTTCTGTCTTCAGAGTTGCCAGAGTCCAGCGTCATAGGGGGTGCATCCTCTATTAAAAGGTGCCGCTGTTTGCCACCCCCACTGCTGACAATGCTATGGGTGGTCAGCAATCGCTGCTGGCCACTGGTGATGCTGCCAGCGGCATCTGTGAGTGGTTGCTGACCACTGGTTGGTGTTCGCCACCCCCTCCACCAACAGCCCAGTTGCAGTGCCTTTGTTGCTCCTTTTCCCCTGGGAGCCCTGCCCAAACTGCTGGGAGGAGCACCCAGATTTTCTGGAGATCCCCCAGCAAGGAGAACTCTTCTCCAAGCCCCTGTGTGGAGTGAGGTGCACTGTGGGGGAGGGGGACTGGGGAGAGATTGATTCAGCTCCCCATGAGCTCTGGCTGGAAGGCAGAGCTAGGGGACATGAGCCCTCTTCACACAGGTCAGGGCCCCTGCGAGAGAAAGGAAAGACCTGAGGGAGGGGGCGGACTTTGATTGCCTAGCAAGTGGGGGTGTGTGGGTGTGGGGAGATTGCCAGAGTCCCAGCCCAGACCCTGCTCCCAGTATGTCAGGGGATGAGGGTCTGGGCAGGGTAAGCTATTTTACAGGAACTTTGGTGAGGGAGCCCCGGCCTGCAGCATAGCAATCCCTGGGGCATGCCTCGTGAAACCCTCACAGCAAGGACCCTTACACACTTCCCGGGGGAGGGGCACAGAAGAAGCTCCACCTTCCCAGGCATTCAGTCCAGGCTACCTGTGTATACATATCATTGGAGGCCATCATTGTGTACAACGTTATTGACTGAGGGTGTGAATAAGTTTCTGACAGTTTATCAGTTGTGTGTAACAGCTGAAATGGCTTGCTTGCCTGCAAGCTGAGTAGATGTGCTGTGCCTAGTGGCCTGCAGAGAAAGGTGGCAAAATAAGGAAGAACTTCTTTACTGTCCGAGCCCCCAAGGTTTGGAATAGACTGCTGCCAGAGGTGGTTCAAGCACCTACTCTGAATGCCTTCAAAAGTCATCTGGATGTTTATCTTGCTGGGATCCTATGATCCCTGCTGACTTCCTGCCCCTGGGACAGGGGGCTGGGCTTGATGATCTTCTGAGGTCCCTTCCAGCCCTAATGTCTATGAAATCTATGAAAATATTTGCAGAGGGTGCAACAGCATTCCAAACGGAGGGTATGCTGTGCAAAATGCATGTTTTTTACTGGCATAATTGAACTGTGGCCAGAGTTGCCCTTACTAGCTCCTGGCTCTGATTGGCTACTGTGGAGCCATAAAAAGCTGAGGGAGGGAAAAGCAGGAAAAAGAAAGCTGGAGGAGAGCAACTGGCAGCCTGGAAAGAGGGGCAGGGACTCAACCCCCTCCTTTTCCCCAGGCAGAGGGAATTGAGCTGAGGCTTGCCAGGGAGCAGATTCCAGGACAGGGGAGAGCCCAAGTTATCCCAGGAGAAACTGATTCCCCACTTGGGTCAGAGCTATGCAGTCAGGGACACAGGTACCCAGGGAAGGAGTGGGCAGGAGTTAGGAAGCCTGCTGGGCGTTGGGAGAAACTGCCGGGTCAGAGGCTTGTTATGGGAAACCCCTGTTCAAGGTAGGAAAGTTTGAGCTGCCTGGTCAGGGGCCTGCAAAGGAAGGAAGTTCCCTGTCTGAGCTGGGAAAGCTGACCTAGTGTGCCAGCGAGGGTTACATTTGGGGGTTTGCCCGGGATCTTCAGGGTGCACCCTGTTACCTAGGTTGCCACAGTGCCATTGGTGGGGTGCCCCTCACTTGAGCTTACCCAAGAGAAAAAAAAATATAGGGGGATATAACATGGCCATTTCCAAGTATGTTGAGTGGTGCAAGGAAGTGTTTTTCAGTTTGGATTGACCTGTGGTGGTCAGAGGGATTGCTAAGAATATGACTCCTGGGGAGGCACAGAGACTGTTGCAGAATACCTTGTTAGTGTTCAGAAATTGCAAAGTACATGTGTTGCAGCCAGATGGGCCCCATGACTGGCAGGTTGCTCTCTGAAAGTTGAGTGCCCTGGGGGATGTTACAAAGGTCTCAGGTTCCCTTGATGTCTCTGAGTAGGAGACGTGGGGTTTGACCACTGTAGGGGTTGAGGTGGCTGCTGGGCCAGTGTCAGGGAGTGAAGCCACCCCTGAGTGGGTGGGAGAGTTACTCTAGTTAGTCACTGAAGTTGTACAGACATGACCCAACTCCAGTATATATAAGAAACTCTGGGTGTTTTCAGATGATGACCCCCTACCCCCAAGTGAAGATCCATTTGATGCATGGTATGCGCATACTGTGGAAATTTTAGAGTCATGGTAGGTATTTTCAAAGGAGAAACGCAGACTGCTCATGGAGGGACACCTTGACCTCTACTGCCTATGGGATGCAGAGATGACCTCAGAGTGCCCAGGGTGAGGGTGCTGGGACCACGAGCTCCAGTGGGGAGTAAGAGTCTCATGTGAGACTCCAGAGCTCGGGTCCCAATGCTAGCTAGCTGGAGGAAACATCTATAAGGTATAGGATATGATAAGGTGAGTTTGGAGTCATATACATAGGCCCTTGTCATCAGGTCAGATAAATGGGCAGCCTCCCGCCTGATTAACATCAGATAGTAACATCAAAGCATGGCAGGAGAGGACATGAGCAACTAGTGCCTCCTGAGTCTAGGAGGAGACACTTGCCCACCCAGTGGCCA
>NW_017729034.1:12960139-12961643 GCF_001723915.1 Gavialis gangeticus
GGGGGGGGGGGTGGGTCCAGCTACGCATCACCACTGGGTGAGGAGGCGGGCTACTGGCCCTAAGAAAAGTGGGTGGGCTTACATTTAGACCAGCCCTGGGATGCCCACTTGTTACACATGCCCCACACAGATTTGGCTACAGACATTTTGTTAATTTAGAATCATTTTGGATTGAACTAGAACCCTGCAAAAACCCCAACCTAGAAATCGTGACTTGCATTCAGACTGCAGCTGACACAGTGAATTTTCTCTGTTATCAATTCTACCTCAGATTGTTATATTCACCTTACTGTGGAATTTATTCATTTAAATGGGACAGATTTTATTTTTTAAGTTGTAAATGGTTAGAAATTCCAGCCAATATTGGGATGGGGGAAGGAATATCCGGGTTTGGCAACAGAATGGAGACAATAAAACTGGTGGCACCTCAGTTTTTGTCTTGCTTATTTAAACTATAATATTCTAGTACTATTACATTATGTATTGATGCAGGCTGAATGTTAGTTGTATCATAATTAAAGCTTTTGTTTATGAATAACAGAATAGCCGGTGAGCAAGGGAAGTCATGGAAATTTTTGTCCACAAGCCTGTATGCTATCTCTTGCAAGTATACAAATCGAGCCAATAAAAAGTGAGAACATGGGGTTGGACCATTGAGTCCAGTCCCCCGTGGTCACAGGCAAAATTTCTACGAAGTACCCAAATCACCCCTTTAAACTTTCACAAATAACTACAAGGCACAATCCCCAAAACACCAAGAACACCCTATAACCAACCACAGGTAAAAACAGAAAGGACAAGGGCAGTGCAGTGCCTTACCACCATGATGACAGGAAGTAGTTAATTAACATATGCTCAGAAGATCCTAGGAAAAGGACCAAACACAATCACCCTGCCTTTGTCCAGACGAGTGCTGCTCTGTGGTATGTGGCACTGAGCAAGACGTTCCGTTGCTCTCCATGCTGCAAGAGAGCAGTGTGGAGGGGTTTTTTGACCCTTGGATAGCCAAGGGTCAAAAAAAACATGAAAAAAAAAGTGGAGCTGTGTACATGGCAGCAGCATGTGCCGCTTTAAGGAGACTGGCTGGCTGGAGCCACACTTCACTGCCAACCAGGCTCCGTGTGGTAGGGTCACTGCTGCTGCAGCCCTGCCCAGGCCCATCTGGCCCCAGCTGGGCAGTGCTTGCCCCAGCCCCGGTCCCAGCCCCAGCCCCAGCCCCAGTCCTCCCTCACCATAGTGGGTATTGATCTGCACCCCCTTCCCTTCCCTTCCTCCTCCCCTTCCACCACTTACCAGCTGCATGCAGTATTGACTATCATAAAGATGAAACCCATGTTGGAAGGTCATAGAATCATAGAATCATAGAAGTAGGGTCAGAAGGGACCTTATAGATCTTCAAGTCTGACCCCCTGCCAGGGCAAGAGAAAAAAACTGGGCTCAAATGATCCCAGCTAGGTAGGCATCAAGCCTCCTTTTAAAGACCCCCAGGGTAGGAGCTAGCACT
>NW_017729034.1:12966643-12970399 GCF_001723915.1 Gavialis gangeticus
GATCTTCAAGTCTGACCCCCTGCCTGGGCAAGAGAAAAAAACTGGGCTCAAATGATCCCAGCTAGGTAGGCATCAAGCCTCCTCTTAAAGACCCACGGGGTAGGAACCAGCACCACTTCCCTTGGAAGTTGGCTCCAGATCCTAGCCGCCCTAACTGTGAAGTAGTTCTTACGGATGTCTAATCTAAACCTACTCTCCAACAACTTGTGGCTGTTATTCCTTGTTATGCCAGGGGACGCTAGGAGAAACAAGGTCTCACCCAAACCCTTCTGGTCCCCCCAGTGAGTTTATAGACTGTCACCAAGTCAAAAACAGAGTGTCAATTTAAAAACATCATCAGTGACATTTGTCTCAACTCAGAGTCACAAGTCAAGGACTGCCTGTACCGACAAGGTTGATGAATCCCTCCTGTAGTAATTCAAAGTGTTATGGTATGCATGGACACTTCAATTAGGGTGTCACACAATGATGTAAGTTCATTTCTGATAGCAAAACCTATACCGTGCCCTCTTCTTACCCCTTCAGGTTTGCCATGCCAGTAAATGGTATAGTCCTTCTCCTTTATGAAGCCTATGTCTGTGAGCTGGGTTTCTGGAAGAACTGCAGTAGCAATTCGGAAACATGCTAGCTTGGAGGAGGGGAGGGAAGGAGAGGAGCAGGAAGGGGGCCCCAACAACAGCCAGCAGGGAAGGGGAGGCAATGGGAAAGGAGGCTGTGCAGATCCAGGTGGGTGCAGAGAAGAGGGAGGCGAAGTGGGGGGTCACACTGGAGGCTGTTGTCAGGGCCAGGCAGCAGGGAAGGAAGGAAGGGAGGGAAGCAGGGAGGGGAGGTGGTGGTGGGGGGGTCATAGTGGCAGTGCCCCCCCCCTTGCCCAGCCCCGACAACAGCTGGCAGGGAGGGGGAGGCAGCGGGGAGGGAGGGAGCGGGGAGAGGAGGGGAGGTGGGGGGAAGCCCTACTGCAAGGCGGAGGCAGGCAGGGGGAGAGAGCCCCTGCACTGGAGGCAGGAGGTGGCAGCAGCAGAGGGAACCCTTACACAGCTGGCCCCAGAGGTCAGCAAGGGACAAATGGGGGCCATGTAAACACACCCTGAAATCTGTCACTCTTGGTGGTCAATTAGTTAGCAGGTGGTGAGTACAGAGTAGGTCTCAAATGGATAGCATAAGCAAATGTTATAATTGTTTTTGTTCACAAGATGTAGGCAGGGCTTTGAGGGGGATGTGAAAGTAACAGTCAGGCCTACTCCAATGTGCCAACTTATTTCCTATTTCAAAGCAAAGCAATTACTTGTATGGGGAAAGGGAAGATGATATGCAGAATAATGGAAAGATCCCATTTTCTTTTCTCCTGCCTGCTGACTCCTTGTGTCAGGCAAAATGCAGCCTGGACTACTTTACTTTGCAACTGCCAGCTCATGGCCCATTTGCTGTGGACGCCAATCCAGATCCCTGTCTTTTGACAGCTGGCTCCTGACTCCTAGATTTAGACTGATGACTGCCTGCATCCTGATTCCTTACAGCTACAAATGCCTGTTCTGGACCCCCTGGCTAGTGACCAATCTAGCTCCCTGCTTCTTGTTCCTGACCTTCCAACTGGTGGCCCTATTGCAAAGACCTCCCATGTCTCAGTCCCTCAAGCTTCATAACTTGCCAGCTCCCAGTCTGCTGATTTCTGACTCTAGTCTGTACCTTGTCTGTTCCTGACCTTGTCCAGGGCAGGACATCCAGGACTGTGTATGATTCTTATTTTTTTTAACATGCTCAACTAGAATCTCCAGTGTGAGAGCTGTATCTCAAAATCACCTGAAATGGAAATAGAAAACTCAGGGAGTAAAGCTTTATCTTCTTGGGTTGTGCCCCTCTGGGGTCAAGACCAAACACCCATGCTTCAGTCACTCCCTGACACTTGAGCAGCCTCTGTAAAGAGCAAACGCAGAACTACAAATTCTTCCCAGGAACCCTGAAGTTATGCCTCAGCTGTGTTCTCTGCACCATGGTGACATGCCTGCCCCCTCCCTTCCCCCAGATTCCTCTGCAGTATTTGAGGGCTTAGAATAATATTGCTTTGGTGCAGGGGTACCTACCCACCCCTTCCTTCTCCCTTCCCCAAGGACCTCAATGTGGCATGAGTCCTTCAGTAAGTGTAAATCCTCATTTATTTTAGTACTGAAGAGTTCCCATCCCTGAAATGAGACCTTTAAATATTATCTGAACTTCTTTAGGGATTCTTGAAGAGTGGAGCCATAAATAAGTCCTCAGAACAACTTGGGTCACCATAGATCTGGAGATTCTATCCACAACATAAAGGGCTGCTGAAGAGAAGCATGTGCCACAATTTGATCTTCCATGAGCATATTAAATTCTAATCTTCTCCAAACAAAGCCTACTAAGAATTTAGCTGGCACATCCCAAATCTAATAACCCTGTATTTGCCAACAGACTTTGGCATTTGTGACACTTATTTGGAGACTTGATACTGAATAATTTTTCCATTAAAATTAAATAAAATTAGTTAGTTGTCATTTGGTGTTACATGGTATTGGCTCTGATGTGATTTCTCATTCATGGCCATAACCACCAGTGAACCTGGCATTGACTGCACATAAAATTATTTCAGTCCTGGGAATGAATTTAATAATGACGCTGTGCTCTCTTTTATGTTGATGCCAGAGGCATCTGTCTTGCTGGAGCAAATTAGCTGTCCCAAAACATCTATCCTGCAGGACATCCAGGACTGTGTATGATTTTTATTTTTTGGACCTCCTCAACTAGAATCTCCAGTGTGACAGTTGCATCTCAAAATCACCTGAAATGGTAATAGAAGACTCAGAGAGTGAAGCTTTATTTTTGGGATGATGAGGATCTATGAGCCAAGGCATGAGGTCCTTTGGAATCCTCATCAGAGCCATGAACCACTTGTAGTAGGTCCTGGAGCAAGCTGATGTATTTTTAAAGCCCCCCAATGAGATGGAAAAAGGGTTCTAGGCTGAGAAAGAAATCAGACATTAATGTTCTTTCATGATGTAACCTAAGACCAGAAGGATATGCAGGAGCTGGGAGCTGGAGGAAAGATGCCTGAAATCAGTGTAAAGCTACGCCTAAGCTTAGAGCAAACTGGCATAACTTTCCAACTGTCTTCAGAGCTTAAGGAAGGAACATTCATCTTGCTGAGGAGATGCTGTACCAACTGGTATGCTATAAGCACCTTCAGAATTGGCTGGACTAAAACCTACTTGGCAGTAGTTCTGGGGCAATTGTCATTTACCAAGTGAGGCACTTTCACAATTAAGAGAGTTCAGTATCAAAGAGACCAGTATGTTTTACCCACTTTGAGGACTGAGTATACTGTCTGAAGTACAAAATCTTGAACAATATTTAGTAAATCCTTAACTAAGGTTTCATCAAAGTGTTTTTTTTCTTCTGGCTCACTGAAATGTGGTGGGACCCAATGCATGACTGGGCAGTGACTATCAAGGGCTATGGGCTGTACAGAAGGGATAGGACAGGGAGGAAAGGTGGAGGCAAGGCAGTCTACATCCTCATCAATTAGCAAAGAGTCAGAGGAGAGGCACTCTGAAGTGCTCTGGGTTAGAATACAAGGCAGTCGAGGGGAAACAGTGGGGGTCAACTACAGACCACCCAACCAAGGGGAAGAGCTAAACCAGGAATTCTTAAGTCAGCTCATGGAGGTAGTTAGGTTAAAGGGCGTGGTCATCATGGGTGACCTGAACTTTCCAGACATCTGCCAGGAAGAGCAGG
>NW_017729034.1:12970573-12972389 GCF_001723915.1 Gavialis gangeticus
AGCACCACTGCGGGTGCAGCCTCTGTAGCGAGGCCGGCAGGCTAGGGGCTTGCCTGAAGGTGGGGGTGGGCACTGTCCAGCCTGCTCCCCTTCCTCCCCCATGGGGCCAGGGCCAGTGGGGCCCATGTGTGGAGCTGGCTCAACTACAGGCAGCTCCCAGTCAGGGGCTGCATGGTGTCCAGGTGAGAAGCAGGCAGCAGCCCAGGTGGGGAGCCAGATTGCTAGGGGACCTGACTCAGGAGCAGGGGCAGGGGACCTTGGATGCTGCAGTTGGTGCTGGACCTCATCCCAAGCCAACCAGAGGGCTTGGCATTAGGCCCCATCAGAGAGGCACAGTGCCCAGGGGCCAGACACCTGGAAGCACAGGTCCCAGGAGTCAGGCCAGAGGTCTGGAGTCCAGTCTGGGCCAGCTACAGAGATGCCAGGCAGCACAAAGGTGACCATCAGGGCCAGGATGGTGTCACCACCCAGTGGTCCTCCTCTTTTGCCTCCATTGCTCAGGTCACCACAGTGGCCTGCCACTCCTGGGCCTTGAGCATCCTCTCAAGCAGGGCAATGTGCCTGTCCTTGAGGGTGAGGAGCCTGTCTCAGAAGGCATTATCCTCCTGGTCCCTCTCTACTCCAGGTACTGGGCTCACCAGGCCCGCACAGTTGAAAACTTGGCATAGGGACCTCAATTTAGATGGTGCCTCAGGCAAGCCTGTGCTTCCCTTCAATAAGCATCACTGTCTGGAAACGTACCTTTGCCTAGACCAGGGATTTTCAACCAGGGGTACGTGTACCCCTGGGGGTACTTGGGGTGGCCTCAGGGGGTACTTGGCAGTGGGCGTTGCCATGCGAGAAGCACTTCTGCCAGCAGCACTCTCGCCTTTACACTGCTGGCATGTTCTTCGATCAGCTGCTGTTCATTGGTTGCTGTCTAGCCACCAGAGCACTCCTGCCTTCTCGACTGGCCACTGTGGGTACACTGACCCAAAAAGGTTGAAAACCCTGGGCCTAAACTATGAGTCCCTGAGCCCTGCAGCCAGGGAAAAGATCACCACTACCATTGATGAGTTTCTCTGCACGTGACACACCCCTGGCTGCCTAGCCGGAAGGCCACTGACCACTCAATAAAGTTCTGAACTGCCTCCTGCCTCTCTACATGTTGGGATCAGAAAGTCCAGGGGGGACCTCGGCTAGGCCAGGCAGGAAGGGAAGAGGCCCTTTCTTGACTGTGCAGGGCCCCTGACTCCAAAGATGTAGCCCGGGGCGGGTGGGTGAGCTGGAGTGTACACAGCACCCTCTTCCCCGCAACCCTCCTCCCCGTGCAGATCTTACCAGATGGGCACAGCCAGCAGTCCTGGCAGTCTGCCTCTGTTCCTAGTGGTGGCAAGGTGGTGTGGCTTCCTGCAGTGTCCTGAGGGGCAGTGGCACAACATCTGACCTGGGGCAGTGGTCCCCTCCAGGGATGAGCTGGAGCTGCTTGTCACAGGAGCCATCCCCAGCCTGACCTGCTTATTAGGGTTGCATGGCTGGAGTTCATGAAGCAGGTGTTGGCCCAGGCTGCCTGTGCTGCCAGCTGAGGCCAGGAGTGGGGATTGCACTGGATCCTGCTGCAGGTGCCCCGAGGGGCTCTCACCTGGAGACTCCTTGTCAGCACTGTCTTGCTGCACTGGGTCTGACATCCCATCTGTGCTGGGGTACACATGGCAGTGCTCAACAGGGTCCCTTGTGGCCAGGATGCAGTCCAGCTGCCACATGAGCACATGGTCCTGTGGGCAGTCTCATTCCACGGGTTGTGGTCCATGAAATGGACCCATTGGGCTCATAGGGC
>NW_017729034.1:12977389-12986435 GCF_001723915.1 Gavialis gangeticus
TGCCTGTGCTGCCAGCTGAGGCCAGGAGTGGGGATTGCACTGGATCCTGCTGCAGGTGCCCCGAGGGGCTCTCACCTGGAGACTCCTTGTCAGCACTGTCTTGCTGCACTGGGTCTGACATCCCATCTGTGCTGGGGTACACATGGCAGTGCTCAACAGGGTCCCTTGTGGCCAGGATGCAGTCCAGCTGCCACATGAGCACATGGTCCTGTGGGCAGTCTCATTCCACGGGTTGTGGTCCATGAAATGGACCCATTGGGCTCACAGGGCCTTGATCTTGATACGGCACTGCCACCCAGACTGCTTATGGATGCACTCCCGCATCTGGGTCACCAGATGTAGGCGTTTGCCTGGGTGCCCAGGGCAAACTGCCACTGCACATCTGCCTTATCCACATCTGCTGTGATGTCACTAGTCTCTTGCTCTGTCCAGTTGGGGCCCTGGACTATTTTCACTGTCAGGGATGTTGCCATCCCAGGTGCTGCCAGGGGCTTCAGGGGCTCAGGCAGGGACTCTGGGTGTCATCTGGGCTTACCATATGCTCACAGCAGAGGGACACACTACACAGGGGCCAGGCAGTTAGAGGTATGGGCCCTGGAGTTCAGGCCAGAGGTCTGGAGGCCAGCCTGGAACAGCTACAGAGGTGTCGCTGCCATGTGGCTGAAGGAACTTCCAGTCACATGGCTCTGACCCAGGCAGGAGGCTGGTCCCCTGCTGGTGTGGCTGAGTGAGAGCAAATTTGGATCTACAGGTACTAGCAAACAGTGCAGTAGACTTAGTGCCTCTAGAAACTTGCTGAGAATTCAGTGCTAAGAAGGGTGGGTAAAATGTTCTGTAAGGGACAAACAGATAATAAGATGGGATGGGATAAGATATAACTCTTAAGTTCAGACTAGCTTCTGACATGAGTGGGAAGGGATCCCCTGCCAATGGTACATGTGGGCACTAACAACACTGTTCAAAGGAAACTTCACAGACTAAAGATAATTTTGGGGAACCTGGAAGGGTTCTGAAAGAGAAGTGCATCCAAGTAATTTTCTAGGAGAATTTCAGAAGATTTCAGAAGTAAGTTGCTGGCTAGATAAGTGGTCTAAAGGTAGAGGGGAATTTATAGAACATTAGACCACCTTCCATGATCGCAGAGGGAAATGTAAAGTTTGGATGGTCTTCATATAAATAAAAAGAAAATCAGTCTTCCCAAAGACAGGTTCATTAGGTAGGAAATATTAGTTACTTTAGTAAAACTAATAGAGAAGGTGAAGGGTAATGAGCACAAAATAAAGAAGTTGAAAACAAAATTAATTAAGATTCACAAGGACACAAAAAAGATTCTTTAATCCTCTATATGCCGATGCTAGAAGCCTGTGTATATTATTACAGAAACTGGATTTGCTCATTTATGACCAAAAATTCAGCCCAGCTATTATTATTGACACATGGGAGGAACATTTACATGACTGGATTGTTAAAAATCAAAGGTTATATCCTATTTAGGAATAACTGTAAGCGTAAGTGAAATGCAAGTGACCTTCTATACAAAACATGGCACTGTCTCTTTCTAAATTACAAAAATTCAGATATGAATGATCCTGAATATTTATGGCTCAGTTTTCTAACAGACAAAAGCAAAAAATGAGGCACCAACTGGTGTCTTCCAAAAATACCAATTTTACAAACCTAAAAGGAATTATGAGCCAAATCAGCTCAGAAAAAGAATTTAAACAGAAAAACATGAGTAATCTGGAGCTTTCAAAGGACATTTTGTCTGATGTCCAAGAGGCCACAGTCTCACAAATCAAAAGAGAAGGTAATCCTGGTAAGAATCAATCAAAAAACATATTTAACAAATTGAAGAAATCAGAAACTAGAAACTGGAGACATTTTTAAGGGCTGCTAAGAACAGAAAAAAATCTATGACAAGCAAAGTTAAGGTAAAAAACAATGAGTTTTCAAGTAAACTAGGGACAGAGTTTTAAAAATATTAATGGTACAATGCTAGATGAAAACAGTAGAATGATCAATGATGATGCAGAAACGTGTTGGCTCTCAGATGGATTCTGAGAACTAAGAAAGGTCTGAAGAGGCAGCTCCACCAAATTAAATACAACATAAGAATATCTACATTTTTAATAGTAAATTCAATAGGAAAAGGCAAAAAAGATACAAATGACCAAAACAATACAGATAAGGCATATCAAACAATTGAATGTATAAAATGCACATTTATCTCAAGGCATATCGATATTTGAAAGCAAGGTAATCTTAACATTTCTAAGCCCTAAAGTCTTAAAAAGCCCATAACACAGGGGTTGGCAGCATTTTTAGCTGGAGTGTCAAAAACACCCTGACCTCCTCCCATACCTCAACTTTGCGTGAGAGAGGCAGACGGGACCTGGGAGGGGTCTGATCCTTGTTGCTGGTGATGGGTGCATGCGCACCTTCAGAATAGCAGGGGAGGGGCCTAGTTTGCGCTGTCCCAGCTCCCTCCCCATCATGTGCCCCAAGGCTTGTGTGCAGCCACCACTGCCATGGAACCAGTGCCAGGGCTCTGGACCCTGGTGCAGCTGTTTGCTGCCTGCCTGCTTCCTGTTCTGCCTCAGTAGGATGGCCACTGATGCATCCCCAGAATACAGGATATTCCCTTGGGTAGGAATGGGGCCCCTCGGCCAATCAGCAGCAAGGGGTGAGGCCACCACAAAAAGGCCACCTCCCTCCCTCCTTCCCTGGCTGTGCACCACCTTAGCTTTTGGTACACTCAAAAGAATTGTGAGGACACATGATTGACACATATTTCCTTCCAACAATTAACTGAAAAACAGGAATATGTCCCAGGCCCATATCTGGCCATGCACCTGGAGGCTGCAGCCAACCCGGGCTCCAGGCAGCTGCTGCTGGCCTTGGAACCTGGGCTGCTCACAGCAGGAATTGCAGACTCCCAGCTGCCTGCTTCAAGCAGTGTGGGCTCCATGGCTGGTAGCAGCTGCCCAGAGTCCAGTCTGACTGCGGTGTGCTGAGCAAAATGTCCTCATGTGCCATTCTCTGGTGCACAGGCTGGGGGTTGCTGACCCCTGCTGTAACAGGTGCCTATCCTCTTAGAGAAAGGACCTTCCTACAAAGGTTTCAAAACCCAGTCTCTACATAGCACTAACCAGGTACACTTGGAAGTGGGCAATTCAGCAAGAACCGTAGTTCAAGACTGAAGACCAAAAACTCCAAAGTGAATCCAGGTTTTGTACTTTATAGTTTGGCTAAAATTTTAAAAAACAAAACTTACTAAGTAAGTTTAAAAAAAAAAAGATTACAGAGTTCCTAATAGGTACTACTCTAATTAATATTAATATATTTGTGGCAGTGTAACTTTGCCTGCTCCAGCCCTTAAAGTGGCAAGCACCCAACCAGCAGGTGCCTGATTAGGGCAGCTATTTTAAAACTAAGGTCAGCCAGGCAGAGTTGGCAGTGTGTTGCTTGCAGCTGAGGGAACAACATCACCCAGCTGAGCTAAGGCTCACAACATCCTGGAGGTAAGGGCAGGAGCTATGGGGATGGCTTGGAGGCTTCCTGTCCTGGGCATGACCTAGAACTCTGCCGGGGTAGGGAAGCCTAGTGGGACTGCTGGTGATGCAACAGCCCCACTCAAATGCCAGGACTGTGAACCTCCATGATGAAAGGTGACTCAGGGTGCCTTAATAACCCCAGCCCCCACAACCGCGTGGGTAACCCTATAGTAGGGCCCAAGAAGGCAGACCCATGTAAGAGAGTATGGGCTAGTTGCTCAGAAGTCTGACTTGAGGCACCCTCAACTGGTCAATGCTGGGGCCAGGACCAGAAGGGTCAAAAGGGCCAGGAGCCCATCACAAGGGATGCCCAGAGCCAGGGACCTGGGGTTCTGACTGGCCTTGGAGGTAAGGCCAGGCCCTGCATGGTGAAAGGTCCCAGGGGGGCCGTGCCTGAGAGGGAGAAGAGTGCAGGGAGTTTGGCATCTGAGAATGAGCGTGGAGTAGGCTGCCTAATGAAACGAATGTAGTTGGGGTCCAGACTAGATCATTACAGGGCCCAGTTTGGGGCTGGAGACTTTAAGAACTGAGATGCCATCTGTGAGGCATGGGCCGCAGTGTACGGGAGGTTCAGAGCTGTGGGTAGTGCCCCCTGGCATCAGGGCATGTAATGGGCAACCTCCCGCATTATACCACCAGTAAAGGGAACAGCAAAGTCGTGGCAGGTGAGACAGGGTGGACTGCACTGCAGACAGGTGGGTGGGCCGACACGAGACTCAGCCCCAAACGTGCCTCCTGTCACAATATTCTTATTCCCTATTCAAGTCTTATTCCCTATATAAGCATCATCTTCTGTAAAATTAGCCTTGTCTATTATCAAATTGCTAAGCATACTCAAGATGACCTCATAACTTCTAGTTTTTGTTCCATCCATTTTACTTAAGCTTTCTAAAATATTTAACACCTTTCAGCCTTCTCTTGCTCCAGCATTTCCTCTGCCTGTTCTCCTCTTAGCCAAACCATAGTTCAAGCAGATACATGTAATTACTATGATTAAAACAGCTTAAGGCCTCTATAGCCTACAAAACACCCAAAGTATTAAATAAATATTTCAGTTCTGTATCTGGGAAAAAGCTACATGTGGTCATACATGATGATGATGATGATGAAATATATTCTATTCCAAGAGAAACCATGGACACTCATCCAGCTGCAGGCCCTAGATGTAGGTAATCAGGGCACTGGCAGAGTCATCCCCAGTGTCCTCACAAAGAAAGCCCCACAGGCCTTTATAAACTGAGACCAGACAGCAGACAACTTTCTGAGCAACAAACCACTTGTTTGCATTTCCTGACCTGTCTGAGACCCTGCTTGCCTGTTGCTCTTGCCTAGATCCCACCTGAACCTTGCTTAGACTAACTCTTTGCTTTGATCCTTGCTTAAATTCCTACCTGCACCCTTGCCTAGTCTGAGCCTGTATATCACTTCTGCCTGGATCCCTGCCTGTTTCTGCTCCCACACTATGTGTGCTTGCTACCATCATGGATTACTCTGTTCTCACCTTCTCTGCCTTTGTGTGCTCCTGGCTTGAACCTCCTGGTACAATCAACAACTTGCTCTGACCTGATTTCATTGCAATTCCCATCTTGATATCTTGGACTTGGACTGAACTCAGCACTCTCCACATAACTCCTGTTTTAACCCAACCCCTTGTACTGACTGCCCCAAACCTAATCCACCCTAACAGGAGGATGTTAAACAGCAGCTACTAGAACTACATTTTTTTTAAATCAGCAGGCTGGATATGCTGCATCCAGGAGTTTTAGAAGAGCTGGCCAAGATGCTCTCTGGTCTGTTAATGATGACTTTTTAATAACTTTTGGAACACTGGAGACATTCCAAGGAATAGGAAAAAAGTTAATATTGTCAATATATTAAAAAGCAGAAATGGAACTACCTGGATAATTATAGGTCTGGCACTAACCCTTGTGTAAAACAGTAGAATTGCTAATATGAGAGTCAATTAATACTACATTAAATATGAGTAAATGTAATTAAACACCAACCAATGTGATTTTATGAAAAGTAGATTTTATTATGCTACCTAGATATCTTTGATGAAATAGCAAGTTTGGTTGATGATGGTAATAGCATAAATGTAATAGGTTTCTCTAAGACTTTGAAGTAGGTACCCCATTACATTCAGATTAAGAAACAAGAATGATACAGGATTAGTAGGGAACGTATTAAAAGATTTAAAAACTGACAAGTCTTAAAATATAATTGTAAAAAAATGAATCCTCAAATGGATGTTTTTCTATTCAAGTTTCACAAGGATCAGTTCTTGACCCTATGCTATATTTATCAGTGTCATGAAAGAAAACACAAAATCATCATGGAGCCATCTGATCTGGCCAGCTGACTTGGGGCTTTGGTGGCATTTATGTGGGGGCTTCAACAGTGGTCACTTTCCTTGTGCTGCTGCATGGAGAAGTAGTAGTAGCAGCTGGATCCTAGTGCCTGCTCACCCACCTTTGACCTGAACTGGGTCATTCTGCCCCACAGCCTAAAAAGATTGCAGTCTCTCTCAAGATTAAACCACAAGTGTGGAAAACTTACAGGGATTATTTCTGCCATTGAATAATATATTTGTTCCCGAGAAGGTAAAATCCTCATTTCAGGTCAAAACTGCATACCTCTGCTGCACATTGTGAATTCACTCTGAACCTTTTTATCATGATCATCAATGAAAATGTTGAATGCAGACTCTACAGTAGACACCCATAGGGAATACTGAAGAGCAAAACTCTGCCAAGAGAGGAAGAATCTTTATGCTTGTCATAGTGTGATCAGTCTTTTAGTTTGCAACAGCCATGTCAGAAAAGGTCAAGGCAGGTATTTTATATTCTTTGTTTAAAAAAGTGTCTTTGAAGAATACTCTACTCAGCACCAGTGAGACCACAGCTGGAGTACTGAGTCCAGTTCTGGGCACCACATTTTAACAAGGACATTGACAAGCTTGAGAGAGTCCAAAGAAGAGCCACCCATATAATCAGAGTCTTAAAAGGCAAGCCATACGAGGAAAGGCTGAAGGATCTGGGACTCTTCAGCCTGAGGAAAAGGCGGCTGAGAGGGGACCTGGTGGCAGCTTACCACTGCACTAGGGGAGTACATCAAGGGCTCAGTGAGCAACTGTTCACCAGGGCACCCGAGGGGAAAACCAAGAGTAATGGCCACAAACTCCTAAAAGATTGATTCAGGCTCAACATTAGAAATAACTTTTTCATAGTCAGGGTGTCTAGACTGTGGAAAAAGTTTCCTCCAGAGGTGGTGTAATCACCTACCCTGGAAATCTTCAAGAGAAAACTAGACAGTCACCTTGCTGGGATCACCTGACCTCCAATTATCTTTCCTACTTGGTGCAGGGGGCTGGACCTGATGATCTTCCGAGGTCCCTTCCAACCTTACAGTCTATGAATCTACGAATACAGTAAGCAGCTAATGAGACACAGCATTAACACCTGGAATTTAATAAGTATGCACACCACCAGAAAACTGCTATTAGTAATTAAATATAGGTATCATGCAAAGCTCCTCTATAGGGCCAAACTTTAAAATCCTTCTGTCAAAATCCCCAAAAGACTCTAGGATCCCAAAAGCATAAAATAAGTTTACTGGGAAGGGTTAATTGCATAAAATTCAGAGTCATGGTAATAGGATGTTTTCAGATAGTATTCTGGCATTAGTGAAAAACAGACTGTAATTAAAAAGACCTGTTATAAAATCCATCAAAAACAGAGACACAAAAAAATAATTACTCAGTAGTGAGCTAAAATGCAAACTTTAAGCAACTTTCTAATTACTGGATTTCATAGCCTTTCTCTTCAAATATACCCCAATGGGTCAACCAAGTTAGAATTTTACATCAAGTAGCTGTCATAGGGATAGTCCAGTATGAATACTGTTTCTAGAGGTCTGTTCTTTCTCTAGTGTAGAAGGGTTAAGCATGTCAATTACCATGAATGTCCAAAAGAACAAACTTCAGCTATACCTCTTTAATATGAGCCCACCACCAAAATACATCTACAGAATATATCATGAACATGATAATAAAATCAATGTCCCAAAAGATAACTTGCTCCTCATATACTCCTTTTTTGCTTTCTGCACAGATATTTTAGTGAACTCCTGATTAAGGTGCAACAGAACAGAAAGGAAGCAATTTCGGCATTTTGGCACCACAGGTGTTTTTATCAGCTATAACCGACTGGGTAGGAGTTTTTTTGGCTTGCCTACGCAAAACAACTAATTAGGTATATACAACTCAAAAAGTAATGTTGACTGCAAAAAATGATTTAACCTACCTCATAATACATAGGCACATCTTTGGTCTTTTTTCCCTTTTGATTTCCCGCTTCCAGGATCTGTAAGATAAACAAAGTGTGCTACTATGAATAATGGATTTGTTTATTTAAATAAATATCTTATGTTTGTTGAAATCAAGTTTTTCTTGAGTATTCTTTGAATGCCTAAAAGTGAGATGTATTAGACTTTATCATCATTTTCTAAGGGTTGTAGTAAAACTCTATTACTTATGTAACCCGGGCCGTACTCCAAGAGGTACCCCCTCTCCAATTAAAGGGATCAAAGCAGGTGCACAAGCACTGTGGGAGGTGTAGGGACTCTCCTCCCCTATAGAGCAGAGCCAGACCACCAATGGGGACTTAACTATATACCTTTTAATACTGGAAACATAACAGGCATAAATCAGAGGGTATAGTGGACACTACAATGCCCCAAGGGGGCAGGATTCAACAAAGGTTAGACACTTACAATCATTGACAAAAACAGGCTTAACAAAATATAAAACACAAACAGCAGAACAAACAATATGGGTTGGTGAAATATGAAAAGGCACAAGACGCAAAATGTCAAATGACAAGAAAACATAGGGCCTTGGTACCTGGAGGGGGAGAAAGGGGGGAAAACACAATGGCCCCTTTCCACTGCAAGAAGATTTGCTTCTTGTTATCTCATTCACCCCAAGTCACCTCTGCTGGGACTTATACCCAGATCTCCCACATGGTAGGCAAGAATGCTGCCACACAGCCACCACTAGTAGCACTGCCCCAGCCTGCTAGGGGTCTCGACCTTCCCGGAGCCCCGGCTTCACGTTGAGCTGTCTGGCCTCTGATTGGAGGAGCTGGAAGCAGAGCTGGGAACCCATCAGGTTGCTGCTCAGATCCTTCCTGGAGCTGGGGAGCCTCTCCTGCTGGCTGCAGCCTCTCCCAGGGGATCCTGGAGCCCAGTGGGGGGCCTCTCCTGCCGGCCACACGCCGCACAGCTGGGGGTCCCACTGCTGTCTGCAGGTCCTGCTCCATAAGGCTCTTCTGGGGCACTGCTCCCACCCCACTGGCTCAGCTCTGTGAAGCTCCTTCCTTGTTGTCCCTTGCTGGTCTCTCCTGAGGCAGCTCCTTTTATCCCCCTTCAGGTGACCCAAGGGGCCAATCAGGGGACATGGAGGGTGAGTCTCTGGGGCCTGATTGGTGAGG
>NW_017729034.1:12991435-12995726 GCF_001723915.1 Gavialis gangeticus
GCCCTTTCAAAACCCCTGGGCTAGGTCACTGCCAGCCAGCCTGTCACATCTATACATTTAAACCTTGTCTGGACAAAGACCTGGACTACACTGAAGTGGTTGCATCTACACAAGATGTTTATTGAAGATTTTCATTATTAGCTCTGCACTAAACATCTCATCATCTACACATGCAGTGATATTAGGACAAAGTAAACTAATTAACTCTGCTGTAGGTTAGTACTTATAAAAACTCTACTGTAGGTTAGTACTATAGTGGAGTTTTTTACTCCTCAACAACACACCTGAAGATGCTGACAGGGCTGGCTGGGGCACAAGCGTGCTTTAGTGTGGGGCTGCCTGCTGGCTAGCCCTATACTGAAGTACCCTCATGCCCCAGCCGGCCCTTCTTCAGCACTCTGAGCTGAGTTGAAGCAGCCCTGGGCTGGTGGGGTTACCCCCTGGGTCTTCTGCCAGGCAGGTGTGCTCCCACCTGACTCAACATGTTGCGGTCCTGGGCACATGTTTGAACATGGAGCTCTGGAGCAATAAGCTCCAGTGATAGGCACTGGAGTTTATTGCTGTGTATTAATTGGATGTTTAAACATGCTGACTGACAGGCTTTGCACTTGCCTACCTACTCTCTTTTTTTTCTTAACTTCTATGTGAATGAACATCTAATTATTTAAATTATCCATGCATTTTATATTAATATGCAGTAAGAGCTTCTTCAAAGAAGAAAAACCTTCTAATTTTCAAGAGCGTTTAATAAGACGACGTATTAAATACCTGTTCATAAATTCCTTCCCACGATATGACACTGAAGAGCTTCCGCTGTGGTACATGCACAGCAAGAGACAGTGCCTTTGTATGGATTTCATCCTCAATTTTGTTCTCCACAACAAAAGCAATGTTGGGCTTCCAATCATCCTGTTAATTTTCCAAAATAAAAAAATAAGTGCATTAAAACACTCTTAACTTCATGATTTAAGAAAAAGCCAGCAGAACAAGACGGCCCCACTACTAAAGACATCTTATGAAGTCTAAACATCACACTGATTATTGCTTTGAAATAAAGGAAATAAAAGTGAAGTCTAAACTCCGACATCGTAATTATTTGCTACCATCAGGTGGCAGTATTATGCTGTGTAAAAACACAACACAACTTAGCAGCAGCATGTAACTTTTTCTTTCTTGGCCAATGCTGCATAAGTACAATAGGGATGGAGTAACATTTAAAATGACACTTGCAGAAACACTGGTCTTTAACCTGAATATTTCAGAAGTACAAAACATAATTTCCCAAAATGTATAGCTCTAAAGATTTTCAAAACAAAAAAAAATGTGCATAAGTGATCTTTCTGTTTCTTATCCAGACTATCTAGAGTCCAGGGTTGTCCAGCCTATTTGGGTTGGCAGGTCAGATCAAGACAGAGGGGCTTTTTGTGGGCTGGATGACCTACTTCTGACAACAAGAGTGAGCAGCGCCAGTGTTACCTGTCCTGTGCTCATTCTGATACCATCACTGGCCCCACTGCCAAAAGCTGTCCCCAACAGGGATCCTGACTTGGAAATTTGGCAATAGGACAACAATTACCCATGGGGTTAATGACATAGCCATGCCCCAGTACCACCAAAAAATATTTCTAATAGGCAGACAAGGTTCTTTGGGTAGATGTGGTATCTTTTATTATACCAACTAAATAGTTGAAAAAATTGTTCTTTGCAAGCTTTTGGGCACAAACACCCTTATTCAGGCATAGGAAGAATCTGGTGTTGTTTTGTGTGCTGTCCTGGGTAGATTAGAAGCCAATACGCAAAATGCAGGTCTGTGAAAATGCAACTGTGTGGCAGCGAGGATCAGAGGGAATGGGAATAGGTATGAGACAAGTAGGTGGGGAGGAAGGGGGAATGTTGACATGGTGGTAGAATGTAGCTGGGAAAATGCAGACAAGTTACCTGGGGTTCTTAGATGGCAGGCAAGTTATAATGTACCATAAATCCAATGTCTATACTTAGTCCATGATTTTTTGAATCCAGTAGATTTATGAAGTAAAGTTCGTAGGCTTGTCTATGAAAGGTGTTTTGTAAATTAGGACTGAGAGATCGGAGAGTAGTTGTCTTGTGAGGAGCTTACACACACAGGTAATTGGGAATTTTTATTTTTGATAGATTTTTCAGTGTACATTCATTCTGATATGCAGTTGTTGTTTGGTTTCTCCTACATATTTTCCATCAGGGCATTTAGTCCACTGGATGAGATATTACATTTCTGGAGGTGCAGGAGTAAGATCCAGGAATGGTAATGGTTCTGTTGTGGGATGTAGTTATTGTGGGAGTGGTGGAGCTGTGTTGGCAGGTTTTACCTTTTTTGTCCTGGCATGGTCTGGATCCATTTGGTGTACTTTGGGCCATAGAAAGTTTGCTTCTGGTGGTGATGTTGGTGAGGTTCAGTGCTTGTTTAAAGGCTAGGATAGGTAATTCTGGAAAGATCTCTGTAAGAATTGGGTCTTCTTCTAGTATGTGTTCCAGTTGTTTGAGGATTTTCTGTATAGGTTCCAGGGAAGGATGGTATGTTATAACCATGGATCCGGGTTTTTTGTTTCCCACGGAAAAACAGAGAAAACCATGGATTCCCTGTTTTTATTGGAGAAAACATGGATTTCCCTTTTTAGCAGAGAAATCTGCGGATTCTCCGCTTTTGCAAAGAGCTCTTGCAGGCTGGCACAGCTCCAGCCTGCAAGAGTTGATCGCAGAAAGGGTGGGAAACCCCCAGCCCTGCCCAGATGGGAAGGGAGAGGGGGGAAGGTGGGGCCTGAGACTCTGAGGCAGACAAGGCTGGGCTCAGGCTCAGGCTCGTCCTTCACCCCTGAAACATAGAGGTAAGTGGGGCTGTGGGGCAGGGCTGGGGAAGATGGTTGGGGGCTGAGAGAGCATGGGGTGCTGCTGGCTCTAGGCAACACACCACAGCTGGGAGCAGGGCCAGATGGTGAGGGAAGGGGTGCCCCCTGGGGGGACTTTGTGGGCAAGCAATGCAGGGCTTAGTGTGGTGGTGCCCGCCATGTGTGGGCTGCACACCTGCCGCCCGGCCTCCTGCCCAGGGAGGGATTCAGGTGGGGTGGGGGGGACTCAGGGGGCTCACACATGGTGGCAGCTGCCGCTTACCTAGAGGGCTGTGATGGTGGTGACGGCCGCTGCCTACAAAACCTCCTGCTGCCACTGTGGAGCCATGCCCAGAGCTGTGTGGCGGCAGTCACTGCTGGCACGGGCAGCCCCACAGGTAAGCAGCAGTGGCTGCCCATGCCAGCAGCGACTGCTGCTGTGTACAAAACCTCCCACTGCCACCGCGGAGCTGTGCTCGGATCTGTGTGTCCAGCGGCAGTGGTTCAGCGCAGTGTGGTGGTGGGGATGGCTGCATGCTGCCCGGTCACCACCACGCTGCTGCTGCCACCCGGTGGCTGGCCGCACAGCTCCGGGTACAGCTCCGCGGTGGCAGTGGGAGGTTTTGTAGGCAGTAGCCATCACCGCCCTCATGGTCCTCCAGGTAAGCAGCAACTGCATAAGAGCTCCCGCCCTCCTCTGCAGATCCCTCGCTGTGGCTGCAGAGCTGGCTACTGAGTTGTGCTCCGGCCGCATGCCAGTCTCCCTCTCCCCTTCCCCTGGGCAGGCAGCCGGGCGTCATGTGTGTGGCCCGCACATGGTGAGCACCAACACACCGTGCCCTACATCACTTGCCCGCAAAGGCCCCCCGCAGAGGTGCACCCCTGCCCTCATCCCCTGACCCTGCTCCCAGATGTGATGTACTGTCTGGGCCAGCAGCACCCCCAACTCCCTCAGCCCCCAATCATCTTCCCCAGCTCTGCCCCACAGCCCCCAAGCCCCACTTACCTCTAGGATCCAGGGGTGAAGGGCATGGCTCCATGGTGGCAGTGCTTGCCCACAAAGCACACCCAGCCTGCAGGCAGCCACCACCACCCCGCACTGCCACAGAGCCGCGCAGCTGGTTGCAGGGCATGCTGCTGCATGCAAGCCCCCTGTTCCACCCCCCAGCTGGGCGGCACATATGTGGCCTGCACGCAGTGCTTGCCACTGCACTGCTGCTGCCACACCCCGTGCCACTTGCCCACAAAGCTGTGCAGGTGGCTGTGGGATGGTAGCGCAAGGTGTAGTGGCAGCTTCTGTGTGCAGACCTCCTGTCAGGCTGGCCGGCATGTGTGTGGCCCACAGAGTGACACCTCTGCCCTCATCCCCTGGCCCTGCTTGTGGGGGTGGGCACAGGGGCACACTCCCCCTCTTCTTCATCTACCTCCCC
>NW_017729034.1:13001100-13004885 GCF_001723915.1 Gavialis gangeticus
GGGGGGGGAGTGGGGGGTACCAGCAGTGCTGGGGGGGTTGGGGAGCCTTTAATTTTTATCGCGGATTTTGGGTTTTTAATCAGAGAATTTGCAATTTTTAATCAGAGAAAACTAGGATCCCTGGTTATAACTAATGATGTGCGATTCATGGGGGATTTTCTTTTTATACTGCAGCAATTCGTCATGTGGCATCTGAGTGGCTCTTTCAAAAGTATGATCCATCTCTCTGAAGGAGTTTCCTTGTTGGGTAAAAGCCCTTTTGAGATTTGTGAGGTGACGATCGTGGTATTTTCCTCAGTGCAAATTCACTGGTATTGGAGGGTTTAGCTGTATATTACAGCTTTGGTGTGTTTAGGGTGATTGCCACCCATCCTCCCATTCCCTTTGATCCTCACTGCCATGCATTTGCATTTTAACAGGCTGGCATTTTCCACATTGGCTTCTATTTTACACAGGAATGCACACAATACAACACCAAACTCTCCCTATGCCTGAAGAAGGGTGTTTGTGCCCAAAAGCTTGCAAAGAACAATCTGTCCAATGATTTAATTCAGGGGTGGGCAAAATATGGCCCGCGGGCTGAATCTGGTCTGCCAGACCGTTCTGTCACACCTATGGAGCCCCTAAAAAATTTAGAAAATTAATATTTATCTCCCCCTGGCTTCCTGTCAAATATGACAGGAACCAGTGGCAGTAGGACCCAAGGGAAACCACAGCAGGACCTTGCATCAGCAAGGCCCACCTGGCTTCATCTCCCCCAGCTGGAAGCCCCTGCCTAGCAGAGGCTTCTGGCCTGGAACCAGGCAGTTTCTCCTGCAGCTGCCTAGAGCCTGCGCTGCGCTAAGCTGTGGTGCAACTCCTTCACTGCCACCTCTGGGTCGCCCAGCGTGACAGCAGTGACAGTGTGAAGCAGCCACAGGGCAGCTCACAGGTGGCAGTGAAGGAGCCGCACCACAGTTTAGCACAGCACAGGCTCTGGGCAGCCGCAGCAAAAACTGCCCAGCAGCAGTGGTGACGGGAAGGGCTGCTTTCCTCCACACCAAGCAGAAGTTTCTGCCCAGCTGCTACTGCCTCTGCTGTGACTGCTCAGCCCCAACGGGCAAGCCCAGAGCTGGTGCGGGATGTGCAAGGTTGCAGCTGCATGCACTGGTTCCCACTGCTACCACTGCATGCGGCCGGAGGGTGCAGAGTGGGCATGGGACATGCTGGGGCTGCACACTGTTGGTGGTGACAGGGAAGCGCTGCAGGGTGCTTAGGCTCTGGGCTGTTGCAGGGTGGGGGTGAGCACTGACTGACTCAGGGGGGGCACGTGCAGTGGGCGGGGCTCCCACATACCCTCAAGCCTTTCCCACAAACCCCACAACCACACCTTCCCCCCACACAATCACACACCCCACAAATACTGTACCCACACACACATGCACACATGCACACATCCCCACAAACTCCCCATATCCACTCAACCAGAGCTCCCCACAAACCCCATGCCCACCCACCCATACCCAACACCCCTGCACACCCCACACACTATACAAGAGTAAGATTGCATTTTGAGCTATTATGCAATCACTTCTACATATACAGCACAAACACACACAAATCAGGATAATTTTTTTTAAATTAAATTAAAATATATTATTATGGATGTTTGACTTTTAGTATATCATTTGTTTTTTTCCGCATTCTAAAATGGCAAACTCTCTTCCCCAAAGGAGTACTTCCAAGGGCAAGGGGAGGGACTTCTGGTCTCAAAATGGTGACCAAGGGATGGGGAACCTGTCAAGAGGCGGAGCTACCCACGTGGTCCTCAATATCTTGCCAAAACTCAGTAAGCATCCCTCTACCCGAAATAATTGCCACCCCTGATTTAATTGGTCTAATAA
Organism: Gavialis gangeticus; assembly: GCF_001723915.1. Classification (NCBI taxonomy): domain Eukaryota; kingdom Metazoa; phylum Chordata; order Crocodylia; family Gavialidae; genus Gavialis; species Gavialis gangeticus. Next base: position 13,002,984 of record NW_017729034.1, read on the forward strand.
AATATATCACATCTACCCAAAGAACCTTGTCTGCCTGTGTCCTTAGATCAACATGGCTACAATCAACAGCCCTAAAGTTTCCAATGGGCACCTTCATTCAGAAATTCTTCAGCAGGGTAAGAAATGATGGTATTAATGCCCTCCCAGTTGCTGACCCAGCTGACACTGTAGCTCAGGCAGCCACAAGGGCAAACACCACTGCCACACACCCTCCTAGCCCTCTCGGCCATGATTTAATTACTCACAGCTTACATGCGGCCTGCAGGCTATGCATTGGATAGCCCTGATCATGATAACAGCAGGTTATCCTCTACTAAAATACCAGCTTATGACCATCCTAACTACCAAATTACAAATGTGTGCATGAATTTCCTAGAAGACTTCAGACTGATATGAAATAAAAGGAAAATAAAAACAGGTAATACTCTGAGTTTATTCCTTTACGATCTCTGAAAAAATGAGAGTTTCAGACTGTAATGGAGAAGCTGCCTAGACAACTCTTTTTCTCTTGAGCTTCTTTTCCTTTAACCCCTTCTTTGTGGAATCTTTGTCCCCTGCCAGGTCCCTTTCACTGGCTGGGCCCATATTCCCCAGCAACTCCACGCCCATTTCCAGAGTTCCCGGCATAAAAGATAGCAGCTTGGCCAATAACAACAAATAAAAAGATGCTTAATATTTCTTAGCGTAAAAAATTCAAGAGAGCTCTTTAAAAAGAGGCCTAACTCCACCATGATTTGCAGCAAGACTTTGAAATTCAGCAGAGGAACTGCTCTAGGATAAAGAGGTACCTTTCTGGTGTCATGAAAATCAGTTCAAATTTAGGCATTTTTGCTATTTCCACATTATCCTCAGAGTACTTTGACAGTATACAAAAAAATCCTCAGTATTTTATACTGCAGCACATTCCCCACTCTGGTGTCACATTTCATACACTCAAAACTGCAGACAGAACATAGACAAAATGGATTCTCCTCTTTCTTGAAAGATACTTTGACCTAGGAAAATGTATACTGCATTAAGTAACTTGCCTCAGTGATTTCAAGAACTCACTTCTACTGATTGTTTCTAATAATTCTTAAATAATTACAATACTGTTTTTTTTTTAAATAGTGTGTCATATCCTACTAACTGTAGTGCAAACAAATATAACAACAGATATAATTATACCAATAGAAAATTATACTGTTATAGCTATTCCAGTATAACTGTTACATATGTTAATCCACTAACAGTGGTATAGAAGCAAACAGATGTTACAGTTAAAATCAAAACAACTGATGCAGTCTCTCAAGAGGCAAGTCCTCTCTTCTTTTTAAAAACAAATTCAAGTTACCTCTGTCCACAGCCTAATTTACACAAATTAGAAGATGGACACAAATCATTCTTTATGGCAAACAAGTCCAAATCCCATAATCCTAATTATATTTCATATCAGAAAAAGACCATCAAATCTTTATTGTTTGACTACGTCAGGGATAGGCAACCCCTGGCACGGGAGCCAAGTGTGGCACACAAAGGCATTTTGCTTGGCATGTGCACCTCATGGTGGACAGTGGGGAAGAGGCAAGGGCTGTACTGCCACAACATGGGTTGAGCTCCTTGTGGTTCCCCCACCATCCACCCCTGACATGCCAACATCTTACAAATACAGGTTGTGGGTATATTTGGCACTCTGGCCAAAAACACTGCTAACTCCTGGACCATGTTGTCTGTATCACAGGGCTGCTCATTTTCTGTCTCAAGGCACATCACACGCATGTTACCTCTCAGCTCCATGTTCTTGGGGAACCCTGACACAGGACTTTGGGAGAGGACGGCAAACTCGAGATTCAACACCACAATCAGGAGATCTCTAAGCTAGCAGCTACAGTTAAAAATGCAAGCCATCACTCCTGGTGGGAG
>NW_017729034.1:13005148-13018427 GCF_001723915.1 Gavialis gangeticus
GACAATTTGATTTACACTATTGAGAATGCTTGAAAGAAGCTGAACTGAGGGTATAAAAATCTGTAAAAGAAGCAGAAGTGTGTGTGCTGACACCACCTGCTTTCTTCTCGAGAAGCTGAAGGAGGCAGATCATCTCCCTTCAAGGATCATGCTGAGAACTTTAACCTGTCAGCTTTGCAACCTGAGTGCCTTGGACTGGTGAGATTCCAGCTCTCTCTCTCTTTTCTCTTCTCTCTCTCTCTAAGCATAGATTTCTGAACCTGAACTGTATTAATTAAGCTTCAGCTAAGTTTTCCCAAATACTTAGTGAAACCAGGGTATACTGTGATTGTTTGTGTTTGTTTTCCCTTTGCATGTCTATTACTGCTAGTGCCATTGTATATTTCATATACTTAGCAATAAATAACTTTTATAGTCAAACTGGTGGTAACTGGGTATATTTTTCCTGCGCTACTTCTCCTTCCCCACTTGCTCTAAAGCAACGCTTCTTTTACCTAAGCTAAAGATCCCTGTGAAGACCAAAAGTACTGTGGGGTCTGCTCATCAAGAGGCTAAAAGATTGGGACATGCTGAGTTTGAAACACATAAGGGGATCAGCTTGTACAGGCTGATTGACCCAGTTTGGCTCAGACATGCCCTAATGAACTAAATGCTGGCCCATGAGGGTGTCATCTGGACACCCAGCCAGATTCAGAGGTATTCTGTTTAACTGTGTGCTTGTGTCTGACTGTAGTTATTGTTGCTCTGATGAACTGATTCTTGGCATATTAGGGTGTCAGCCTGCTCATGCTGATCAACCTGGCCAGGTCAGGCATGTCATGTTAATCTGTGTGTGTTTGTGTGTATGACTGATTTGGGGACTGGAGGAACCCAGCCCCACTGAACTGAGTCCTACAAGATAGCTCCATTGGGGGTGAGGGCTTGCAGAAGGGAGAGATTCAGCTCCGTATAGAAACACAAGTAACACAAGCAGCACATTAATAGAATTACCAAGATCCTAGCCCTAATAAATGAGCACACCCCAAAGTAGCAGGCAAATCTGGTAACATGCGTGCTTTACTGTGCATTAATCTATTACGTAGATAAGGTACATTATTATAAAGCATTGTTAGCTAGTACCTGTATCTGTTGGTACTAGCAAACAGCATTTTACATTAATCTACTGTGCAGTAATTGCTGCGCACATGTAGATGGTGATGATTTACTGAGCATTAGATTAGTCTAATGCATAGTAAAGCACACATGTAGATGCTTTAGAAGTCAACGAGGAACAGTTCTACTGTGCTCTTGACACAGCCCTGACTGCCTCTGCCAAGGAAGACAAGCTCATCCTCATGGGTGACTTTAACACAAGAGTTGGGTGACACTCTGAGGTCTGAAGTGGCACCACTGGGAAAGACAGGGTGGGGAAAGTCAACTCCAATAGTATCCTCCTCCTCAGCAAATGTGCACAGCATGACTTGCTCATCAGGAATACCATCTTCAGACAGATTGACAAATATAAGATCACTTGGAAACATCCACACTCCAATCACTGTCACCTACTTGACTATATTATTGTCAGAGCGTGTGATCATACTGAACCCCATATCACCTGAGCCCTGAGAGATGTCAATGACTGCTGACAGACCACCATTGAGGCAGATCAATCATGGACATGCAGCTTGCACCAAAACACTGTTAACAAGCAAAAGGAATGCAGAAGAGATTTAACATTAGGATTGTGGGCTTAACTCTGAGACAGGTAGGTGAGAAATTGGCTGCATAATAGAACCCAGAGAGTTGTAGTGAATAGATCTGTGTAATCCTGGTGAGAAGTGGGCAGGGGTGTCCTACAGGGGTGAGTGCTCTGTCTAGTACTTTTCAACATCTTTATTAACGATTTGGATATGGCGGTGAAGAGCTCACTGGCCAAGTTCATGGATGACACCAAGTCATGGGGAAGCGTGGTCATGCTTGAAGACAGGCTACAGTCACAGGTGGCCCTAGACAGGCTAGCAAGTTGGGCAGATTGGAATCTGATGAAGTTCAACATTGAGAAATATAAAGTGCTCCACCTCGGGATGAGCAACCCCCAACACACCTACAGGCTTGGCGGCACCAAACTGACCAGCACCATGAATGAAAGGGATCTGGGGGTAATAACAGACCATAGTATGAATATGAGTCAGCAGTTCGATGCTGTAGCCAGTACAGCAAATAATACTCTGGCATGCATTATCAATGCATCTCCAGCAAAACCAAGAAGGTGATTCTTCCGCTCTACTCAGTACTGGTGAGACCACAGCTGGAGTACTGAGTCCAGTTCTGGGCACCGTACTTTAACAAGGACGTGGACAAGCTTGAGAGAGTCCAAAGAAGAGCCACCCTTATGATCAGAGTCTTAAAAGGCAAGCTATGGGGGGATGGAGAGCGTGCTTCACCGTACCCACCTCCTCCCGCGTCAGAACTGCTTTCCTGTCGCTAAGAGTCAATCACCTGAGGTCTGCACGCGTCCGGTCCACCTGCCATAACTTTGATTGTATTCCGGTTCAGTGTTATTAATCCGACACGTGTCAGTCCAAAAGTGAGACTCCTGGACTCTCGGGGTCCCACGTCGATGAGGGCTCCGCCACCCCTACACCCTTGCCCGTACCACCGGTCTGATTGCTTATCGGGGTAGGTTACCCGTCAGTATGTCGCTCAACGTCCACAAAGAAATGTCAGGTCAACACAAAATTCACAGCCACGGATTCTCTAGAGCAAGGGGCTGCTTTGCCCTCCGCAGGCCCCCTTATTATTACCCTATCTGCTGTGTGTGCTAGCACTCCTTTCTACAGCCCACTCTGGGCTCTTCAGCCCTCTCCAGGGCTTCCTAAAGCCTCTTAGTCCTCCCAAGTACCGGCCAGCCTCTTCATCTCCTGAGACTGCCCCTACACTACAGTACATACAGCTCCCGGCTCCTGCCGGGTCCAGCCGTTCCCGGCAGTGTTAAACAGTCCGTGGCTTTGCTGGGGCCCGTCGACCCGGCTCCCCAGCCCTGTTGGGGCTTACCCTTACCCCACCAGGTTCGGCAGTGCCTCCGGACTGTACCCCTCTGCCTGTAGGTGCTCCCTCTGGTCTCAACTGCCTCCCAGCTCACTTCCGGTTCCACCCCTCTCTCTCCTGGCGCCAGCATCTCCCTTATGTTGGCCCTTGCCGTCTGGGCCATGCCTCGTTCCCCGCACCTGCAAAAGGTGAGTTGTTGCCTCGTGTTCTGGGCTTGAGTGAGGGAGCTTAGCGCGGTTGCGCTGGGGCAGGAAGCCTCGGAGCCCGCCCGCCTCTTCACTCCCTCACACAAGCCATACAAGGAAAGGCTAAGGGATCTGGGACTCTTCAGCCTGAAGAAAAGAGGGCTGAGAGGGGACCTAGTAGCAGCTTACCACTACATTAGGGGAGTACATCAAGGGCTCGGTGAGCAGCTGTTCACCAGGGCACCCGAGGGGAAAACCAAGAGTAATGGCCACAAACTCCTGAAAGACCAATTCAGGCTCAACATTAGGAAAAACTTCTTCATAGTCAGGGTGTCCAGACTGGGATAAGCTTTCTCCAGAGGTAGTGTAATCACCTACCCTGGAAATCTTCAAGAGGAGACTAGACAGTCACCTCGCTGGGATCACCTGACCCCCAGTTATCTTTCCTACTTGGTGCAGGGGGCTGGACCTGATGATCTTCCGAGGTCCCTTCCAACCTTACAGTCTATGAATCTATAAGCAGGGCTGCATCATCGCCCCAATCCTTTTTTCCATCTATCTTGCTGTGATTTTGATTCTGATCCATGACTGTCTCCCCCCCTGAATTGGGGTTGAGCTTTTCAACCTGCGGTGCCTTCACAACAAAACAGATGTTACCAAAACTGGCATCACTGACCTTCAGTACACTGATAACTGTTATCCTCATGCTTGCTGAAACCAATCTACAGTCCACCCTTGACTTTTTCTCAGGTGCCTATCACAGTGTAGAACTCTCCCTTAACATTTGGAAGACCAAGGTGTTCCATCAGCCTGCCCCAGCAAAACCTGCCCCCTTCCCCTCACAAATTACCATTGGTGGAGAACCCCTGGAAAATGTTAAGCATTTCCCATACCTTGGCCGTTACCTCTTCCAGTCAGTCAGTCTTAATGTCATAGTTGAACATAGGATTTTCTGTGCCAGTGTATCCTTTGGAAAGCTGTTTTGCCATGTCTTTGCTGACCCAAGATATGCAGATGGAAACTAAGTTGCTGGTCTACAACGCAGTGGTTATCCCCACACTCCTCCACAGGTGTGAGACATAGGTAATATATCAAAGCCATCTTAAACACCTGGAATGGTTTCATCAGTGTTGCCTCAGGAAGATACTTCGCATTAGATGGGAAGACAACTGCACCAATGTCAGGATCCTCTCTGCAGCTAACATAACCAGCACTGAGGCAAAGATCATGAAACATCAACCCCACTGGGCTGGCCACTGTATGCGAATGGCTGACACGCATCTCCCAAAGCAAGTCCTCTTTTCTTATGTAGGAGTATTTGGCTTACTTGACTAGAAAAACAGACAAAGACCAGAAGTGTTGATACTGCTTCATTCAGTTAAATGTTCTGAGATAAGAAATCCTGCATGCCTTGGGTTATCCTTAGGTTATCTTGATATCTTGCCCTGTGCATAGATAGTTTGTTTAAGTAAACTTCCTAAATTTCTGTGTAATTTACTATTGTTTTGTTTCTTCAAGGTGTATTTTTTTATCTCTTTCTCTGTCTTAAGTATAAATACACTTGTAAACTTAGAGAGTCTGAGAAATCCTTTGAAACAGACAAGTGGGTGATTCCCCTTGCTGTATGGACTTCTCCCTGTGATCACAGTATAGCCCTAAATAAAGAAAAGCTGGCTCTGTCAGTTCTGATTCAACCACAACGCAAAGTTTGATTTCTTCCACACTTAATTTAGTCATGGTAAGAGGACCCACGGAGGACAGAGGAAGTGTTACAAAGACATACTGAAAGCATATATTAAGAAGGGTGGCATCAACCCTACAAATTGAGTAATTTTGGCTGGTAACAGGTCTCAATGGTGCTGCACCATACATCAAGCTATAGCCCACTTCAAAGAGAAACATCTTGCTCAGCAAGCTGAGAAATGGCAGAGGAGGAAGGAAAGCACACAACATCCTGACCAACAGTTTTCCAACCCCAAGGCACAACTTGTCATATCTGTGGAAAAACTTGCAGAGCATGGATTGGACTCCTCAGCCATCTTAAAATTCCCCCTGGCAGACGTCATCCTCATATTTAGGGGTAGCTGATGACAAATGCATTTAGGTGCTCCTGAGTTAACATCTACACATGCGTTTAGGTCGGGGCAGGCAAAATATGATGTGGCCTGCCAGGCACATTCATCCAGCCCACAGTGCCCACCAATGAACTGTACCTCACCCAGCCCTTCCACCCATGATGGTGGGAGCGAGGTGCCCACATATACACCCCCCGCAACATACCCTATTCTGCCTTGCTCCCACCCTTGTGGGCATGCCAGCATGCAGCTTCTGGGTAGGGCTGCTTCAGCCACCAGGAACCTGCTCAGCTTCCCTGGTGTCCCGCTCACTCTGGGCAGCAGGTAAGGAGAGGTGAGGCTGGAAATGGGGGTGGAGCTGCAACTGGGTGGCAGCGTGGAGCTCGGGTGAGCCACATTGCCTCAATGGTTAGCAGCTCTAACAGGCAGCAGCAACAGCAGAAGGTGGGGGCACTCGGAGCACTGGTGCCCGGTGCAGGTGCTGGTGACTGGCAGTGTGCAGCTCTGACCAGTGTTGCACAATGCAGCAAGAAGCACAGCCTACGCCGGGCTGCATCTATTGCCAGCACTCCCTGCTGTGCAAGCATAGTCCCTGCACTCTGTGCATACACAACAGGTAGCACTGGCGATAGAGGCAGCCCGGCGTAGGCTGTGCTCCTCATCACATTGTGCAGTGCTGGCTGGAGCTGGGCACCAGTACCCCTACCTGCTGATGTGCCATGGAGGGAGTGTGGGGGGGTCCCCACACCCGCCCCTACATCCTCCCTCACACCCCACCAACTCCACACACCCACACCCTGCCCCTAAAATCCAACTTACCCTATGCCCCCACGCACACAGGCACACCCCCTCATAAACCCCCTCATATATACACACCCCCACACCCCACCATACATCCCCCATGCTCCATCATACACAAACATACATACTTTGCCACACCCTACCATACACACCCTCCCAGCCACACCCCCCATGCCATAAAAACAAGACTAGGGATTCATTTTTGAGTTATTATGCAATCACCTCTATATACAGTAGGCAAACACAAATCATGACAAAAATATTTTTAGTAATAAAATTAGAATATGTTATAGTAGACGTTTGACTTTTAGTGGATGACTTGTTTTTTTTCTGGTTCTAAGATGGCAAACCCCCCCAAAGGAGTAGTTCTGGGGAGCAAGGGGAGGGACTTCTGGTGGCAAAGTTCAGGGGTTACGGGTGGGACTTTTGGTCCCAAAATGGCAACTGTCAAAGGGGCAGGGCTACCCATGCAGCCTTTGAAAGCCTAGGTCCGGTGGCCTTGGGGAAACACAGGCCTAATAGTGCTATAGGTACTCGACCCAATACAAGAACTTGGGGTACCTCCCCAAGTGGGGGCCAAAAATAGTCACCCTTAGTCAGCAGACCCAAGGGGCCTCCTAGGCATAATTAAACCCACCCCCCCAATAAGTCTCCTACACCAGTCACAAAGGAGAACTTTATTGCTCCTGACAGGGTGAGGTAGAATAGGGTAAGAGGTAGAGCACTATCAGGGGATTACCACTGAGCAAAACAATCTGGCTGAGGTAGCCGTTTGATACACAAATGCATCACTGTGAGCTGACTAGCTCTCTAGAAACACTTACAAGTATCATTCAGAAGATGGTAGAGATCTGGCTCAGAGATCTCCAGAGAGTGAGCATTTCAGATGGATCAGACTCTCTCCCTGTGTCCTGATGCTTTTGCCATGCCGGTAAAATGGCTTCTTTTCTCCTTCTGCTTGGACCATACCCTTATACAGCCTTTCTGACCTCAGCAGCCCAGTCCAATAGAAGCCAGCAGTATTGGCAACTAGCCAACCAAGCATCACTGGTTAACTGGGCAGATGAGCAGGGACTTTTCCCTCCCCCCACTCAGGTGACCAGAGGGACAACACCCTAGGCACCAGCCTTTTGTCACGTAGGCAGGGAGGAAAATCCCCCCTCCCTTAGGAATTCAACCCCAGTATCCCAAGCCGACAGGGACAGATTCCTGGGGAGAGACACAAACGGTGGCATTTCTGCCACATACCTGTATCTGTCAGCACTACCAAATGGTACTTTACATTAATCTACTGTGCAGTAATTGCTTCACATATGTAAACACTGATGCTTTACTAAGTGTTAGATTAGTCTAATATGCATTAGGTTGGTCTACTGCACAGTACAGCACACATGTAGATGTGCCCTCAGACAGAAAAGGAAGAGTCCCATGATACAGACAAAATAGTTCAGGACTCAGCAACATTTTTGGCCAGAGTACCAAAACCACCTACAAACTTGGCTTGTAAGGTGTTGGTGTGCCAGAGGTAGATGGTGGGGGAGCCGCAAGGGGCCTGATTCATGTTGTGGTAGTGCAGCCCTTGCCCCTTCCTTGCTGTTTGCCCTGAGCTCCATGCTGCCTGGAGCTGCCTCAGGAGCTGGGAACAGTTTTCCCCCTTGCCCTCTTCCATCCCAAGGCTGACCATGAAGCCCCCTGCCAGCCTGGGGCTGGCACTCGGGCAACTGAGACCAGAGCTTGGAGCTCCTGCTGGCTGCTGCAAGGGGGCAGAGCAGGGCAGGAGCAGCCCTGAACTAAACTGTTTCAGGTGGCTTAATTTGCTCCTGGGCCGGGTGCCTGAAATTACTGCACAGTAAATTCAGGTGCATTAATTTCATGTGTAGATATGCCCTCAGTGTGCTATGGCTGATTCCCAAAAAACACTTTCTCTTGCTGTTAGCTAATGTTGTTAATCCTGTAAATCAAGTGGAAATGCTGCAATTCTGCTTAATTGTATTTGGTTGGCCTTTTTCCCCTTTTTAATATATTTAAAATATATCCAAGTATATGATATAGATTGTAAGGTCAAATATTTGAAAGTTAGAAAGTGTCAAAACTAAGGTTGCTTTGATGATATGGTCTTTATCATGTAAGAATGGCTACAACAACATTCCAGCACTACCAGAATCGCATATTGTTTGAAGGTGGAAGAATTACTTAAGATTATACGAGTGAGGCGATTGCCTTTAGGACTGTTGCCTTGTAACAGGGAACCCTAGCCCTGTCACCAGAAAGCAAGTCCTCCCCTTTAAGGCCAGAACTTTCTGGGCATGGAGTGCTGGTAAGGAAAAGGTTAAATGCTGAACCTGGCCAGCTAGTCAGGTGACTAGAAGGGGCAGGACTATAAAAACCCTGGGCAGAGTGGCAGTAAGGGTGGCAGCAGCTGAAGGGGAAGGAGTGTCTCAGAGCTCCACAGAGAAGCTGGGTAAGCAGTCCAAAGGTAGGAACTATGGAAGCTGGGGAGAGACAGCAGCCACACCACAGCAAGGACTGTAGCCAACAGTAGGGAGCTGAAGCAGGAACGCTGTGAATGTAAGCTGACCTGCTGCTTTGCTTGATCATACTGGTTGGTGGCAGTTATTATTTTTTCCTTTTTTTTTATTATTGACTAAGACCGGTGGCTTGGGTAAGCCTATTAGGGCATGGAGAAGGCCTCATAGGGGACTCACGGCGGTGTGGGGACCCCAGCGCCAGAGAGGGTACAGCATTTGGGGTGCACCAGCTCTGAGCACCAGAGAGGGTGCAGCACTTTGGGGTGCACCAACCCCAGCGCCAGCGAAGGCACAGTGCGAGACAGGACTGTGGAGAGCCTGGGCGCCAGCAAAGGCGCAGTGTGAGACAGGGCCGCGGAGAGCCCGGGGAGGACCGGGGGCCAAATTGTAACAAGGCCTGACACAGGAAAAAGCTAGAACCTTGGAGTCACAACCTATTTGGTGGGTTTGGACAGGGAGGCCTAGCTAGAGAAAAACAGGGGTCAGGCCCCTGTAGGTGAAAGACCCCAACATACAAAATACAATAGGCAGTCTCCCACTCACAAGAACATCAACAGTAACTTCCATCAAGATGTAGCAGGTGAGTAGAGGGCGGGACATAAGAATTCCAAAGAAGACTCCAAAGGTACCCCATGCAAGGCGCGGATTAACAGGGAAGATGGCGCTGGGGAGGGCAGCCTGTTACATGCCTCATTCCCTAAGTAGAATGAGGCAGGGTCTGCAAGATGAAAAACAGTGATATTTTTTTTTTAATGGTTAAAAGAGTTGAACTATAATGATAAAATTATGGAATTGTTAATAGTGCTTCAATAAGGAACTAAAGAATAGTAATACTCTGAATGAAAGTCTACAGGGTCATATGGCAAATAGGTCTTATCAAATGAATTTAACAGGACATTTTGATGCAACTACACATTTTTCTGACAACTATGTTCATGGACTTCTATTAAATACTGCTTGATGAAAGATTTTTGCAGAAAATTTAAAAATTACTATAAAATAAAAAAATACATATATTAAACAGAATGCAAACAGGCAAACTGACAGACTTCAAAATATAATTAAAATGGGAAATAATTCAGTGTTATCCTGTAGGGACTGATTCTCAGCCCATTGCTATTTACTACTTCTTATACTCTATTAATAAATCTGAAAGAAAATATAAAATCATTATTAATAGATTTTTCAGATGACAAAATATAGTCAGATGATAATGAGGACAAGGACACATCGCTTTAACAGACTGATCTGGATTGCTTGTTTGGCTGATTGTGACCAGAGTGCTGAGGGAATTAGCCAAGGTTATTGTGGGACTTGCATGATTGGGGGCAGCAAGGCAGGCCTTATGAGCAGAGGCGACAGGACCTGAACAAGTTCAACCTCCACAAGAGAAGGCTGAGAGGGGATCTGGTGGCCATCTATAAACTTACCAAGGGGGATCAGCGGGGAATGAGAGAGGCCCTGTTCCCCCGAGCACTACCCAGAGTAACTAGGAATAAGGGCCACAAATTGATCGAGAGTAGGCTCATGCTAGACATCAGGAGGGACTACTTCACAGTCAGGGCAGCTAGGATCTGGAACCAACTTCCAAGGGAAGTGGTGCTTGCTCCTACCTTGGGGGTCTTCAAAAGGATGTTTGACAATCACCTTGCCAGGGTCATTTGATCCCAGCATTCTTTCCTGCCCATGGTAGGGGGTTGGACTTGATGATCTGCTCAAGTCCCTTCCGACCCTATCAGCTATGAAACTAAGCTTCTCAACATCCTTCTTGAATTCTGGAGCCCAGAATTCGATGCAGTACTCAAGCTGCAGGCTCACCAAGGCCAAGTACAGCGGGAGGATGACATCCTGACATTTTACTTGAGAAGCATCTATAGATGCAAGATGGATTTTGTTTGCTTTACCAGCTGCAACATCGCATCGAGCCATTGTTTACCCATAAACAAGCCTAGTGTTCTTCCTTTAAGGCACTGTTAGTTCTCTACAAAAACCTCTACCCAAGCTCAAGTTTCTGTCCTGGGGCTTGGATCCGAAAGCCGCACTAGTTCCACTCCTTTTCTGCCTGGAATCTCTCCATTGATCATGCTCAGAACTCTGCCTGTCTGCAAGCTCCAACAAACACCTGGGAACCTCAACTGGTTCAAGCATCACTGAATGGTGAGACCCCAACTCTCTCTCTCTTTCTCTCTGACTCCAGGAACCTGACTTTTATTCTTTTACTCCAGCCACAGCTCTCTAAACCTGACTTTTCTAATCAAACTTGAGCTAGACTTCCCCAAATACCTAACTGAAACTATGTAATATTGTAACTGTTTTATTTGTCTCTCTTGTGTGGATATTCACAATGGCATCAGTATAAGTTCATATACCTGGCAATACATAACTTCTATGGTCAAGCTGATTGCTATACTCTCTCTCTGAACCCCACTTACTCCTCCTTCCCCTTGACCTCCCCATTTGCTCTGTAGCAATGCTTCTTTGACCTAAGCCAAAGATACCTGTAATGCCCAAAACTATGGTGGGGTTTGCTCATCAAAGGAGTTACTGCTAGGACCATTGTGACAAAAGATTGGGGATGTGCTGAGTTTTGAGGTGCATGAGGGTATCAGCTGAAAGTGCTGATCGGACCCAGCCTGCTCAGACTTACTGTGTTGGTGTATGTGGGTCCATCTCCATTTATTACTGTCCTGCTGAAATAAGGGATGAACTGAGTACAAGGCACATAAGGGTGTCAGCCTGTCAATACTGAATAACCCAGCCTGACTCAGGCGTGTCCTGTTAATCTGTGTGTGTATGTGCATCTGATTCCGTGGTTGGAGGAACCCAACCCCATTGAAAGTGAGTACTGCAAGATGGCTCCATTGGGGGTGAGGACTTGCAGAAGGGAGAGATACAGCTCCATATAGAAACACAAGCAGCACATTGATAGGATTACAAAGACCCCAGAAATGTACCCCTAATAAGTGAGCACACCCCAAAATGATGGGCAACTCTGGTAGCATTTTGGAATCTGATCCAAGATCCCATTGGTGCATCTTCTAGCTCTCATATTTTGCTATCATTACATGCTCCTGTTCCATGACTCCCCTGGCAAAATCACAGCCCATTTCTCCTTTATTAACATACAGCCTGTCTGAATCTAAGTTTATGCTTAATACAGGACCAACTTCCCTCAGGTTCCCCTGCCCAATTCCCTTGAATCAATTGCCATCCTATGTGCTGCTGCAGTACAAATAAAATATCACTAGAATGGCACACATGCTTATTGCCTTAACTGTTTCATGCACTGAGTTTTGTTTTCAGTTTTACTAACTTCCCTAAATACTCTTTTCAAGGTGTATTTTTTCATCAAAACCATTTTACTTCTCAACTCCTAAAAACCACTAATGTGTTCTATTGTCCCATCATTTCTTTCTATCCCTTGAAAGACATTTATGCAGTTGCTTTTAACATCTTAATATATGTACACTTGTTTAAACTGAATGACGTTCTTATGTCCTTCTGCAAAAAAAAAAAAAAAATGTGTTACCAGTGAATTAATCTCAACTCCACTCCAGCCAGAAAGTTTCATATAGTTGTTTTTATTACTACTGTTACATTGGCATTCAAGACATACTTGACACTGGACAGACATACAAGAATACACGGGTCCCTAAAAGTTCATGATATAGAATAAAGCCAGCAATTATAGTTGGTTAATTTCTTATAAGTATTCTCATAAAAGTGCATCCTGAAGAGGCATTTCAGAGAGGATAGTTTAGTGGTTTTAATGGTAGCTTCAAGGTCCAAACTTTAGAGCCAAAAGCAAAATAACTCTTGATGGAGAAATATACAAACAGGGTACTAAGGGTGCCATTGTTGGCACCATTGAGATACTGCTCCATGTAAGTAAAGATGATAGAACTGAACTGTATGAAAAAATGGACTAGCTGTTTCAGAATTTCTAGGATTCTCATATAAAACTGAACCAAAGAGAGAGATGCTGGAAAGTTGATGTTTATCTGATGAATGGTTAATTGAATATGCAACATGGGTGGTTATGTCTCCCTGTAATTCCTAGGCAGGCATCCACATCACTAAAATAACTGTCACAGGACGTGTCCACACACGTGTGCTTGCAGCAGCTCAACTGGAAGTTGTGCAAATTTGAGCCGGGGCTTTTGCCTAAGCACACATTCCCAGACATGCACTTTGCTGTGGAGCAAATTGTATTTCATAGACTTCATAGACATTAGGACTGGAAGGGACCTGAGAAGATCATCAAGTCCAGCCCCCTGCCTGAAGGGCAGGAAGTCAGCTGGGGTCATAGGATCCCTGCAAAATAAGCATCCAATTTACTCTTGAAGGTATTCAATGTAGGTGCTTGAACCACCTCTGATGGCAGGCTGTTCCAGACCTTGGGTGCTCGGACAGTAAAGAAATTCTTCCTTATGTCCAGCCTGAAATGGTCTTGCAGTAGCTTATAACCGTTCGACCTGGTCATCCCTTGGGGCACTCTGGTGAACAAACGTTCCCCCAGAAACTGGTGTTCACCCTGATAAACTTATAGGTGGCCATCAGGTCACCCCTGAGCCTGCGCTTTTCCAGGCTAAAGAGCCCCAGGGCTCTCAGCCTGTCGTCGTAAGGTCTGTTTTCCTGATCTCTGATCATGCACGTGGCTTTT
>NW_017729034.1:13019004-13019341 GCF_001723915.1 Gavialis gangeticus
GTCAAGCAAGACCTGCCCACAACAAACCCATGCCGGCTATCCCTCAGGATGTTGGCGTCGGCCAGTCCATTAAGGATGGCCTCTTTTTAATAAACTTTTCTAAGATCTTCCCCTGGATAGAAGTCAGGCTGATGGGCCTATAGTTAGCCGGATCCACTTTCCTCCCTTTCTTGAAGATAGGCACCGCATTGGCCTTCTTCCAGTTTTCGGGCACTACATCAGAACGCCAGGAGTTTTCAAAGATCCGTGCCAGAGTCTGGGCTATAATGCTGGCAAGCTCTTTGAGTACCCTGGGGTGTAGATTGTCAGGGCCGACTGACTTGAAGGTATCCAGCCT
>NW_017729034.1:13019743-13029978 GCF_001723915.1 Gavialis gangeticus
GGGAGCTAGAGGCTGGGGCCAGCACCTGTGCTGGCCCCAGCAGTACAAAAACCTGCCCTGGCCAACAGCTCAGGGCTACTTGCCCTCAGGAACTTCTGGGAGGCACAAGGCCATCTGGGGTGCACTTTCCTCCGCCACTTCCGGGGGCTCCAATATGACGGGCAGCTCCTTAGCTTGCAGGGCTTCTCCCTGCAAGACCAGCAAGGGCTGCCAGATTTCTACCAGGACCTCCTCCAGGCCTGGAGGCTGGTCTCCTCCTCCAGGCCTGGAGGCTGGTCTCCTCCTCCAGGCCTGGAGGCTGGTCTCCTCCTCCAGGCCTGGAGGCTGGTCTCCTCCTCCAGGTCCCCCACAACAGTCACCCAGGGGGCCAACAGCAGAGGTGCCCCTGTTCTGACAGAGGTTGATCCTGGCTGATGTCTCCTGTATCGTAAACCTCCTGGACTACAACAGGCAGCAGTAGGTAAACCCCGCTGTGTTGGCCTGGAGCATGGGTCTACCCACGACACTTGCAACCTGTCATCTGGTCCAGGTGAAATCTGCCCTACCTCCTGATGCCCTTGCCTTTGTTGACCAGGTCCTGTACCCTATCCACGGCCCCACCAAGTCCACCTCCTGGTCAACCTCTTCCTGGCCATGGCCAAGTGGGCCCTGTACTTGACCAGGAAGGAGGCTTTGGCTGGGAAGGTGCCCAGAGACTGTGGGGTCACTTTCCTCTCACATTTCCATGCACGTTTCTGGGCAGAGCACCAGTAGGTGGCGTCCACCAGCTCCTTGGATGCCTTTGAGGACCAGTGGGTATGGCCCAGGGGGCTCTGCTTGGTGTCCCCCCTCGGGCGCACTTATTTTCACATTTTGACTCTTTGACCCGTATAACACTCCTATCCTGTTTTTTGCCTTTGCTGTCCCAAGAGTTCTGTTGTATCTTTCACCCATTGGCCCCACATAGTAGGGGCTATTAGTTAGCCAGGTGAGCTCAGGAGCTTCTAGGGAGAAGATGGCCAGGCCCTTTTCTGCCTCTGGCTACTGCTATCTGCTGGCTTGTTCTCAGAGCTTTTGGGAGTGAGTTGGCCGCATCCCTTCTTGCCTTAGCCTGCTGCTGCTGCTACTGTTGCTGCCCCCCCCCATGGGGGGGCAGTCTGCTGCTGCACACTGCTGCCCCACCTCAGGGAGGGGCCCATTGCACTGCACCGCAGCCCAGCAACACACCCCAACTTCTGCACCCCTGTTCTGGCCTGCTGCCCAGTCTGCCGCCAAGCCACAGTTGGGGGACAGCCTGGGGAAGGAGCCTGCACTGCCTGTAGGTCCCTTCTCCCCCACCACTGGAGCCTAAAAGTGCCTTGCCTGCCCAAGCTGCCTTGGAAAGCCACCTCCATTTCCACCAGAAGCACACCCTGAGTGGCTGAACTGGAGCTCTCACCATCACTGCTGCTGTTGCCCCCTCTCAGGAGAAAGGGAGATTCCCTGCTGCACTACCTTGTACCACCTGACACCACACCTGCACTGGATTACTTCCTAATTGACTGACTGCTCCTGCCCTCCCCCACAGCTACCTCACTACAGCTGATCCTTCTTTGTCTTCCTGCCTACTGCTCTGTTGCTGAGCGCCTGTCTGGAGGCCTGAGGGGCCTCTGGACAGATCTTCAACAAACAAAGCCCCACCACCGCTCCAGCCATCTTTTACTTCTGCCTCAGCAGCCTTCCCTGTGTGTTCCTGCCCTTGTGTGGCAAGTCCTGTGGTCTATTCCCCCTGCCCTGGTGTTTGTTGTGTGGCTGAGAAAGCCAGCTCAAGTTTCCCCAACACTTGTAGCTCAGTGAGCTTCAGCTCCTTTCCTTCCTACCCTGCTTCTCCCCCACAACCCCAGCCTGCCTCTACTAGACTCACCAGCCCCATGAGATTTTGTTTTTCTTTACTATCTTCCCTGCCCTCAAGTGAAACAATGCCAGGGCAGGAACCTTCTTGGGAGACAGATGCCCCCACAGAGCTTCCTGCAGCCCCCACTATGGGGGCAGATCCCAGCCAAGCCCCCAAGAGGATGCATGCCCCTGCAGCCTCCACCCCATAGGCAGAGTCCAAACAACCTCCTCCGGGGGTGGAGAAACCTGTAACCTCTGCTGCAGGGGCAGGTGGGACTCGGATAGGGAGCCAACAGGGCTGGGGGTCTCCCCTGGTCAGATCCCCCCTAGAGGGGCTCCCAAGCCCATCATCAGGGACCAAGGGCAAGGGCAGTGGGAAAGGCTCCTCTTCAGCTTCCTCCACAGCTGGGGGTAGGAAGGGCAAGGGCCCTGACTCAAAGCCTAGACCACCAGTGCCTGAGGGGACCAGGTGTGCCAGACCAACCAGTACACCCACTCAGCCTGTCCCTGGCCCTAGCCACATCCCCACCAACACAGCCCCCCAGCATGGGAACCACAGCCATGCACAGGCAGCTGCAGGGAGACCCGAAGCCAGGGAACCTGGACTCTCCACTGCCAGCCCTTCCAGCTTGGGCGGCAGGGCTCCCTTTCCGGCACTCACCCGGAGGCACAAGGTGAAGTGCCAACTGCCCAAGTGGGAGAACCTGCACTTTGAGAACTGGGTGCAGGCCCTGGCTTGGGTAGTGGAGGGCCCCCAAGATCATGGTGGCCTCCTGGTTTTATGGGAAGGGGGTCTTTTTTCCTTGCCTCAAAGGCCGCCGCAATAAAGGTGATGGAGAGGGGGCTCATGGTGGAGGACAAATACATCCCCCATGAGCCTCTAGAAAAGCTGGGGACCATGGTGGTTCTCAGCTCCGTCCCA
Source organism: Gavialis gangeticus (assembly GCF_001723915.1). Taxonomy (NCBI): domain Eukaryota; kingdom Metazoa; phylum Chordata; order Crocodylia; family Gavialidae; genus Gavialis; species Gavialis gangeticus. The sequence goes on from NW_017729034.1 coordinate 13,022,520, forward strand.
CCCTATATCCCCAATTGGGCCCTGCTCTCCCCAGTGGTGGCCCTTTCACTTGGGTGCTGAAACCCCAGCCTCCGCCACATGTGCTCTTTCCATAACTAGGTTATGATCCAGTTGGCAGTGGGAGTGCAGCTGGAGGCTGAGGGGTGCCTGGCAATTTCTTATCAGAGGGCCCCAGTGAGGATTTTCTATACACTGGGGGACCTGCGGTGCTTCTGGTGCTGTGCCCTGGGGCACTTCATCATGAGTGCCCCATTAGCCAGGAGGAAAGGGCATCTGCAGGTCCCACTGGCAAGAGGGGTGCCCCTACCACTGGCTCCCCTCCCCCCTCAGGCCCCCCGGCACCCCAGCCACAACAAAAAGCCTCCTTGTGAGCTCAGGGGACCCCGCCCCCCCAACCAAGTTTGGCAGAGTCCCAGGGAGGGCAGCAGCAACCAGGGAGAGAGACAGAGCAGGGCCCCCTTGCCCTTAGTCATGCACCCATCATGGCTGCCCCACCTCACCAACCCTCATCTTCTACTGGAGTGGTCCACCTGAGGACCACCCCATAACTGAGGGGGTGCAGGTCCCCTCTGGGCATAGAGGCAAGAGGATGTCCTGGGCACAGCTGGAGCCCTCTGACATGGAGGACTCCTCTCCCCCTACCCGTACCACCACATGGGGGAAGAAGTAGCCCAGCCTCCAGGGGCCTCCCCTGCTGCACCTGATACCCACCCTCAAAAAAGATCAAATGGGTGATCCCTGTGGAGGAGGCTTTCATGCTGCTAGATAGTCCTGAACAGGAGCCTATGGAGGAAGCCCCTCATTCTGCTGACCAGGGCCTACCCTCTGAAATCACAGGCGCTGAGGCTGAGGCCTGCCAAAAGGAAGGCCCAGCAATGGAGTCTCCTCCCTCTGATGATCTGGGGGATACAGAGGCCCTGGGACTCACTCCAGTGAGTCCTGAGGGAGGAGGTTCCCAGGACCCCAAGGCAGACTCTGAAGGCACCCCAGTGCCTAGCGGGTCTTTTCCCTCCCCCTCCCTCATCTCCAGCCTGCCCCATAAAAACCTCATCTCCAGCCTGCCCCATAATCCTGCACAAGAGCGGGTTGCGGTGGGGTCCCCTAATCAACAGGCTGAACTTGTCAGGGATCCTGCACAAACCCCTTGGGGCTCCAACTCTACTGCACCATCTTATGAAGGAGCCCCACCCACACCCTTACCCCCACCCCTGTCCCAAGGGGTTGCAGAGCTTTCCCAATCCCAACCAGAGTCCAGGTTCTTAGTGGACCGAGGGATTCAGATGGTGCCTGAGGAGCCCACTGAGCCCCAGGACCAGGAGGAGGACGCCCAAGAACCAGCAGGCTCCATGAAGCCTGCAGACCTCTCAGTCCCAGTGGTCCTCAGGGATGAGCTACTTGCATTTCTTGACCGTGACTACACCTGCTGGTCCGCCAGCAAGGTACAGCTAGCCTTGGACCGCTGGGGAGATTTTGACAGCATCCTTGCCACTGAGAGGGTGCTGGCAGGGGAAGGCAATGGGCTCAAAACCTGCAACACCTGGATGTATAGGCAGGCCCACAGTTTCATAGATGCCCTCTATACATATGGGAGGGTGCTATGCAAACTGGCAGGCCCCAAACCAGGCGTTGAGATGCATGAGACCCCTGCAGAACCATCTATTCAACCCTACTCTCAGAGAAAGAGAAAGAGTAATAGATTGGATGAAGTGAGTGAAAGGCGGAAGACGAGCAGGACCACAGTGTGGAGCTGGGATTCCTCTCATCACTGGAAATCATCCATTGCTGAGGCTGCCTTGAGTCAGGAAGGAGTCAGCTCCCTGACAATTCCCCATCAAATGCACAACAGTACTACAGTAGCAGCTCCCCTGGTTCTGGTGCAAGTATCACCCCTCTTGGGTGGGATTGGATAGTGGCTATCAGTACCCTGAAACCCTGTAAGTGATCAGTAACCCACACAGAAGTAGGTAAGTTTTGGGTAGTGGGTTGAAGGGGAAATGGAGCCCAACACCTGCAGAACCTTCAATAAAATAAATCTTTCTCTGAATCTCTCTGGTCTCTAACAAAGTTCAGATTTATAGAATTTTCAGTGTGTTTATACTTTGTCATTAATTTTACTGTTTGTCCCAAAGTGTGTTAATTAATAAACCATTTTATTCACGTACCTTAAGCAGTTCTCTTAGTGATTATTAATTTAAACTGGTGATAGATACTGACAGGGAGAAGAACCACCATACCTTTCTGGGGAGAGATCCAAGAGGAAGCAGCTGTTTGGGCCTGCTTTATAAATTGGTTTAGAAGAGTGATTTCTCACCCCCCTCCCCAACAGTGGGGACTTGAATGTCACCCTAGACATGTGAGACCAGTTGGGCAGGGAGTGGAACCATCCCACCGTGGGTGTCCTTGGGGGGATCCTGACAGAGTACTCCCTGGTGGACATCTGGCGTGCCTGTCACCCTACCAACCTCCCTGCCTTCACCTGTGTGAGGGTGGGGGAAGTGCAGGCATGCCACTCTTGGTTGGAATGGGTTTATATCTCTTTGCCGCACTTTACCCGGGCCTACTCCTCTGGCATCCAGCCGACCCCTTTCAGAGATCACCACATTGTCTGGGCCCAGGCCATGCTAGGGCCTGGGCATCTGGGGTTGGCCTACTGGGATTTCAGTGACAGTCTGCTGGAGGATGTGGGCTTCAGGGAGACCTTCCAGGAGTGCTGGCTAGCCTGGCAGGAGCAATAGGCAGCTTTCCCCTCAGCTAGGAGATGGTGGGATGTGGGGAGGTGTGCATCCGGCTTTTTTGCGGCAGCTACGCTCAGGGGCACACCCAGCAGAAGGAGGCGGCCCCCGCAGAAGCTCAAGCAGGAAGTGCTAGAGCTGGAGAGGTGCCTGGCCACTGACCCAACCAACCTGTCCCTCTGTGGAGAGTGTTGGGAGAGGCGGGAAGAGCTTCATGCTCTAGACAACCACTGCGCCTGCGATGCATTTATCCGCTTATGCATCCAGCTCCTTCGGGAGATGAACCATGGCTCCCGCTTCTTCTGTGCCCTGGAGAGGAGGCAGGGGGCCAAGAAGTACATCAGCTGCCTTCTGGCAGGTGATGGCACCCCCCTCATGGATCCAGGTGAGATGCGCCAGCGCAGGCCTTCTATGAAGAGTTCTTCTCCCTGGATCTGACTGATGCTGAAGTCTGTCAGACCCTGTGAGAGGGATTCCCTCAGATCAGCGTGGGCAACTGGGACTGGCTGGAAGCTCCTCATGCTGTGGTTGAGTTTTTGGTTGCCCTCTGCCTGACACGCAGTGCCTTGTTGCCAAGCATCAATGGGCTGACTGTGAAGATCTACCAGGCCTTTTGGGACATCCTCAGCTTGGATCTTGCTGCAGTCTGGGCCAAATCTAAAGGAAGTGGGGAGCTCCCCCTGTTGTACTGGAGGGCTGTGCTGACCCTCCTGCCAAAGAAGGGTGATCTCTGCAACCTGAGGAATTGGCATCACGTGTTCCTCCTCTGCATAGACTACAACACGGCAGCAAAGGCCATATCGCTGCGCCTGCAGTCTGTGCTGATGGACGTGATCCATCCCAACCAGACATACGCGGTGCCCAGACATTCCATCTTCAATAACCTGTACCTGGTTTGGGACCTCCTGGAGTTAGCATGTCAGAAGTGCCTGTCTTTTGCCCTCCTATCCCTGGACCAGGAGAAGGCGTTTGACAGAGTGGATCACAGGAACCTCACCGGCACACTGTGGGCCTTTGGCTTTGGGTCCCGCTTTGTGCGGGCTCTCCAGGTACTGTACACCTCTGCAGAGTGTTTGGTCAAGCTCAGCTGGACCCTGACAGACCCCATCCCATTCAGGAGAGGGGTGTGTCAAGGCTGCCCACTGTCAGGCCAGCTGTACGTCTTGGCCCTGGAGCCCTTCCTCATTCTCCTGTGGAAGCGGGTGGCGGGGTTGATGCTCTGGGAGCCAGCAGTGCAGATGGTACTGTCAGTGTATGCTGACGATGTACTCCTTGTGGTCCAGGACTCAGGTGACCTGGCACAGGTGGAGGCCTGCCAGGCATTGTACTTAGTGGCCTCCTCTGTCCGGGTCAACTGGGTGAAGAGCTTTGGCCTGGTGGTGGGTGATGGGTGGCAGGTGGGCTCACTTCCACCTGTGCTCCGCAGGATCCATTGGAGCATGGGCTCGTTGGTCTACTTGGGGGTCTACCTGTCCCCCACAGATCCCTCCCTGCCGGAGAACTGGCACCAGCTGGAGGCAAGGGTGGTGGGCTGGCTCCAGGCATGGGCAGGGCTTCTGAGGTGTCTCTCCCTGTGTGGGAGAGTGCTGGTGCTGAATCAGCTGGTCCTGTCCATGCTCTGGCACTGCTTACACACCCTGCCTGTGCCCCCTGAGGTCCTGGTGGGACTCCAGAGATGAGTGCTGAAGTTTTTCTGGGCAGGATGGCACTAGGTCACTGCAGAGATCCTGAGCCTTCCCTTGCGGGAGGGCAGCTAGGATCTGGTTTGCCTGCATAGCCAGGTCCTGGTATTTTGCCTGCAGCGACTGCTATACAGTGTCAGTAGCCACATGGCATGGGGCCACCTGGGGCACGCTTTGCTCTGCCACTTCCAGGGGCTCCAATACGACTAGCAGCTCCTCAGCTTGCACGGCTTCTCCCTGCAAGACCTGCAAGGGCTGCCAGATTTCTACCAGGACCTCCTCCAGGCCTGGAAGCTGGTCTCCTCTTCCCAGTCCCCTGCAACAGTTGCCCAGGGTGCCAACCTGCTCGTCCAGCCCCTCCTCTGGAACCCCCAGCTGGAGGTGCTGACAACAGAGGTGCCCAGGTTTCAACATAGGTTAATCCTGGCTGGTATCACCCGTACTGGAGACCTCCTGGATTACCATGGGCAGGAGTGGGTGGACCCCACTGCACTGGCCCGGCACATGGGTCTACCCATGACACTTGCAACCTGCCGTCTGGTCCAGGAGATGAAATCTGCCCTACCTCCTGATGCCCTTGCCTTTGTTGACCAGGTCCTGCATGGCGGTGGTCCCTGCCCTGCCGTGTCCTCCAGCACACCAGAGTTTGTCGTGGGGCTGGCACCTCACCCGGCTTCATGGAGTTCCCCACTGCACCACCTGAGCCAGCTGGAGGACAGCAGACCGGTCCATTTTTCCACCGTCCATCGCTACCACCTCTACATGCTTGTGCACCACACTATCCATCATGACACCCTTGTGTCTCGTCCAGACACCAAGTGGTGGGACCTGCTCGGCGAGGGCATGGGTGGGACACCCCAGTGGCTGAATCTGTACTCCACCCTCATCCCACGAGCCACTGGGGGCCTCAGCTGGTGGCTCCTCCATGGAACCATCGCCACCGGCATGTATGTGGCAAGTTTCCTGGACACCCTGGTCTCCTGCCCCTCTTTGGGCAGTGGGAAACCCTGGGACACGTGACCCTCGAGTGCACCAGGCTGCAGCCCCTCCACCTCCACCTCAAAGGTAAGGAGAGGGAGGGGGAAGAGGGAGGAAGGGGACTGCTATGATATTGACTATGACTGTTGGGCTGCCTGAGATGCTGCTGATGCTACTGTGCTGCTTACTAAGTTACTACCTGCTGTCATTTAAATTAGTGGACTGGGCTGAGACTGTGGCACACTACTGAATCGTGTAGAGGCCCCACCACCAGTGAGGGCGCGCCTTAACACACACACACACACACACACACACACACACACACACACACACACACACACACACACACACACAGAGTCAAGTCACGAGTTTTGCTTGTCAGCAGCTTGAGGTGCAGTTTCCCAGAAACCCCTGCACCATCTCCTTGAAACCTGGCAGGCTTCATGGCCTCAGCAGGGGCTACCACGCCTATTGTTTTCAATCCCCTTTTCCTTCACACTTACAAGTGGTACGAGTTTTGCTTTCAAGACTTTGAAGTTCAGTTTCCCAGAAACCCCTACACCTATCTATGCAGGCTTGGCAGGCTCCATGCCCTCAGAAGCGTCTACCATCCCTGCTGTTTTCATCCAAATCTGCCCAAAAAATGACAAAGTTATAGGTAGTTTCCTGCTTCCCCATTATAGCCTATGGGTGAAATGTCGAAACAGTGTCGAAACAGCGACACAGTTTCAATGAAACGAAACAGAACAGTGCTTTCAAAACTAAACAAAACTCTAAACAAAACACTGTTCCGTAAAAACAGCGAAACGGAAGTCAAAACGAAATGGTGCTGTTTCACACAGCCCTAACTGTAAAGAGAACTCACTAGCTCTGACTGACACATAGCCAGATTATAACTGGATTCATGTTGTAGGACCCTTTGCTCCTGCTTTGCAGAAACTGGAGAGCGTACAGTGAACATGATGAAGGACTACAACAAGAGAAAGTATGGCCTTGTGGTTACTGCTAGTCTAGTAATGGTTATTGGACAGTTGTACAGGAAACAAGTTTATAGATGGGCTTTGCAAAATTTCAGTGGATAGCATCCGTATCACAGTAGCCACTGCAGTAGCAGAAGAATCACTGACTGGCCTTCTTATGTCTCATTAGCAGGTTCAGAGCAAAGAAGGTCAGAGACCAAATAAGCAAAATGGTGGATTTCAGTCTTGTGGAGCTGCATCTACTCTAAAAAGTAATTGTGTTTGATTTTGGATGAAATACCCAATACTAAAAGCACTCTTTTAAAGTATGTACATAAAAGAGACCTTAGCATCCACACAATTTACTGGCAAATTGTTGGGCTAGTTTTAGAATGGCCTGTTTTATTTTAGAGTCCTTACAACTATCAGAGCTACTTGTGCTTCAGAAAAGGTCACTTAAGGGCGCCACATCAGTGACCCAAGGAACAGAAAAGCCAAATTCATTTGTCCAACTTGCAAAAGCAGCGCTAGGCAAACGCATGCTAGGCAAATATTACTGTTTGCTACACTGAGGCAGTAGTTCAAAGTCAAATTCTTTCTGTCAAATTAAGATTTACTGGACTGACATTGCTCCCATGCAGCTGGGTAACCTAAATATGCTTTTAGCCTTTCACACACACTAAAAAGAAAGAAACGAAAGGTGGGGAAGCACCTTTTAACTACGTCCTCTCAAGTAGAAAAATTATAGCTGCTCATTTTCAGCGCCTCCATCAAAGTTGGCCCTGCACCGGCTGACAGTAGTTCGCTCCCAGCTGAACCTTGGCGCGTTGCCAGGCACCGAGCGCGGGGGGCGACGCTTGGTGGCTAGGCAGGTACAACACGCGCGAGGCCGCGGCCCAGCTCGCGAAGCGGCTTGGCTGTGGCCCGTCGGCCTCACTGCCCGGGCGCGCGCGACCCGGCCGCCCTTCGTCTTACGGAGAAACGCGGTGCCCGCGCCCCCGGGAGGCCCCTCCGCGCCGGGCGGCGCTGCAGCAGTCGCCCCGCCCCGCCCCGGTCACCTCGTCCAAGCGGGCGGACACCAGCGCAGTCTCCCAGGTCCTAGCGGCGG
>NW_017729034.1:13030081-13031076 GCF_001723915.1 Gavialis gangeticus
GCGGCCCCGGCCCCGGCCCCGGGGGAGCCCCCGCCGCTCTTGGGCCGCTTCGGAGCCATGGAGCAGCCTAGCAGCAACCGCGCGTCCGGACCCGCGCCGCCGTCTCCGTAGCAACCGGGCCGCGCCTGCCTCTTCCGGCCACGCCGTCTCCATGGCAACGGCCCACGATGCCGGCCAGGAGGCGGGGCGGGGCTGAGGCACCAAGCTAGGGACACTCGCCCCGAGCACAGGAGTCGCGCGGCCAGAGCCTGTTCCCCGCTGGCGTGTCGTCCTTCTCCAGCGCCCACGGCACCGTCCCCCGCGGCTTCATTGCCAGTGGTGCTAGTAGGGCCCCGGCCTACCGCGCCCTCCGGCCTCGGGGTCATGGCCTCAGCTCCGCGGAGACAGGAGGAGTTGTGGAGAGCGGCGTCTTCGCGTCGCAGCTTCCTGTTGTCAGCAACCTAACCCTGCGGGGCTGCCCGCCGGGACTCATGCCTGGGTGGGCGAACACCCCACCTTGCTCTCAGGCAGATGGCTGGGAGCTCGCTGCTCGTACACGGCCCCATTCTCCCAGGGGGCGGGTGTTACCGGTCCAAATAAAAACGCCTAGTTCAGAAACAGCAACCAGGGTGTCTACCTCCCAATTGAGCAATTGCAAATCTTAACAATGATAAATCTAAGCAATGGTGCCGCATCAGTTCAATAACTGATTAACCCGTGGGTCGCAACCCAAAAGTGGGTCACAAGAATTTTTGAAAGGGCCACGAGCAAGACCCAGAAAAATGTGGGAAAGCACAGGTTCCCACTTGGAGGCTGGCAGCATTCCAGCCTGCAGGGAGCTGCTTGGGCAATTGGAGGCAGTGGGCGCATGCTGATCTGTGCACACACGCATGTGGTCGGCATGCAGCCAGGCAGGGTCTTGGGAGCAGCCCCAGCAGCTGGTTGCATGTAAGTGTATGGGGAGCATGGGGTGGAGACCCAGGGCTTGGGCAGGGTAGCCAGAAGATGCTGTTTGG
>NW_017729034.1:13031457-13037778 GCF_001723915.1 Gavialis gangeticus
AGGAGGGGCCATACCCAGGTCAGGGGGGGTACTACGGGCCTTTCCCTCCTCCTCCTCCTAGCCTGTACTGGGGACCAGACTTACTCCACTGCCATCTGCATGAGGCGGAGCTGCCTCAGCCGTCACATTCCAGCCTGAGTAGGATGGGGGAAGCTGGGGGACCCTCTCTGGCAGGGCTGGGGGCAGGTGGCTGCGAGTTAGAAGTGAGAGGCACCAGCATAGCCCAGTAGGGCAGGGGGCTGTGGGTCGGAAGAGAAGAGCACCCGCAGGGCCAGGGCCTTGTGGGTTAGGATTGAGAGGCACCAGCAAGGCCAGAGAGCTGTGGCTTGGGAGTGAGGGGCACTGGTAGGGCCAGGGACCTGTGTGTCAGGAGTGACAGACATCAGCAGGGCCAGGGGGCTGTGGGTCAGGACTGGCTATTGCTCTTTACAAGTGGGTCCCGGCACAAAAAAGGTTGAGAACAACTGGACTAGATGACCCCTGGAGGTCCCTTCCAGCCTACACTTTTCTATGACTCTGACTCTATAATTACCTTCCTCCACTGTCACAGCTCCCTGAAGACCACCAGGGTGATGTTTACCTCAGCATCTAACTTCAGAGCATTTTGCTAAGGCTGGAGCCAGGACAGAGCTGAATTTGGAGGCAAACAGTGACACGCTGTGCATTATCATGTGACTAGCAAGTGAAATTTTGAATCCAAATGGCTGCTGGCAGCCAGATTCCTGGAAGCCTTGGCATGTATGGGAAGGAGAGTTGAAGGACTGAGCTCATGCAGCAGTCCTGGAGCATGACTTCAGCCTGGTTGCCTGCTGCGTGGTGACTTGGAGGTCTGCACAGGTGTGGGCAGTCAGACCCACTCCCAGGCCTAAATCACACTCCAGATATTACCATATGTTCTTGCTGCAGTGGGATTAGAGGGGGGAGAGGAAGACAGAGTTAGGAGAAAGTAGGAGAGCTGCCAAGATAAAGAATTTGTTACAGAGGAGTCATGTAGTGATCTCACACTAGAGATGAGTGAAATATTTTGTGTGATTTAACATTCTGTGAAAATACCCCAAACCACATGCAGCCCCTCCTTCTACACAACTGGCTGACTTGCTCAGAACCTCTATTTTTTATTATAATTTCATAGAGGTCTTTAAAAACCGGTTCTTTGGAACATTATTGATTTAGTATGCACTTCATTCTGGGAGGGTGTTTGATCTACTGTGTGTTCTGTATGAAAGGCCTTTGTGCGCTTGTAGGATTATAGGGTGTTGTAGGGGCAGTGAATTTTCTTGTATTTTGCCCTCCCATTGTATAACCAAAACAAAACTTTTGCTTGTGTCAGGGAACATACTTGGGGAGCTGAAAAGAAGTCTCTACTGTTTTTATCAACACAAGTAAACATTTTCCTCACCCCATTTCATGTCACCCTTTTTGAGGTTTTCTTTTGTTGGTAGACGCAGAGAAGTCCATGCAAAGTGTGGTAATCAATGTGTGCATCAGCAGCTGAACATAACTGTAGGGGCATTTCAAAATACAACAAAATCAATATTCCTGCATTTTGATTACGGTTCTGTATAGAGTAGGGGTTGGAAAAATATGGCCCATGGGCCGGATGTGGCTCGCCAGGCCATTCTGTCCGTCCCACAGGGCCCCTAAAAAGTTTAGAAAATTAATATTTATCTGCCCCTGGCTACCTGTCATGCGGCTCTCGATGGCTTGCCAAAACTCAGTAAGCAGCCCTCTACCCAAAATACTTGCTCGCCCCTGATATAGAGAGACCGCTGTTTGTTCTTGATGTGTCAGGAATAAGGTGCATTGGCAAAGCAGGACTGAGACATGGGAACAAGTTGACATATATAGTGTGATTTTGCAGGTCCATAGGTTGCCACATAATACCCATCTTTTGATCTGTACTTCTAAATCCAGGCCCTTATTATAAGTATGTTTAAACCTCACAATCTTTACAATGCAAATAAACAGTACCATAGTGAAGATGTCTGCCCAAGTCTATAAAATCTTGAAACAAAAGCCTCAAAAGGTGCGAACGAGGTCATTTAGTAATATATACTGTGTGTTCACTGAAGCGTAATGATGAGAATTTGAAAGAAACCCTGGTTGCCTATCCTGTTGAGTATTATTTTAGCAAATATAGCCAACTAAGGTGCTATTGATTATTGCTCAATATGGAGAGAGATACAGAGTCGAGAGGAAGCAGATTATTAGGGAATGATGTTGCTGCTGGTAGGTATTATAGGATTTGAGGCCTTTCTTGCCTAGTGTCTTACCCCCTTGCAGCATCAGGGTGAGATCTCAAAAACAGTATTACCTGCATGTTCTGGTTGGTCATTCCCTGTTGCCTGTCACTTCTTGATGTTTTTCTTGGGAGACAGTCCTGCAGGTATCCTGTGCAATGGCGGACAGACAGGGGAGGTGGGAGGGGGCCACGGCCACTGGGCACCGGCCAGTGGGGGACCACTGGCCAGGCCCTTCAGAGTTCTTATCACACAACATGACTTTAAGTATTTCTATGAAAGACTGGGGGGGGGAGGGCACAAATGCAAGCATTGGCCCCCAGGCTCAGGAGACCCATGGTACGTCACTGATCCTGTGTGATCTCTCTCGCTTGGTTTCTTTGTGGAGCTGCAACCTCCCCTTTACCACTCCCTTACCACATCCAGGGCCGGAACTAGCATCATTGTCTCAGTTCACTTTGCCCAGATAATATGTTCTCATCTAAGCTGCTTGTTGCTTGTTAAAAGAGCTGCTCCCCATTCGTTGGCTTGTCTTCAGCCATTCCTTGGCTTGAGCTAATGTCCCCATAACTAAACTGGTTGCGGCTTGGTGTAATATAGTCCTTTATAACAATAACTTAGGAAAACTAGCTTAAAGTTCAGTTGACCAGCTTCTGCTAGTATACTCTTGTGGCCACTGGATTCTCACCACACTAAATTCTGGGGCTCTTCAGCATCTCGCAGTGCCCTTTATTCTGATCAGGCCCTCTTTGTGTGTTGGCCCAGCCTTGATGTTGTCAGAGGTTTTGCACCCCACCCTGTTTCTAAGGCCTCAGTCTGCCACCAGGACTGCTCTCACCCCAGCAACTGCCTCCTGGGCTTGGACCTGTCACAGGGCTGAATGGCCTCAGTCTGCCACCAGGACTGCTCTCACCCCAGCAACTCCCTCCTGGGCTTGGACCTGTCACAGGGCTGAATGGATTTTCCCTGTCAGGCCTCATCGCTGTCCGGCTCCTGCCCCTTTATTCCCCATTGTTGGTTCCAATGCTGCCTGTCCTGTTTGGGCTCCAACCCCTCTTCCAGTCCTCTCTTAACAGGGGTGCACAACTGGCTTCACTCCTTGAGTGAGTCACATGCAGCTTCCCAGCTCTGCCTGGTCTCCATAGACCTTGTTTTCCATGGCAGCGACCCTTGCTGGCTGCCTACTGGCTCACTGTTCCTCTCCCCAGGTTTCTCCCTGGCCCCACCCTTTCAGCGAGCCATTCTCTAGCTTTCTTCCTTGGCTTCCCTGTGTTTTCTTGCTGCTTCTCAGGTCTTCCTCCCATGACAAAACCTTTTCGACCTGCTGGTCGCTCAGGCCCCACTCACTTCGCTCTCCAAGCTGCAGGCTCAGGCAACTGCAATATTGCCATGCAAAAAGGGGACACTGGGGAAAAACAGTCTCTTCCCCCTTTCACAGAGGTGTGCATTGAGAATGAATGCCACTCCTTCCCAAAAGAGGGAGGGAAATAGGACATTGTCTTGTGTGGGAATCCTCAATTTCCTCATAGATTTCAAAACACCAAGCTGCCTCCCAGAATGTCAAGAACCTGGGGCTGCCTATACAAGTCCTGGTTTGCATTCTAATTAGAATATGTCAGAGCAGACTCAATTAATTGCAGACTCTAACTAGCACATTCCAGCGTGGCCTCACCGTCACGTGTATGCATTTAAAAAGGCTGCTGCGGCATTTTATCTTTTAGATAAAGCATCTGTAGCAAACCCCCCAGTTTTTTTTTTTTTTAGACTTAAAAATGTACTTCCTCTCCTTCCCCAACCATTTCTGACTTTCTCTCTGCCCTCTCTATCCCTGATAAGTGATTACAAGTAGTACTAGGTAAGCTAAGTTCTTATACTCCCTTATAGTAAAAAGCCCCTTTTATATTTTAAATAGTGTTCTGTTATGTTTGTATTGACTTTTACTGTTTGTATTGAATTTATATGATTTAGGCCTATGTCTGTAAAGTAATGTTAAGTAATGTCAAGTTTCCATTTTGTATGTCAAGCCTCTGTCTTGTGTTCTCTGCCCCGGTGTAACCTATGTTGTAACTGTAACTCATGTCTAACCAGTCTCTTGTAAATTGGTTCCTGAATGAATGGGAATATACGAGGGTTCTTGAGGTACAATGGTAGCAGGCCTCTACTAAATGACCAGTAACGACAGGACCATCCAACCATTGCCTTGCATTGACTCATCCAGGAACCACAGACCTCACCCAGGAACAGAACAGAAACCTAGCATTTGGAAGACAGAGACCCTACAGAAACCAGCAACCCCACCATTGTGTCCTACCAGACAATGAGGACACCTGGATCTGCATGTATGCATCTGAGGAGGACTGTGCTTGCCTGGACATGTCCCTCCCATAGGAGACACAGGTAGCCCACCCCTATAAAAGGGGTGGTAGAGTGTGAACTCCTTGGGACGCCCTCTCCATCTGGACCAGCACTGCACCATGCCACCTATCTACCCAGAGGCTCTGCCGGAGATCCCTCTGGACAACACCTTGTGGGAGAAGACCCTAACTGGCCATCGAGGATCAACTCACAGCCGAGGATAGGTAGCTATTACCCACCTTCCTTGCCCAAGCAAAGGACCTGGACTCTTTCCCTACACACTTTAACTTCACTCTCTCCACCAAGCCTTTTTCTCTCCTGCTACCATTGTGTGGGTGCGTGTGTGAGTGCTTGTGTGTGTGGGTACTAATAACTTGTTGAGCTATATAGTATACTTCCTGTTTAATAAAAACTGATATTTTTGACCCTGAGTTGGTTTGTGTTTTACTTCAGGCTCCCAACTAAATCCCTGTCTCTCTGACCTCCCTCTGGGCTTTGTTCCTCTCTGCAACCTCTATTTCCCCTGGATCTGACTTTCTGTCCATCTCCACTGACCTCCCAGCCCTGCTCTGTGGTTTCTCAGCTCTAACCCCTACTCAGTTCCCCATCTCTGCCTCCCTCTTCCTCCTCCCTGGCCTCCCGGCTTTCCGTTTTGCATCTCACCACCTTTGCCTTCTCCCCAATCCCTGTCTCTCTCTCTGCAGCCTCTCCCTGATCTTCCCTGTCTTTCTCTGTTCCCTATTTGCATCCTGCTGCCATTGCCTTCCTGCTGACCTCTCCATTCCTGCTTGTGTCTCTCTCTCTGCCTCTACCTTCTCCCTGATCCCTGTCTCTCTCTGCCTTCTCTCCCTGATCTCTCTTTGTGCCCTGCTGCCCTGTCTCTCTCCATTTCCCGCTTGTGCCTCATCACCTCTGCTTTCTTTCCCTGATCTTCTCTGTCTCCCTGATCTTCATTCTCCCCACTGCACTCTGCCAGGTATGCTTTCTCTCCCTGATCTTCCCCGTCTCTCCTCCTCTCTCCGTTCCTGTTTATGTCTGCCTTCTCTCCCCGATCTTTCCTGCCTCCCTCTCTGTTCTCCAGCTTCCTGGGCTCCAGCTCCACCCTCAGCCTCTGCCCCTCAGCCCCTCTCGAGCTCCCAGCATCCGTGGCTGCCCCACAGAGCCCCATCCAGCTCCCAGCACCCACAGCCACTCCCCCGCTGCCTTTCCCGGTACGCAGAGCCCCTCTCCGGCTCCTGGCACCGGCAGCCACTACCCCACAGCCTTTCCTGGTACTCAGAGCCCCACTCTGGCTCCCAGCACCCGCTGCCGCTCCCCCGCAGCCTTTCCCCGGTGCCCAGAGCCCTGATTCGGCTCCTGGCACCTGGAGCCTCTCCTGGCACCTCTGCAGCTTTCCCCCGACCCACCACTGCTCCCCTGTAGCCTTTCCCAGTACCCAGAGCCCCTCTTCAGCTCCCAGCACCTGGAGCCCCTCTCCGGCACCCACAGCACCCACGACTCCCCCCACTGCTCCCCGACCCAGCCTCCAGCTCTCCCACAGCTCCCCCGGTTCCCCCCAGTCCCAGTTTCCCTCTCCCCACATACCTTTTTGCTCCCCCACAGCTCCGGCTCCAGTCTCTGTGCCAGCTTCTCCTAGGATTGCTCCTCTGCTCTGCCAATTTTCAGCTTTTTCCCTTTGATCAATTAACGTTTCATAGTTTCATAGATTTAGGGTCGGAAGGGACCT
>NW_017729034.1:13037789-13040669 GCF_001723915.1 Gavialis gangeticus
GACCTTAAGTAACCCCAGGGGCCACTTTAACCTTAAATAACCCTATTCCCAAGTGACTCCAAGTAACCCCAGAATACACTGACCTCAAGTAACCCCAGTGACCTCGAGTAACCCCAAGCACTAAGTTACCCCAATGCCCCCTGGTGCTAACACACAGCCACAAAAGTGTGTGTTTGTGTACTCGTGTATGTGTACATGTGTGTGTGAACTCATAGTGGTATTTGTGTGTGTGTATACTTCCAGGAACTGCTCTAATTAAAATACCCTGCCCCCCCACCCCAACACACACACCCTCCAAGCATATGCATAGGCAGCCCTAGTTGTCTTCTGGCCACTTGGAGAAAACCTCCAGCTGTCCTGTGATAATGGAAAGATGTAGTGACTGACATCTTAACATCTGGAGGCAGTATTAAAATTAATTAATTTTTGAACCACTGGAGAATGGAGAAATTAGGGAAGATGGGATTTATGGAGGTAGAGCTGCATAATGCAGGGATGCCTGCTGCATAATGCCAAGTATCTACACAAAGATAATCAGTGTCTGCACTGGTATGCATATATGCATATGAAATATATAAAAGATAACATTAATGAAAATTAACTGTAAGGGCATGTCCACACATGCAAACACATGCACTTTCAGCAGCTCAAATAGAAGTGGTGCAAATTTGAGCTGGGGCTTTTTGCCTCAGCACACATGCCTGGACATGCAATTTGGTGTGGGGCAAATTGTGCCACCTGGGGCAAAATAACCCTGCCTGGCTCCTCCCAGATCTGCAGCCAGGGGGAGCTAGAGCCTGGGGCCAGAACCTGTGCTGTCCCCAGCAGTATAAAAAGCTGCCCTGTCCTGGCCCCATCAGTACAAAAAGTTGCACTGTCAAGTAGCTCAGGGCTACTTGCTCTCAGGAGATTCTGGGGCTCAGCCAATTGGTACCTGGGGATACTACCTTGTGCCAGCTGGACTGCTGAAGCAGCCCTGAGAGTTCCCTGCATTCTTTTCCCACTACAGCATTCTGGCAGTGGGGGATGCTCCCTGGCTGTGACGTGCTGCACACCTGCCAGACCCAGATGGGGACTGCACAGTCAGTAGAGGCGTCTGCCCCTCCGGGCCAGCTGCCAGTGGGCTGTGGCTGCAGGGTTGGCCTTTGTGTATGTGACCGTTGGGCTTCGACTATCCGCTCTCGGGCAGCCTTTGCCAATGAGATGGATGTTGGGCGTTCGCCGGGCTTGCCCTTTTGACTAAGCAGGTGTCCCTTCCACAACTTGCCTTCCCTGCTCTCGCCTGCCATGACTTGCTAGTTACTCAGCAGTCGGGGATGGCTGTCGGATATACTCGGTGGCCCGCAGTTCACCCGATGGTCCTTCATGGGGCTCCACCTTCCCTACACCCCGGCCTCACTCCCCCTTGGGCACAATTGATCCTTGTTGGCCTTGGACCATCCGTGGAGTTGTGTCCCTTCTGTTGGCCACCTGGAGTGCCTGCCTAACAATGGGAAATCCATCCTCTCGGGTCTGTCTCCACTCCACCTTCCTCCTGTCCTCTCACCCCTTCTCTCAGGGAAACAAAAAAAGAAAACCTCTGAGGTGTTCCCCTAGGCCACAATATACAGGATAGCTCACAAAGCCTTCCCCTCCTTAGCCCCTTCCGAACCAGGAAAAAGCAAAAGGAAATGGGTCATCCTACTGACCCTATGCCCAAGCCTGCCCCTAGGCTAAACTACACCAGGCTTCCACCCTGCTATATTAACTCTGGGTGCCTTTTAAATCCTCCCGCACCCTTGGAGCTCTTCTCCCTCCATTGCTAACCTGGCCAGGAAGGGTGGCGATACCCACCTCGACTGCAGTCTCTCGGGGTTCCTCTTGGAGTCCCTCCCGCCAGTGTGGGTCCCTGCTTGCCCTGGTCACTCTGTGTCTCCCACCTGGGATCTTGCTGAGCCTCCTGTCTGCTCCTGAATCCTTGTTTGGGTCCGGAGCCCCTGCTGCCTGATGCCTTCCAGCCTCCGGCTCCCGGTGGTCCATTGGATTCGGTTGCACCCCCAGTGAGGGTTTCTTCCCTTCTCAGGTCCGGCTAGGGTCCTCTCCCTCTCTCTCCTCTCTTCCTCCTCCCCCCTCTGCAGCATCGGCCGCTATTTTTATTCTTGCCAGCTGGTGTCTAGAGCTGATGTCACCAGCCAGCCGTAGCTGTATAAACAAGCGGCTGACGAGCCGCTCGGGTTCTCCTGATGCTTCTGCCCCCTGCCTGGCCATCTGGACAGCTATTATACAGAAGATGTTTCCAGTATGGTGGCCTGCTTTGAGTTGTCAAAGTATGTCCTCTTGGCCCCAATTGGCCAGAAAGTCAACCACCTCCAACTGGGTCCAAGGTGCCAGCTTTGAGGAGGCAAGGTCCTGCCACTGGCCTCCCTAGCAGGAATTCTGGTGTTCCCTATTGGAAAATTGAAAAATCCCTGACAAAAAAATCCCAAAGTCACTCTGTTAAATACCCTGAAATTCATGTTCCTCCACCATTAAAACAAAAGACCACTATGTGTGTGTGTGTGTGTGTGTGTGTGTGTGTGTGTGTGTGTAGAGAGAGAGACAGAGAGACAGAGAGACAGTGATCAGTTGGGCAATATTTTATTGATATATCTACAGTGTTAAAGCAATTTGGAAGCCTACCAGTGTCTCTATCATCATAATAAAGTGAATTCTATATACCTATATGTTTTGCTGCTCCCCAACAGGGGTTACAGCCCTGCCCCCCAGGGGCCACAACCCCCCCTGCAGTGCCCACATGCCCCATCCTCGCTTCCTCCCCCAGCCCTCTAGATTTCTGCCACACCCAGCCCCAGCCCCCACTTACACCCCCAGCCCCCGATAGCTGACCCCCACCCCAGCCAC